>NC_134277.1:109039462-109646462 GCF_949628215.1 Phalacrocorax aristotelis
TCTGGCTATGCATGTGTTCTGGAAGTGCAGAACTAGCTCCATTGAATAACTTCCTGTCTATTAACTATGAACAGCTCTTAAAAGAATGGGAAAGAATCCATTTAAAAATGAATCCGCTTAAAACTGAAAATGCCAGACTTTAAGAAAGTGGAGTTGTTACTGGAATTAACACAAGTACTGTCTGAATTCTCAAGACCCTTTTCCACTTATATAGGCACACTGCTATATCTGTGGTAAAATCAAAAGCTTTTCAGTAAATATGCATGGCTTATACTGGGGGAATGGAAATTATATATACAGGCAGATGCAGAAAAATACATATATTGGTACAAGCACATAAAATATTCAGACAGAAATAAGACTTCCAAGAAACTCTGCATCTTCACTGTGCAATTTTGCTGTCCTAAAGAAAATCCAAGTGCAAGTGACAATCTGAAAACAGTAGATTGATCAGCTGCAAACCTGGTCCCAACAGCTCTAGTAGCATCATGATGTCATAGACTAGTTAGGGGGAGCAGGGGAGCTCAGCAGTTTCTATCGTCTCAGAGCCACCTTCCTCTGAGGTGTTAGTAACACTGAGTTCCCTGGTCTCAGGCCAATACAGACAGACTTCACTGTGGGCTTATTGCTTTCTGCCCAATAAAACAATGGATTAGAAAGGCCTTATCTTTACTGAAGCAAAAGTGAGATGTTGTTAGTTTCTTTATTTTAACAGAGCATTACAAATCTGAGAAATAAATACAGATCACTTTTCCATGAAACAAACAAGCACTTTTAGAGCTGTAGTTACCTGTGGTGAAGCTGAAAGTGTCTCTACCATATTTTTACAAAAAGACTTAGTTTATGTGTCTTTTCTCATTACAAAAATCCACCTTTTTTACTGGTGAAGAGGTAGCCAAAGTTCTAGTTAAGTGATTTCAAATCCAGATGACACAGAAGCCATTAGGTACATTATTCACAAATCTGGGGGAAATAAGGAGGAGATGATGGGGGAATAGAGATTCACATATACCTTATTTAAGACTTTTGGTGTCTGACATAAACTAGCTTATCTAAAAGAGCCACAAGACTAGCCTGATTCAGTGTATTCAGTGTTACTTCACTTCCCATACTGGGAAAAATATTTTAGTGTCAGTATGAGAGTCTGCCCAATAAGCCATAACCAAATGAACCAATGTTATTATGGGCCATCTTTCTGAGTGCAATAGAATTTTAATGAGGAATACATGATCCTAACTCAGAGCCTATGGCTCCAACTTGCCTTCCTTCCCCTCCCTCGGTTACATGTAATAGTTTCAAGGATGCAAAACAAGCTGTAGTCAGTGTTCTGCACAGACTATAGTATGTCCCCAATGTAAATCTGAAAAGTTTGTATTGTTTTGGGGAATAAGCCAACAGTGCTTTCAATTCTGTTAAATGCTATGCAAATAGCTCCTTCTGGTCTTGAAGTGGCATGCCAGTATGTATTTGTTTATCATCAGTGATGTGTACTAGGTAAATCTGGCTTACACTTCATTACTGTTTGCTGTCCTTTCTGCTGCTGTTTACCCTCACATTTGAAAGGAACCTGACAACTCAAAAGTTGGATTTGTAAATGGATTAATGCTGTGTCCCACAAAAATAACTGAAGAAATCAATGACAGTTAGACCTCACCCTGAGACTATAACATATGCTTCATAAGGGCTGCTTTACAAGATTTATTTGTGCACCATCTATAATGACTACACTCTGCTCTGGTTATTTCTTTGTGCACTGATATGAGGTGTAGCACTTCACACTTGTAGAAGGTTTGATTTTTAAATGAAATAATGAAAAAACTGACCAAGTTACTTAAATTTCTTATATTTAGAGATTAAGTGAACTTCTGCACATCAATAAATCAAGTAACCTGAGAATTGTAAAACATGCCCTTGGTTTCTGGAGCCAGTAGCAAATGGCAGACTATGAAAGTGTCATTATAACTTTGAGGAAAAGTTTTCATTTTATTGCTTTTTCATCATACATGACAATGGGAAATGAAATCTGATAGGAAGACTATTTCAGGACTCTCACAAGCACCAGCAATGATTGTTTGAAATCAGTTCAGATGTGCTATCTTTGCGAGTATTTTTCCTTATTTGGTAACATTTCACCTAAGAGTCTGTGTCTGGTGAAACAATTAAAATACATCCACATCAGTGGTGAAAACAGCAGTGTATAAAAAAGTAAGGGACTTCGAATATAATTTGTAATAATTCACTGGCTGTTCAAAAGAATAATATTTTAAGGCTTCTACAGACATTTAAACAACCACATCTGTAACCCTCCCTTCCTTCTGCTCAGGAGCAGAATTAAAGAGGTCAGATCAACACCAGCACCAGCAGAGAACTCCTAGCTCAAACTATTTAGTAAATAACAAGTGTTATGTGACTAGGCAGCTGCAATCACTGCCATCACATGGCCTGGGGTACTTATCATACTATGTAGATCTAAGAATGAGTGAAATCTTTGGTCACCAAACCAATTCTTCCCTGTTTCATTGCACCTTGTAATTGTTTTCCATATTCAGCATAAACATATGCATAGATTCTGCATATATGTTTCTGCGTGGATGTTTTCAAATGAAAAATTCTGATTTAAAGGTGTTTGAAGAGGCAGGTTTCCATGTAGATCTGATTGTTCATGCAAAAGACAGATCTGATGATGGTTCAAGGCCATAAAAGCAGCTATGGTCTTGATACCTACTACAAACTACAGATTACCTCCAAATCTTAAAATGACCATTCTTTCATTATTTAATCTAACATAAAACACAGTAGCATGCATACACTTACATGACTGGCTTTTAGGAAGACAATTAATTCAAAATACTGTTCAACAGCTACAGTTTGCCCCCAGAGAGGGATATGGAAGAGAATTAATCACGTTGAACCTCTGGGTAAAGGACTTCTTATTCAGACTTTGTTCTTTATTCGATTATTGGTGATATTACTATGAATTACTACCTGATGTTTGGGCTATATTAGTGTTTTAGTCAAACTAAGTAGTCTGGCTAATGATCAGAATCCAAAGATGTATACACATAATAAAAAATTAGGCACTGCCCCAGACATATAATAGTGCACTTCAGTAAGAAAAAAAATCATGACATATTGCAAAATTCTCCTCCTTTCTTGTAAGGAAAAGGAAAAATAAAGGCAAAATCACATTTGAATGTTATCTTTTTATAAATTGATTTTTGCTTCATGCTAGTGAAATCTTTTTCAGAAGCTAACTGCAGTGGTAGGAAGCTGTTGCCCCTTTTACATCCTCAGTTACATAGCTATGAGAGGCCAGAAAGGAAAATAAATGAATTATTTTGGAGATAATTCTCCTCTACATGGGATTTTTTTTTGTTTGTCATGAGTACCTGTTGTAGTTAGCAATGTCTTTGTCTTTCCCATGTTCTCTGTTAACAGCTTTTAGGGCATTGATGCATAACTTCATCATTTGGCAATGGTCTTTCTCAAGGAAGAAAAAAATCTTATTATGCTCTTTTCTATGGTCTTACTATATAGACTTAATTGTAACCACTTAACTTAGAGGTTTTATCAGTTTCCTTTTCTGTATAATTGAAGTAATGTCTGTTTTCCATGCACAATAAACCAATTTAAGGCAGAAATATTTCTATTATTACAAACACTAATTATTAGTAAATTATTCTAAGTCTCTCTCTCCTCCCCCAGTAGATGGGTATGGGTATGATAAGTGTACTAATAATATACTAAATCTGAAAGAAGGCAGCTTCTCATCTTGATCCATTGGATTTAATTATCAGGCATTAATAAATAGGATACTGCGGTAATTTTCACTAATTTGTATTCAGGGTAGCAGTTTAGAGAGTACAGAATTGTATTTGTTATCTCATTTTTGTGAATATTCTGCCAGAGGCTCTAGATCTAAATTTTCTAAACTTGGCAGCTAACTGTATCTATTTAACAAATTGCTAGTCCATGTCGTTTTTTAGGACATCCATTGCATATATTTTCTTAAACCCAAAATGCCACAGGTGACACACTTCTTTTTTTTCTTCTAATAACGTATACAAAAATAAATGTGCACATGTTCAAATGATAGCAGGAATGAGCAAAGACTGCTTTTAAAATCTAACTGCAAGTTTACTTGTGTGTTTATAAATTTGAGGTATTCTTCAGTGCAGTGAATGGTCTTGACAAAAGCACTCTCACTTATAGCTCATTGCTTATCTTAAAGAGAACACTTACAGAATTTGCCTTTGGAATTTTGTCTTGGGAATTGTCCCTATATTTATAATGATATCTTAGTTCTGGTTGTCTTGCTGAAGAGTCGAATATAGCATTTTGCTAATGAAACAATCACTTCAATATAATAATGTGGCACAGACTACCATATTACTTTCCCCAAATGCTAGTATACCATTTAATATCACTGGCTAGGGAATCATCAGTAAACTAACTGTTAGTTTGAGGGAGTAGGTCAATATTCATGGTGATGTATTTCACTGTACTGAACCTTAATCCTCAAGGTTCAATGCTGTATCTGTCACCTTTTCTATATATGCTGTACAAAATCCTTGAACTAAATTATGCAGAGCTGTAAAGTCTGCTTACCCTGGCCCTGCTGTCCATACTACGGTACTCACTTTGCCAATGTGCTTGCAGAGCACAAATAACTCTGTGACCTCTCAGAAGTCTGCCAGCTGGGCTGGAGAGTAGGTGAGGTTGTAGCCACTCAACTCTCAGGGACACTCTTCCACATGGTTTCTACCTTTAGAGCTTTGACTTGTTGAAGTGAAAATGCTGTAGTTTTGCCTCTAGTCCCTGTTTCATATCCTGCTGGCCTCACAAACAGTAGGAGTACTACCATATTCAGCATAAAACCTCACTGCCAGAGGGTACTCCAGCACACAGGGTACTCCTTGCACAGGCTGGAATAAGAAAGCTCCATTTCTGGCTAAAAAGGGGAGATTATGTTTTTGTCTCTAGGACCTTTTCTAGCTATCTCATGCCATTGATCCTTATTCCAACAGCTGACCATTCTATGCTCTTGCTTTTGTCTTTTTTTTTCTGTGTTTGCCTTTTCTTTTCTCTGCAAAAACAATATTTCCAAGTTGTGATCATTATTCATACCTAGGAACCTGACCATTCAGTTCATGCCGTAGAAAAATGTCACTGTGCCGAATTGCCTGAACCAGTCTGATTTATTGTTCATCTCAAATATGCCAGACATATTCTGCCTGGCTTGGCTTCTTTCTTTGTCTTTCTCTTGTCACTTGCTTCCAATCAAGCATGGAATTGATTTTTTTTCAGATCTTATTTCTTGCATGTAAAGCTGTATCTGACTTATTCCATGAGCATGTTGCATTTACTGTCTTTATATAAAGCTCTGCATGTCAGCCTGAGATTGAATTGCATTGGTTTGATAAGCATTGCTATATCTATCATCTGATTTCAAAGTGACATACCACTGTGCCACAGAATATTCTGCAAGGAGATGTGTGTGTGATGTTTGGATCTTTTGATCCTGCTCTGGAAAAAAAGGAAAGTAATAACACATTTTACTGAAGACTCTTCTGCTTGCTTAATATAATTTGGTTTAATTTACTTTTAAAACAACATCCAACATTTTGCATAGCAGGTATGAAAAAATAATATCAAATCAAACAGCAATGATATTTCAAAAACTGCTTAGAAGTTCACCAAGAATTAGGTTTTCATTGCCACTGCTCAGCAGTACAAAAAGCAAGATTCAACCTGTGTGTCAACAGAGGGGAAAAGTGAAGTGAAGACTGTTTACCCATTTCTCAGAGATTAAGTAAATGGGAGGTAGAAAATGGGCAAAGATCATCAGATGCTATAGCCCTGCTCTTTCTTCTTCTGTTCAAGGTGACTGGAACAGAGCCAGCTGCTTCACAAGAAGGGACTGCAATGAAGAGAAAGAGAGCGTGAGGTACATTCTGATATTTTTTGTCCACCTCCTAAGGTACAGGAACTGGGCTTCATCCTTTCGATCATTTTATGGAAGAAAAGGAATCCAGAAAAGGTTGTTTAAAGAATCCTGTTAATCCCAGTTAGAGAGATATGACATTTTGTGTCAGGCCTATTTGTGCAAATTGTGTTATAAAAACAGATGTAACCCCAGAGCACGGAGAACATAAGTACATAAAGCACCTGTGGAGATGGCTGTGATGCAGGAAAACATCATACAAAACTTTAAATTATTCAAGAAGTAACTCTTTCAAAAGGTTATATATGTAGCCTTTCAATGAAACTTTCAACTTTCAGTAAGACCTCTGTAATTTATTTATAAATGTATAGCTACACACATCCATTATGATTGTTGCCACCTGAACTTGGCTTAGACTTAATAAATTATTTTAAAAGAGGAGAGAGTTTCCCAAGTGGAAAAAGAAAAAGAAGAAAAACACCCATTTTTCCACTCTATGACAATTAAAAGAACAAAGTTATGAATATCAGAGGACTGTGGGTACTCAGTGGAAAATGTAACTAATTAGTATAAAAGACTCTAGGTAAAGATGAATTGCTAGGATGACCTCTATGCACCACTTAGGCGTATTCACAGTATGGTGTCATACTTACCATTCTCATTACCTTTGTTTTTCGTGATCCTCCAGTTAGTTGCATTTCAGGATTTAGATGGAAGCTTCAGCTGCCAGTCAAGAGGCATAGGTTAACAGATACTGAAATGTTAGAAAATAGGGGAATTGGATGTTAAAACACTAACTAGTCTACAGAGAGAGAACAGAGCTGGAGCCAGGAAAATGGAATTATGTTTAATCAGCAAAAGAATAAATTGACATTACTTGGTAAAAATATTTTTAATTATTAAAGACAGATGAAAAGGGGAGCTAAATATAAAATCTTCTATAGCTATATCTTACAAGTCAGTGTTAAAATCAAAATGGGATTATGGAATAAAAAAGAAAAACTAGGCAGATGGTGCTTGTCCTATCAAAGGAAAAATGGAACAGGTAAGGTAATGCAAATAGAGGAAGCATAAATTACTGCAGGATTATGGCTCTATCAATTTGTGAAGGACAAAGCACAGAAGACTAAAGTAAGGAAAATAAAGGGTGAGAATGATGGAAACTACTGCACACAAGCAGACCTGTGTTAGCTGATTTAACATGTCAAAAAGTACGTGAATGAATTCAAAAAACAAGAAGCAGAAAAAAATCTTTCTGTTTCACAGAACACAAAAAAGCATGTTTAGGAAAAATGTTTGTAAAAATAAGAAAGGCCAATAAATTATAAAAGGGACTGATCATAGGTCACTTTAATTAAACTCTTATTAATGTTAATTTAAATCAAGGAACAGCAAAATATAACCTATGTTCTTATATGTAAGAGCAAAAATGTAATAAAATTTATTTTATCCCCTTACAGAACTGTTGAAGACAGCGAATGTTCTCTCTAAAATGTAGAATATATCAGATTTAGCCATGAAAAGTGGTTGATCTTAGACTAAGTACTAAAAGTGTCATGTTTTACTACTGGTTATAATTGCTTGAATTCAGCCAGATGTACTTGCTAGTATTTTTCAAATATCATCAGCACATTTGTTTTGCTATTATTTCTCCAGTAAACTTGTCTCCTTTTTTATACTTGCACAGGCTACTTTTTTCCTGACAAAAGTAGTTTCAAAAAGCAATAGCAGAAGGAGTGCTTCAGCACTGGAAATATTCAGTGCTGGACTGTGCAACCATGAAACAAGAGTGGGTTTTGGCAGTAGAACTGGAAGAATAGCTGTGGTCTTGACAAGTGAAGAAGAAGAAACAGGGAGAGAGGATGAACAACCAGGAAAGGGGTGACAAGGGAAAACTGCTTACCCTGACTTTCCAAAAAACATGATGTCTTAACAGCAAGGCAGCCTGTTGCAGCAGCAACCAAGGAGACCTGAGATCATCTCTTAGTTATACATTAAGAACATCTTCCTGTCCTACCGTTCTTCAAGTCTAATGCTATTTCCTGCTCCTGATAACATGCTCTGTGATCCACTACTCAGAAGACTTAATTTAATGCAACACCATTCCCTGCACATTGCCTAAGCATCCGATTTGAATCCATCATTTTTCTCACACCAAGTCTCAGCAAACTCCTGCAAAGAAACAGCATCCCTCCTTCCTCAAACAGAACGAAGACTAAAATCAGAGGGTTGAACACACAGAAACTTGGGGCAGGGATCTCCTCAGACTTCTTCCCTAAAAGGCCAAAGAGGTGTGAGCCTCCTGGGAAACCAGTTACAAGCTCTTGTTCTCCTGATCTTACAGAAATTTAAAGTAGCCAAAGAGCAGCATACATGTGAGCATGTCTTGAGATCCAAGAGATGGGGGTCATCCACACTCTTATCTTCAGCACTGTTGGCCCACAGTAGTGGAATCTACTACCAAGAGGAGATGAACTTTCTGAGTTTTACTTGAATTGCACAGAAGTGTACGGTGATGTTGGAAGGGCAGAGGACTGTTACACTATAACAAATAAACAATTCAAAAGAGCAGAAAAAGAAAAGAAGTTTTGTACTCATGCCTTTTCCTTATCCTGAAATATAGCTTAGGTAGCTATGAAACTCCTATGAATGAAAATCTTTGGTGCATATGCATGGTTTAAATACACTTAATTTATTGTTTGGAGGCAGGAAAGGGAGAGAAAGACATGGTGTTGTTGAGAAATGTATGTTTGCTGTTGGTAAAATTCTTGGCCAAGAGTCTAGAAATCTCTATAGAATAGAGAAGTACCCCAAAACTTGGATTTCTAACTGTATATACTCACAAAAACCACTTTGCTTCCAGACTCACGGGAAACTGGAGAAGAAGAGGTAATTGTAATATTTGATCAACTTTTACAATGTTAACCTCCCAAAAAAGGAAGATCAAAAATTATTTTGAGCCTGACTCTTTTGCTAATTCCTTAAAATAGATGTGCATGCATGTGCATATCATTGTAAAGTGTGAGAGCTTTTTTCCTGTCTATAATTTTTGCACTGTTCAGCATTTTCTACTGACATTTATGAAACCCAATGGGTCTGTATTTCATTTTCCTTTTAAAGTGTTTCTCCTTCTCCCTAACTTCAGCCTGAATTATGAAGGTCAGCCTACCGGGTTCATTGACCAAGTTTTGCAGAAATTCCACAGCAGCAAATAAATGGGATTGTCATAATGTTGTTTTTTTTTTTTCCTGTTAGCCACATGTTTGCAGTTGAAACCACATTGCATAATATAGATTTCCATTCACAGGCTTAACATATTTAAAAACAATAAGCCTTTTCAGTGATACTATGAAGAGTGTGTGTTTATGGCAAGGATGGTTCTTGCAGCCCAATGAATGTGTAATATTATGTAAAATCCAATCTAATAATCTCTCATATACACAATAACGAAGATCTTTATGAGCTACTGGGGTGGGTCACAGTAACTCAGGTGACCTACTTTCTCCAGATTCATGTACATGAGCTACAATGCATTAGTTCGAGAAGCAAATTGGTCTTTAATTTTTTTTCTTCTTCTACTATTTGCAGACAGAGAGTTGTTTAAACTAGATTCTGAAGCCTGTAGTAGAAACTCTTGCCTGGGTTATAATCATAACACATGCCTCTAAAGTAAACCTACATTAGCACAACTCAATGTGGTAATTAAGATAGAAAAAGGCAATACTAAGCTGCATGGCCTATCAGATTCCTTGGGGAGAAAAAAGGACTGACGTGCCTTGAAATCTGTCCAAAGGGTTTAGTTAGCCTCCAATTAGCTGCACGCTTCCTCTATTAAAATGCATAACAAATACCAGCCTACATGTCCCTGAACCCTTCATTATTTAAGGCCTAATTTCAGATGGTTCTTTTATTATAGCATATATCCCAAAAGCTAGCATTGACTTTTAATTACACTATACAATCATTGCTGTCAGGTGATAAGTTGGAAGGACAGAAGACTCCAGGGCACAGCTGGGTGAACCACGAGAGCTCAGCTCTTAACCAAAAGCAAACAACTGAGCAAAGGCAAACATTCTAGGAACAATCTGCAATAAAATGAAGGCCACATGGTCATCTCTCCTTAACCTTGCATTTTACACCTGCCATGAAATCCAGAGAGTTTACTCAGGCAGCCAGACAGAAGTAAAGGGCTGGGAATGTGAAGTGGAACAGAATGTGAATTGTGCTCAACTCCTTGCACTCCCTCAAGTTCAAAAGGACGCACACATTTCTTTTCCCCCATTACTGTTATTGATCTCTTATTACAAAGGGCATATTGGGGTTGTTTGTGAGGTTTTCCATACTGTGCCAATATAATTAATATATTGGGGCAGGGGGGAAGTGCATTAGGCAGGTTTTAGCTTCTGTCTTTGTGTTTGTTGTAATGCTGTTTAGTGTCCCTTTAATGCTGTTTCGTGTCTGCTGGCCATTGTCCATTTTAATTGTGTCTGTGTGAGAAACCCGACTTTGAAGGTGGGCTGCAACAGCTGATTAGATTTTGAAATGAAGAGGTATTCATGTGTCCTTGGGATTGTTGGGTGGTGGTGACTGCTGATTCCAAATCAGGAGGACATATAGCAGTCGTTAGTAAAAAAAACATAGAAGAGCACAGAGCAAGCAGGGATCTGGTTGTGAGTGTCACCATTTTAGTACTGAGAGGCCTGACTTAGCTGTCTGTTGACATCAGGGAAAACAGACCTGGGAGAAGACATCTATGAGTATTATAACCACATGAGCAGTATTACATTGAGTAACACTTTTTATTTACTGTTTTTATTTATGGAAAATAAGCCACTTTGGCTGGAAGAGCTTGTTTAGCTTATTTTGAGCTTGTTTTCTTGCATGGGGAAAACATGACAGACCAGCTGATGTGCAATAAACACTGCATATCCAACCAAGACTGTATTGCTCAGAAGTGTATTCTTCTGCCTGCTGTGCACCCTTTTCCCCTTTCACAATGTTCTTTCACGTGGGAATCTCGAGGGCTTAATATTCAGCTGAAGTGTACAATATGCAATAACCCTCTTTTTTCTTTCCTGTCTTCCAGTGCAACTATAATATCTCAATGGCATGAGCAAGTCACACAGGGATCATATAGGAATTGTACTGAAAACAGACACACTTAATTTTGTTGCGGTTACAAGTATTTTGAGGGTTTATGTGGAACAAGCTTTTTTATCATACATATATATCTTCTCAAAATCAGGTATTTCTCCCTTAAAAGGAAAAAAGCAAACAAACACGCAAAACCACTCCTTTTCTTTCCTCAAAATTTTTCAAAATAAAATCCACATTTTCTAACAAAAATTAGTGTTGGTAACTGTTGTTTCTCTTTCTTCACTTTAAGATGGCTAGAATGGTGAAGTTAGGAATCAAGACTGGTGCAGCCTTCAAAAGATTCTTTTCCTCCCAGTTTGCTTAATACTTCCCTGGGAAATTTAGTTCTGTTGGGATGCAGTTATGTAGGACGGACACATTTTAAAGGGTTCCATAGCAAATACTAAATTTTCTAAGGTGAAAGAAACATGAAAAGCTAATAGGCAACAATCACTACAATGGTAGGTCGAAGGATGCTGAAATCCCAATTCAGTACTTCTACAATTAAGTGCAGGCTGTATTCCTGTGCTGAATTTGGCCACAAAGCATATAATAAAAATAGAAAAAGGGTCAGAGGAAGCTATAAAGTAATGACATGAGATCATTCAAAGCTTATACAGCCATTTGGAAGTCCTAGTTTGAAATGTCTAACCAGCTGAAATCAGTACTGTTTGGGGTATTTTTTGAATACTCAGAGGTACTGAAATGTCAGATGTAAGCTTTAAAAAGAGATGCCAGGTTAAGGTGCAGAAAGTTACTAAGGGAGTGAAGAGATTAATAAATACCACTATAATACTATGCATTGCTGAAATATAATTACTTGTATTTGTTGAGGTTAATATTCTCTTTTCTAGATAAGCTGCACAGGAATGAGTTGAACATTAAGCCTAAGGTAAAAGTCAGTCACTGAATAATATTGCTTTTCTGATGCTGGAAACTCAGTGTGAAATGTTTTTTAATCATGCCATTAACCCACAGCAGACAGGTACAAATCAAAAGAATGTATACAGCAGTGCCTTCTGTTTACCAATGAGGCATAATCCTAATTAACAACAAATCAATTGTGAGTGATATATTATTAGAGAAAGAAACCTTTTATTTTTTTTTTTTTAAGCTGCTTAAAATAATGTATTTAGGTCAAGGTTTGGAAGGCAAGCATTATTAATCAGAAATACGAAGAAAGTGACCTGTTTAAAACACTCCAGAACCAATCTTCCACAAACAAAGTGGCTATGACTGTGTATCCAGGCAAGGAGTAGTTCTGGCTGCACTGGCCCCCAAAGCCACAGAGTTTTCTGTTAATACTGTTGGTGATTAAATTAGTCTGAAGCTCAAGGTAAAAAAATTTGTGTTTTAAATAGTTCAGAGCACAAAACACTAACAGAGAGGTTGGATGGGGTGCTAGCCTGCCTTCCTTGATAGAGCCGGACTGCATTGACAGAACCATGAACCAAAGTTTCAGAGCTCCACCTATAACTCCATCTAACCACATATTCACATGTGAAGAGTACAAGTGACTGGTGAATCTGATTGAAAAATGGGTTTGGATCTTCAGCTAACTGACTGTAGCCTCTCCCTTTGAGAGGAATGTTCTTGTATCATACTGGAAACAGGAGAATAACTCAAATCTGGACTCCTTGACCTAGCTTCTTCATTTTGGTCTGTCCTGTGCCTCATGACTGACACTAACATTCTTTGTATAATTGATCATATGAGGCAGGGGGAAAGAAAAAAGAAATGGAAAAAAAGAAGAGGTTCAGAGATCCTAACTTAAGTTTCTGGAGTTCCCTGCATCCTTCATCCAAGTGTAGGATCCTTGATTTTAAAAAAAATATGTAAGGAGCTGTGAGACGCTATTTTGTACATGTCCTTATTGGTATTCCACCGAACTAATATCTCAGTGGACTGTTCCAAACAGCGTCAGTGTTAGAGACTCCACAGTCCCCCTAGGTGATCTAGTCCATTGCTGTTCCATTACTCTTAGGACTAGAAAGATATTTCCTCGAAGATTCTTTTTTGCTTTTTTCCCTTTTGCAAGTAACAATATCTCATGGGTTTACTATGAGGAGCCATAGTCACCATACACCTGGAGAACATTTTCCTCCTTTCCCTTTTTGTAAACTATACAAGCCTTTAATTTTTTTTCTCATTTAGCCTATAAAATCTTGATTCTTTCCCTTGTTTCTAGATCCCTAATCACGTCCCTGCCATCTCTGAATTTTTTCCTTATGGTACGCAACCTTTTCAAAGCAGAATGCCCAAACTCCACTTAATGGTTCCCCTAACTCCTCACCAAGTCTGAGCAGAGTGAGAGGATCGTATTAAAACTGCAGTATGCAAAACATCTGCAATGTATCCAAGTAAAACACTCACTTTTTTTTCACAAGGTGGTGCTATTGTTGATGCTGGTTCAGTGTGTATCACACTATAGCTCATCTTGTTTAGCCATCTTGTTGATTCCAACCCCGTGTTTATACAACTAATTATTCCTGCCTAAAAGAAAAACTTTGTGCTTACCGAGCATCATTCCACCCTTTGAGACATCAGTTTGCTGCGAAGATTTTGAATTCTGATCTTGTTCTCCAACATACAGTCCCTGCTGTCATCATGTCCATCTCGAATGTTAATACCTTGTTTTAATTAGTAAGATCATCAGTGAAGACAGCAAAGAACTTTAAAATCATGACTGTCCCTGAATTAAACCTATTCAATGCTTTCTTCCATTTTGACAATGAACCATTGATAGGTACAATTTTAAGTGCAATTTACCCCTACCTAATAGTACTTCTATCAAAACAATATTTCCCTAGATTTATTTTTAGAATGGATTGTGACTGCAAAAGGTCCTGATGTATAACACCTCCTGTTTTCATCATTGTCTTTGTCATGCAAAATTTAAAGGATAATATTAGTTTTGCTTTGCTTAGTTCCTTGTTATCTTGCAAATTGTTAGCTGAATCATTGTTCCAGATTCTTCTGAGGAATTGAAAATAACCTGACTGGTTGTCTATTCTCTGACTTTCCTCTTTTTTTCCAAACTCCTTAACCTCTTTAAAGATTGACATAATATTTGCATTACAACATCCTATGAGCCTTCAAAGATAGTCAGAAATGTTTCTGAGGTTTCTTCAGTTCAACAGCAGAGCTTAGCAAAATTAAAAATACTGAAGCTTTGGATACCCTGAAAACGACCAGGAAACGGACGGGGAAACTCATGCAAAGAGTTAACACAGTACCTCTTAAAGCAGCACATTCTGGCAGACGTAGAGTTCCAATTAAGACCTTCTTTTTTTAAGTTTAAACTGTTATAAAATTCAAGAATGAACTAGAGTGCTTCATAAAGTAATTTAAAATGCCAATGGAAAGAACATTTCACTCTCTTGTAGGCATTTTCCTTCGCAGTGTAAGGGAATATACGTGAGAACCAGAGTTGGAAAACAATCTCTTTCCTTTCACAAAGTTTAGAAAGATATGTATATAATTGCATTTTTAATAAATAATTATACATTTTGACTGTTCATGGTATATAACCTAGAGATCTTTTTCATCTGCAGGAGCTGGTTGAAAAATGAAATTAATATAATTAACTTGACAATATTTTAACCACATTTTATTCCTTACATAATTCTTTATTACTCATCCTCTTTCTGAATCAAACAAATAAATCTGAAAGAGAAGTGAATATATTCAAAATTCATTCAATGCAAAAAAGAGTTTGAAAGACATTTTAGTGATTTTGCTTGTTTATTGACCACCAGTAATATGAGTACAGCTAATGGTCCTTCAAAACTATTTTGTGCTTAGTAATTAGTCATTTTTGTGTACACAACAGGAAAGATTTTTGAGGTGGCTGGATTTTCGAGGTATAGGTTATTGCTCCTGTTGAATACTGGACTCCTTTTATGTATCTCAAGTTGGGCATGCAACAATTGACTTGATAATTTCCTTTTATGCTATCTGATTTTAAACTGAAAGAGGACAATTGTGAATGCAAATGCCAACCAATGGGGTGCTGACCTCATAAGAGTGGTATGGTCTGTAACGTGCACAATTTCTCCATTTTACATCAGCTTTGTGTACCACACAGCACAATCAGGTTCATCTTGTCGGAAAGCAATTTAAAAGTTTTCTCCATAAGGCAATCATATTACCATACTTATTTGCTGCTGTATTTTCTCTGCCTCATTTGTCCTGCTTACATCTATTACAGCTGGTGATGCTGGGGAAGAAGGGAGTGGAGGAAGGGAATGAAGGAAGAAGGAGCAGGGGAAAAAAAGGCCTATGAGATTTTTACTTTCTTTCATCAAACCCTGTATATTGGGGGTTAAGATATACTTTGCTGAATGAATTTTAGTGCGCTTTGATGCATCTATAATCTCAGCATGCTTATCTGAATAGGTATTATGGACTAAAAAACAGATTATTTTCTGCTTAGCCGAGTGAACTACAAGGAGAAGAATAATTCTACAACCTTAAAGGCAATGGTCTGAAGAAAAACAAATAGCAGAAAGTAATCATGGAAGGGGCAAAAGGAGATCAGCCATTCTGTTAAGGAGGAAGCAGCCTTCAATTAAATATCTATTCATTGGTAATGAATGCCATATAACATTAAATAAGCATTTAACAGAATATTAATCACATACTTAAGGGCTAATTGCAGTATATTAACAATTAATGGCCCTTTAAGAAACTAAATATACTATGGCATGTAATAAGTGTTAATTGAAAGCTATTTCAGGAACTTTATTTTGCTTTTCTTAATTGGACAGTGACACAATATACTGTTACTGAGCCCTTCTGTCCTTATCCTTTGAAGTAATGCAGTTGCTGCTATGCTGCAGAACTCAATGGCAGATTTCAACCAGTTGCGTTCTAGAAAAAAAAAAAAGTATATTTTTCATACATATGGCTTGCCATATTCCTTACTGATAGGACATGTGCTACTTGTCCAATAACTTTTGTTCCCTCTACAGGGATGATGATAGTTTAAGGGAGTTACTCTATGTTTAAACCTGTCTTCTAGCAATTATTCACCAGAGCTACATCATCCCCCTAGAAGATACTGAAACATTACTGTGGAGAGCTCTGAAGCTGACAGAAGGCCAGATACACTGAATTTCAAATGCAGGTTTATGCTGTAGTTGTTATGACTCCTTGTCTTGATGTATCACAGAAATAATCTTCAAGATATTGGAATGTACTTGCAATAACCTGTAAGCCTAGTTGTCTATCAGAAACTCTAAAAGACAAAAGGAACAGAAAATTAGAAAAAAAAAAAAAAAAGAAAAAAAGAGTTTTTAACTCAAAGCAGGGGAAAGAATGGAGAAGAAAGTGTAGAGGGAACAAAATGGGCATCTAGTAAAACTAAAGTGCATGGGACAATTCTTCAGGTTTCTCTCAGAAGCTAATAAGACCTAAATCAAAAATTTTCCCCTGGTAAAATATAAAATTTTATGTGGAATTTTTGGAAGTCTCTTTCCTCTCAGACTGTCACATGAACAAACAGTTCCTCACATGACTCCACACAAGGGGGTTGTGTTATACACAGGGTAACAGGCTGTAGACCTGTGCTGCCACCAATAGAAGTGGTCTCATTTTTCCACTTTGTCCTTTGTTCTCATCCCCTCACTGTTCTTTCACATACACCAGCAAAAATTGTTCATGTAGTTAGAGTACTGAACAGCTTGGACACCTGATCCAGATCAAATAGCATCAGAGGAAGATTAGATCTAACACAGGTCATTTCCCCAATGAAATGAAGAAAATCCCAAAGGTTCTTTGTCTAACATAGCATGACTAGATTTTTTCTAGTGACAGACTGAAGCTCAGACTTCAGGTTAGACATCCTGTTCCCCTTTTATTGGAAAAAAATAGTATAGCACCAGCTATCTGCAGATGTCTTCTGACTCTCCATGATTCTTGTGGCAAAGAAACACAGCATTTAATGGTCAAAGAAAGACATACTTTGCGTCGAACACAAGGTGCTTCTCAAGTGAGAGACATGGAAGAAAGCATTGAGTACTAATTCCAAGAAAATGCATTTTCTTTTAGGGGTTTATACTGCAGCTTCAAAAGTTTACTGAGGCTGTTCATTAACCTATAACGGCAGTATCACAATACCAGAGCTCAGCAGGTTGCTGTATAGAGCATTTTTATCTCTTTTTAGAGTAATTTTGCTGTACAGGAACTTAGGACTTCACCCATGTGATGATCTTTTTTTCCTCTGTTTTTGTTATGATGGCTGTCACATTCTTACTTCAGTACAGAAGGCATACCAAAAAAAATCCTTGCCACCAACATCTTGGCATATGGGTTTGTGAGTGAGTTACTAAAATAGTAATATTCTAAAGTGGAAATTTATTGACAGCAGGTTTATAACTGTAAGGTGGTCATGAGCTTATGCTTTGCTTAGAAATGCTGGCCATATATTCTCCCACCACTTTGGGACCTGTATTTCATGAGATATTTTCAACTCTTTTCCTTATATTTAGATGTGAGTATGTGAGTTCTGGCTTAGTTTCATTTAATGTTTGCAGAATATTTAAGATATTTGTGGACTTCCATAATATATATATACACACACATATATATATATGTATATTCTTTTTACCAAAGATAGGTTCCATCTTAGATTAAATACTGAGATGTTATGAATAGGTGCAATTACCAGAATGTCAGGAGGGTTGTACTATTTTGCACAAACTAAAGGTATGCCCTTTTATTCTTCATAGTTAACAATTACAGAATGTATAATACCTCAAAAGGACCTACCCAATATTTTTACTCAGTTACATTAGTCTGAATAATGTTTTGTTTTTACAATTTTAAGTGCTTTGCTGGACTAATAGAGTAAATTATTTCCAGAGTAAAAGACACTGGAAGATGCAAATCTATTTGGGGTTTGGGCATTTTTTTGGTGTGTAACTGTGGTATGCAACACAGGTATAAAACAAAAAGAATCTCAGCCAAATATAAAAATACATGTAAAAATGGTTCCTAAACCTGTGCTTTAAATTGTAGGCCAAAAAAGTGCTTAAGCACATAGTAGTACACTGTAATTTTTATGTACTAGCATATATTATTTATATTTTTATTAATTTATTTATAGAGTATTATTTATCTATACTAGCATACTGTACATCCTGTGAAACCAAAGGGTGCTGCAGGAAGCAACAAACTGGAAAATATAAGAAAGATATCAATATATGCTGTGAGCCGCTTCATCTTTATCCTCTGGCATCAAATGTTGAGAAGTAGAAAGTGTCTCTGCCCACTCTTGGGGCTTTGACTGGCCGTCACAGCTTATTATCTTTATTTTTAATCTTTTAATTTCTCCTTATTGCATATTCTAACATATACATATTTACATATTCGGCTCAAAAATATTAACATCAAGCAATTTTTTATGGGTAATTCTGAATGTCAATGCCATATCTAAAAGTCACATTCAAACTATGGCCAGTCTATGGAACTTCGGGGATACTCATTAACATAAAATATATTGTAATCTTCTTGATCTAAGTTTCTCTATCTCCATCTGTCTGTCCCTCCTTTTTCAAATCCAGTTCCTACTATAAAGCAGGTTTCTGTGAGTGGGAAATGAGACCAAAATAGCATGGTATAGCCTGATCTCTGCTCCAGGAAGCCCAGAGGAGACTGAACTAATTGAAAAAGTAGGTGAGGTAAAACAGCCATGATGGGGAAGACTCAGCATAGATTTTCTATGATTTTGATGAGGAAATGTTCACAATAAATTAAAGCTGACTTCTCCAGATGCTCTCTACCTGCCTCTTCCTGTAGCTACTGATGAAGGATTAAAAAATAAATTAAAATAAGTCACTTCCCAAAGGAAGCCAGAAACTTACTGTGAGAATTTGCATCTGTGTACCAAAAGAGACAAATCCTAACTTAGAATTCAAAAATATATACTATATAGACAGCTGTTTTCATTCCCATCAAGTACCTTTAATGTCTTGACCACCAACCTCTTCCTTATTCCTCCACATATACATATACATATACATATGCATATGCATATACATATGACATATATAGACATATACCATTTTATATATTTAGTAAAAGATGCAAGAATATTTCAGCAATGTTTTTTCTTCTACCCTTTCTGCTATCCCTTTTATTACAGGTGCAAAAATTATTTCTGGCTAAAAAGTCCTGCCAGTGATATTTAACTGCAGCATAGTGGCTCTGTGCAGCCAGTAGTGGTGAATTATCCTGTCCAGCAAAAAAAATGGCAGGGTCAAGCAGGGTAGCAAATCCACCTGCCAAAAATGTCCTCTAGATCAGTGTCAGCTTTACTCTACCATGCATTGTGACTCCAAACACTCTACCCCATTGCTGAAGCCGTTATTTGCTACCATTTCTGTAAAAACTGGAACTACAAATAGAACTGCCTCATCATTTTTTTCTTTCCAAAAGTAAGTCCACTTTTTCCTATGTTTTAATTTTCACACAGGTCAAAGCTTTTGCTGCTTACCATATGAGCTCACAATAACTAGCAAGTCTAGGGGATTCCAGCAACTGTAATTTCCAGAGTAACTTGCATTAAAGCTCCATATCTCTGACAGTGGTGTTGCTTCTTGTACTGAAAATAGATTTAAGGACAGAAGGCTGCCAGATGCGCTGATTTCCAGGGCATGATCTTAATGACTATTTATTCTGCCACCGAAGTAAAATAATAAGCTATTTCCCAACACATAAATAAAAGCATTAGGTTCAACTTATGCTCCAGACTGAGATTTCTGTTTTGCCTTACCAAAAGTTCCAGCAGCACCCCCCAGTATCCAGAGATTACTAGTCCAGCTGTGGGCAGCTGGGCCTCACAAATGTACTAAGCATTTAGCACTAGCACAGGCTGCATATACTGGGTTATGAGTTCCACAACCTAATGCAAGCAAAGCTTTAGCCAGTAGAGCTTCAGTAGTACCTGCAATGAGAGAGCAGATGGAGGAAGAGAGCTCTGAGCCTTCATTAACATGGCTTATGCCCAAAGGCAGCTTTAGCTTGGCATGGCTTGTACAATTGCACCTGACCTGCCCTCCCCATTTTCACATGAAATCTCCTCACCTCCTTCATGTTTGCTGCCTGGACAAGGTTTATCTCTTCCCTCATGAGGACTATCTGATCTTCTTTTGTCCCCATCCAATTTATCCTCTTCCTCTATTCAGTCAAGCCTATTCATTTGTACCCTATAGAAGGCAGTGGGGAGGAGAGATCCCAGTGGGGAGAAGAGTCATGGTTTAGAGTCCCTGAAACCAGGGTTTACGAGAAAAGACAATTCCATTCCAGAGGATGAAAAGAGATTGTTCAATTGATCCATGAGGATAGCCTCTATCCTCTGTGAGTTTTGAGGGAATGCACCAGCTTCGAATTCTTTGGGCAGTAAAACCTGAAAAACCTTTGCTGTGAAAAAGCTGAAAGTAGTTCTGGAAGTATTTGCATCTGCTTGAATGTGAATAGAGTATTCAGAGGGACTACAGAAGACATAGCTGACATATAGGTATTATCCTGTAAAATATCAGTAAATATAATTTTCCCAAGTCTGTTTTGGGTTGGTTGGGTTTTCTGGGGGGGTTGTGTTTTGTTTTGGGGTGGGTTTTTTTTGATAACTAGAGTGAAACAGAATTATTCTGGCTGAAGTTTTACATAGAAATCACAACATGAAATCTTCTTCACCTATATATCAAACAAATTAACTGAAATATGATTGAGGTATGAATAGAAAACAAAGACTTATAATGGTTTTCTGGTATTTCCTCAGGAGCTAATGGTGAAGCAGTCACACTTAGGATAACAAAAAGGAGAAGATACACCAAAAAGTCCGATCTTACACTGATTTTTCTTGCTCTGCCTGTAGAATGATCTCAGGAGACATCTTCTACTAGCTGAGGGAGGAACACGTAATAGTAGATGTTAGCTGATCATGCTTTAACATTATCAGGTTTCTATTTCACTTGTCTATTTTACATTTTGCTGCAATATATCACTGGATGATGTACTGAAAAAAATCTCCAAGGACATTGTATTCTCCAAGGAAACTACACTGCACTTTTAAAGCTTTTGCCTACAATTTTAAATATGCAATGTTCAGATAATAGTAAAGGAAATGTCTCTTCTTACAGGACTTTTGTTGCTGTTAAATGTTCTATGCAGAATTGTAGGTTGATAAAGTGATGTTATTATAAGTGTCCTTGAAAGTAAACCTTAAAATTGTAGCACCCGCATTAAAAATGGCTAAGCTTATCAAGTTTAATGCTATCACAAACAAATCGGGGATTAATACTGATTCATCATTAGCATCTTTCATTTAAAAAACAAGAAATGCCTCCAGAAGGCATAATTTCATTTTAGGGTCAAACCACTAATGGGTCAGGGAACATGACTTTTGAACCTCTAGACATTGTTTATACAAAGATATATATATATATCTTTGTATGTATGGCTTTCATGACTGATTGGCCACTCTTTGCTTATTTACCCAGCACTGACTCTATCCTCGACCTTGCACAACATGCAGATGTCAAAACAACCCATTCCCTACAGGATTTACAATCTGGAAGACAAACATGAGTGATAAGACAAGCTAGGAAACCCAGAGGATATGTTCCCCTGTAAATGATGTTTTTTTTGTCTTTGTATTGTTGATTTTGGTTTTTATTGTATTCCTCACATAGAGATGGGAAAGAGGAAAGAGCAAAGATCTGCAGAGTACTCTGAAAGTATGTGGCAGGAAATATCAGATGTTCCTGTGCCTTGTCTTGACTACAGGAGGTGAAGTTTTCCAGCGGTACTAACAGCTAACTCAGTATGGTCCTGCATCTTGCTTTTCAGAACAAAGAGAAAAATTAATAATGATGCCTGTTTTACTTGTAAGGTGAAGATCTTCTACAATTTCAGCAGCAATATCAATTTAACTTGCTGGGAAAAAAAGAAAAAAAAAGATTTTACAAAATTCTTAGACAAACATTGACAGTTACAAGCCAATTAATACCTAACATCCTATCATCTAGGATTTTTATCAGAGGGGGAGAGAGAGAGCACACAAAGACCAAACCTTAGTGCTGGGAAATTGTATATACCATATAGGCTTCAGCAATGATGGAGAATAATTTTGCTGGCCTCAGTTATTTCTTGCATAAGAAATATTATGTACATTACCTTTTACATTTGTTATTGTTGACCATTTTCAAAGACACCATTGCCCACTAAGTTGTCTAGTCTTTTTAACTAAAAAAGAAAAAGAATGAACCTGAATGGGTGTTCAATTAGGAAGCAAAATACTGTTAGCATTTCAACTATCAGACCTTTTTACTTTTTTAACTTTTCAATTTCCAAATCGTGTTCCCAAACTACAGCTTGTAAATGAAGTAATGGACTAAACCAGCAAGATACCTGATTGTGCAACTTGTGGGCAAAAATAACAGTTTTGTCTGTAAATCTTAACTGATTGTATTATCCAGTTCTATTTTGCTCTAACTAGATTATATTAATTTAAAAATTACATTGAAATCAAAGAGATTCCTATAATCCACTGAGCTAGAATGTTGTGTACTTTATCTGACAAATTCAGTTTTGGACAATACATCTGTATACGGTTCCAGCTACTAAGACTTATCACAGACCAGTCTCTTTGGCCACGATATATTATCTATGTTTTCTCTGATTCCTCTAGAAAAGATGCTTTCTTTTTTTCCCCAGCTTTTTCTCTAAGCTATTTTTGGCAATGTAGCTTTGGTAAATGCTTCTCTTATAGAAAAACAGATATTAAAGTAGATCTTTGCTAGATTTTTGTTAAAATGAGAATTTTCCCCAGGGGCTGTAGAGTAAACTATAAATTAGTGGCAATGTAAATTATAGCCATGCACACTTCCAAGAGCATTTGCCCTTACACTAGAAATAAATCTATAGTGACTCAGCATTAGCAATCACGTGCTAGTCAAACCAACCCACACAAACCATGCAAATTCCCAAAAAGAATTCTTCCTTTTTCCCTTCTTCTCTCTTCTGAGGGAAAGGTAGACAATCTGGTGCAACCAGTATGCCTGTGTAGCTGCAAATGCTGTGTTAGGTCAATGAAATCTGATTTCACAGAACTGTAGAATGGTGGGGGTTGGAAGGGACCTCTGGAGATCACCTCGTCCAACCCCCCTGCTTGAGCAGGCACACTTAGAGCAGGGGGCACAGGACCGCATCCAGGCAAGTTTTGAATATCTCCAGGGAAGGAGACTCCACAGCCTCCCTCCACAGCCTGTGCCACTGTTCTGTCACCCTCACAGGAAAGAAGTTTTTCCTCATATTGAGGTGGAACTTTCTGTGTTCCAACATGTGCCCATTGCCCCTTGTCCTGTCATTGGGCACCACTGAAAAGAGTCTGGCCCCATCCTCTTGACACCCACCCTTCAGATATTTGTAAGTATGGATTAGATCTTCCCTCAGCCTTCTTTTCTTCAGACTAAACTAACCCAGGTCTCTCTCAGCATTTGCTCATAAGAGAGATGCTCCACTCCTCCAGTCATCATCTTAGCTCTCCACTCTGCTCTTCCCTGTCTGTCTTCGACTGGGGAGCCCAGAACTGGACGCAGTACTGCAGATGCAGCCTCACTAAGGTGGAGCAGAGTGGGAGGATAACCTCCCTCAACTTACTGGCCACAATCTTTTTAATGCACCTTAGAATACCACAGTACCCCAGGGCACATTGTTGGCTCAGAGTCAGCTTGCTGTCCACCAACACTTCCAGGTCCATCTCAAAAGAGTCGCTTTCCAGGAGGTCAACCCCTAACCTGTACTGGTGCATGGGGTTGTTCCTCCCCAGGGGCAGGACCTTGCACTTGCTCTTGTTGAATTTCATCAGGTTCCCCTCGGCCCAGCTCTCCAGCCTGTCCAGGTCTCATTGGGTGGCAGCACAGCCTTCTGGTGTATCAGCCACGCCTCCCAGCTTGGTGTCATCAGCAAACTTGTTGAGGTAACACTGTAACCCTTCATCCAGGTTACTGATGAATATATTGAACAGGACTGGACCCAGCACAGACCCCTGGGGAACACCACTAGTGACAGGCCTCCCATCAGGCTCTGCCCCACTGATCATGACTCTCTGAGTTCTGCCATTCAGCCAGTTCTCAATCAACCTCACTGTCCTCTCATCCAACCCACACTTCCTAAGCTTACCTATGAGGATGTTATGGGAGACAGTATCAAAAGCCTTGCTGAGGTTGAGGGAAACAACATCCGCTGTTCTCCCTCTGTCTACCAAGCCAGTCACATCACCATGGAAGGCTATCAGGTTGTTCAACCATGATCGCCCCTTGGTGAATCCATGCTGACTACTTCTGATAACCTTTTCGTGTACCTGCCTGGAGAGGACCTCCAGAAAGAACTGCTCCATCACCTCTCCAAGGATGGAGGTGAGGCTGCCTGGCCTATAGATGCTTGGGTCCTCATTCTTGCCCTTTTTGAAGGTTGGAGTGACATTGGCTACCCTCTAGTCCTCAGGCAGCATTCCTGTCCTCCACGACCTTTCAGAGATGATGGAGAGCGGCTCAGCAAGAACATCCAACGGCTCCCTCAGCACTTGTGGGTGCATCCCATCATGGCCCATGGATTTGTGAGGATCCATTTTGCCTAAATGATCTCTAACCCAGTCCTCCTCAACCAGGGGAAGTCTACCTCTCTCCAGATTTTCTCTCTTTCCTCTGGGGGCTGGGATGCCTGAGGGCCAGCCTTAGCATTAAAGACCGAATCAAAGAAGGCGTTCAGTAACTGCTTTCTCTGCATCCTGCATCACCAGGGCACCCACCTTGTTCAGCAGCAGGCCCACAGTTTCCCCAGTCTTCCCTTTACTGCTGAAGTATTTAAAGAAGCCCTTCTTGTTACCTTTGACATGCATTGCCACATTTAATTCCAACTGGGCCTTGGTCTTCCTCATTGCATCTCTGCATGGCCTGACAACACTCCTATATACCTCCCATGTGGCCAGCCCCTTTTTCCACATACTATAAACCTCCTTCTTCCATTTGAGTTTTTCTAGAAGCTCTTTGCTAATCCATGTGGGTCTCCTGGCTCCTCTGCTTGACTTCTTCCTCATAGGGATGCACAAATCTTGAACTTGGAGGAAGTGGTACCTGAATATTTACCAGCTCTCTTGGATCCCCTTACATTCTGAAACCCTAGCCCATGGGATTCCTCCATCCAGGTCTTTAAAGCAGCCACACTTAGCTCTCCTGAAGTTCAGGGCCGTAATCATACTTATTTCCCTGATTCTACCACACAGGATTCTGAATTCCACCATCGCATGGTCACTGCAGCCAAGGCTTCCCCCAACCCTCACATCCTCAACTAGATCTAATTTGTTTGTTCATATAAAGTCCAGAAGCACATCTCGCCTCGTTGGCTCCTCCACCACCTGCATCAAAAAGTTATCCTCAGTGCTCTGCAGGAACCTCCTGGACTGTGCGCACCTTGCCACGTTGCTTTTCCAGCAGGTATCAGGGTGGTGGAAGTCCCCTGTGAGAACCAGGGCCTGTGATTGTGAGGCTAATTCCAGCTGTTCGTAGAAGGCCTTGTTGACTTCCTCTTCTTGAGCAGGTGGCCTGTAATAAATGCCCGCCACAGAATCGCCAATATTTTCCTGCCTCTTAATTTTTACCCGTAAGCTCTCGACTCATTCTTCCTCCACTCCAAGGCAGAGCTCAATAGATTCCAGTTGATCCTTCATGTAAAGAGCAGCTCCCCTACCTCGCCTGCTGTCCTGTCTTTCCTAAAAAATACGTAGCCTTGCATGACAACATTCCAGTCATGTGAGCTATCCCACGTCTCCATAATTGCAATGAGATTGAGGCCTTGTGACCACACACAGAGTTCTGGTTCCTCCTGTTTATTCCCGATGCTGCGTGCGTTGGTGCACAGGCATTCCAGAGAGGTACTTGAGCATGCAGGTTTCCCTGGAGGGGTGCACGAGGATCCACTACAGTCATACATACCCTTAAGGTGGTTGGTCTTCTGATTGTCATCTTGTGAAGCAGCTAAGGCACCTTTGCTGCTGCTCTGGTTGGCCTGACTTATTCCACTGTTGGATATGTTGGCATTAGCATTGCCACTTTGGACTACCCCCACCAAGTCCTTCAGTTTAAAGCCCATCTCACCAACCTGGACAGCCTGCTGCCAAAGATTCCCTTGCCCCTTCTAGACAAGCAGATTCCATCCCTCCCCTAACAGAGCTATGGTTCCTGGGGAAAGTCAAAAACCTCACAACGAAATCAGCCACATAGTCAAGAGTTGATTTGCATTATTCATTTATTACTGGCTGCCCATTTTTCTCCAAACAGTAAAATGGAGGAGAAAATTTCAGTTTAGAAGTTCAAGGCACTATTCAACCTATTGTCTTTTCAGTCTAAGCTGATGTGCTCTAAATGAACATTTTCTCTCTTGACTCACCATCCAAACTCTGCAGGTTTCATCAAGTTGTGTTACTGAGTCTCAGAGATACTTTTTGTAATTTCGTGGGTGTGCATACATGCAAATGTGTGCTTGGGACAAATGCAACATCAGTTTAAATAGGAGAAGGGAGCAGTGCAGTTCTTGTGCCATAGTGCCTAAGGATCCCTTAAGATAATCTTATCATTGTCATTAAAATTTCAGTAAAGATGTTTTAGGAACAGACCTGTGACTGATGTCATTCATCTCCTGTGAAACTGTGATGATATCTTCTTTGAGGTAGTGAGCTGACTGACTTTTCCGTGTTCTGGATGTAAGCAAGAAGAGCAAAAGTACAAACATACAGATACATATTTATGAAATGAATATAACTATACTGAACTACAGAAAAATATTGGGTCTGATGATTAGATTTTTCCTGTTGTCAGCTGAAGTTAATGGGAGGTGCCAGTTGCTTCATATCATTGGCAAATTAAGGCCTTGTCATGGCACCTGGAGGGGCAGTGATATTTTATCCAAATGCATTTGCTCATTCTTTCTGATGAAAAATATGATGTGAAGCTACAAACTAAACATACTTTATAGTAAACTTGCTTACAGCCTGAGGCATTTTAGAGGTGCATATTACTTGGTATAGAAAAGGAAAATATAAGTGGACAACAGGATGACAGCCACTGACAAACATCAGTTCACCTCAATAACAACAAATTGTGTGTACTCTGCTAACCTACATTTATGATTTCTGTCTTTGTTTTCATAGCATTTAATATTGACTACCAAAAAGTGCCAGAAAACACAGAAGCTTTGACTCTGCTTTCTGTTGCCACCTTTCCACCAGTTCCTGAGATTTGTTACCAGAGCTGTCTGAGGACAGTTCATTGCGAATGACATTGCCAATCTACACACCAGAGAAGTCAGATATGAGTGGATAATTAAATACTATTTCTAATCTGGAGAAAGACAGATGAAGTTAGAGTTTGTTTTCTTTCACCAGCGATATTTTGTGTGCTTCACTTGGAAGCGAAGCATGCTGAGGCATAGACATGCAATATACCAGCATTACATGGTAGCTAACCCACAGTAGGTATGAGTTAACTTGCTTTCACTGAGATGTACCCAAAGCAAAGGCATATGACACCTATAAAAGTGCTCTAATTAAGATATAATTAATATTAACTTCACTTGAACATTAATATAGGCATATTAAAAAAGTGTAACTAAAAAGCATATATAAGTGCTTTGTAACACTGAATGTCGTTTTATATACGTATGTGAGCAATGTGACCACTAACGGGGAAAATTAAGATTAGTACAGTTAAACAGAGAAAGCATTCAAGTAACAAGAAGTTGATAAAGGAAAAGGCAAGTGCACAGCACTGCAAATAAGCAGGCATTCTGCTGAATACACAGGAAGGATGGCTGGGAAGACAAATGAAAAGGAGATAAGCAGTATCAAAACCATAGCTAGCTGCGTAAAAACATCTGGCCTAAGTGAGAAAAATTTATGAACAAGGACCACCAGAGACCACAGCCATCAGTGCTAACTAAACGATATCAGAGCTGTATTCTTATATATAATTTAACACAGAAGTGTTAAGATCAACACGTTTGTATATGTACTGATGAAGATTAATGATGTGTAAGAATGAACCATTTGCAAGTAGTGTGTTATTAATTAATTAATTAGTAAATTTTAAAGTTTAAAACTGTCCTGTTTTGTTTGTCTTCTGACCACTCCCATCACGGTGATATTTGAGTCCCTATATACGTATATATACATATACTCAAGGGCAACAGAGAGATAAACTAGCTTTCAGTAAAGTGTTTTGCAGGAGTATGCAGAGTGTTTCTTGTTGCCCACCATGTGCAAATTTTGTAGGGGAACACTGTGTTTATTGCATGTACTACAGAAAGTGTGAAGCAACACTTCTTAAGAGGGAGGACTACATAAATCTTCCAGTGTGTGGACATGCCTCTTGGAGCATCAAAAGTCATGAACAGGCTGAAAAAATCCCTACTGTTTCTGCTAAGACAATGTAATTCTACACATAAAATCACAGTCCTGTCTCTTTCTTCCCTGCCCTGTCATTTCTGATTCTTCCTTCCCTTCACAGGGGAAACCTTCTGGTCAAAATTTTGCCTGATCTTTACAGAAATCACTGAAGAAAAGGCAGGTCACAGGCAGAATGTCTGGGAACTTTCCATCTTACCATCGCAATGGCAAAAGCAAGTGTACTGGACTTAGCCTTAAGAAGATAAATAGATAGAGCCTGCCTTCTCTTCATGTCTGGAGAAGATGGGTGAATTCTTATTTATATGGACTTTAAGATGTTTTTTGACTATATACTCCATGATTTGGATTATGATGCCAACATACTTCACAGTTACTGTAGGAAGTCTATCAATAAACTATGTCAAGTACAGGCAGAAATGCACAAGCACAGAGAGATAGATCGAATTGTTGGTGCAATTCTACTCACTTCGGTGGGACTACACCAGGAGATGAAACTGTCCCTCAGTATTATTTAAGGTTCAAAGAGTGCATTTAAAACACAATAAATGGATAAGGCCCAACGTGGGCACTTTATAACCAAGTTTTCTTGTTCTTGTGGGGGTTGATCCAGAGTCAGTGAACTGTTACAACCTTTCGTTTTTCATTGGTACTAACATATATCACTACACACCCAAAGTACTCTATATGAGAAAATCAATAAATGCAATGCTTAGATGATAAATGTTTACAATTTACTTCTTTGTTGCTACCATGTCCTAATAAAAACACTACCTTTAAAAGAAAGTGAGGTTACCCTTAGAAAGGGAAACTGTTCCTTCTTCTTAAGTACAAAGGTATGCTGAAACACATATATTTTTTTGTTTTTAAACACTAGGACTTATGTGTGTTTGGAAAGAATTAAGACTGGCACAAAGAAATGATGGCTAAACTTTAAATTTTTCATTGCCTTTTGAAAAGTGTTAGGCTGGGGATTGTGCGCTTAAAGCTGAGAGAAAAAGTTGGCCTGAACTTCATTTTCCCTTTGAATCTGTGATATATGTGTGCAACAATGCAAGTAGTAAATGTGAATGAATTCAATTGGTTATTCTGTCCCTCTGTTTCAAAAAACCTTTCTTGCTGATGAAATATCTCAAAAGCTAAATAACCCGGTGTCACCATATTTTATGTGAAATGGCAGCAGAGAGTTTCATGTTTTGTTTGAACGGCAAGACATGATACACATTTGCAATGTGACAAAGAATTTTTCTGACTCATGTATATCTTCTTTTTTGATTTACACAGTCAATTCACCATTGTATGGTCAGGTGATATGCCACACCAGAGAGAAAGAAGTCACTCACTCTATCTCTTTCCCCAGATGATTTCTTTTAGTTTATGTATTTGCTGTTGGACATTTTCAATACTTTAGTAAATGTATGGTGTAGTGTTTTTAAGTGAAGTGTAAACAAGGGAAAAAAAACATGAACTGTTTCTATGAAAACTAAAATTTCTGTAGTTGCATTTTCTTATCCTATAATTTGTACATCATAAAATATTCATCATCCCACTTAATAACTTGTAATTATAACAATAATAACAATTGTAACAATAATTCTATCTTTAGCAATGGTGCTTTTTTCCCAAAGGATCATTTATATCACTGTAAAAAGACATGGTCAATGTCTGTGTTTACACAGACACTCATTAACAGAGTGGGAGTATACAGGACTCTTGTTTTGGGCCATAAAGGCACTCAGAAATCACCTTGTAGAGAAAGCATTGACTAGGATAAGGCTGTTGCTTACCCTACTCTGAGTAAAGACTGCTTCTGAAGAAGGTGTTTTTACAGCAATGGCTTATGAATTTTTTTCATCTTCCCACATTTTATACAGAAATATCGCCATACATTGTGCCCATCTCTCAAACTGGAAGGGTTGATTTAGTTAAGGTCTATGGCAAAAGTTGTGTTTTAAAATTTGGTACATTGCAGAACTGTATCCTGTTGCCAAAAAAAAGAAAAAGTAATTAAATTTCTTGCTCTTGCTCCAATCTATTGAAATGTGCCTGCATGCAGGAGTCTGAGATACTGGAAACTATCAGCATGTTACATTTTTAAGGTGGTCATGCTTAGAGAAACTCTGGTTGGTCTTTATTCATTATTTTGCCATTTTGCCCCAATTTGGGTCACTTCAGGAATTTTGGAGACTCACAACATTAAAACTAAATGTTAAAATAAAATAAAATCTTTGAGATGGTCAGTAATGGTCAGTGAGTTGAGAATATCACCAAAAGAATCTGAAAACAGTTAAAGAGGGGAAAAATATAATTAATTTCTTAGTTCGAAAGTGAATATTTTTATTATAATGGAAAAGCAATAAATAAATACATTGTACTTAAACTACAAGTACTTTGAAAAATGACAACTAAATTTGAGCACCATTATCTGTGCAAGTAAGATAAAGAGAAATGTATATAAAATCAAGTTAAATGGATTAATAACTACTTCACTGGTAGATTACATCTACATCTACATTTTCTAAATGAGAAATAATCATCCACGGGTGACTTTTTTTTCCCCAGCGATGTCTTAGATTTATTCTTGGCTTGGTGAAGTAAATATATTTAGCAATATTTATAAAGAAAATAATGTTTTCTAGATGTGAAAGAGTGTGGAATGTTAAATAATAATGGGACAAGCTGTTGGTCTACAATGGGTATTCCTTTGAATAACTGAAGCTTTATTGTAGCCAAATACAGGTTCAGACACTGGGAAATATGAAAGTAAGTCGTACTTATGAGAAGAGCTGCATTCTGGATTCCAGTGACACTGAGAGAGATTTAAGGGTTAAAACAGAAAGTGAAATTAAGATTGAAATGCTGTGTTGTGGTTTAGCAGCAGCTCAGCCCCACACAGTCGCTCGCTCACTCCCCCACCGGTAGATGGGGGAGAGAATCAGAAAGGGTAACGCTCGTGGGTTGGGATAAGAACAGTTTAATAATTAAAATTAAAAGGAACAACAGTAGAAATGCAATGTAAAGGAGAACAACGAGAGGCGCAAAGCCCCGGGGGAGGGGGGAAGGGAGGGGAGAGGGGGAACGAACCGCCAGAACGAACCGCACGCGCCACAGCCGCTCGCCGCCCGCCGACCCGACGCCGCGCCGCCCCCGCGCTGCCACTGCCCGCCCTCAATATACTGGTCATGGTGTCACATGGTATGGAATGAACCTGCCATTGGCCAGTCGGGGTCAGCCGCCCCCGCCATGGCCCTGTCCCTCCCAGCCCCCCCTGCCACGCCACGCGGCAGAGCGCGGGAAGCTGGAAAGGTAGCCGACCCCCACAGTGAGGAGAATTAACCCCTTCTCAGCCAAAACCAGCACATGCTGTAACTAAAAGGGTGAGCATAATCCTGGGATATGGAAGCAAGTAAATATCAAACAGGAGAAAGGAGACTGCTTCACTAATGGCATTCATCAAAATATACTATTACTGAAACACATGTGTGTAGTTAAGGTGTTTTCTCTTTAAAGAAAACCTCAGAGAGTTGGCAATAGTTTTCCATGATAGCCATGAAAGAATATTAAACAAAGACAAACCACAAACTTATTTTATAGGACTCCTGTGAACCTCAAAGTTGGTATAATCTATCAATCAATCAGTCAATCAATCAATGTGACTCAGTCCTGGTCTACAGGAAGATACATGAGGAAGTGAATTAGACTTAACAGCCAGTACAAGAAAAAAGGTGACCTTGTGGCTGAAGTCTGAAACCAGGAAGATAAGACATCAGTACAGTTAGTTGCTAGAAAAAAGATATCTGGACATGTGTTGAAAGTCTTTGGCTGACTCAAATTTCGAACAAGGCTGGATATGCTCCTAAAATGTATGATATAGCCATATAGCTTAGAGGCTCAAAACAGTTTGAGGTTTGGTTCTACAGCCTGGAAGTTAGGTTAGTGGAATATAATGGTCTATATTGGCCTTAAAAATATTATGAGGAAAATTTACTTGAGTCTCCAGATGTAGTCTAAGATGTTCCTCCAGAGCATGAAAAATCTAGCAAGAAACAAGCTGGTTCTTCCAGGAGAATCCAGGGGATGGGTAATGTTTTCATGTAAATTTAAAGTGGTAGAAGTAAAGTGTCTCATCATCTGTGATCCAAACCAAAGGAAAGTAAGGCCTATAGTTTGTTGGGAGAGAAACCTTCTTGATTGGTTAGAAAGGAAAATCCCTGGAAACAGTTGTTCAGCTTTTGAACTTAACTGCTGTCCTCCTACACTTACAAAAGATGTATCCTACATCTGCTGTGTTGTTCTATTTCTGATTATGAATCTTTTCCAGACCACCACAGACTATTCTGTATAGTGAATTTAGCTCTAAATCCTGACATTTCAAAGGTAGTTTAAATGGACCCTTGTGTGCCAGATTTTCATTAGAATGAGAACTATTACTATAGGTTGAAGTAACCTTTTACTTTTAGTAGTATGCAGTAGTATACATACTTTTAGTAGTATGAACAAAATTCTCTGACCAATAGTATCTTTACCTCATCCTTCAGCCTTTAGAAATAAGCTTGTCTGAACATGCAATGGATTGGTCTTCAAAAGTGATCATCAGCTAGAAGACACCACAAGTATTCCAAAAGATTTGTTCTTTTTTTTGCTTTAGTTCCATAATTTTATAGAACTAAAGCTCCAAAACTGCACTGCAGTTTATGTTACTGCCAGGAAGATAAGTAGTATTTTTCTAATACATCTACTTTCTTTTCCTTTTTTGTCATTTCTGTCATGTATCCTATTTGTGACTCATGTAAATTTGATCTGGGCAATCCTCTTGGAACAATAACATTCCATATAAATTCTTCAAGACAATGATTACATACAAAGAGAACATCAGCTCACTTACTATATTGTAAGCCATTTTTCCCTAGCATTGTATTTTTTGCATCTCCTACCAAATCATCAGAGATTGATCAAGTTGCAAACTACTTCCCTCTCTGTGAGTCTCTTTTTCTGTTGCACTCTCAGATTTGCTGCACATAAGTTAAAACGAAAATTTTACAACAGTGTTTTAAAAATATCTGTGTAGCTCCGTGTGCTGGTTTCAAATTCCCAGAACAAATTATCATGTTTCTTTAGAAACAATGAGCAAACCCCCAAAAGGCTGCAAAGTCTTCAATGGCATCTTATAATCTAGAGAGGTTCCTTCTTTGAATTTCGGTGGCAAAGTGAAGGAGTGCTTTTCCTTGCACAAAGAAGTAGATGTCATATTCTCTACACATTCTTTGATTTATTTCTAACATACTTAGCTCAAACAAATAAATTTTCATGTACTCAATGTCTGATTATAGGACCCATAACCTTTTACTAATTTGTTTTTTATGGTTTCATTCATGTGTTTTCTGTAGAAGAAATTATTTCAGATAGCACCTATAGATGTATTTCCTATTATTTATGTTAATTTTAAGTCTACCAGCTTGTACTGAAAGAAAAATTTGTTTACAGTAGATGTGCATGTTAAGGAATTTTGAACTGTATTAAAAGAGAAAAAACAGAAATCTCCCCTGATGATATTTATGTAGAACACTTAGAGTATGCTGTCCAGTCTTTTCTGGTCATTTATGAAACAGACTGCACTCATTTCTTGGTCCACATGGCCAACCACCATGGTCAGACTTTTCTAACCTCTTAGTCTGATAACTGTACACAGTGTTGAAAAAATTGGACAACATGTGCAACAAATATATGAATGACCAGCTGTGCTTGTTGTGAGAATATCTTATAATCTTAAACTGCCTGTAGCACTGCATGAACACAGAGCAGAGTATTTGGGTTTTTTGGTGTGCTGCAGCCTAGGCTAGGACATCATTTATTTCAGCCTGGTAGCAGGAACACAAGGATTTAGACTCAGAGGAACCAAGGTTGTCCTCTATTAGCAATGCCTGGTGAGGACTGTGCTATTTCACCCACACAAGCTCAGGTGCTATGTGGCTGATATTCACATCATTTAGGACTTCCTGAAGAGCCTGCAGCTTTTAAAATTGCTAACTTTCCTTCAGTCTTTCATGCAAAACCTTAATAACTTTCTCTCACTATTCTGGTTTCTTTCTCTTTTTCCACCCGTTAACAAGTATATTAGGGCAGAATTCTTCCAGCCCATTCCCTGCCATCTCAATATTCAAGACTGCTCTGCAAGTTCTTAGTAATGAGCTAAAGGTGCAGCATGCAAAAGCAGATGCATAATTACTGGGGAACCTGAAATCTAATGAGACCTTTTTTGCGTCTTTCACATTGGAGAGGAAATAACCACAGCTGACATCATCACTCGTGCACACTCAATAACTCAGCACTCACATGTGTTGAAACAATCTGTCAATGGACTATAGCTACCCCTACTTCATGAAGGGACACACTGAACCACTGGGTTACAGTGCTGAAGAAAAGTGAAGCTGGTAGCTTTTCCTGCAATGAGGCAAGGTATTTGTCATCACTTTACATTACTGGCCAGTGTGAAGGAGATGATCTTTTGGATCAGCAGTCCAAATACGTTTGTGATTTAGAACATGTAATTACACTGTTGTCTTCAATGTTTAAAAATCAGACTTGGACTACTACAGAATGAGGCCTTTAACACTTAATGAAAGGATGTGAAAGAACATTCTTTTGTATAACAGAAGACAATACTTATGAACAGTCACTGCTTTTTCAAGGCTATAAAACCTGTAACTAATGTGCTAAAAATAGCTCTGTTGTGCAATGTTATGCATGTAACAATTATCACAAAGGAATTTGATTATATCCATTCATATTAATGGAGTAGTTTTCATTTATAGGTTTGTAAACATTTCAAACTCTATTACCTAGCAGCATTATTTCATTCTGCTGACAGAATATATTATCCTTTGTTTTATAGCCACAATGGAGTGCAGAAAACAAAGAACCTTATAGCACACAAAAATTCAGTCTTGATTATAAAACTGAACTTGAACACTGGCAATATAAAAACAGGTTCTCCTCAAAGATGACTGCAATGGATCCAAAACCAACTTGTCATCCTCAACCATCAGCTGAATCCATCCTTCCCGGAATGCTAGGAACTCATTGCCATGGCAACCGCTTGTCAAATTGGCAAAGTTAAGAATTTAAATTGTCTGTTTAGAGAATTTATTTAATTGCAAATGGAGACCTTTAAAAACCTAGCTCACTACTGAAGATATAGAAAATCTCCTGTGGATACTCAAGAACATGAAATTGTTAAGTAGGAAAAGTGTAACTGAGAAGGATGAAGAGGGGAGAGGGAGGTCATTTTTCATGATGGGTCAAAAATGAAGTTTATTTAAGTTCTGCAGTAGATTACATTCCAGGACGTCAGCAAAAAGTGCAAAAGTGACTCAGAAGTGCTCGGGTCTGTAGTCTAAAATTTTAGATCCTTGCTGTGGAAGCACAGCTGCAACAAAATTAATCTTGTTACAATGTTTCCTGACTTGTAGCAGGTTTAGCAGTGTGTTTATGAACACTTTTTAGTTGATAATGATTTCCTGTTACCAATTTTTAATCCAATAAATGTATTAAATTTAAAAAAAAAAAGAAGAAAGGAGAAGGAAAGAAACTGTATTAGATTGTTTGTGCTTCACTCTTTACTGATCCCTAGAATTCAGGGAAAAAGAAAAAACAAAATAAAACAAAAAAAAAAACCTGAACAAAGCAAAATAATGGGGCATCAGACCCCAGTGCTTTCATGGCATAGGAAATGTCCAGTGTCTTCAATAATACCTAAGTGAAGCTTATACTTTTATATAAGTTGAGTGCAAATTTCCAGAGAGAAGTATTTCTGAATGAAGTGATCTTACCCCATTTTAGGACGGCATAAACTGCCCAGTGTTTCAAATGTGTCCCATTCATTTCAGTGGGAGTTCTGCCTGTTAAGTACTTCCTCCAAAATGAACAGCATGTAAGTACTTTCACCGTTCAGATTTTCCAGCATTCAGTACCTTTAAATCAACCCAGGAACTGGTTTGCAGAAATACAAAATTTTCATTTTACAGCTTCAATAAGATCTAGATTTTCAAAACTCTATGAACGCAACGTAACAATCTTGAAAGTCCAATTACTTATGCAAGAGAATCAGGAAAACTGAGTGTCTTTGGAGACTTGGAACTCCAGGTGTCAGTGCTTATTTCTACAGAAGAACAGCCCTTATCTCAATTACTGTGTATTTAATTCTGTTTTAATTCAACATTTCCACTGAAACAGAAGATGCTGACTTCCCCCTTTGTGTCTATGGCTTATTTCAATATTATTTAGCGTGATAATGTTCACAGCTCCATTAGTCCAATAACACAGCTAAAATCAAAACAGATTTTCATAAGACAATGTTTTCAATAAACATAAGCCCTTCTTATTTTACAAAAGTGTTACAGCTCATTTATAATTAGTTTTTAATAAAACACTTTGGTGAATGCACTTTTGTACAGTTGATCTTCAGTTATTCCTGTCTTGTATCTAAAAGTTGGTCTTCCATGCCACAGGATAAAATTTCTACTCTCTAATTCAGTGGCTTAAATCTTCAAGCACAGAGTCAATTCTTGCAAAGACCTAAGTCTTCACACAAATATCTCTAAAATAAAATGTATAGATGGTTGTTGGAGTTTTTTTCTCTCTTTGGTTGAAGCTCGTGAACGAAATATAATTTTGCCACAATGTACAATAAATAAAGTTAAAGCAAGTGTGTTGGACATAATCAAGCAAATATCAGTGAACAGCTGTTCTGCACTTGTCTTTAATTCCATTCCATTCCATTCCTACCTGTTGCCTGTTTTCTACTGGCCCTTGATGAATATACAATAACAAAGAGAAAAAGTATATTAAGAACTGTCGTTCTAACTAAAGGATTTTAGCTATCAAATATCAGCTATCAGTCATTTCTTTGGTACCAAGATAGTTGGTACCAAATAAGTTAACTATCTTCTGTCACTATTATTGTCATTCACTTTCTCTTCTAGGTTTAGAGCTTGCGTTATATGCAGTCTTGTGTCCATTTTTAATGGATGAGTGTGGTCATTTTTAATGGGGTGATACCTTGGTCACTTGACTTCAGCTTTCTTATTAAGCAGTTTTGTATTTAGCTGTTGAAAAACTTAGTAATAATGGCAGCTTTCTTATTCTGTGGAAATGTAAGCAAAATCTTGTGATCCTAGAGTGCTGCTCATATGTTTCAAAACTTGTAGGTAAAAACCTGTTATTTTCTGGTCATTAAACAAATAGAAACATGAAAGACAGAAAAGAGAATAAAATAACAGTGCCAGTGGATGGTTAATTCTGTGGTTTAAGAAGGTCCTTAATCTAAATAATTATAGTCATTATTAATATAAAATATTAGGGATAAAGCATAGTAAAGTAAAACATTAGTAAAGGTACAAATAGTCCAAGTAAAACTGTTGACAGCAAATTTTTCTGTTCCTGTAACTTATCAAGGTTTCAATCTCTTACACAGTTCCTATAATAAATTATTCTCTCTCTAGTTAAGACCTTCTGAAAAAGCTGGCAAAAAATCTGGTGCTGAATAGTGTTTTCAGATGTGTGATAATTCTGCAATGCTGGCTTAAGTATTTTATAGCACGATTTCAGCATCTTCTAAAAGATATTGAGATGTTTTTATTGTACTATTTTCACATTAATCTGGAGGTTTCCAAAATCCAATTGATACAAGGAACTGGTCAGATACTGGTGCTGGATCCACTTCCTTGAAACATACAGGCAGAAGTAGAATCATTTAGAGGAGGAATCTGACATACACCACCAATAAAAGAGCTAAGAACAGAATGGACCAAAAGGGAAGTACAGCATTATGAACAAGGGGATTATACCAGATGCCTTTGTCCAGGAGAGAGGAAGAAAAGGACCCAGACTGCAGAGCAAGGGAATGAGATAGAAGCCAGGATGGATATGAAGGCATGCTGCTGATGGCAGAGAGACAAGAATGGAACAGGTGAGTGACTAAGTGTGTCTATTGCATACAAATGCCAATCTGTTTTATAGCACTTCAAATATATGACAAATGCTCTTCAAAAGAGATGAGTCTCCTAAACAGGCAACAGGTTCATTCTTCTGCTGAAAGAAAGCATTTAACATTAGAGACATCAGATTGCTCTACAGATACTTGCATGACATTGCTTGTTTAGCTAAGCGGCTGTTCTAGGTGCTAGAGAGCTCTTTTATGATATCAATTGACAGGAAAGGTGAGGCCATTAGACAGACTGGTAAGATGAGGTCTCTGAGGGAAGAAACCAAAGAGTCCTTTGTTCATACAAAGCAGTGTGTTTACCATATCAATCTTTGGTTGTCAAATATACATATGTATATATAAAAACATAGCTTTTTCCTTCATATTCATTCTGGATGATTCATATTCATTCTGGATGATTTGTCCAGTGTTAACTGCGCAAATCTTCCATATGTATAGACATAGTCACCAGAAAACTGCCACTTTGTAGAAAATCAGCCTTTTGTAGGGAAGGGGAAACATTCAAAGCTCCTTCTGTGATACCTCTACTGTTTCCCAGCACCTAAAGAAAATTCCCTCTTACACTGGGTGAGGGTGACAGAAAGGTCTAAAAAGATGCATATCTCCACCATTTACCGGTATGTCTAGAGTTAAGTAGCAAATTGCCAAGCTAGAGAAATATTGAAATATTACTCCTTCTGCTATACAAATCCTACTATTAAACACAAGGCACAAAATCCCTTTGTAGAAGGTGTATTGCTAAGGAGCAGAGAGGGGAGAGTGTGGTGGTTTGACTACGGCCAGCCGCAGAGCATTCACCCTGGCACTCACTCACTCCCCTCTCCCATGGGATGGGCAGAAAACAGAAGGAATATGAGAAGGCTTGTGGATTGAAATAGAGACACTTTCATAGATGAATCAGAAGTTATGTGTGTAAGCAAAGTGAAATGAAGAATTTATTCACTATTTCCCATTAGTAGGCTGATGTCCAGCCACATGCTGGCCTCAGCATACTGAAAAAAATTCTCCACATCAGTCAAATAGTAAGGAAAAAGGGACAGAGACAGCCACTGAGGTACTGGCAGAAATAGGATTAGATTGAAGGGGACCAGAGGAATCTGTTAAAGTATCCTCAGCCAATCCTCTGGTTCCAGTGAAGCTGGGGAATGAAACAATACATTTTTTAATAGATACTGGGGCAACACATTCCATACTTACAGACTGTAAGGAACCATTAAGTAAAATCAGAACTAGTGTAATTGGTGCCACCGGCAAAAGGACTCTAAAATCATTTTTGCAACCAATGGAGTGCACAATTGGAAATACAACGGTAACTCATTCCTTTATGTATATGCCAAAGTGTCCCCTGCCACTGTTGGGATGAGATTTATTATGTAAATTGAATGCACAAGTAACTTTCTCTGAAAATTATGTACAATTACATATTCCCCCAGAAAATGGTTGGAAGGCACAGATATGTTTGCTGACTCAATGTGAGAATGATGCAGATGCAAATATTCCTGAAGAAATATTGAACGCAGTAATACCATTGGTATGGGCATTGGGAAAACCAAGATGAGAAAAGAATAAAACTCCAGTTAGAATTGAATTGAAACCTGGGTCTCAACCAGTAAGAAAAAACCAATACCCTATAAAATTTGAAGTGAGGAGAAAATTGGAACTACTTATCAACTACTTCTTAGAGTATGGGCTGTTACAAGAATGCCAACCGGAATTTAATAGTCCGTCTTACCAGTAAGAAAACTTAATTCTTAAGAATATAGGTTAGTGCAAGGCTTACAAGAAATTAACATTTGGACAGTGGATGTCCACCCTGTGGTATCAAACCCATAAATTCTGCTTGCTTCCATCCCTGAAAAAAACCCATGTATTTTACAGTTCTACATTTGAAAGATGCTTTCTTTTGCATCCTGGTGGATGAACAGAGTCAACTCATTTTTGCTTTTGAATGGGAAAACCTGACTACCGGATGGAAAACCCAGTTATGTTGGACTGTACTACCACAAGGGTTCAAGAATAGCCCCATGTTATTTGGTAAGGTATTGGCAATAGAATCATAAAAATGGTAAGGTGATAATGAACATATAACTTTGTTACAGTATGTCGATGATTTATTAATTGGTTCAAACAATTACAGCAAGTGCCTTGAAGCTACATTTAGTTTATTTAATTTCTTAGGATTTGCAGGATATCATGTCTCCAAGAAGAAGGCACAAATAGTAAAAGATGGAGTTTGGTATTTGGGATTTGACATAATGCAGGGACAAAGGGAGTTAAGTGCAGAACGGAAAGAAGCAATTCGTCAAATGGTGGTACCCACCTCAAAGAAAAAATTAAGAGGATTTTTGGTTATGCTGGATGGTGTCAGCTCTGGATCCTTAATTTTGTACTGATTGGTAACCCACTATATACTGCTATTAAAGGGACAGAAAGGCGGTTGCAATGGACTGACAAATGCCAAAAAAGGTTCAATTAAATCAAGAAAAGACTAACGGAAGCTCCTGCATTAGGACTTCCAGATTTGGAGAAACCCTTTCTGCTATATGTACATGAGAGGAGTAAGTAGCCCTAGTCCTAACTATTTGAGTCCTAACTCAAATGCTGGGAAACGGGAAGAGACCTGTGGGGTATTTTTCAAAAGAGTTCAATGAAGTCAGCAAAAGACAGCCTGCTTGCCTGAGAGCTGTTGCTGTAGCAGTGATTTTGATTGAAGAGGCCAGGAAACTGACTTTAGGACAACATATAACTGCATTTGTACCTCATGCTGTGATCTCTCTCCTAGAAAATAAGGGACACCATTGGATTTCTCCTAGCAGATTGGGTAAATACCCAATCTGTCTTGCTGGAGCAGGACAATGTCACCCTTTCAACATCTACTACCTTAAATCCTGTGACTTTATTGACAATTTTGGAATAAAGCGAATTACAGCATGATTGCTTGACAGCAATTGAACAAGTTTATTCTAGCAGACCAGATTTACAATATACTTTTTCAGTTTTTGATTTAGAATTATATACAGATGGAGGTCATTTTATTTCTGAAGGAAAGCAATGTGCTGGCCATGTAATAGTGATTAAAGACTGTACTCTAGAAGCTGAGTCTTTACCTCCTAATACTTCAGTCCAGAAAGCTGAATTGATTGTTCTGATTCAAGCTTTAAAAGTAAGCATTGGAAAGAAAGTTAATATATGCACTGATTCAAAATATGCCTTTGGAGTTGTCCATGGTCATGGGGCAATTTGGAAAGAAAGGTGCTGAAATTCTGAAATTATTGCAAGTTGTTTTACAGCCAGAAAATGTTGCAATAACTCATGTAAAGCACACGAGAATGGAAACAACAAGGTAATCAGAGGAAATCGGTGAGCAGATGCAAATGCCAAAGAGGCAGCCCTAAAAAAAAAAACAAAGATAGAAGGAGCTTTAATTCCAGAATACTGCCAAGATTTAACTCCTCCACAATACACAGAAGGAGAAGATAAACTGGCTGAAAAACTAGAATGTATTAAAATTGTAGGAGACTCCACAACCTCCCAGGATACCGTCGGCTGCCTTGGCCACAAAGGCACAGTGCTAACTCATGATCAACCTGCTGTCCACCAGCACTCCCAGGTCCTTCTCAGCAGAGCTGCTTTCCAGCAGCTCAGCCCCCAGCCTGTACTGGTGCCTGGAGTTGTTCCTCCCCAGGTGCAGGACCTTGCACTTGCTCTTGTTACATAATAAATATATTAATATCTTGTGTGTAAATGTTAGTTTACACCAACTGTGTGCTTGTTTGTACCTTGCACCCATATCTGTGCTTTTATGTAAAAAAGGAAAATACTTTGACTCTGTGTATAAATTGGGCAAAGCACACCAGATAACGAACCCAAGTTTTTGGGGCGACAATCGTAGCCAAACCCAGTACAGAGAGCAAAGACCAAGAACAGTGTGAAGGATGTAATATTCCTAACATCTCCTATTGTAGATGTCTTTGGCACCCTGCCATCTACTATAACTTATATCCACACTGGGATCTCCATTCTGTACAAGGCAGAAACCCTCTCTCCACCCTGCTAAAAAAGTTTTGTAATGGAACACTAATGAAGGAAAACAATCAGGGATTCCTTGTCCCTTAACCTTCGAGATGGTTTCTCCAATGGCAAGGCTACTCTGAGGGGTTTCCTAGTCCCATCACAGGGGGGGAGCAGTTCATCATTACTTCAGTTAAAAAGTGTCACTACTTAAGAGGTAATTGTTATAACTGAGGAAAAGGAAGGAATTATTGGTTTTTGTACTAGACTCCAGTCTAAAGAAAATATTTACATCCTGCAACCCTTCAAATGTCACTCAACAAAAGTAAACTAGATAGCTTTTTATTTTCCTCACACTATCTTCTAACCTGGTCCTTAATTATCTGCAAATCACTGAAGTCACATGACTCTGTGTACCAATCTTTCATTAACTTCTCTTAAGTTTGCCAGTGTTTGACAATTGATCCCCTAACAATTACACGAGCTTTCAGTGTAATTACCTCTTTCAGCTTGCTCTTACAGATACTTAGTATACCACTTAAATCTCCCAGGTGCATGTTTTTTGGAGTCATTCAGAAGGTCATTACTTAAGATCACATTTAATCATCCAATTATTTGTTCCCAAAAGAAGACTACTAGGGATCAAGAAGTACAGCATGTGAATGTAATCCCTATTGAGCTAGCATTTTTCTACAAATTGAGTATTTATTAGTAGTTCTTTCTTTCAGCATGAAATTTACATAATAATTTTCATGAATAAAAAAAACTCTCTGGTGAATCCTTAAGCATATCCACTTACTTTTCCTTCCAGAATAACTGAGGCCAAAATGGTGCAGAGTAGAACTTAGACATTTTCCAAGATGTCTTGTTGTTGTGTTGTTGTTTTCCCCTCTAAAGTGCAAGAAATTGAACATTTTGTCTCAGTGAGACGCCTGGCACCTAGTCAGGATGGATCCCCTGAACTGAAGTTTTCAGTCTGTCCAATAGAATCCAGATATTACTTAAACCAGTTTTCAACTAAACCACATACCACATGAATAATTCTGCCTCACACATCCTGATTTTGATAAGAAAAATATTATTTATTGCTTGGATACTGAATAACAACAGCTAAAAAAGTAACATCCTGAAAGAAATGAAACAAGCATTTCCCCTGATCAGAATTTATTTACCTTTTGGGCAACAGTCACCTGTATCTGAAACAACAAAGCAGTATACATGGAGGAATGGAGAAGGGAAGAGAGGATCCTCAGGCAATGCAATCAAATTCTGATTAGCTGCTGGGGAGGTAAATTCTACTAGTGATATTCTGCACCAGACTGCATTGATTCTGTGATACAGAAATGGGATGGCTTCTGTGACAAAGGATGGCTTCACAGAATCACAGAATGATTAGGGTTGGAAGGGACCTCTGGAGATCCTCTTGTCCAACCCACCTGCTTGAGCAGGGACACCTAGAGCAGGGGGCTCAGGACTGCGTCCAGATGTGTTTGAACGTCTCAGCAAATAAGACTCCACAGCCTCCCTGAGCAGCCTGTTCCACTGCTCTGGCACCCTCACAGGAAAGAAGTTTTTTCTCATATTTAAGTGGAACTTCCTGTGTTCCAACTTTTGCCACTTTCCAGGAGGCCAACCTGTACTGGTGCATGGGGTTGTTCCTCCCCAGGGGCAGGACCTTGCACTTGCTCTTGTTGAATTTCATCAGGTTCCCCTCGGCCCAGCTCTCCAGCCTGTCCAGGTCTCATTGGGTGGCAGCACAGCCTTCTGGTGTATCAGCCACGCCTCCCAGCTTGGTGTCATCAGCAAACTTGTTGAGGTAACACTGTAACCCTTCATCCAGGTTACTGATGAATATATTGAACAGGACTGGACCCAGCACAGACCCCTGGGGAACACCACTAGTGACAGGCCTCCCATCAGGCTCTGCCCCACTGATCATGACTCTCTGAGTTCTGCCATTCAGCCAGTTCTCAATCAACCTCACTGTCCTCTCATCCAACCTACACTTCCTAAGCTTACCTATGAGGATGTTATGGGAGACAGTATCAAAAGCCTTGCTGAGGTTGAGGGAAACAACATCCGCTGTTCTCCCTCTGTCTACCAAGCCAGTCACATCACCATGGAAGGCTATCAGGTTGTTCAACCATGATCGCCCCTTGGTGAATCCATGCTGACTACTTCTGATAACCTTTTCGTGTACCTGCCTGGAGAGGACCTCCAGAAAGAACTGCTCCATCACCTCTCCAAGGATGGAGGTGAGGCTGCCTGGCCTATAGATGCTTGGGTCCTCATTCTTGCCCTTTTTGAAGGTTGGAGTGACATTGGCTACCCTCTAGTCCTCAGGCAGCATTCCTGTCCTCCACGACCTTTCAGAGATGATGGAGAGCGGCTCAGCAAGAACATCCAACGGCTCCCTCAGCACTTGTGGGTGCATCCCATCATGGCCCATGGATTTGTGAGGATCCATTTTGCCTAAATGATCTCTAACCCAGTCCTCCTCAACCAGGGGAAGTCTACCTCTCTCCAGATTTTCTCTCTTTCCTCTGGGGGCTGGGATACCTGATGGCCAGCCTTAGCATTAAAGACCGAATCAAAGAAGGCGTTCAGTAACTCTCTCTTTGCTGCATCTGGCGTCACCAGGGCACCCACCTTGTTCAGCAGCAGGCCCACAGTTTCCCCAGTCTTCCCTTTACTGCCGATGTATTTAAAGAAGCCCTTGTTATCCTTGACATCCCTTGCCAGATTTAGTTCTTTTGTATCTGGTTCCCTTAAAAAAAAGAAGCTGAAGAAAAAAGATCTTTTTCTTACAGTTTATGGCTAGGAGAAGTTAATAGAAGCTCTTAGAAAGACAATGACCGCATTCAGAGAGGCCTGAAATTTTGTTTTCTGTGATGCCTCTGAGTATGGCTTTCTAGTCTTCTACCTTTCCCAGGACAGAATTATGTATTTCTCCTATTCTTACAGTGGGTCTCAGGTGTGTATTTTTTGCATCAATGATGCCTGTTCAGTCTGTTAACAACTCTTCTCCTCTTTCCCACAGAAGTTTTATTACAAGTTAGTGTACAGTTACAAAAGTAACATCAGTTATGTAGTAGGAACAAATCGAAAGAGGGGAAAAAATGGATTTTCAACCAAATTCCACAGGCACATCCTTTGTTTGCCCAGGATGACAGCCACTTGGTGAAAATTTCAACAGCATCATAAGACAGCTTCCCTATACAGTTTTCTTATCCATCTTAGCAGTCTGTTATTAAATTCTGTGGCAATTCTTTCGATCTGATGTATTCCTAGGACTATTCTTGTCCTAGCATCATTTCTTACCACCCTCAGAGGCTATGAAATAGGTCATTTTGACCCACCCTTTTAATTCCAGCCCCTCGTTTTTAATCCTTGCTATCTATTCTTTACATTAAAACTACCTCTTTATATGGCAGGTCTTTTAGCTACTGTGAAAGAGACAAAATTCATTACTACTGAGAAGTTCTAATTTGCCTACATTCAAAGGTTTGACCTTTGAATCTTTTCCTTTTTCTCCAAATAACCAAGCACTGCTTTCTGTAACCTTCCTGTCTTGTCATGCTTGAGCCCCGCCATACAAGATTCACTCTACATCTCAGTACAAATACACTGATTCCATGTTCTAGATACTTTTGAAGCCTTATATTAAATCTGATTATTTACCCATATAAGACTTTATAATGTTTTTGTCTGAAATCCCTTTGACTGCCACACTGCCACAAGTAACTCATAAACTTAAATTTCCCTACCCATAGCTCCAAACTTATTTGCATATGTCTAAGCATACAGAGACTCATATTAGGAAAGCCCTCAAAGCCTATCTGTAACTGAATCAGGCAAGGGATGTCAAAGGCAGCAAGAAGGGCTTCTGTAAGTACATAATTGGCAAAAAGAAAACTAAACATAAAGGCCTGCTGCTGAATGGGGCAGGGGACCTGGTGATGCATAGCAGGGAAAAGGCTGAGGTACTGAATGTCTTTTTCACCCCAGTGTTTGCTAGCAAGATCAGCCTTCAGGAACCCCAGGCCTCAGAGGCCAGAAGGAAAGGCTGGAACAAGGAAGATGTAATCCTGGTGGAAGAGGATTAGGTCAGATTATACTTAAGCAAACTGGACATGTTAAGTCCTTGAACCCTGATGGGATGTAGGTACAAGTGCTGAGGGAGCTGGTAGATGTCATTGTGAGGCTACTCTTGATAATCTTTGAACAATCATTGTGAGGAGTTGCCTGAGGACTGAAGGGAAGCAAATGTCACACCTGTCTTCAAGAAGGACAAGAAGAATGACCAAGGGAACTACAGGCTGATCACCTTCACCTCAATCCCTGGAAAAGTGATGGAGCAGATATTCCTGAAAACCATCTCCAGCTACATGAAGGATAAGAAAGTCACAAGAGAATCCAGCATGGATTCAAGGGGAAGTCATGCTTGACCAACCTGATAACCTTCTACAATGAAACAACTGGCTTGCTAGATAAGAGGATAGCAGTGGATATTGTCTACCTAGGCTTCAGAAACGCTTTTGACAGTGTCGCCCATAAGATCCTCACAGAGAAATTGATACAGTATAGGCTGGATGAGCAGACAGACAGTGAAGTACGTTGAAAACAGGCTGAAATCAGTGCCAGAGTGTGGTGTTCCATGGTACAAAGTCTAGCTGGAGGTCAGTAACTAGTGATGTATCCCAGAGGCCATTATGGTGACTAATCCTATTCAAGATCTTCATTAATGATCTGGATGATGGGACAGAATCTACTCTCAGCAAGTTCTGGGCATCCTGGTGGATACCTACTTGAACATGAGATAGCAATGTGCCTTTTCTGCAAAGAACGTGAATGGTATTCTGGGCTGCATTAGGCAAATTATTGCCAGCAGGTCAAGGGATGTGATCCTTCCCTTCTACTCAGCTAAGGTGAGGCCACACCTGGAGCGCTGGGTCCAGTTCTGGGCTCCCCAGTACAAGAGAGACATGGACATATTGCAGAGAGTCCAGTGAAGGGGCTGGAAAGATGATGAAGGGACTGGGGCATCTCTGATAAGAGGAAAGCATGGGACTGTTTAGTCTGGAGAAGAGACAGGGAGGTATCTTATCAATGTATATAAACACCTGAAGGGAGGGTGCAAAGAGGATGGAGCCAGGCTCTTTCCAGTCATGCCCAGTGATAGGACCAGAGGCAATGGGCACACACTGAAACACAGGAGGTTCTCTCTGAATATCAGGAAACATTTTAACTGTGAGAGTGACTGAGCACTGGCACAGGTTTCCCAGGGAGGTTGTGGAGTCTCCACCCTTGAAGATATTCAAAAGCTGGATGACGTGGTCCTGGGTAACTTGCTATACACCTACAGGCATACATCTCCTTTTAACTGTATTAAGCCTTCCCCTTCTAAACACACTTTTTTTTTGAAAACAAAACAAGTCCAATCCCTGCTTGATCAGTGGGGTTGGACAAGATGACCTCCAACCTCAGCCATTTTGTGATTCTGTAATAGCAGATTAATATTTCAGCTCAGAGATAAAAAAGGGTTGAAGCACGTACATTGTTCTTTATGTCTGGTATCATTAGAAAGCATTCCTTTCTGAAAACACCACCAAAACCTGCTAGTAAGGTTTTCCTTTCCCTATTTCCTTCCCTGTCTTTAAGCTTCTTTCAGTTTTTCTGGGTATTTAGGACCTTGTAGCTTTTTTGGTGAATATCAGAGAATCTTTCCTGTGAACTTCTGCTCCCAGAGAAGGACAGGACCCCTCCCTTTTGATGACTTCTATCCTTTTTTTTTTTTTTTGTCAAAAATCCATCACCTTCTCTCCCCAGTTATTTTTATCAGGCAGGGTAAGTAATAAACAGAACCTGGTACTATAGGTCCATCAGACATGGAAGTTGGTAATAAATATGAGAAATTTCTCTCTCTCGTGGAAATAAAAAGTCCCTACGGTGGAGATAATCACCTTAGATTTGCTGTCATTAGAAGCAGAAGCATGCAAATATATGGTCAATGCAGTAGGCTAAAAAACGATATTTGCAGCAGCCTTCAGGATGTATCTGAGTACGACTGTATTATTCCTCCCAACAAACTTGTGCTGAGGCCATGGCCAACAGTCTAAGGATAGTTTTTTTGGATTTGTTTTGTTTTCAGAAAAAAAAATATGTTTAAAAAGGAAAGGCTAATCTATTCACTGATAGATAAGGCCTTGGGCTTCTTACACCTCTCTCTCACACACTATCTAAACAAAGATGTCAAATGTTACTGTCTTATAAAGTCTTTCTAGAAAAACCATTTCTTGTTAATATTTACATCCCATCATTTCATATACAAATGTTCTTCACTGCAATTTCAAAAATTAAGCTAAATGAACATATCCCCCAAATTCCTTTGTACTAAGATAATAGATTTTTAAAGTCATTTTATGGAATTCAAACAAGCTGATGTTTGAAATTCTTAGAAATATATTGTTTGATAGGTTTCATTATTAATTGTTTATTTGATCTGTGCCAAAAGCATTGTGTGACAGAGCGTGTCAGTACAGGAAAATAAACCTCTTGGGAAACAACAAAAAAAAAGCCCTTTCCATTTCCCGGAAGGCAAGGAGGATAAGTAGGGAATTATGAAGCCCAAAGTCTCCATTCCTTTGATCCAAACATAGGGTTTATACATTTCTTTAGAGTGATTAGAACATTCAGTTAGTATGTGAACTTGAAGATTACCCTTGAATGATGTTACAAAGCGCTGCAAAAGATGGACAAGTAAAAATCAAGAATCCCTGTAGCCTTTCAGAGACCAAATCTTTCCAGCTTTTCCATTTGAGACTGTTTCATAAAGGCCCGTAAGTGAACAATTTAATTCTAGTTTCCTCTGTTCTCTCTAATTCAATTTGAGCAGAGTAATACTTTTCAATATACCACCATCATAACTGCTGTCGTATACCACTTCGCCCTTTTAATTTAGCTTTTCCAACACTTCTTGTCTTACTTTATAAAGTTCTCTCCAGATAAGCTAGATGAATATGACTGAAGAACTGAATATTATTGTTCATGTGAGCGCACAAGCTAAAGACTATGGCCTAAAATAATTGAGTTCTTGTAGCTCTTGAAATTTTGCAGATCAGGTCACATTACATACAGTATATAGAGAACAGACATATAGCAGTCCTCCACAGATCTACCTTCCAACAATAATTATATTTCTATAGCTACATAAAACAATATGCTTAATATCTGTGATGAAACCACAGAAAAATGTTGACATCCTTTTTACTTTTGAGTTGGCTGTGTTGGATTATGACATTCGTCTTTACTTTTACACTACACTTTCTATTTGTGTAAAACATATGTCGTGAGTGAAAGTATAGAAGAGTGAGAAAGAAAAGAATAAAGAAGGTGTGAGACCTGCATAGCACAAAAAATTGCATCCTAAGTCTCAAAAATGAACCACAGACCTTCTTTTCTTGTTTTGGCTTTTGTCAGTGGTTTTGGAAATTGGTTTTTCTTGTTTTGTTTGTTTTTCCTTGTCCACTTTATTATACAGGTATGTGTTCTTTGGCAGCAATTCTAGATTTCCTAGCAATATATAGTGGACTCTCTTTTTACTGTCATCCCATATCTTAGCTACCCATGTATAGACGTTGTAACAAAATCATGCCTTTCTGGTGCAAGTGGATGCCATTACCATTGAGAAACTATGTGAAGTATAATGAAGAGCCAGCAGACGTAAATCCCCACTGAGCTCAGGCTGGCTTTGATTCCCAAAAATATTCCACTGACCTCACTTTTACCAGCATCCTCAGATTTTTCCATTATATATACACTGTGAAGATGAAACACATTTCTTAGATTTGAAAGTAGAAAGATCAAATTGTACAACCAGAATTGCACCCAGTCCACTTGCAAGGGAGTCTGGAACTTATCATAAAACAGTAAGTCATCCTCTTGAAGTTGTGCAGAGATGTCCAGCAGAAGTAATGAGAGTAGACTGCATCAATAGATATTTCCCTAAGAATTGACTTTGATGAGAAAAGAGGAAGATTGCCTTTCCTGTTCACTTTCTATTTAAAAGATTTCCTGAGAGCAGTGGCAAGAAAGCGTCACAGAAGCGAACAAGCAAGGGTACAAGTTGCTGCTGCAGCTGCTACAAGGGTATCAGGACCACCAGTTTCAGAGTGACAGAATGAGATCTGGTACACAGAGACAAGTGCTAGAAGTTGCAACCTCACCAAGGTTAGGTGGCTGTCGTGGTTTAGCCCCAGTCAGCAGCCAAGCACCACGCAGCCACTCGCTCACTCCCCCTTGGTGGGACGGGGGAGAGAATCGGAAGAGTAAAAGTGAGGTAACTCATGGTTTGAGATAAAGACAGTTTAATAGGTAAAGGAAAAGCTGTGCGCGGAAGCAAAGCAAAACAAGGAATTCATTCACTACTTCCCATGGGCAGGGAGGTGTTCAGCTGTCTCCAGGAAAGCAGGGCTCCATCACATGTAACAGTTACTTGGGAAGACAAATGCCATCGCTCCAAATGTCCCCCCTTCCTTCTTCTTCCCCCAGCTTTATATGAGAAACCAGCTGAGTGGGTTGTCATATGATATGGAATATCCCTTTGGTCAGTTGGGGTCGGCTGTCGTGGCTGTCCCCCCTCCCAACTTCTTGTGCACCCGGCAGAGCACGGGGAGCTGAATAAGTCCTTGACCAGTGTAAGTGCTACTTAGCAACAACTAAAACATCTCCACATTATCACTGTTGTTTCCAGCAAAAATCCAAAGCATATCCCCATACTAGCTACTACAAAGAAATTTAACTCTATCCCAGCTGAAACCAGGACAGTGGCTTATATCCTCTATATAAGATTTGTGGGTTTCTAAATATTTCCTTCCTTTTACATCTGCGTTTGCCTGCAAAGCTCTGAATCTTAAGAGGATTTAAAAATTTTAAGGACTTCAAGCAAAACACAAACCAAACAATTTGTAGCTTAAATGACATTCTAGTCTGTATCTGTAGTTAAATTCTTTATTTAGAGATAAGCTAGGATATTTTAGAAGATATGTAAATTAATTTTGATTAGTCTATAACCATATTAACCATAGAATAATTTGTGTTCAGGTGGAAGACTTTAAATAACAGCCTGAGACAATTAGCAGAAGTGGGATATGAAAGAAAGCCTTTACCACTATATTAATTATATCAGGATATTTGGAATGAAAGTATCATACATCAATATTCTTATTGAAAATATAATTAGGGGGTATATCTTTAACTGAGACCACAGCTGACATGAATAAGGCTGGCTCTGATGAGGAAATTATGAAAAAATTATTTCATATGTGATCATATTCTCCTATTATGGGTTTATAACAAGATCTGCAATAGCTCAGCAATAGAATTTGCTTAATGAACACACATCTATTCACTTCACAAGTATTTCTCAGCACTGATATCAGAAACTTCTATTTCTCTGATTCATTTAAGTGAATACAGAATAGATAAATCTAGACCTTAAAAGGTGTAGTAGCAGAAAAAGCCTAATACATATTGTTGAATTTTGAATGGTTTATTGTACTAAAGAAATGTCTGACACATAAATAATCAATATAGTTGATTGGCAGCCAGAGGTCCCTGTAGTATTCCAGAAAAAAATTTGTTGTCCTAAGATTTTACATTTAGATTTCTGCATTAGCAATAAGAGGCATAACATTTCAATGCTGCTTAAATCACAATCCAAACAGACTGTACATATCAAAAGGCTTATGGGAATGCTGTTTGTTTTGGTTTGCTTTCCTCCCCACAAAAGAAGGACTAAGTTACAATCAAAAAATCCATTCCTATTAGCCTTTTTTCAAGAGGTTGTATGAGCAACTGGTAAAGGAAAAGTAAAAAAATTTTGACATCACAAGGATGGTGCTCAAAGAGAGATGTGACATGCATACAAAATGCCCTAAGTTTCCTCTGGAGGGTTATTTTTCAAGGCTGTGAAATCATCATATTAGTCTTCAAATCCCACTTAAAAACAGCTTGAACTTGATGCATCGTTCTTACAATGAATGTTTGTAGGAAGTTTTGTACAACTGTAAAACTTGCAAGGCCTCACTAAATCCCCATGTTTCCAAAATATTATATTATTATAATTATTATTGTTATTATTATTATTACCATTATTATAAGGTTTTTTGATATTTAATACAAATTTACCTTTTTTTTAAAGATCACATTGCTGATTAGAAGAAACTTGATGGTGTTATATAGCTTGCAACATTCTCTTTTGCCCTTGCCTTCCAAATGAAATCATGGCTTAATCTTTGCAGGAACACCCACATCTTGGCATAACAGTGACAGCTACTCAATTTCACAAGCTCTTTGAGATGGAGCAGAGAGCAGCTCAGGGACAGGAAGCCATCTCAGAAAGTGGTTAGCTGCAGTTTATCAATTTAAATGTCCAATTAGTAACAAAAATCACAAATTAAGTAACTTCTTTCACCATGAAAATGCCATAAGAAGTGTCAGCTTGTGAAATCCAGTAGTAACCAAAGTTTAAGGGTTTTCAGATTTCTGTGTTGCAATCCTGAGAGGAATGGACACTAATAATTTTGGCATAACATATATATCTGAATAATTAAAGAATATTTCACAATAATACAAAATATTTTCACAAACTAAGAAAAAATTGTCTTTTACTTTGTGCTTATGCTGGAAAGCCCTACAACAAAATAGTATAAAACCTCCTCCAGGAAGGCAAAAAACTGTATAATAGAAATAGTTTAACTGCCCTGAGCCTCTCATCCTAATCCTGTTGCCTTTTGACCTATAGCTGTGAGTTACAGCTAAACTGAAGTTCCATTTTAGTTGACACAATATTATTCTGCATATCCCAGTACTAAACCCTGTGTTTGTACGTTTCACTTATTCTCTGTCTGTAATGCATGTAAGTCAAATATAGCTCTTTTGGCTCTTCATGTCACTTTGTTTAATTTCAAATGCACAATCTGATGCAAATAATCACAGGGGGAATGGAGAAAAAGTCTGATTTGAAGTGTCTTAAGCTAAAACTTGAACAAAACTGTAGTGGACGCATAAAATACTTTAAAGTGATATTTAAAACAGACATTTTTTAATTTTTATTTTGCAGCTTTATATTTCTGTGAGAACTTTTTATAGATTAAAAGTTTTGTAAATTATTCTTTTCAAAAAGTACATGCACACGTACATGATAAACCTCCATTCCAGATTTCGGTACTTCAAAACAGCATTTTTTGAAAAGGTTTAAAATGTTGCAGAAAAGAAACATTTTGTTGGGTTCCACCCCCCCGCCTTTTTTTAAAATCAATTTGTATAAGTTACTTACCATGTTACTGAACGGAGAACTTGCATCTATTCTGGGAAGAGACAGATTGCCCCCCCAAAAAAAGTAAGTAATTCATTATGTAAGTATTCTTTTTGTCATTTCATCCTTTACTGAAAGGATGTGATAAGCAATCCAGGTTAACTAATCATGTGCTCTATGTCTTGATTATTGACATTATTACTACTAATTTTAGGTTCAGCTGACGTTCAGGGTTCCTAGAGCAGATTGGTCTCAAATGTACTTCACTAACTGTACTCCTTTTCTCATTTTTCCTTCCCCACATGTACAGGGATGCTGTAAGTCTGCATGTTTCCTTAGTAAATTGGTAGTATATGAGAAAAAGCCTGTGAAGGAACAACATGGTAGGACCAGTTATACAGTCCTAACAATATGAGTATTTCAGCACAAAATGCTGACATACTAGCAACAAGTTTTGCAAGAACCAGTCTGATTCTTTAAAGTAAGCATAATGCAAAATCAATTTCAGGAGTATCAGCCTGACAGTACATCTCAAAAACCTGAGCTTTGTAGCAGCATACATGTCCGATAATATGCATTCATGTTCAGGGCATATAGAATGCAATTGTATGAAAGATGTAAGCCATGCTATTGGTCTTTGTTTGGTTAAATGTTACATGACCTGACCATAGTTTGCACAGGAAGGTTGAAAATTTGTCTACTACACACGCCACTAGCCCTGGCTGAATAGAACAAACTTCATGTTGATGAAGCTCTCCAGTTCACCAACATGACCCTTTTTCTGCAAGGAAAATTGAACACTTGATAACCCAGGTAAATATATATTCTTCAGCTACATTAACTGTTTCAGGACATCATGTGAAAAAAAAAAAAAAAAGAATTGAAAGTTCTTCACTGTGAAACAAAAACACACTGAAGTAAACTAGATTTCTGAAAGAAATAGGTACTGTGGTTATGACTGTTCTGAACACAGTAGCAGAAACGGATGTAAATACTATATTTTATAGATGAAGCACTACCAACAGCTGTTATTAAGGTTGCATTCAGAATTGTATTGCAGACTCAAAATGTTTTCAGTTACTCAGTGTTTTCTGAAGGACTCATTCATCAGCCTACTCTTTCTTCAGGCAGAACACAGCCAAAATCTAGTGCTGTGGAAGTGTCCTCAGGAAAACTTTACTCAAATAAGGAGTTAATAGAGTTCACTTTCCTCTTACAGAAATGCTTGTGCCCTATTTTAAAAAACCTCAGCACAAAAATGAGTAAGATGACTGAAATTTCAAGGGAATTTTTAAGTAGTAACTTTCGCTGTGGTTATTTATTTTTGACTTGGCCGTGTTTAATAGATTCAAATATGTTTCATGCATTTTTATTGCGTGAATTTATTAACATGAATAGAGAATATTTGCACTTGGGATTGCGAACAAAAAAGAAAAAGAAAGCTTCCTAAGCTTCTGTTTCAGACTTCTGCAAAAGTGCAAAATTATTTACTAAGGCCTCAACTCAGGAAAGCAATGAAACACGTTTGGATGTTTTGCTGCACTGAAGCCAAAGGCAGCGACAAATACAAATCAAATAGAAGTCCTTGAAAATATGTCCTTTTTCTTTATTGCTCACCAGAAATAGATTGCTCACCAGCTGTATTTGACAAGGTGGGTAACTACAAATGTATTTAGATTTGATTATTTACAGAGCCTACTGTTGACAACTGTTGACAGGATTGATCCAGTTCAAAACAAATTCCAGCAGAAAAAAAAAAAACAATAAATCAAAAGACAGACATAACATTGCATAATTCTTTAGAACTGGCACAATTTTATTTGAAGAGCTCATACATTTGCAGCATGATTTATCAACTATTTACATATATTCTAAATATATACCTAATAACTGTACACAGACAAAATTGGTAATATCTAAAATATTAGTTAAGTGTCTTTCAGAATTAATACTTACTTTTTTTAGCATAATTTGTAATTTCTACATACTGCATTGAAATAACTATTAAGATTTATCATGTCTGCCTGAAAAAAAATTTTATTGGATACAAGGCCCAACATCCCTACCACTTATTCTGATAGAAAGAATGTATGTTCACTGACTTAGGTAAAATTGCAACTAATTTTTATTGGCATCTGTTCTACTAAAATCTGTTTCTATGTATAAAAAAGTATTGTTTTTCTGTGCCAGCTCTGCTGTCAGGGCTACAAAGTGCATTTCTCCTCAGAGAAAACATGCAATATCTGGTCAGCTAGTGTATTTAATTAAAATTATAATTTTAATTTAATGTATGTTTTAGTATTTTCAGTATGCACAAAGTTAAAAATATATGTACGTTTCTGGGAAAATAGAGTATTTTTCCTTTAAAAATCTATCAAATGTGCTTTAATTAATGTTAATTGACAAAACTACTCATGTACTTTATAGTTATTGTAAGGCCAAATTATTTAGAGACAAAAAATGTACATATTTTATTTTTCCATTCTTGCATAATTTGATTTTGTTTGGAAATTCTTGTAATATTGTTTTCAGCACCATACCACTATGGAAAACATACGACAATAACTAAAAGCTATATTTAAAATTATTATTATTCTTAGAACTTTGAATAAATATAAATTACTTGTGAAATTAGGTAAATCTTTATTATTATCACTGTGAAAAAAAATTTTAGCTTTTCCATATAGTGCAAGTTTAAATTTTGAAATTTCATTTTTTTAATGCTAAAGCATGTAACTGAGAAATAGACAGGGCACATTTTGAAGTAGAAAAGCAAATAACTTGGATTGTCTACAAAATAGCAGATATTCCTGATGTAAAAAAAATCACATAACATTTTAATAACAACGCCTTATGACAGAGTGCATGTCAAAAAATAAGATTATTAATAACTAAAAACCATCTCAAAAAGAAAGTTGCCTTTCTATATACTGTCAACTGTATGATTACTTCCAGAAGCAACTAACTTCCATCTAAAAGTAACTATATTAAGTGATATTAATATAATATAAAAAACTATAATTTCTTTCTAAGGAAAAGTAAAAAATATTAACCATTCAGCTACCTGTACAAATATAGATATTTTTATCCTTCTGGACATATTTAGTAATAGAATAGCACAAATTCAAAACAGCTCTGTATTTGCAGAGTCCAGCATATTTCTACATTCAGTAAAAGCATTGTCCTAGCATAGAATTGAATTTATATCTTACTGTTACAATTTCTGTTATAAAAAGGGATAACTTGCAGTGTGGAGTGAAAATTAATTTGAACCTCAACAGATGTAAGTGAAGACAAAATTATCCACCTGCCAGGTAAGAAATTGCTCTAAACCAGAACTTTAAAACAGGATGAAAAGTGTTAGCTTTCCCTAAAATTGAATTTACACCTTGCTTTTGTGAGGGATGGTAGGCAATGAGGTCACTCAGCCTATATTTTAAGGGCCTCTACACAAATCATCATCATCCTACCAGGATTCTTGCGATTCATGCAATAATCAGAGTTTATAATCAAAGTTTATTTATGTGAGCATCTATGCATGTTGTGGATACCGGTGCTATTTCCTTTTCTTTATAGAATGCTCCTTTGCTACAAATTGTCCACAACATTGATGATTCTGTCATACTTTTAAATATGTATTTGTACTGGGCATTCAAAGGAATCTTGTAAAAACAGGAAATTTCAGGTCTTGTCTTTTCAAAATTTTCTTTTCTGAAAGATTATTCATGGCCATGAAATAACTATAACAAAGGCTTTAATCAACTTGCTAAATGTTCATTTCTCAAGCCATGTCTACAAGCTCAGAAATCCTGTGTCTCAAAGGCAGAAAGTAAGCATAACCTCTTTTATTACAGAAGCATTCAGGTAAATTTTAGTGACCTGTGAGTTATTCCCATTAGCTTGAAAATTACGATGGAACCAGCTAACTTTGATGCATCTTTTTTTCTCTCAAGGCAGATAGAATTACTACCAAGGGTATCTCTGTCTTCTTAGTTACTGTCCTATCTCAATCACTAGTCAGCCCCAAAGGTATCTTGCTATGATTCTCTCATTACCCAATCTCAATATCTTTCCAGCGTACTGATTTGGTCTTAGTAAGTGTGGTTCTTTCTCTCCATGCCCTGGTTTTGGCTGGGATAGTGTTAATTTTCTTCCTAGTAGCTGGCATAGTGCTGTGTTTTGGATTTAGGATGAGAATAATATTGATAACACACTGATGCTTTAGTTGTTGCTAAATAGTGCTTACATTAGTCGAGGACTTTTTCAGCTCCCCGTGCTCTACCAGGTGCACAAGAAGCTGGGAGGGGACACAGCCGGGACAGCTGTCCCAGACTTGTCAAAGTGATATTCCATATCATATGACAACCCACTCAGCTGGTTTCTCATATAAAGCTGGGGGAAGAAGAAGGAACGGGGAGACATTCAGAGTTATGGTGTTTTAATTCCCAAATAACCATTACGCATGATGGAGCTGTACTTTCCTGGAGGTGGCTGAACACCTGCCTGCCAATGGGAAGTAGGGAATGAATTCCTCGTTTTGCTCTGCTTGCGTGAGCAGCTTTTGCTGTAGCTATTAAACCTTTATCTCAACCCACGAGCTTTCCCACTTTTACTCTTCTGATTCTACCCCGATTCCACCAGGTGTGAGTGAGCAAGCAGCTTGGTGTGCTTAGTTGCCATCTGGGCTTAGATCATGACAGGTCTATGGTCCACAACACAGGAATTGTCTGCCATGATTGTCTCCAGGGAGTCCATATTTCTGAGTAGTCTCACATCTCCTTGGCAGTGCAGTACTGCCTAAGTTTAGACTTGTGGACGGGTACCACTTTAATAAAAAAGGGGTTTTTGCCTCTTTTAGTTATCTTTTAAGCCATAGCAGCTACCCGTGTTTGATCGTACAACAGTAGTATTTTCATGCCCAAACCAGCTATCTTCTAAAGCAATGCAATTGTCAATTTTGTGAAGAGAGCATATTCATCCTTTCAAAATTGCATACCCAAGTTCCCCCAGTTGGCATCCTAACATTTCCTGGGTCCAGCTTCAGGAACCAGAAACCCCAAGCTGGCCAAATTCCCAGTTCCATGCAGGAAATCTGGGATACCCAAAACAGCCTTCAGTCTGAGTTGCCCTAGAGCTATCGGCGTGGGCATCCTAGGCTCCCCAACATTTTGGCACAAAAGCTAGCAGATGATCAGTCAGCTTCATGTCACAACCTTGCCTGTATTCTGATGTAGAGAGTATCATAACACAGAGGTATCCTTTTTGTAAGAATATTTCTGACCTGAGAAAGGCCTGGGAGACTTGTAATAGGGCAGCATGTTGGCAGGTCTCTCCAGTGACGGATCATCACAAAGACAAGCCAGGCACAGAGCCTGCAGGTAAATCAGAATGTCTGTAACATGCAGAAACTCTCCCACCACTTCTAGAGACCTCATGTTTGATATCCGGATTAGAAACAATGGATGCCAAACACTTTACTAGCCCCGGTGGTGAATGTCAGAATGAATGGGCAATACAAATAAGTCGAAGTACCACAGGCTGAGCTGAGTATATTATTTGATGGGCACACTACTGAATTCTTTTTAAATTTCTTTTAATAGTGTTTAAATCTGCTTTATTTTCTATAAAAGAATCTAAAAAGGAGGGAACTGAAGGTTTCTTTGTCCAGATGGTTAGACTTTGAACCAGCCAGATGGAAGACAGTAAATTCTGCCTGGATTTCTGGCAGATTTCTGGGGTCTGCAGGCTGGGGAAAGCTGTGCCAGACAGGCTGTGCTCCCCCGTCATGTTTCTCCCGGGCAAGCAGGCACTGTGGCTTCTCTAGGTTCAATGCAAACTTCAAGGATTTCAGAAATCCCCATACTAACCAGAATTCAGCTGTCGCCTCCAGAGCCTGAATCCCTACAGGATGGTTTCCCAAGGCTCTTGATTCTTAGGTAACTCTGCTGTATGAAAAACCTGAGTGCTTTGAACATCCCAGTGGCCCTTCCTAGTGAAGTTGTCCCACAACTATTGGCCCTGATAGGACCATTCAGCACCTGCAAGGACCTTGTAAATATGTTTTACTTCTGAAAGAGCTATTTGCATCTTGAATCTCTGTCTCAATGTATTCAGCTTTGCCTGTGACTCAGTGATCATAAATCCTCATTATTAGATGGAAACATATTTGTCTAGTGTAGAATCAGAAAGGAAGAGCGGTTGTATAGCTGTAGTTACACTCCTACATTATCAGTAAAATGGCATCCCTTCTCCATGAAAAGAGCTATTATTCCTATGAGGCCCAGAGCTATCAACTTTTTTAAAAGTTTTAAAAGTATAAGAACCTATGTATACCCAATGAATATATTTATAGAAACATAAACGGAGGCCATATATAGAGTGGGGGAGGCAGAGGGAGGGAGAATACATGCTGCAAAGGAATTATTGTATATGTTATAAAATTACACAAGACTCATTGAGCTACGCTGGCGGAGTTTACATTAAGGAATTCACTAATTAAACCAAACAGCACTACTAGAAAAAATGTTTGGAAAAAAGACGGAGGCAGAGAAACATAATAAGTTTGTGGGGTTTCTTTTGAATTTTCAGGTGTTATTTTTAGAAAATAATTAAGGATAATTAAGGCATAATCCACTGTTGAATAAGAATAGGCTAAGCCAGTTACAGAAAGATAAGGTTTGACATGTATTTTCTCTGCAAATTCAGTCCAGTTCCTGCAGCATTTTGAAATGTGTGCCTGCCAGGTGCTCAGAGGTAAGACTTATGAGGCTCTTAGTGAAGAGCCTTTTCATCCAGAGCACAGAAGAACTAAAAAGCCTGAGAAGATGCTTCAAATACTCTGTTTGCTTCATTCTGTCAGGGCCCCATGGCGGTCATGGGGGGGTCCCCTGCCGTCCCTCAGGGCAGGGCCCAGCAGCCAGGGCCTGTCCCACCATCCCAGCCAGAAGCAGGGCAGACGGAGGGCGCCAGGGCAGCCCCAGCCCCAGGCAGCAGATGCCTCCCTGGGGACAGGGGCAGGAGAAGGCCAGGAAGGGTGTATGTTTGTGGGCAGGCCCTGCTGGGATGTCACTGGGGCAGGGGCTCGTGGTCCCAGGGGGCTAAAATGAGGTCCTGGACCCTGTGCAGGGAGTGGGCAGTGGGGAGTGGGGAGCCCCAGGGGTGCCTCAGGGCCATGGCAGTCACCATGGCAGTAAGGATTTTAAAGAATTTATCATTATGGTGACAGAGTTGGAGAACAGATGATGAAAGGAGGTTCGATATTTTCTTTACCACTTTTGTTTTCCCTAGTTTTATGTATTTGTTGTAAACAATAAATTTTAACCATCTTACCACTGACATAATTTTTTTAAAAAAGTTATTTTTTAAAAAATAAAGAGATTAATTTACTAAGAAATGAGATTTTATAAAGTTAATGAAACTAATATCCCAAAATATAGATTTTTTCACAACTTCTAGTGACAAAAGGTTTTCCCTCTGGAAATACATGTTAAAATTTGGCGGTTTCCTATTGGATATCATTAACTTTAGCAAACTAAAATCCCAGATAAGACTGTCACATTTGTTTATTTGCTCATGTTTTCAAACAAAATATTGTTTAAAATATTGTATAATTTTATATAGAATTTATTAATAATAATGGCAACAACAGTATGTTATTGTTTTTCCTGGTAAAAACTGAAAAAAATCTGAAATAAGATAATTTTAGGCAACTTTGTTTCTCATAAGTGTAGTGGCAGTAATCCTGTCAATGTACACATGATGTCATATATCAACATAAGTATTTATAATAGATATATATGTATGTGGAATAGAAAAATAATATTTTACTTAATAGACCGAAATATATATTGAAGAAATATTAAAAAATGTGTGTGAATAAGTATTTTCACTATAGCACTATAATTTTTGATGAGACCTTTATTCATAACCATGTTTACAATCCACATACATTTTCAACTAGCAAATTTCAACTTTCTACAGAAATACGTAATTCCCAATTTCTGCATTGTGCTGTGATCCAGTATTCTCTGCTCTAGCAGTGAGTAGCCAGAACAGCTCTAAAAATTACTGAGGATCACTCATATGATGCCATGAATGCTGCAGAAATGATCTAAAGCTGTTCACTAAGTGATTGGAAAGGGCCAAAGATCTTCCCTTGGAAACAAGATATTCAGGCATAAAGCACAGCTAGTATATTTGACATAGGAGCTGGCTATACAGTCCAAGTTCAGGCTTGTGCCTTCAGGTTTCAGTGATGAGTTACAACATTGAAAAAACTCATTTGTTCCTATATTTGTTCCTATTTGTTCCTTACAAGGCAGCAGTCTCCAGAAGTATCTAGTCTCCATATGTAGAAGTATGACCTTTTCATGTAACAGAACTGCTACAGTTTTAATCTGCTGATTCTGCTGCTTGTACTACTTAAACGAATCTGTTTGCTCCTGCTCTGTCCCCCACCCCTTCCATTTTTTACTAATACAAAATAATAATACTTAATAGTACATACATTACATAATACATGATAATACTAATAAAATACGTAATCTAGACAGTAGCAAAGCACTGTGGAACATGGATTGTAGATGAACACAATTTATAAGTAATTATAAACATTGCATATAGTCAGATCTTAAAGAATTTTATATTAATTTCCCTTATGAAACAATAAGACTACATTCTGTAGCTATAGTAGTTCAGTAAATAATTGCATAGGCCCACAAAAACCCAGGTGAGCCTAAGAAAATTGTAAACATGGCTTCAGCAAATGCAATTGTTTTCCTGCAGATTCCGGCATGGATAGTGAGGGCTTCACATATAATCTGCCTGTGCACCCCCTACTGTCAGAGGAGACAGTAGTAAGGTCTGGAGCAGAGACCAAACCCTGAACCACCCCCAGGAACAAGACCATTTCCTGACACTGAGGGTATATCTGTAACAGGCTATGAATTAGTTTTTGTTAATTGTCCTCAGCTGTCACCAGGACTATACAAATAGCAGCACTAACTGCTATCCAAAAACCTGCTAATCACCCTGGGGGGAAAAAAAATCTTTCCATGGGTTGCTGAGCTGAGACATAATGTTTATTGATAGGCCAAATCTCTCCTTAAACAGTTCAAGCAAATTTGAGGAAAAAAACCCACAGTGATTTGAGAGCAATTGTTCTGAGATAATTAAGATGGAAACTATAAAAATCATAAAGAAGATATAAAAATAGATCAAAACTGTGAATTCTCAATGCAGTTTTGCAATAACCTCAGTTTTAGATAGACATCTGTTGTTTAAATGTGGTGAGCATCAGACCTTTAACCACAGAATTTCTATAGAGCTTTATGGGGTTACTGCCCATCCCAAAGTGGCCAATTAGTACTGTGGGAATGAAAAGATGTTTCACATACTCAAAACTGGGGCAATAGGAAAAAGAAGTCCTGATAAGGACAAAATAAGAAACAGAAAGGAAGAAAAGGGAAAAAAATCTGCTGTTGTAAACAAAGAGGAACTGCAGTGAAGCATCTGATGAAATACAATCAGCTCTTAATAGGGGAAAGGCAGAGAAAAGCAAAGGATCAGGAGAAAAAAAATTGGATACTTGCATGCTTGTTGTGTATCTCTCTGTATTTTCAAAAAGTTATTTAGTAAGAGAAATAAGTATTTGTACGATTATGTGCTATATACTAACTCATAATTTTGAAAAAATATTTTCAGTGAAACAATACCATATGATCCACATTTTATATGCAAATTATGAAAATATTTTATTTCAGTAAGGCTGAAACGTATTGTTTAGACTCTTCTGTTTCAACTGAGATGACAAAATTTAAAAAAATTCTTTATTAATTTTCTTTTTTAAATATGGTGTAAACCTATTTCTGCCCATGAAATATTTTATTTTACTCAATCAGTATTTCATAATGGAAAAGATGTCTCATCTGAATGTTTCTGCGCACATGTCATGCTGCATGAGAGATGGGATGTAGACATATTCTTGATTTTAAGTAGCTTGCATTCAAAGAGTAAGATTATCGTTGTGCCTATAGACAGCCATAGTGTTATCCTGGGTAGCCACCCCGGATATGGATATGAAAAAATTATGTGTATTTAGACTGATATTAGCATATTAGTTTAAAGGTCATTTTACACTTGTGGTCTTCAAGTCACAGTCTGTGGATCCTCAGCTACCACTGAACACCATTTGAGGTTTCTTCAACAAATAGCTAAGAAGAATATGTCTGTAGCTGATAGGCTTACATTTATTTTATAAGAATCTCACCAGCATCAAAAATATTTTAGGGAATCACAAACTGAAAACACTTGAAAACCCACTATCTGCACTATGTCACAGTGACAGGCATCAAAATGTCTTTCACTGAGAAGCATTGGATAGCAGCACACACACAGACTACTGCTGTATTATATGTGATAACATCCCAGAGGAGTTTTCCCAAGTGGTTTTACACTATAAGGTAAAAGGTTCACATCACCATGGTCCTCTATATATAAATAAGTTTAGCAAATTAGATCATGTACTTAAACACCATGACCACTATAAAAATTAAAAACAAAGAGAAGCAAAGAAGTATATTTCAAATTCCCCAAATATAAGACCAAAAAATGGGGCATTCTTGATATACTGAAATGCGAAAATACACTATTGGTAGCTAAGCTAACTTCATTCTTCCAGTCTGGAATTGCTTGCACAGAATAATAGCACAGAATAATCTGAGTTATAATAGAAATAGAAGAAAATACAAGATATAAATAACAGGTACAATAAAACTCAAGATTGCCACCAGCAAGCAAAACATTGTATTCCTGTATACACCTCCATTAGGACAATCAAGGTGCCAGAAATGATCACTGTTTGTGGAATTACATCCTGACTTAGATGAAAATTTTCTTGAATGGGACTACACAAGTATTGACTTAAAAAGGGCTACTCACATGAATCGGCAGAGTCTGGTTTGTCCCTCAGCACAGCTGGCAGAAAATTCACCCCTCAGGAAACAACCACTGCCAGCTTCAGTTTCTTATTGAAAACTGTGCTAAGTATCTACATAAGATTGTTTTTTTCTGACATTATTTTATCTTCTTGTCCGGCCTGCTGGAACTGGTGATTTTTAATTTGGGGGTGGGGGGGGTAAGGCTTTCTAAAACACTTTCAGCATTCCTTGACTGCATAGCATTAGCAGGCTTTACAATGAATCTATATTTCATTTTCTAAAGGTGTTAGACCAGTGTTTAGATGAAAAGCATATTGTGCACCACTACTTACTGACTCTGCAGAGAAGGCAGCAGCAATTGAGCTTCTTGGCCTGCGTCTGTCCTAAAATCGTATGTCCTCCATTACATTGCAGCTCTGGGAAGCTACTGTCCTAAATTCATGCCAAGCAGATTGAAGGGCCTTTCTATGTCTAGACTAAACCTAAACAGTCATCAATATTTTTGATAAGCCAAACCATTGAATCTTGTCTCATCTACTGCTTGCCCTGTATTAAATCAGGTCTTGACAACTGTCCTGGATCAACAGCAAAAGTCCCATATGGATTTCTGATTCTGCTTTCTGAAGTTTAGTAGCCTGAACTGGAATTCAGCTGACTTTTACTGAATCTGGTCATATTTTTTCTCTCTATCAATATTCTACCCATGTTTTCCTTGTGCTGTGCCCACACCACCTGTTAATCCATCTGGTCTGTTTCTGTGTCTGTTGCCTATATCCTATGCTTTACTTGCCTAGCTCTTTATCTGTGAATGGAGCCTGCTTCCTTCAACCTGCCAAGCCTGCAGATCCCTACCCTAATTTGTTCTCCTTCTTATCATGATCCTCTTCTATTTAAGATGGGTCATTAAGGCTGAGTTAGCTAATATTCTGATACTCAGATGCCTCACCCATATCATTGCCTTTGTGAGGCTGAAACCAAAACTCACCCACATTCTTCTGCTGGACCCTACAAGACACCTATGTGTTCCCTTACTGCCTATCTCCTTCATTTTAAGAACAGAATAACAGTCTGCACACCTCCTTTCCTCATGCCTAAAACTGCAGTTACTCCCCCAGTCTCTTCATGCTAGATTCTTTGTATGTGGCATATCTTTTCCCTGTTCCCTGTTCTAGACTGCTGTATTCCTTTTCACCTATCCTTATTCATTCCTCCAATAGATTTCCATTCCCCTCTCTAAGCAGTCAGCAACTTGTCACAGTGTTCAATCACCCTTACAGTAAAAATGTTTTTTCTTATATATAAAAGTAATGTCTGGTGTAGCAACCTGTGTCCACTGCCTCTTGTTCTGTCACTAGTTACCTCATAGAAAAGTCTGGTTACATTGCCTTTACGTGTGTGTGTGCGTGTATGTCCCACCCCCCCCACATGTAGTTATACATATTAATAAAAGCATTCTCTTTTCCAGTCTGAACTGTCCCACCCTCTTTTCATATGTCAGGATCACCATTTAAATCATCTTCATGGCCCTCCATTGCACTTGCTAAGGAACATCCATGCCTTTTCACAGAATCACATAATCACAGATTCATTTAAGTTGGAAGGCACCTCTTGAGATCACCTAGTCTGACCCATAGCCTGACCCTGCTGCCCAAATGGGATCACCTAAAGAAGGCTGCCCTATTTACTGGAGAGCCTAGAACTGTACCCAGGACTCCAGATGTGGCCTCACCAGTGCAGAGCAAATTGTGTCACCTGCCTCAACCTGCTGGCAACGTTCTTCCTAGTGCAGCCCAAGATGTTGGCTGTCATCACTGTAAGCACATATTGCTGGCTCAAGTTCAACTTGTCCACCAGGACTCCCAGGCCTTTTTCTCAAAGTTTCTTTCCAGCCTGCCAGCCCTTAGCGTCTACCAGTGCATGGAGTTACTCCTCCCCACACCAAAGATTCTCATTTCACCTTCATGTCTCTCTATCCCACCTTGTCTTCTAGTATTATGAGAAAACATTAAAACATATTTTAAGGGTCTAATCTGTGAGTGGAGATAAGTAGATACAGGTATGCTGGAAACTATCCTCCACTTGCTAGGCCTGGAGGTCATACGGCACTATGGCAGCTGAGCTAAGTGAATCTCTGCAATTCCCTTCTGGTTTTCCAGGAGTTCTTTCAGGTTATGGACATTGATGTCAATATTTGTCTGTAACGTTGCAATTGCTCAGAAGTTGTAGCTGAAACTAATAACTTGCAAATATGACAGAATTGCCAAGGTGGATCACAAGGTAGTTTCAGGTCTTGTGTCACAGACTGTCCTTAACTTGTGAGGTGCCTTTCTGACACAGTAATTCCACTAATAGTTTCTCTACAACATTGTTACTGCAGAGCCATTTGGGACCTGGTAATAGCAGTATTATTTTCTTGGCAAATGGTCAGAAGAACAATACAGAACAATTTATTAGAAATCCTGTGAGGAAACGAGACAGATGTCACTGAACTACAAAGTCACCATCCTGCTTCTAAATATATTTGAATGTTTCCATTGTCTATACTAATTTTCTGAAAGGTAGTCTGTAATTTCTTAACTTGACTTTGTTCCTTTTACTAGTACTAACCATAATACCATCTATCAGACACTTATGCTTAAAAAAAAAAATACAACACAAAAAGAACCATATGTTCCTCATTTTCTAGCTGTTATCTCAACATTTGCAGCTTTTGCAGGACTGAACTTCAAGCGTGGGAACATCATCTTCCTTCATTTCAATGGATTTCATGTGTATCTTGACAGTAGTTTGCTTTCAAATCTAGCTTCTTGTGCACTACTCTTTTGCATGTTTTCAGCTGATCAAGCACCAAAAATAAAAACTGTAAAATTTATAAGCCTCAAGAGTGAAATTAGTCACAGATAAAACATGTATGTGTGTATGTGTGTGTGTGTGTGCGTGTGTACATGCTTCAAAAATGTAGGAAGAAATAATGAGTTTGATTTGGACTGAGTAAAATTTTTTAATATCTTAAGAGATAGTGCCAATTACTCTGTATTCACATTGCTAGCTTTCCATTTTTTTCTGCTTTTGTTATTTATGAGCAAGAAGTGCAGTAAGTGTTCATGTTCAGCAGCAGTAGGTGCTATACAAAGGATAACTAAGATGGCAACCCCTCACACTCCAAAGAGGTAATGATGGCTATGTAATACACTAGCAAATAAAACTACCAGCAGGCTTTAAGGGTATACCAGTATATGTAAAAGTGCATGTAAATACTTAATGTAACCTCTCACAATTTTCAACCTATTTCATTTGGATCCTTATTCAACCCTATAAAGTATGACACAGCTTCTCAGAGACCCTAGTTAGAGTTGATCTACACATAGTTATTTATGTCAAATTATTGAGTCACTCTTTTTCTCAGAAATAGATTATTCTGCATGAGTAGATCTTCAGCAATCATTGCTTAGATACACTAGGAGTCCAGTCTGTCTGTTCTCTGCGTGTATCACAACATAACTTGTATTCCTTGCCTGATGTTTTGTATCTCAGCTGGCACATAGCAGCTGCAAGAGTCATAAGTTGAGCTGCAGAAACATGGTTCCAGATAATTATTGCTCCAGTATCTCTTTCTTCTCCTGCATCTTTTCCTTTTGGAAAAGCCACAAAAGGGAATCACTACTATGTGGAAACTGTGGTTAATACCCACAGGTATCAAAAGTTTAAGTTTCTATACAGACTGAATTGCATTAAAAGCACTGGTAATGCAAGACCTTCCTTTTTGTGATAAAATATAAGAAAGGGATCTCAGAACAAAACGCAGACACAAACTCACTGTCCAAAATGAAATTCCAAGTGTAATTAGAAAGGCTGTGGAATTGGTCAGTGACTCTTTTGAGAGCTGGCTTTGAATAAAACAACGAAGAAAGGTCAGAAACCAGAGAGGAGGAGTACAAAAGGCCATATGCATACATGGGAGCAGTGACCTTGAGAATAATGAGACACAACCCTGAAAACAGGTTAAAGAGAAAGCATTTAGGTCAGGGTCTGACAATGCCATCAGGGCTGCAGGCAAGAAAAGTGTCACCAGCTGTGGTATTCTCTTGTGTTTAGGGAAGCAGGACTTTGTACATTCTTTGTATATATGCAGTTACATTAGAACTCCTGATTCTGTTGTCTAGGTGGGTCCCTCCTGGCAACTAGTCAGCTGCTTGAGTCAAAGAAATTCTACAGTCACAATTAAATTTAAAAGACAAAGCAGTGAAGACTAATTTCAATGTAACTTAAAACAAGGCATTAGAACCAAGTGCAAAACAAAGTATTATTATTTATCTGCTAGGAAAACACAACAGTGTTTGATCTTCAGGACTGAAGTAATTAGAAATATAAAATGTTGACATCTGACACCATACACCAATGATTTGATAAAAGTAAATGTGAGTATGAAATCTTGTGTTTATTATTATGATAGACAACGTTTGTTGCATTTGTTTAATTTCTCTAGAAAGTGACTGGGTGAGGGGAAACTTGTATAGACAGAAGACCTTTGGTCTTCTCACAAAAGCTCACTACAGAAGACACCAAAACCAGTTACCTCTTAGAGGTCCAAGTGACTAAAGTTCCTGCAACAATTTCTTGAAAGTAACAAAATTGTTTCCTGATGACATGTAACAGAAATATATACCGTTTTTCCAAAGCTGGGGTGCCAGTGAGGTCACTGTTGATGGATTCATGTAGTAATCTGTAGGTGCTTCACTAGTTAAATTAAAACTGTAATATCACAATGTTATATTTTAGAATAAAAGACATATATATTAATAATATTCATCCTTTTAAACTGAGTCAGCATAAAACTTTCAGTAAGTTTATAATTCAGTGTGTTTCCAAATCTTCTTTACTTCACAGTATTTTGGATTTCTCTACTTTGCTTCTCCAAAGCAGAATAGGGTCACTATTCAGTCTTGCATGAGAATACAGTTCCATTGTAAGAAAAGGTCAAAGATTTTTTCCCTCCATATATCCTAAATATGCTCATGTTAAAGTGGTTCTTTACTAAGCTATTTATTTTAAAACTCCAGCAAAAGGAGGCTTGTGCCATAATTAAAACATTATACAAGGTGCAGCCAACCTTGCTTCCATCTTGCAGTTTTATTGAGTCTCTCAGGTAACCTAGTTCTTCACCAACAGGTGATAAATGTCTTCCAAATTCACACAAAAAAAAGCAATAACAAATAAACTTTTTTCTAGACTGTGATGTATTTTCAGCTTATTAATGAAGATGCACTTTATGATTTGAAGGCAACTAGATGTTCAGTCAACCTCAGAAAGTATGCAGTGTGTTAGTTTACCTTGATAATAAAGATACATAAGAAAGATAGGATGATAAGGTTTTGGGCAGGAAATACTGAAACCTAACAGAAGCAGGAACATTCCTTCCAGTAAGAAAGCACTTAATGATAAAATAGTCTTTGGTGTGGTGTTGCCATATGTAAGCATAACATGTGCTTGTCAACTTCTACCTCTTCTCATGCAAGCTCAGTTAGGATTTTAACTGTTGAGTGTTCAATATAAGGTTTTCCGTAACCATCTAGTGAGAAATTTCCCAAGTAATTTAAATAAATATATCTAAGCTGTAAACTGACTGGCCATTTTCTATAAATCAAAGTTGCAGAGAGTTTGGGTGTGGTAAGATATGGACTGGAAAGATGGACCATAGAGTGTGCGGAAAGCAGGCTAAGCTACCAAGCTCAGAAGTTAGTGGTTGAAGGCTCGAAGTCTAATTCAGAAGCAAATCACAAGCTAAATTCCTTAGCTGTTGATGCAGGGTCCTGTGCTGTTCAGTACTCAGCAAACATTCTGGGTAGTGGGATTGAACTCACCCTCACCAAGTTTGCAGGTGACACCAAACTGGGAGTCCACAAACTGGACATGTGGAGGGTCGACCTTGGCTGGCCACCAGATACCCACTGCTCCAGTGTGGTCCTCCATGGACTGCAGAGGGACAACCTGTGTCACCATGGTCTTCTCCAGGGGCTGCAGGGAAATCTTTGCTCCAGTACCTGGAGCACCTACTTGCCCTCCTTCTTCACTGACCTTGGTGTCTTCATAGCTGTTTCTCTCACATTTTTTTCATTCCGTTCTCACAGCTGCTGCACAGCATTTTTCCCCTTAAAGATGTTCTCACAGAGGTGCTACCAATGTCATTGACTGGCTCAGTTTTGGCCAGTGGTAAGTCTGTCTTGGAGTCACTTGGAACTGGCTCTGTCTGATATGGGGGCACCTTCTGCTGTCTTCTCACAAAAGCCACCCTTGCAGCACCCTCCTGGCTACCAGAGCCTTGCCGTGTAAGCCCAATACAGGTCTATATGTCAGAAGGAAGAACCACCATACAGGGGAACCTTGACAGGCTAAAAGACTGGGCCAGCAAGAATTGCATGAGGATTCGTAATGATAAATGTGAGGTCCTGTGTCTGGACTGAATAACCCCAAGTAGCAGTACAGGCTGGGGTCTGACTGGGTGGGGCAACTGCTGAAAAGTTCCTGTTGGTCCTGGTGCACAGCAAGCAAGTTTCAGTGCCATGCCAGTCCTATACTGGGAGTTACAAAGTATATATGCCTTTTCCTGGTATACAGAAAATTATCTTTGGCATCAAAAGCATTGCTAGATGTTAGTCATTCCAGAAAGCGGAAAATGTCAATATCTATTGGGTTAAATTGTGGTCCTTTTGTCAATATCATGAACACAACTGTGTCATTACATGTGGAAACTCAGAAGTAATGCCTTGTGAGTACTGTCTTCTGAAAGAGGAAACCAAAAAATGAAAAAAAAAAAAAAAAAAAGGGACAAAGAGCATAAGGGAGGGAAAGAGAAGGACCTGCAGAAAATAGTAATAGATCGATAATGTCCACTCCCCATGTTATATAATTCAAATGCAAAGGGTGTGAAATGAAGACAGACAATATGCCACTTTGGAGACTTAGTTGAATATATGAGAAATTCTGTGGATCTGGATTAAGTATCTTAGCATATCACTTAATGTCTTTAGAAGCAAAATGAGGATCGACATTCCTGTCTGAACCAAGCCAATTAGTCAGCTAACCTTGTAAATCACAATTTCTTTTGCGACCTGGAGCAGACAGTCCTTAAATTAACAGAATTAGGGGTAGCTCCACAGGGTATAATAGCTTTGATTTGCAAGGAACAAAAGGTGAATGTCAAAAAATTTGGAAATCCATTTTAGTTTATTTAGACTCCCAAATCCAAAACACATTCAAATGACGCAAACTTCCTTTATTGATTTCACTATCCCTGCAAAAGCAACAAAACAACAACTCAAAAAACTGATAGTAAGGTATGTGCCCTTGTGGGGTGTTGATATTGTCCAGCTGCCAGACCACCACTCGGTTGCTCTTTCACTCCTCCTCCACAGGACCGGGGGAGAAAACAAGATGGAAAAGCTCATGGGCTGAGATAATGTTAGTTTATTAAGAAAAGCAAAAGCTGCATGTGGATGCAAAGTATAAAGAGGAATTCATTCACTACTTCCCGTGAGCAGGCAGATGCCCAGCCACTTCCAGGAAAGCAGGTAGGTCCTCTGCGCTCATAGCAGTTGCTTGGGAAGAGAAATGCCTTAACTATGAATGCCCCCTGCCTCCTCACTCTTTCTCTTAGCTTTTATTACTGAGCATGACATCATATTGTATGGGATATCTCTTTGGTCAGCTGGGGTCAGCTGGGGTCAGCTGTCCTGGCTCTGTCCCCTCCCAGTCTCTTGCCCACCCCCAGCCTACTGGCCTTTAGGGGAAGGAGTGGTTTGGAAAGAAAGCCTTGATGTTGTGCAAGCACTGCTTGGCAATAACCAAAACCCCAGTGTGTTATCAACACTCTTTTAGCCACAAATGAAGAGCACAGCACCATACAGGCTGTTATGAGGAAAGCTAACTCCATTCCACCAGACCCAGTACAGCCTTGAACTATCTTTCCTTCTTGGAAGGTAACAGGTATGTCAGCACAGGTATGGCAGACAAAGTAATATTTAAACTGTGTTTAGAGTCAATGTTAGTGCTGAAACTGTACCATGATTTTAAATTTGATGAATCAAAATGCTGACATATATCCCCTGATTCACCGATACAGTTGAGTTACTACGGATATTTACTATAATTTGGAAATCATGTGGAGACAAGACATTTCATGATATAGGACACTTTTTAATCATAGCTGGGGCTTTGTTGTATCCTCATTAAATATGTGTGTGATCATACCCACAAAGAGATGAAAGTATGCACTACCTTTGCATCAAAGGAAAGAATTAAAAATAGCCAAGAGCAAGACATCACTTGAGCAGATGAAGTATTGAGCAGACCTAAATACATTCACTATTTGCAAACACAAATGGAAAAAGTAAAATTTGTTGAAAGTACAAGTTCATCAGAATAAATACTTTCCTTCAGAGAATGTTGACCAAATTTGACTTGGGGAAAAAAAAAAAAAAAAGAAAAATATTCTTGTCCATTAGGGAGGTACTTTCAATTGGCTCTGAAAAGTTTGTTTCAAAATTCCCTATGACAAGAAATATAAAAAAAAATAAAGTTTCATTTGTAAAATTTGACATTAAATTGATACTTGATGCCCTGACTTCAAAATTTATTTCAGCTGTATTTCCTAAAGTTTCTAGACTCCTTGTTTCTCCACAAGTGATTTGACAGGGTATTGAATATCTAAATATCTTGGGAGCCACAGATAGCCACTGGACACTGGTTTGTGAAAGGTAGCTTTGGAAGAGTTCTAGCTGAATCTAGACTGCTTGAGCCAAGCTTCTTCAGACAAGGACAAATGCTGGGTTGCAATGGTTTAAACTCAGGTTTTCATATATTTTCTGTATTCTTTCCTGTGTACTTGGGAAACGAACCATAGATTGACATCAAATTTCATAATCCTGAGAACTGCAAGCAATGATCTTGAACCCTCCTGTCCTGGATGATTCAAAAACTCCCAGGCATTGATAATGCCATAGTTTGTGATTATAAGGCTGGCCTTTGAGACCTATTGCACAAAGCCACAAATCCTCAACTCCCTCAGTGTCCTTCACCTGACCACTTTTGCAGAGCAGGGTTGCCCTGGAGGTAAATACCCTATGATTTCACATTCCTCAACAAATCACTAATGAAACTAGCAGGAAAGGAGGCCTATATCTCAAAGAAAGTTCAGTTTCTCCAGTAACTATCACATTAGTATGAAGCAGTTTGATTTAGAAAAGCCATTTTCTCAGCATAACCCAATCAGATTTTAAAGACATTAAAATTAAGGCCATTTTTCCATGATATATTTGTTTTCCTGCTAGTGTTTCCTCAGATAGATACAAGGGCAATCTAAAGGTTATAGGAACATAGAAATTGTTATACAAGATTGGCTAAAGGAAGAAAGCATGATATTTATAACCTCTTCCAGAATTACTATTGCCTGTCTGACTGATAGTCACAGAACTGCCAAAACAGTTTCTGAATCTTAAACTCTCAGCTTTAGGACTTACTGATCTTGGGGCAGGGATGAAGGGTGAGAAGAGTCCAACAACAATAACAAAGGGGTTTTTATTTTCATATATCAGTAGTTTCATACTTCCTGTTCCCTCGCTACAGAATGGAGAGAGCTGAAGATCTAATTTTCTTGCAGCTTTTGTTCAGGGGTGGGCTGCCTGGAAAGCCTATTCCAGCTGAGGCCATACTATTAATCTTTGTAAAGGGACTAGGTTATTATTTGTGCCAAACATCAATCCTTAAGCATTCTGATATCTTAGTCACTGATTTTTTAAAAGGATTTAACTGAGGTCTCTGTGTGGTACCTGACTCCTTTTCCTCAGTTGCCACAGTTGGATGAGAACCCCTGTGAGATATAGTTCACAGTAGTTCACAACTCCAGGCCAGTTTAACTTACACGCAGCAATGTGCTTCACTTGCCACTGTGTAAACCTTTCACTGAACTTAACATAAGACAGAGTTTCACACAGTTCTCCCTGACCTCACTTATCTAAAGATCATTGCTTTATCTGGACCTTCCCTAGTGTGCATCCAAGTTCTTTTCCACATTATTAATATAAACATTAAATAAACCCAGGAGACCCTTTTCTTTTAGATTTGGTCCCAATAATACAAACTGTATAATCTTATGCTCTGCATTCTGCTACTTGGTCAGGTTTTGATCAAAAAGTACATTGTCTTTCTGAGGTCCATTTGGCTTCTTTATCTGGTATATTTATTTTTTACTATAATATAGTAATATTAATATGTTTCTAATATATATATTATATGTAATAATATAAAATAATACTAGGTAATACTTATCTAGTAGTATTTAATACTACTATATTTACTAATCTAGTAGTAGTTTTTGGGTGGGGATTTTGGTAAAGTCTTTGGAAATTAACATGAATTGCTAACTAGTTCTCCTTAATTACCTCCTTTTTTACACATTCAAAGAATTCTGAGAGATTGCGGAAGCAGTATCATTTTCTCCTACTCTACAGTACTTGTTTGTGTTGGACCTAGCTATCCAAGCAGAAAATGGCAGGACTTTTTGACAAGTCTTGCTAAAAGTCATGTGAGTTTCTGTGAGAGATGTAAAATCACTTGGCATAGCAAAAATAAAGTTAGGACTTTGCATATAACATTACTATGGTCTATCTTTAACATAAAAGAAATAATATTATTTCTGATAATTAATTAATTAAAGCAAATGCTCTTGTAATGTGCTAATATGGTGCAGTAAAGTGCTTGTCACTTATGTAATGGAAGTGTTTTAGTGACAAGAATCTTGCTGACATCTACCAGGCCAGATTACCTTTCTTAGGGAACTTGAAAATCAGTGTTTCATGTTATTATGAATCTGTAATGCATGATGTGAGATCCATAAAAATGTGGTGTTGACCAGGAAAATAAGGTTATTCAAGAGTATTAAAATGAATCATTGTATTCATATTCATATGTACTGAGGATAATCAGTGCATGCTAAAAGATGATCAGTGAAGAATTTCTTACTGTAAAACTGGATTTCCAATGTCTGTCATTCATCTGTTAATCCAGGTAGTTTATCATACAAATCAATAAAATTTTTATGCTATGTCCGTGCTTACTTTATTTTAGAAATAACAAGAATAATAAACTTAGTGTTTGTTTCCATTATACAGTCATACTTCCTGTTGTAGCTTCAAGAAGTCATGTAACTGCCTGATAGGATGTACCTTATAGTTGTCTACCAGTAAATATGAAGGTATTATGATTAAAAGAGGAACCATTGCATCAATAGTTTCAATATTGCCAATAAGAAGACTAAATTTGAATATAAGATTAAATGTAACTATGCAAAAACCCACTATTGTAAAATTAGCATTTTTGGAGTAGAACACTGACCTCTGATAAAACAGCACTATATTTCCAGAAGTTAATATTCCACAATTGGCAAAGCAGGAAGAAATAAAAGACTTCAGAATTCCTAATGTACCTTCTAGTTTAAATCCTTTTCTTACAGTAGTTGGGACAATCAGGACAAAATTAAATTTGGCAATAGAATATGTATTGAAACACTTTTTTGGAAATGTTTAGTTTCCCAAGGATCTTCAGGTGTATTGATTATGCAGCATTACAGTCAACTAATTCTATGGAAAATGAGAGTGAAGACACTGTTGGAAGTTTTCAACAACAAAGAATCAATATTACTGGGATAAATGTTAAAATATAAAATTGTATTATGTTGTATCCATTAAAAAAATGAAAATTGTATTCCATAGAAGTATTTTGGTAGATCTGGGGTAAGTCATTTCTAGCAGGAAGACTTCTGAAGGCAGCATCTTAAAAGTAGATGAAAAGAAAGTGTAGGCCATCTTTTCTGCCTCTTCTAGAAGTCCAACCCACTTCACCCCTTCCCATGCCTCCTGTCCACCACCCTTCATGGCTAGTGCTGGTGGTGGATTCAACTGGAGGTAGGGAAATGGGCTCAGACTGGCCTCACACATAGCTTCAGAATTTTCAATATAAGATATGAGCAGTGCCCTGAGGAGATCACAGGATGAACACCTTCAAAGAACAAAGTGGTGGAACTTGTTTCTACTTCCTAATTTGCCAGGCAGCAATGCAGCCCAAGCAGATAGATGAACAAAAAAACAACAACAACAACAAAAAAAAAAAACCAAAAATACCTGCTGATGAATTCTGATAGATAAAACCTTGGAAGCTGACATCCACACACATGGTTTGATCACAGTATTCCATCTTACATTGAACAGTTTATCACCAATACATATAAAACTTTTGAAAGACAATTTGCAGACATTTTGCATAATTGCTCATCTGTTTATTCTGTCTTAGAAGTAGATGGTACCATGTATTTACATTTCTAAAGACTTTCAGAGATCAGAAAGTTATTCACAATTAAGAATTGGCATGCTTGAAAATATGAGCTACATTTGTTTGAAAAAGCAGAAAAAGTTTGAAATCCACCGGAAGCTGGATTTGCCACCATTGCCTGGTGAACAGCCTATGAGATAATAAATTGGTAAATGGTAATGACCAAAACACTGCTGATCTCAGTTTTTAATTCCATCATACTTTGGAATTGTACTGCCCTAGATAAACTTTGTCCATTTCATTTATCAAATACAGGAACATGACCTAGAATTTAGAAGGGATTCTGAAGTTTACACTGTTGTCTCAAAGTCATATCCAGGACTGGAACACAGATTATTTAACATATTTATGTTATTTCAAAATCTGAGCCTACCTGATGTATTACCAAGAATAGAACAAAATAATTTGTCTCCAAAACCCACATAATTTTTTTGAATAATGGAGGAGAGATTTTTTCAGTTGTCTAAGAGGGGTAAGATCTGGTAAAAAGGAGAAAAAGGAATACCACTTACAAAACTATGTAATAGAAAAATGAAATCTTACTGGTGTTAAAACCACTAAAGCCAAATTAAACTTGAAACATATTTCTGTTTTACATCTTTAACACTGAGGGCGTAATCTGAAACTGAATGATAGACATCCAGACTAGTACCAAAGTAGTCCAAGTAGCAAACTGGCCCAGGGAACAAGAATGACTTTTCAGCACTGCTTCCTATCAGCAAAATCATTCAAAGGCAGATACTAAAAATAAGGGCCATACAGAGGATTCCACGCTGGAATAAATCAAAGTTGCACTTTTTTTTAGGTTGATACAACATCGCATCCTTTCCTTTTAGCCCTAACAGGACTAATGTCTGCTCAAAGCTGCAATAATTTGCCTTATGATGAATGAGTTACTGGCCTCCGAGTAATTCATATAGATGGGAATCATCACACAAAGACCATCACCGCAGCTGGTGTTAATTATCAGATTAAGGCTAATACAAAAATGATTAAGTAATGTGAGGGATTTCTGTTGCTGTTGCTATGCTATTTCATATATATGTAGGTAGATGACTGGCTACCGTTTTATTACCCAGATAAGAAGAATGACACAAGAAACTGAAAGAATAATAATCCCAATATATAACATACTTTGCATGCATCCAAATGTTATTTAAAGAAAAATCTTCATTGTCACCCAGGAGCTGTCTTAATAAATCATTGACAGATGATAGTAAATATCCTCAGCAGTCAACATCTGAAGTGATTAATTTCTTCAACCTTGATTCAGAAGGCTGTTTGCTCTAATTATACTAAATACACAAACTTTGTGAAGCCTGAAACACCAACTTGTATATTGTACATGTAGGTCCCTGTTCTTCCCCTTGACGCACTTGCTTTAGAGTCAGTGGAAATCCTGTGAGAAAAATGGAAATCAGAGATGATCTCTTTGGGATGATGAAGCTGGCACAACAATTAGTTTGTGAACAGCTATTTCCAGAATTCCCTAATGATGTCAGAAGACACTGGGGATTCAATGGCTCATTTTTCACTTTTCTTCTTTCCCAGCAACCTCTCTCTTAACAAATCTAAGTAATATTCTTTCCTAACTAGTCTGTGTCGAATTGGCAAAGGTTTTCTTAAATTCAAATACATCTTTGCCTGGAAGGAGTTTTAAACAACTTTCAGACCCCTCCACCCTTACACACACACACATACGTATATATGCATCATATACATCAGTGGCCCAGCTTAGTTCATGGCTAGAGTCTTAACAGCTGAGGAGGGGTTGGCTTTTATCCCTACAGTAGTCTGCATGACATTATTCTGAATTAAAGTCAAGGGACCAGTTGTCTAAAACCATTGCATTGTGTCATCAGTGATTCCTAAAGAGCCATATGAATGCAGATAAGTGTATGAAGAGGACAGAAAAGTATATTTCAGCAGAGGTGAGGTAGTGGACAGGGCTCCATGACATCACCAGAACCAGGATCTACCCCCTTCACCCAACTTCCACAGTAATTTCTTGTACAAGGAGGTTAATCTCTCTGTGTCTCAGTTCTCATATTTAGATAAACCATACACCTTTTTTATTTTCTGTCATTCAAACTTAGATTGCAAAGTATTAAGGCAGCAAATATAGCATGTCAAGAATAACTGGACCTTTATCCCAGCTGAGGTCTTCAGATGTTTTTGCAGTATAATAAAAGAAAAAAGTAATTAACATCAATGTGAATGGACTCTTTCAGTATTAATAATGTACAGTAAACCTGAAAGTTTAGTAGATCTTAACATTTTCATCAAAAGACAATGCTGTGTTTTTGGTGTTGTACATTAAACTTCACTTAAAGTGAGAAACAACAGGACAAAAGGTAAGAGGAAAAGTTCTGGATTTGAGTTGTAACCCACTGACTGTCAGAGTTTCGAGCCATTCCTGCCATTATTTCCAGACTCACTAGTGATTGTTCTGATTTATGCAACAGTAATAAATATTTGTTTTCTGTAGTCTTTTCACCGTGACTGACTGTAGGCCCCTTTCCCTTCATATTCTATAAGCAGGTTAAGCAGTTTAAGGTCATGAGAAGGCTTTAGCTCATTTACGATGTGGAACCTCCCTTTATAGCTCTTTCACTGTTGGGAGAGAGGGGCTAGGTGAGGTAATAAGTAGTATGTATGAGGATTTTAATTGCTGAATAATTATTACTAGCATGGTTGGCAAAACATAACTCTCTGAAGGGTTCGGGAGAAACATTAAAAGTTTATGTGCAAGAGTAGCCAACATGAAGTGTGTTAGGGCCCTACAAAATCATTCTGATAATGAAATAATTAAAAGGCACTTTTGGGTATGGATGAAAACAGTATTTTATAAACAAAATAAATTTCCACTTTCTTAAATTGCTGAAATAAAACAAAAACCAGAAATACAAACAAACAAAAACTTATATGTGATTTAATCCATGGTTATTTTGTATAACTTAGAATTACTGAAGTAATATACTTGAAATGGGGAATTAGATAACATTTATTGCACTGTTAACTGTTTTGTTCACAAGAGGACTTTTAGACATACATTTAAAAGAATACGACATACTTAATAACTGCTAGATTTTTGTTACCCTTGTTAATTTTGGTAATTAAAGTTTATGTCCTGAACAATACCTTCGCAATGCAAAAGCAAGTTCCACATAAACTGTGATGAATCACGTTTAAATCAGGTAGTTGTTTTCCAGAAGCAAATTCGGGATTTCAGAGAAAGAAACCCCTATTGCTATACTATACATTTATCGCAAAGTACAAGAAGGCTTAAACTTTCCCATGGTTCTGTTAATCACAAAAAATCTGTTTACACCCCAAATTCAGGTTGTGCTGGATGTGGCAACTTGTAATTAAACATTATTGCCAATTAAGTGCAATTAATAAATTCTATCATAAATTAGAATAAGATCTATATCCAGCCTCTCTCCTATGATTTGGAAAAGTTGCTCTAGTGAATGAAGCACTGGGTTTTAATGCATCTGCCCTAATCCAAAGGAAATCACTTATCTCCTTATCCTCAGAACTCTGACTGTTATGCACTTTACCGAAAAGAAAATCACTTATATATCAGATCTGGTTCAGTCTCTCATACTCTTCCTGTCTAGATAACTACCAGTTTTGTTCTTAAGTTCCTTAAACACAGGCCCATAAGTGTGGCAGTTCACAATTCCCACCCTCTGAGACTCATTACAGACCAACGTGAGTGAATCTTCTTTAATAATTCTAGATCTTTGGAAATAAAGGAGAAATAGAATTAGCAACAGGAGCATAAGAACAACTTGTAGACACTTCGGGTTATGCCCTTGTTTGCAGCTCTCATTGGGAAGTGATGTTGTTACCGAAAAACGCGGTAAAATCAGAAACAACTCTTTAACACCAATTTAGTATTAAAGAGCAGGCATTCTTTATTCATGGTGCCGGATGCACAGGGGATCGCTCCTCCTAACGTGCATACCTTACACACCTTTCTCATACAATTTATAGATCAAAAATTTACATATTCATACATATTCATTATTGTCCTTTCTACTGATTGGTACAAATTTGCTTGTTCCATATGTAAATTACTGTGCAGACTCAGTTGTCTTCTTCCATTGTTCTCTTTTGAGTAGGTGGTGTTACTTGGGTCGGTGGTCCGTGAGTCGGTGGTCACGATCTCCCCCTGCTGGAATTGCCTTTTACCTACTTGGCTCTTAATCTTGGCATTCCTGGCCAGTTTTCTCAGTCCACTACAAGAAACCACATTTTGTCATCCTTTTCTGACAGAAGCACATTGTCTATTGTTTCATTCACATTAATGATTACCTAGGGACTAAAACACAGATCAAAGAATACACTGATTGGCATACTCCATGTCCCCAGACTTAACGTCCAGTTGGATAGGGCTGTACAAGGAGTATAGCAACGTCCGTGGCTGGTTAATTCGATCACTTTGGTTACAATGTCAACTGTAGAAAGAGAAGACTTTGTTCCCAAATAATTCAGGGCTGCAATAACAGAAAGATGTCTCAATTCATTTGTCATTTTGTAAATTTTATCTGAACAGTTCAGAACTGATGTACTGAAGTGATCATCAGATTGGTTTCCTTCCTGTGTATGTCTATTTCTTTGGCAACAGGACAGTGGATACTTGGCTACAGAACTAGTAATCTGATTAGATAGGAAAAGAATTCTCACATATAACTCAATTTTTTTGTCAGCTATTACTGCTTGAGTGAGAACACAAAGCTTTTCCTTTGCTTTTTTTATAACATCTACAATAATGGCATCATATCCTGGTTGCCGAAAATGCAGTTCTAATAGAAAACAAATATTGAAACCCTTTCTGTTTCCATTCTGATATTTGTGGCTTTGATCAGAACTAGTACCTGAGTTTTCATATGTTTAAATTGTCAACAAAAAGACAAGCAAGTGGGTTCCAGCTACAGCAACTCTTTTGTAAAAGGTTATATAATAGATTTCGGCTGCAGCTGGGCATGGTATTGCCAAGGCTTTAAGATTAAATTTGTTATTGAATATGTTTCATCTGTTAAAAAAATGAACATTGGGCATAATACAATTAAAATGCCTAAAACAACAGAGTAATTACATTGATGGATTGCAGAGATCTTCTTAACAGACGTAAAATATAAAAAACTATACTCTGAGGGTATTGTTTCAGTTTAAAAAGACAGAAATTGATCATTCATCAAACCCCACAAAACAAATCAGATTGTTCATATTAAACTTTAGCACAGGACTCTGTAATATCATATTTTGCTAGCTGTGATACATTAAGACATAGATTAAATGGGGTTTAAAAATATCACATGATAGACACTGCTCAGATAAAGAGCTTCACAAGAACCCTGTTTTAAGCTTGAGGACTTGTTTTATTTATATGTTGTGTTACTTCCATCATCTATTTCTTCATTTTGCTTTCAAAAGAACAAGGCATGATCATTGCCTCCCCAAACAGATTCCTTCTGGCAGCAACAATTTGACAGGAGTCATATCTTATTCCTCATCTTATTATCTTATCTCTGATCAAAGTTTAACTGATGAATAGTTATTAGTGACACTCATTAGACAGTCATTCATAAACTAGTAAGGTTTAATGTCTTTATTAATGGCCTGCATGATGGGGTGGCTTGTACTCTCAGCAAGATCACAGATGATAACAAACTGGGGTGGGAGTGGTCCGTTGAGTGGAAGGCTGGGCTGCCATTGAGACAGACCTTGGCAAGCTGGAAAAATAGGCTGACAGGAACCTCTTGTAGGACAGTGAAGGCAAATGCAAAGTCCAGCATTCCTGATGAACAAGTTGAACATGTGTGAGAAGCACACAATTGTACCAAAGACAGCAGCCTGCATCTTGAGCTGTATTGGCTAGAGTATAGCCACTGAAGGAAGCAATTCTTCATCTCTCCTTAGCATTTGTGAGATTACATCTGGACTATCATGTCCAGTTTTGGTCCCCCCAGTACAAAAAAGAAACTGGTATTCTGGAATGAGCCCAGGGACAAGCAACAAAGATGATTGGTGGGCTGGAGCACAAGATGTGCAAGGATATATTAAAAAAGCTCAGTTTCTTCAGTCTAAAGAAAAGAAGGCTAAGGAAGACCTTACTTGCTCTCTCCAGTTATGTAATGGGTGCTGGCAGACAATGCAAATTCAGACTCTTCTCTGAGATTCATGGTGATGCAATGAGATGACAGTTGCATCAAGAAAAATTCTATTTAGATACCAGGAAAATTATTCACAAGCAAGATGGTCCAATATGTAACAGCCTGCCCAATGAGATGTGGATGTCCACCCTTGGAGATACTCATACCTTGACTAAGTATCCCTGAGTAATCTGAGCTAGATTGGGCCTACTCTGGCTAGGGCTTTGACCCAGATGACCTCTTTATGTCCCTCTTTATGTCCCTCTTTATGTCCCTTCTGCTACATGAAATATTTTGTTGCAGGTAAAAGCGAGTGCAGCATATATATGGAGCTAGGAGATTATTTGTTAACCTAATTTAAAAAAACAAACAAACAAACCTAATTAAAAGACAAAAAACAGTTATTGTTAGTCCAGTTACAATAATATTAACATTTCAATCAAAAAAATAAAGGAAAATTCATGAGGCTATACATCCAACACAAACTATTCTGTGACTTGATGAGAACTTCTGTGAATAAGCTGACATGCTTCTTGGGTGTGAAGTCAACTGTATCAAAACAGATGTATTACCTCATCAAATATCATCTGCATTGCTCCTTTGCTGCTCTGTCTTCAGTGCCATTTAAGGACCTGCCTGTGAAGTTCGTTTATATGAGGGAGTTTGCAAGAAATAAATGCACAGTGTACAGATTTTCCCAAAGGGGTAGCTTGAAACTTTGTCATGAACAGTAGATAGAATAAGATAATTACTATGTGCCAAACTAATGATGGCATGCCAAATTGAGGAGGAATAGTCTGGCTTCCTTGGTTACCTTCCTGGTATCACAGTTACAAGTTCTCTCCATATTAATTGTTATGCACATGACCACCAGCATTTTGCATCTTTAAAAAAAAATGAGAAAATGAACTAATTGTATCTCATTGTAACGTTATGTATAGAAACTGAAGCATAAATAACTTTTTAAATGAAGCCAATGAGAAGGTCAATATAATCAGAAAGCCATAATTTTTGTGTTTGACTAAAAGGTAATCTCTTCTCCTCCTACAATACTTTTAACATAAAGAATTGAAGGGAACAGTCTTGAGAAATACTGAGACAATCAGGGATATCAGCTATGTACTCACACAAAATTGTCACAAGAAAGGAACACAGAAAACAAGATCTCAGCAGTTCAGGTAGACTTTTGTGTTATGTGAAATACACAAAAAGTAGTTTGGCTATCAAGTCTAAAAATGTTGTATCCTGACCTTCATCTATATTTAATGTAGGAAGTCATAAATACGCAATGCTGCCAGTTAGTCTAGTAAATAGTCATTTGTAAAGTATTTTGACTATCTGCTTGAGTACATGGACAATTACTGGTTTTTCTTGTAGTGATGGATTTCAAATTACATTAAATAAATTTAGGAATGTCAGAACTTCTGTAAAAAGCTAGAACATACATCCTCTATAGTCCAGTGATTACCTTATATTACTTACCTGTACTTCCTGGGATCTTATGCTAATAAGATAATTTAAGAAACCTATCTGTAGACTAGAACATTGGTAAATCAGTCTTAGAAAAGAGCATTCCCACTAAAAGTACAGTTTCTTTGTTTTTCCTTCTGTACATGAATAAGACAACAGTATTGGTGAATGATCTTGCTTTAGTTGCACTATAAAGTACATTGTTCTTAAGTAATCGGGAAAAGTGTGTGAAACTTGGAATCTTTGACTATGTTTGGCTAGGTTTTTTGTTTCTACCCTCTAGAAATTCTTGAAGAAATATTATCACAAAACAAAAAAAGAGAACCCAAAAAAATACCCAAGAGGTTGGTTTTAGTTTTAAGCCTTTGATCAAAAAGTATTGGGGAAATTCAATTGGCCCGTTAGTGTATTAGACTTGAAGGGGAAATTCAATTTCTGTAGTAGAAAATAAATAAACTTTATTTTTTCACTAAGACTATTTTTTCCCTTGTCTCTTATCTAAGGACAAACTTAGACTGACACCTAAATAGCATCTTTCTTCCCTGTTTTCCCCTTGTCAGCTTTGTGACTGTGGTTCCAGAGGTGACCAGGATAGTTCCCCAATAATACTTGCCCACAATTCTTTGCTTTGGCTTGCAAACTTCATTAAGTTGCTTTTATATGCAAAAGTTCTAAACCTCATTCTTCATGAAACTTTATTACTCATGAGACTGGAAAAAGTAATATATATATCAGCTACCCAATTAGTCTCCTGTAATGCACTTTTCAATTGCAATGCTCTTGCAACAGCTCGTTGCAAAGTTAATGGGGCTGATTGCAGCATGCAGACATACACAACTGGGAAAGGAAGATCTCCATAAGTGAACACTTCAGTATTTCTTCATGTGGAGCTTGTGTCCTGTATATTACAACTTGATCCTCCTAATCTAGGTGGAAAAATCCTCACAAATTCTTCTGTCATTCAGTAAAATTTGTAAAATTAAATATTATCTACAAGGTCCACTTGCAGTAGTAATCTGAAGGAGCTGAATACTCACATAAACTTTGCCATGTCAAAAGGTTAAATGTTTGGAGAGCTCCAAAACATCAGTACCATGATAAGGTTGGTTCTCAAAAAGTTTTAAACTCCAGTAGTGAAACTCTGCTATCTGGTAGAGTAGTTCATAAGGTGAGAGATCTTCCTTTTATGACATATTTTTTATTTTTCTCTATTTTGACATCTTTAATCACTCAAATCAATCCAATTACTTGACAAAATATCAGAATGAAAGAGATTTCCACAACAGAACAGTACATGAAGATTCACAGGGCTTCAGCAGCACTATAGTCAAAACAAAAGTATTGTAAAATAATTAGGTGAAATTATGAATGATAATATTTTAATAGAGTAGCAGCCTTTTTTCTTTTAGATTAATAATTAAGAAAAATTATACACAGAGTTAGAAGAAAAATTAAAACAACTTTTAGTCTTGTAAAGATACTTCTGTAGATAAATGCAGAACTGAAATCACATCATAAACATGATAAACATTCTAAAACGTAGAACAGCTATGGAATTTCCTTTGGAAAATGCAGACTTCTCACTAAAAAAGCAATGATAATTTCTAAACTGACAGCTAGGCTGTGTGATTTAGTTCACTGGTGCTCGTAAAATTATTTAAGATACTGAGTTACTATAAAAATGTTGTATATCAAGTTTGTAATTTGTATTTGCATAGGTTATTGTTTTTCACAGTTTCAAAGAATATAATAAAGACAATCCTGCTACATTTTTTGTTTGTTTTTAACTTTAATTTTCTTTTATTTTCAAAGAAATTGTTGGTGTTTCTTTTATTCTCCATGAGGCAAGAAAACAGTTCATCTCCAAATCTCCATTGGTGTGCCTATATTTAAAACAAATGCATACATTTTTTAAAGTGACCTTAATTTTCATTTAACTTTACTAAAGTGATCTTACTCTTTGTTTAAATTTTGAGGTGTTTTTGTCTTTTCATGCTCTGATTTTAGCTGTACTTCCAGACATGCAGAGAGTAAAATGGTTCCAGTTAGGGCCAGACCCTCTCCTTTTTTCCCATACATTGGTTAACTGATAAGAGTGACCCTTCCTCCCTGACCCAGGTGCAGGTAGATATCATAGTGCCCCAGAGGCTACATTCATAGAATCATAGAATCATAGAATGTCCCGAGTTGGAAGGGACTCAACTTGGATCAAGTCCAACTCCTGTCCCTGCATAGGACAACCCCAAAATTCGCACCATGTGTCTGAGGGCGTTGTCCAAGCGATTCCTGAATATTGTCAGGCTTGGTGTTGTGACTACCTCAGCCCAATGTAACTCCATTTACTATGACCCTTTGAGCCTGACCCGTCAGCTAATTGCTCAACCATTGCATCACGTTTATCCAGCTGTATGCTGGACATTTTGTCCAGGAGCATACTGTGAGAGACAGTACCAAAAGCTTTACTGAAATCCAAAAACATTATATTGACTGGCTTCCCTTGCCCACCTAGGTGGGTACCTTGTCATAAAATTAAGTTGGTTAAGCAGGACTTTCCCCTCATGAACCAATATTGGCTGGGACCAATGACTGCATTGTCTTTCAGGTGTTTTTCAGTAACTCCCAGAATAATCTTCTCCATAATTTTTCATGCACAGAATGGAGTCTGACAGGCCTATAGTTACCAGGATCTGCCCTGATACCTATCTTGAAGATTGGGACAACTTTTGCCATCTTCCAGTCAACTGGGACCTCTCCAGATTCTCAAGAACATTGAAAAATCACTGAGAGAGGTGTCGCTATGGCATCAGCTAGCTCTTTAAGTACCCGTGGATGAATCTCATCAGGCCCCGTCGACTTATAGGAATCCAGTTGGAGCAGCAAGTTCCACAGAAGTTCGGAGCTGATTGGGAGTTTATCATTCCCAAAGGCATGGTTCTCTGGCCATGGTTCTCTAGCTCATCTTCAGTGTTGAAGACTGAGGCAAAGAAAGCATTAAACATCTTTACTTTGTCTATGTCCCTGTTCATGAGGTGACCATGCTCATGAAGTAACAGGCCAATGTTATTTCTGGCCAGTCTTTTTCCATTAATGTATTTAAAATGCCCTTTTTATAATCCCTCACAGTACTGACCTGTTTCAACTCTAATTGAGCTTCAGCTGCACAAATTTCCTCCCTGCAGTGGCAAACAGCATCTCTGTAGTCCTCCCATGTCATCTGACCTTGCTTCCACTGGTGTAGGGGAATAGACAGGGATCGGCGACCGGAAGATCATGGGATGTGACGGAAAGATAGACTCCTCCCCATAGGAGTGGCAGGAACAGGAAGCGCAAGAGCTATATAAGCATGTGACGTAGTTAAATAAACGGACATTTTGTATCCATCATATTGATGTCTGTGCATCACTGTCCCCAGGGTGGGTAGAGCCCTGTGTCCCGGAGATATGCGGCCCAAGACAAGTTCTCCCATAGAAGCGTACAGCAACACACTGGCCATATACTTTCTTTTTTTATCCTTATTTCTAGAAGATCCCTGCTCATCCAAGCTGGCGTTCTGCCTCACCTGCTTGACTTCCTACATTTTGGAATTGCCTGCTCCTGCACTCTTAGGAGGTGGCACTCAGAATCATAGAATCGTAGATTCATAGAATGGTTTGGGTTAGAATCATAGAATCATTAATGTTGGAAAAGACCTCTAGGATCATCAAGTCCAACCATCAACCCAACATTACCATGTCTCCTAAACAATGTCCTGAAGTGCCACATCTACACGTCTTTTAAATACCTCCAGGGATGGTGACTCCACCACCTCTCTGGGCAGCCTGTTCCAATGCCTGACCACTCTTTCAGTAAAGAAATTTACCCTAATATCTAGTCTAAACCTCCCCTCATGCAGCTTGAAGCTGTTTCCTCTCATTCCGTCTCTAGTGACCTGGGAGAAGAGACCAACACCCACCTCACTACGACTTCCTTTCAGGTAGCTGTAGAGAGTGATAAGGTCTCCCCTCAGCCTCTTCTTCTTCAGACTGAACAGCCCCAGTGACCTCAACCTCTCCTCATAAGACTTGTTCTCTAGACCTTTCAACAGATTCTTTGTCCTTCTCTGGACACGCTCCAGCAATTCAATGTCCTTTTACTGAGGGGCCCAAACGTAAACACAATATTCAAGGTGCTGCCTCACCAGTGCTGAGTACAGGGGCATGGTCACTGCCCTTCTCCTACTGGCCACACTGTACCTGACACAAGCCAGGATGTTGTTGGCCTTCTTGGTGTCGTGGTTTAGCCGGCAGCTCAGCCCCACACAGTCGCTTGCTCACTCCCCCATCGGTAGATGGGGGAGCGAATCAGAAGGGTAGCGCTCGTGGGTCGGGATAAGAACAGTTTAATAATTAATATTAAAAGAAACAACAATAAAAATGCAATGTAAAGGAGAACAACGAGAGGCGCAAAGCCCCGGGGGAGGGGGGAAGGGAGGGGGAGGGGAACGAACCGCCGAAACAAACCGCACGCGACACAGACACTCACCGCCCGCCGACCCGACACCACGCCGCCCTGAGCAGCAACTGCCCCCCCTTAATGTACTGCCCATGGTGTCACGTGGTATGGAATGAACCTGCCATTGGCCAGTCGGGGTCAGCCGTCCCCGCCATGGCCCCGCCCCTTCCAGCCCCCCCCCCCCCCACACGGCAGAGCACGGGAAGCTGGAAAGGTAGCCGACCCCCACAGTGAGGAGAATTAACCCCTTCTCAGCCCAAACCAGCACACTTGGCCACCTGGGCACGCTGCTGGCTCATGTTCAGCCAGCTGTCAAACAACACCCCCGGGTCCTTCTCTGCCAGGCAGCTTTCCAGACACTCTTCCCCAGGCCTGTGGCCTTGCATGGGGTTGTTGTGACCCAAGTGCAGGACCCAGCACTTGGCCTTGTTAAACCTCATTGGGTTGGAAGGGTTGGAAGGGACCTTTAGAGGCCATCTAGTCCAACCCCCCTGCAGTGAGCAAGGACATCTTCAAGTAGATCAGGTTGCTCAAAGCCCCATCCAACCTGACCTTGAACATTTCTAAGGATGGGGCGTCTACCACCTCTCTGGGCAACCTGTTCCACTGTTTCACCACCTTCATAGCAAAAAATGTTTTCCTTGTATCTAGTCTAAACCTACCCTCTTTTAGTTTAAAACCATCCCATCACAACAGGTCTTGCTAAAGAGATTGCCCCCATCCTTCCTGTAGTCCCCCTTTAAGTACTGAAAGGCTGCAATAAGGTCTCCCCGCAGCCTTCTCTTCTCCAGGCTGAACAACCCCAGCTCTCTCATCCTGTCCTCATAAGAGAGGTGCTCCAGTCCTCGGATCATTTTTGTGGCCTCTTCTGGACCCGCTCCAACAGCTCCATGTCCTTCTTGTGCTGAGGGCTCCAGAGCTGGACGCAGCACTCCAGGTGGGGTCTCACCAGAGCAGAGCAGAGGGGCAGAATCACATCCCTCTACCTACTGGCCACACTTCTTTTCATGCAGCCCAGGATACGGTCAGCCTTCTGGGCTGCAAGTGCACATTGTTGGTTCATGTCCATCTTTTCATCCACCAGTACCCCCAAGTCTTTCTCTGCAGGGTTGCTCTCAATCCCTTCATCCCCCAGCCTGTGCTGATACTGGGGGTTGCCCCAACCCAGGTGTAGGACCTTGCACTTGGTGTTGTTTAACCTCATGAGGTTCTCACAGGCCCACCTCTCCAGCTCGTCCAGGTTTCTTTGGATGATATCCCATCCTTCTGGTGTGTCAACTGCACTGCTCAGCTTGGTGTCATCTGCAAACTTGCTGAGGGTAGACACGATCCTGCTAAGTCATTGATGAAAATGTTAAACAGCACTGGTGCCAGTATGGACCCCTGAGGGACACCACTTGCCACTGGTCTCCATCTGGACATTGAGCCATTGACCACTACCCTCTGGATGTGACCATCCAACCAATTCCTCATCCACTGAATAAAAAGTGTCACTAAAAAAGGTCGCTTAAAAAGTGACCAGCACTGATGGACCCCAGCACCTTCAAAAGCTTTTCCCCAGGGGACCTTACTAAGTAGTTCCCTGGCCAACCTGAAGTCTGCTCTCCTCATATCCAGAGTTGAGGTCTTGATGGCAGTTTTCCTTCCATTACCATTGATTTTAAACTTGACTGCTTTATGGTTGCTGTGGCCAAGGCAGCTACCAATCGCCACTTCACCCAAGAGACTTTTTATGTTAATTAGCAACAAATCAAGGAAGGCACCTTTCCTGGTCGGTTCCCTTAGTGCCTGTACCAAGAAGTTATCATCTAGGTGATATAGGAATCTTCTGGACCTGTTTGTACCAGCTGTGTGGTATTCCCAGTTGACATCTGGCAAGTTGAAGTCCCCGCTAAGGACAGGGGCAGATGACTTAGAAGCATCCCTTAGTTCCTTAAAGGATAACTCATCAGTGTCATCATCCTGTCTGGTTAGCCTATAGTAGACTGCCACGACAACGTCTGCTTTATTTCTGTCCCTTAATCCTTACCCAGAGGCTCTCAACTGTGCCATCAGCAGCTGCAAGCTCTGTGCATTCCAGCTCCTCCACTACATGCAATATCACCCCCACCCCCTGCCTTGCCTGCCCTGCCTATCCCCCCTGAAGAGCCTGTAAGCATCCACCATGGCATGCAGTCACAGGACACATCCCACCAGGTTTCACTTATGCCAGTGATGTTATATCTCTGTGACTGGGTCAATGCTTCCAGCTCCTCTTGCTTTTTCCTCATGCTGTGCACATTTGTGCAGAAACACTTCAAGTGTGGTTCCTTGTGACCATGGCAATGTGGAGCAGTCTGAAGAATCTCACTAGCACACAGCTTCTCGAACTTTGGCGTGTCATCCTGTTGCTCATCACTGACCAGCGCAGTATTGTCCCTTTCCCCCTTCCAATCTAGTTTATGGCTCTATCAATCAGTCATGCTAACTCCTGAGCAAAAACCCCTTTCCCCTTCTGAGAAAGGTCCATCCTTAACTTATGTTAACCATGATCCTTTACACATCTTTTCCTGTCCATCTTTCCATTTGCTGACTGGAAATTGGGCAAAATGGGCATCTTGGTCTAAAAAAAATCATGGGATGTTTTAGTACCCAATCTGTAGAGATCAGAACCAGGCCATGAGCACAGAACTTATAAGTAAAAAGAATTCCAAGCTGTTCAGATATTTGTCGTCTTCTGCGTATGCCAGAAATCAATAGGCTTTTTATTTTGGTGGGCTAGGATCCATCTGACTTCACATTAACACTTTAAGCAACTAATCTAAACAAATTTCCCCAAATTCCTTTGCAATCAGATGAAAAGACAGATCCAAAAGCTTATTCATCCCATTTTAAGATTGCCATTAAAGATAAGTGGGATGAATCCCCTTTCATAGGTGGCTATGTTTCACTATACACAACAGGGAAAACCCATATGATTAGGTTACAACAGATGCTTAACTCTTTCATAAGGCTAAAGCTGGAGAAGGTGAAGTCCTCCCTTAATAAGTATATGTTATCTGACCTCCTTCACACTTTACCTGTAAGATAATCTTTTACATTTTTCAGATTCTAATCCTGATTCTTTTAAATGGTTTATTTACATCAAGTAATTGCAAAATCAGCAGTTTTCCATAGATTTTTCAAACAGTGATGTGGTGCTATAACATAAGATTGAGGAAAACTCACCAGATTTCTACTTCAGTTCATAGGTTACTATGTTCTTGTGGGCAGACATGTTTTGATGCTTCCACAGGAAATAACTGGTTTTTAGTATGGAAAACAGTTGAAAAAAATTAGGATGAAAAAACATATAATACTTCATAGCATGTTCCTGAAATAATTGACACAAAGCTTTGTCTTGCTATCTGCTTTTTTTGGTATTGCAGCCTAATTTAGTGCCCCACTGACTTACATTGAATGTTATGCAGACGCTGGGATGTTAAAGAAAACAGCACTATTCATACAGTCTTATATATTAATATTAATGAATTCCCTATGAACCAAGGTAAATATGACCTTTGGACTTTTTTAATACAAAATTGCATTTTTCTCTGTGGTGGGTTGACCCTAGACAGCAGCCAAACACCCACCCATCCTCTTGCTCAATCTCCTCTCCTGTGGGATGGGGAAGAAATGGAAGGCGAGAAGACTCATTGATCTAGATAATGACAATTTAATAAGAAAAGTAAAAGCTGCACACACAAGCAAAGTAAAAAGATTAATTCATTCACTGCTTCCCATTGGCAGGCAAATATCCAGCCATTTCCTGAAAAACAGGGCCTCAACATGTGTAACAGTTACTTTGGCAAACACCATAACCACAAGCATCCACGCCTATCCTCCTTCTTTCCCTGAGCTTTTATTGCTGAGTGCAATGTTGTATGGTATGGAATATCCCTTTGGTCAGTTGGGGTCATTTGTCCCAGCTGTGTCCCCTCCTAACCTCTTGTCCACCCCTAGCCTACTCTCTTTGGAGGGGAAAAGAAAAAAGCCTTGACATTGTGCCAGCACTGATCAGCAGCAACCAAAACACTGGTGTGTTAACAAGTCTGTTTTAGGCCCAAATATAAAGCACAGCACCATATGGGCTGCTATGAAAGAAGTTAACTCCATCCCAGCCAGGCCCAGCACATTGTGAAATGGAATAGAAGGGTTTGAATTATTACAGAAAATTTGTTTCTTGAAACCTACATTCTGAGTCTTTCATAGATTGCATGGAAGATAGAGCTCTTTCATATCCTTTTCCTCTGTCCATAGTGGTACATTTTTTTCTGCGGTTAGGCTAAGTTATACCTAATGTTACTTTGATATTTAAAATTTGTTGCTTATTTCTTCCAGTGCTAGCACTTCATTGGTAGATACTGTCTTGTAATTAACAGGGAGTTCAAGGTTACAAATGCATCCTTTGTAAGCTTTGTTACAGAATATTTCCATTGGAGTTGTCATATCTTCTTTTTCCGGACATTTTTATTGACAACAGACACTCAAATTCTAGGTGGGTATTTCACTTTTAATGTCAACAGTTTAGGTGCTTCTTTTTTTAGAGGTGTAAAATCCCCACATTTAGGAACTGGAATGTTGGACTGTTTGTATCATGAAAAGACTATTTCTGTCTCATTTCTTTGTCTATGTTTGGTTTGGGAGGAAAAAAGTGACCTTCTAATATGTTAATTGTACCAATCCAAACATATCGGTCAATGAAAAGTGAGAGAGAGGTATGAAAGCTACACCAAAACATTTTAATGAATTCTTATTCTGACTGAAAATGCATGCATATATTTAAATTATTTTGGAATAAAAGTGCAGAAGCAAAATGAAGAAGAAAAGCAATGTGATCCAAGGCTTTATTCAGTGTAAACGAACAGACTATACTAATAACAGAGTTTAATTCATTGAAATATTTTCAAAAATCATAAACTAAATCTCTGTTTGGACAGAAGGCTTCTCTTTAAATGTTCTTTGTGTAGGAAATTTGCAACTGTCTCCATTGCCAGGCTTCAGAGAAAAAGGATGAGGGAAAAGACATTCTAAATTTGTCAAAATCCTTAAAATAGAACCCTGGGGATCAGTGATGGTGAAGTAGGTCTATCGAATGAAGAAGACAGCAAAAATATTTGTACCATATTATAAAAATACTCTGTGATATAGTAAAGTAATTCTTCTTATGATTTATTATAGTCCTAGTCCATCTCCCAAAAATAACTGGCAGTGTTGGCATAAATTTCTTTGCTCTCTTGCTTTAAACTGTGTCTCCTTTGGGGCTTCCCCCATGATTAAAGGCACATAACTCATTTAAAGTTTCTACCCTGCACTCTTCCCTGCATGCAAAATCAGTGGGATTCTCATTCATCTGAGACTTCTGGGATAGACCTAAGAAGTTCACCCACTACTATTTTTGGTAGACTAATTAGAAGCCAGTTATACCTTTCAGTGAATTTATTTAAGGAAACTGGTCTTCTTTTTCTCCATGCATTATCTGAAAACTTACCATGAAGCCCCCCCCCAAGTTTCTCTGGTAAAGAGTGTTGAATTTCCATGAGAAATTAATGGAGTCTCATTTTATAATGTGTTTCAGGTAAAAGTAAAAATAAAGATGGATCTTATATACCAAACCCCAATTACGTAAATTGCGGTGGTAATTACACAAACTTTCCATTCAGGTTCCAGAAACAATATTACTTGAGCTGTATATCAGCAACAAAATACGAAATTCAGAATTCTGTTTCAGGGTCAATATTTGAAATAAACCTCAACTGTTTGGACATACACTCTGCTAAAGCTCAAGTGTTTGATTGTATTTCTGAAGAGTCTATGAGAGGTTCACAAAAATAGTCATTTTAAAACTGACTTTTGAATTTGAACTAATATTCACTGGGTATTACTGTTTGCTTAGCTTGACCTGTTTCTTGCCCTGTCTAATACAGCGTAAGGTGTTCACATTCCAGATTTTGATTTGGTAAATACTTTTTCCTCGTATTGTGTGGTGGTAGGCATAATTGGTAGGCACCGTTGGTAGAACTGTAGATTGAAACACTACACATCTTCTGAGATATCCTTTTCAGACCAGAGGTGAGGGTGTAAGAGGCAAAACATTCAGAAAGCAGCTTACACCTAGTTAACCACAGGACAATTTAGTTATATTCTTAGAAGGATGACTCATTCTGCCAATACCACCATATAAAAGAAATGACCTATACTTCATAAAATAGCATTTCAGTTTAAGTGGACAATTCACTTTTATATTTTTATTTCTAATAGTGAACTGGCTCTAAGATATAGCTCCATAAAAAGTCATATATAACACAGAAGCAATTTTCTAAAAATAATGTGAGGAATTTATGTAAAATGATATCAAGCTTCAAGCACATCCAATAGGCAATATTGTGAAGCATCTCCTGTGGTTTTGCTATGTTGAAGGAGAAGAAGTATAATTTAATAATCTAAGTCAAAGAGTTACAAAGAGACAAAAGCATTGGATTGAGAAAATTCATTTATACAGAATAAGATATTCTGTAGTGGCAGAATTTTCCAAAGGTTGTGCTAATCATGCATGAAAAAATCAACAAAGAGAAAATGGAAATAGTATAGCGTTGAATTAAGAATACTTTCACTAGATAACCAGTATAGAAAATAAACCAAGCTAACTCCACTAATATATAATCAAATAAACAGCTCCAAAAAAATGGATCAAATGCAATACTTGACCTTAATTCCATTTTCTTTTTACTAACATGGAAAACATCCTTACCAAATAATGGTGTAAAAGTAAAGTGGAGATAGTAGAGGCCAACAATGCAGCAAATTCTCCATGATAATTATTCCCACTCAGGCTCTTAGATTTTTTTTATAGACGTAGTTATAATATGACTAAAGAAAACACTGTTCAGTGCTCTCGGAGTTGTATTTCTCCCTCTTACAAGTCCAGCCACAGCACGCTGCAATTATGTTGGTGGTTATTTAGACCTGAGAGATCTGTTGAGACACAATTTGCTTTGGATTTGGGTAGCTTTCTAGATTGTTTGGCTTATCTGTTCTTATAGAGGAATGTGACATTAGAGGGACTTTTTAATTATTTTTTCAAATTAATTTAAGACCTTTTCAAATTCTTAGTTACTTGCTAGAAAGAGTAGCTCTAATCACCAGGACACATGTATAGATTAATCTCTGCAAAAGCCCATGTGCCCAGAGAGTTACACCCTCATGTTGCTGCCTTCTCAAGGATTTAATGCTTTCTCAAGGGCTATTCGCTACCTGCAGGAGCCCTCCAGGAACGCCCACAAGATGGTGAGCAGCTGGGCCACTACAGGCAGCATGCAAACAAGCAGGATAGCAGTGGCAGCACTGAAGCCAAGCTCCTTAGCTGTGCTTGGCATCCCTGGTGTCATGCAGCTCTGAAGCAGGACAGAAAAGCTATTCAGTCTAGAGTGAGAAGCCTGAAAACAGATTCTAACCTCTATTTTGGCAGAGGCAGAAGTGACACACTGGCAGATTTCTCATTTCGCCCATCCTGTGATGCTCTACAGTCAGTGTTTAGAGTAGTACTGGCATGCCTAAGTTAGGGAAGCAAATCACAGGGGACGAGGCTAGTTGTAAAATGGAAGTGCACACAGGAGAGAGCAACAATTAGAATTTCAGCCTTGCTTTCCTTCCATTTCCCTTTATTTCTGTTTTACTTCCATAATCTCACTGCTCTTTATCTCCACCTGTGTCTTCCTTTATTCTTGTTTGAGTACAATGGGTTACATCTTTTCTTTGTTTTGCTGCAAGAATTATGACAATTGGCTCCTGTTAGAAATAGGTTCAGAAGTTCAGGTCTTCTGAGCTCTTAATGACTTCAGACACTGCACAGAATATTAAAATGGAACAATATGTCTCTTGTGTTATATTTCTGCAGGCTTCAAACTCAAATTGACTCACTAAATTTTGTTACATGGAGAACAAGCACTAGATGAAACATATCGCTGCATAAAGACAGTTTCTGGATGTAAACATTTTCTACCTTCAGGTAATTTGGAAAGCAATGGAACTCAAATCAGTCTGAGCTGAGCTCTGATGACCAACTATTTGCATTTATCTCATTTTCACGTCATCCTTTGCACATGCCTATGGTGGTACCTTGGCTTTTGAGAATCCAGAGGTCAGCCCTTCAATATAGAAGATCTAGAGTGTCATTATTTCCAAGTCCTTGATTCTGCAAAGTGCTAACGCACTTCAGCTCTGATCCAATACAGGACATCAACTTAAGCCTTCACCCAGGACAAGCTCAGACACATACTTACCTTTAAACACACTAATAGCTCCAGGGGCCTATGCTTACTGAAGTGAATGACAAAGCTTTTACTCACTGTGCAGGACCCTGGTGACAGAATTGCAATATTTTGAGAGAAAGCGGGGGTTTAAGCATTCAATAAAGAATCTGGAGCTATGTGGGGTTGACAGCAGGGTACGGTCCAACAAGATGGTGAGGTTCCCTCATGCCATTATGTGGTCTGTGCTCTGTCTTCTTTCATTCTGCCAGCTTTGGGGATGCCTAACCCTCCTATAAGACAGCAGAGCTCCCTAAACAAACTGGGGAAAAAGCATAAAAAGGTAATGGTTTCCTGCCTGTCAGGTGAACTGAACGGGCTCATCATAATGTACAAGGAGAGACAGTTCACTTGCAGAAGAAGGCGGAGAGTCACATGTGACTGGAAGACAGACAGACATTGGGGGAGTCAGGGAGCGCCACATCGAGGCACACATATTCAAAATACTGGCCTCTCACCATTTTTTTAGGTAGATATACAGACATATGCACACATATATGCACACTCCCACAGCAGTTTCCTTTTTTGTCTGAATCTCAGACAACGTTCAAACCTCTCCAGTTTATTCCATGCTGGAGAGATGCAAAGCAGTGATTTTCTTTAATCTGCAGAAGAAAATTAACGGGTATTTGGAAAGGTTTCGAATAATATTTTTCCTATAGTCACAAACAATGTCTCCCTAAAAAAAAGCCCATGAAAGATTGTCAGAAATCGGGAGTAGTTTTTATACGTACTTAGAATAAATGGAGCATAGGCTTGATTATTGCATACCTGCCTAATACCTGTGCAGACACAACTGCAAGATATGTTATAGTTCTGGATTTGTATTTGTAGTTGAGATCACCTTACCTGTATGAACAGACACTCTGCTTCTTTACAAAAACTTGTACTTTCTTACAGGGAACTTTGGAACTTTATTGTTCCCTCTGTTTCGGTTTGTGAATACACACTGACCTGTGACAACTGAGACATTGTTGTGCAAGAACACAGCTGAGCTACTACTACACAGGAGTATAGAAAAGAATCAGGCATTATCTACAACAGTTTGTATACATTGCTGAACGTCTTTCTGGAAATTTCAGAGGTGATCAGATATTGTGTTCTAGAAGGAAGGAAGGACAAAATATTAATTCCTACCACGTTTTTTCCTTTTCAATCACATAAAAAATAATTAATGCAAGTTAGAGAAATATACTTGCTTTCATGTAAGAAATAAGAAAATCAATCTGTTTTCCTCTTTATAATTTGTTGTGCAAATCTAAGTAACTCCATTTTTCCCTATAGCTATGTTCTTCAAAACTATTATCAGTATATTAGGATTAACTAAAATATCCTTTTGGTAGTCACTCATAAGACTGTATGTTAAAAGATTTTGAAAAGAGATACCTTCCTCCGTCCTTCTGTGATTTTAAAAGTCACTGAGAAAATTAGAAGGCATATTTAAGTACCCTTAATATAGACCTAGCTTATAATTTCTATATATTTAGAGTTATATAAAGATTGGGAACCTAACATATATAAGCACATGGTTGATAAAGTATGTTTGATTAGAACAAAGCTGCAGATACTGTATTTATTTTTCAGCCATTATACTTACCTATCAGAGGGCCATCAAACCCAGGTCAAACTGAGAAAATCCTGCTGCTCTCAAATATATGATAATGGAGAGGTTGGAGGGGTGACATTTTTATTTTTTTGAAAGATATTAAGCTATCTGGTTCAGATATTATATTCAGAAATCCATGAAAAGTTTCTGTTTATTATAGACTAGAATAATTTTTAGGTATATTAGTATGAACTATGATGCTGAAATTTAGGCAAATCTTTAGAGACATATGCATATAGATCTTTTCATGTGTGTATGTGTGTGTGCTTTGTATATATATCTACATATATATAATACAATATTGACAAACTCTTTGTGATAGCTCTGACTTTGTCGCACTCTCCCTGATTTATCAATGTCAGCCACAATGTCTGTCTTAAAACCACTAATCTAGCAAACGTTTAAGTCAATTCTTGAAGACACAGAGCAACTGTTCATAAATTTAAAATGTCACAGAGAATGCTGACTTACACCAAATGAGGACCTGCTTTTTCTATTCATTAAATTTGTCTTTTACCTCAGAAATGCAAAGCAGAACAATACTGGATAGGCATAACTTATATAAGCACATATTTACCTCCATATTCATGCATCACATTTTGTATTATTTAACAGCAGCCTGATCCTGCTGTTTTATTGCCCAATTGGCTAGGATGACATATGACCATAAGAACAGATAGACGCTTACATTTGCATTTGTTCTCACATTATGGAGCTCAGAGCAAACTGGTAATCAGAAACATATTATCTAGAATTACAAGGGACACATTGCAACCACAGTAATGTTTTAAAAAAATAAGTGTTCTCAGTAGGTGTTTAGTGCCTCTATATTTCAGTTAGCATACTCTTACTACATGCATATAATTTTTAAGGATTGTATATAGGGATATATTATTTGGATGCACAATATGCATATCTGAATGTCTACACTTTCACAGAAAACGTTTCTTACCCAATATTTTATAAATATGTTACAAAGGAAGAAAGTAATCTTGGAGGATAGGAGATATCAGGCAAGAGTTGAGGTGTTAGGGATAAGGGATATACAAAACTGATGGATCACTTCCCTGATCCCAAGGCTACTGTACTCAGGGCTGCTCCTCAGGCATATAAATGAGATTTTTCTAACTCTTGGCACGTGCTGACATACTCAAAAGGCAAAACTTCTGTAAGGATTCCTTATAGCACACAGTTAGGTTTGGGTTCCCAGGGCTTCTAGCATCCCTTAAATAGTCTTCAGGAATCTAAATGTTTTAGCAGACTACTGAAAAAGAGTGCTACACACTGGGGACTCAATTGCCCGGTTCCAAACGTGCCAAACATGGTGATATCAGCCAGCATTGACACATAAAGGAACTGCATCACAACAGGTGGATTTTCTGACCAAATATCACTTTAATTTTTGCAGGGGGGAAAAAAAGCTACAGAACTTAGATCTGTTTTCCTTTGTGATTTAATATTCATTGTGTTCCTAAACTAAGACTAAATTTGTAAATGACATTTTTGTATATACGTGTGTATAGATATATATTTGTACATATTTATACATATGTAAATATGAATTAGATCAACAAGGCATGCATGGAACATATATGTACATTAGACTAAATAGAAAACATTTTTTAAAATTATGGAATTTCTGCCAATCCCATCAGAGTCAACATGAGTTGTGAATGTTAAGCACTTCTGAAGATTGAAACATGGCTATTTAGGTGACTAAACATTACAAAGAGCTGTCAAGTTTGAATACACAGGCCAAAGTGCTTAGGGAAAAATCTTTATGCTATTGAGTATATTGGTTTGTTGGAAGAGAGGTAGACAATACAGTAGCCATGACAACTCAAACTGGACTATCAGAAAAGAAGTTAACCCATTTTATCTTTATTGAGCATAATAGACGTAACAAAAAATCATAGGCCTTTTCCTAATGGGCAGTTTATGAAGAAAAGAAAAAAAGATCCATGTTCTTTCAGATGAGATCATTGCAATAGCCCCTTTTCCACTTAAAAAAAAAAAAAAAAAGCCCTTAATAATTTTGTCTGTAGAGCCACCAGTACTATCTTCTGCATTTTGTGCAAACACAGGTTAGGTTAGTACAACAAGTTCAAACTCTTTCATTTAAAACTCACATTTCTGGGGGGATATCTCTGGACCACAAGCCTTGAATTAGGAACAGATGGCTAGGCTAAACACTTCTGGCATGGTCACGAAGAGGCTGTCCATCCAGCCATGACCTAGCAATCAGATTCTTTGATCAAGATGTTTTGCAGGATTATGACAGATATAGATCTACTCCATTATTTCACCAGTCCGGCCCTCTGTGTGGTAGCACCCGTTGTCAGGTCTCACTATGTTCAAAGTGCTGAGGGGCTTTTCCTCTACCTTGGCTGACTTAATGGTCCTGAAGGAAGAAGTATAGCCTGTTGGCCACCCTTAGGGGAACTGTCACCAGCTGGTGAAGGACTGCCATTGAATTTGGGAGCTATTCATTTTCTGCTGCATCCAAGAGCTACTGAGCTTAGGGACACAAGATTTCCTATGAGCACTGTTCAATGTAATAGCAAAAAACATTACTTTTTTTCTTGGAGAAACAAAATTTCCTAAACATGAAGGCCACTTTTAGTGCCACTCTTAGTTTAATCAAAACATTTTTCACCAAGTTATTTGTCGTTGAAATGATCTTTCAAAAATCATTAGGAATGTGATATGTCTACCAAAATATATTGTGGTTTGCTTGGAATTAATACAGAAATCAAAATTCAGTGGAAAGTTTTGTAGAACTTCCTGAGTAATAGTAAAAAACAATCAGTAACACGATGACAGAAATCAGTAAGAGAACAAAAACATTGGTCCCCACAAATATTTTTGATTAAATGTTATTAGAGCCAAGGCAAGCTCTTTATGAGCAAAGGACTCAGCAGTCTAAACTACTTGATTTTTTACAAGTTAGCTCCTCTTTGCTACTCTGTGATTTCAAATTCTCCTACGCTTATAGACTTTTATCAGATGGCTTCTGTAAGACTTCTGAAATTGTACATTCATTTGCGTAAGAGGGCATGCAAATCTGAATGCAGAGAAGATAACCTCTAACATCCAAGGGTGTAGCTACTATTGTTAATTACAGGAAAAAAAATATTTGCCTGTCTAGTTTCCTCCAGCCTTGCAAATTAGAGAAGTAGAACAAGCTGCATTTTAATCTTGTTTGTTTTTCCTCTCTCCCTTTTTATTATTGTTTTTTTTTTTTTACATAAACTACACTTTTCTTAAAAGCTTCCTATAACCTTGCTTTGATTGGTACTTTAGTGGAATAAGCACAAACTGAATGTTCATGTTCAGTTGTGAGGGTAGACATTTTCCTCTAAGACTAGAGAGACCAATGGTCTGTCATCAGAATTTGGCACCTGTTGTTAAATTCCTGGGAGGCACCAGAAGTTTTCTTCAGTTCCTCAGATCAGGCTTGGGTGTAGGTCCTGTGCCTTTGAAATCATCTATAATGATCTGCAAAAAGAGAAAGCTAGGGAAAAAAACATAGAATACAGTGAACTCTGTCCATTCTCATCTTTTAGTGGTCATGCTTTGGTCTACCTCCACCCATACAAATTTTTCCTCAGAATCAAAAATATATTGTTGTCTGCCCTTATCTTGACCCTTACATCATGGCAGAAAATATTTCCCAACTCCCGAAGACACTTAGAGCTGTATCAGCCCTCCTGAAAGACAATAAGCAGTTTCCAGGAGATATTGTCATTTCTAGAGCAGGATGGCGCTTTTTCCATCTGTTTCACCCACATCCACATTAGACTCTAGGCAGCCTCCAGCAACAGCAAAATACGAATTCAAAAAAAATTAAAGGTTATGTTCCTGACTAGAAAGATAAAAAAGAACATGATAAAAGGACATGGAGAGGACAAGAGGACTTCATACATACGTATGTATATGTATAGGTACACACACACGTAAATGAACAGATGCTACATCAAACATATCTTGTAACCTCCTCAGGCATATTTTGGTCAGTAAAATGAAGTAATTCAGCTAACTATATTAAGTACCGAATGTGACTTCTTGTCTTAGTTTCATACCCAGAAGCTTTATATTCTTTTAATACTGTAATGTTCTGTTTGTACACTTAGATAGCCTTTAATTTCATTTATAATTAAAGGTCACTAACTCTGCTGTAGTTTTAGTGGACTCTTCAGAGACCGTGAGAATGAAACAAGTTTAAGTTTACCAGGGAATGTCTCATTAAAATATATTTGGAGATTACATATGTGCTGTATGTGTGTACACAAAAATATCCATACGTATGTTATGGATGTCAGTTTCATCACTCAAGTTTCTCCATTTTTTAGGAAATCAGGTGAATCAAATTTTTTACTTAACAGTCCTCTCAGACAGCAAAATCTGCTATATGAAACTCTCTTTGATAAACAAAACGTTCAGTAATTACAGAGAACACTGAAATTATACTTTAAAATAAATAGGGTTTTCATTTTTTAAGTACTGTGGATAAGTCATAAGAAAATTAATTACAACCACATATTCTGGAATTCATCGTACAAATTTGCCCATTTTTTTGTTAATCCCTAAGATTTAATTTAACATTTATCACTGTATACTTCAGTGCATGCATAAGAACTTATTGCTGACTTTTCTTTGTTCAGAGGTGATATGTCCTCCTTTACAGAAGACCTCCTGATATACAATGGGTATCTTCTCAGAACTTGGCAGCATTTCATCCATTTCCAAATACATCAGAGGGCTACAATTAAACTAGCTGAGGTCTCCACAGTACATTATATCAACTATTTTCATTAGTAGATGACTGGACTCCTCAGTTCTGCTAGAACAGACATGTTTTCAAAGTGATACAGGTGGGGGGGGCATGCCAGATACACAGCTCAGATGAAAAAGACAATTATTTGCATATTATTTTATTTTTATCTTCATTTAATTTAATTTTAATTTAATTAATTTAAAAGAAAATAAATTTAAAATATTCTCTTCTCATTGCGCTTTGACTAGCTTAGTTCTTGGACTGTCCCTATGTCTGCACCTGTGTCTGAAAGGGAGCAGGGGAAAAGTAGGGGAGATTGCTACCTCACACACATAGCTTGGCCATTTAAAAGTTTATCTTTCATGAGCAGCGACTGCCAATATGTAATAACTAACACACCTGTTTCTGGAAGTTTCTGGTCTGTAGGGAAATAGGGATCAGCGACCGGAAGATCACAGGCTGTGATGGAAAGATAGACTCCTCCCCATAGGAGTGGCAGGAACAGGAAGCGCAAGAGCTATATAAGCGTGTGACACAGCTAAATAAACGGACATTTTGTATCCATCATATTGATGTCTGTGCATCACTGTCCCCAGGGTGGGTAGAGCCCTGTGTCCCGGAGATATGCAGCCCAAGATAAGTTCTCCCACAGAAGCGTACAGCAACACTGGTCTTTTCCAAACAACCTATATACTATGCATATATTCAGACCCAAATCAGAAAATAGTGGACCTTCTCAACACTTTCTTTCTTTACTCAATACCTATGAAGCCTTGTAAACTATAATTATTAGGAGAAGGTGTGCTGAAGTTCCTCAGATAAACTTTTCTCTTTCTTACTGTTTATATGCAGGATTTTATCCTGCTCCCCACCCACCCCCTGCCCTTATTCCAAAGAGGTTCTAGGCCACAATGTAAAACATCTGCATAACAATGCCATAATATCTGCCACAAGCCAAGCTTATTTAACAACTGGGAAATGTACAAGTCAGCAGGGTAATTAAGAAATAACAGAAGAAAACCAGAGTAGCTTAATCTGCACTTATTTGATGTCCCCGCACATCAAATGCAATTCAAGAAGTACAATTAGAAACCAGTGTGTAATACATACTTTGATTTAAGCTACAAATCAGAAGGGAATATGTACAAGTTTGAAAGCCAATGGATTTGGGAACGTTTTCAAATCTGGTGAATCACAGTTGCAGCACCTCCCTTTATAGACTGTGCACAACTGAGATTCTCCTAAAAGTTCTGCTCTATTAATAAATGCCAGTGGTCAAAGGGTTATATAAAATCAAGAATAATTAGAGGTCACTCTGGGCCTCCCACTTCCCAGTGCTTTTGAAATGAAGTCTCTCATTTCAGAGAGCAAAGTACAGCAAGGGATACTGCTGATTCACAAGTGACCTTAAAACACAAAATAGAAAATTCTTGCAGTAACTATACTAAAATGCATTTCCTTCTGTCTCTGAGTTCTCCTTAATTGCAGGTGTAAATTGTGCTGGTCAAGGGTGCAAAATCCAGTTCAGGGAAGAGTGCCATAGCAAAGATCATCTGAGCTTCAGGTTCCCCTTACACTTCTGTAGGAATGGACCTTCTATTTCTTCCTGGCATGCCGTTTGTTAAACCTTTCTCTGTGTAACCGGGAAGGCAAGAAGAGAACATTTTTTCCTTATGTCTCTCACTTCAAAAAAAATATTTTTTCTTCTGTTTTGGTTTTGGCAGCAGCACAACCAACTTCTGATAATTTTGGAATGGATTCAGATTTTTTTACTATCTAAGGTTTTATATACTTTTTACTAGTAAGCTTAAGACATAAAGTAAGTTAGTGGCATGTTAGCCTGCTTGCTCATTTAAATGGAAGGTTAATAAGGACTGTAAACAAATTCAGTGCTTACATGTATTTAAATAAAATATTCCAAGAAGAACTGTATTTTAAGTGAATTAGGACCCTTCTGAAAGCCTCTACTTCTTCTTCAGTGTGAGACAGGCAAAATGCCCTCCAACTATCTACAAGTTTGGATACATCCCAGGTTTGCTGAACACATAGGTTTGGCTCACCTCTAGCTGCTGCAGCAAGGTAATGTAAATTACACTAAGATGTAGCAATTTAAAAGAGTGTAAAAGATGGCCAAATATTCTGTATTTCCCATTAAACTGAAGAGTTAAGCTTCATCGCATGAAAATACTGCTTACTTCCTTCTCATAATTACAGCTGAAATTTTTATTATATAGAGGTAATAGCTTCATCTAAGCAGTATCATTTCCTTCTGTAGACTGTTGTCAGACGGTAAGGAGATAGACCTAATGCACAATATTTGCATGGCATCCAAAAGGGTAAATAAGAATATTGGTTATGGCTTATGTTTCTTTCTTGCACTAGTTTGAAGAAATTAAGCATCAGATCTAGCAGCACCCCAAGAAAGTTCATATTATTTCACCTTCACAAAAGTTTAGAGGAGCATCCTTTCTTGTGACCTTCTGAAAGAGCTTATTTCAAGATGTCCACCAGTATGACCTAACTCAGCATACAAGTCCCAGGCTGGTAAGAATATAAAACTGATTTTTTTTGACAGTGGCATTCAAATGTTTCTAAAATCTTCTTCTAAATAATGAAGGGAATGCTTTTCACAGTGTATGTTCTCCTACCTCAGAGTAGGCAAAATGTCCATTTTATTATATGTTTTACAAGAAATTTGCAGTACATTTCAAGATTTCATGCCCAGGATAGAATGAAACCCTTGCATGGCATTATAGAATTTCTCACTACAGAGGCTTCATACCTCCCTCTGAAACATCTGTTGTTGGCTACTATAGGATACCAGTCTAGATTAATGATTTGTCTAATCCCATGTAACATTTCCTCTATTTGAATTGTACTGATAGGTTTGCTCAAATACAACTTTTTACTATAAGAGGAAATTTAGAGCATATTTTCTGTGGAACCCCAAGGTGAACATGTTTCACGCACTTTGGGGTACTGGATTGGAAGAGGACATTTCTGTCCAAATGACCTAGCTCTTTCTTTATGTTGTTTCTTTGGAAAACTCAGGAATTATTGAACTCTTTGGCATCCAGAGGTCTTTCATGCAGACTGGTCCTTTTCACTTCAATGCTTCACAAAATGATTGTTTGTTACGCTTCTACTCTCTCCACCTTTGGAAAGCTGGTCTTAGCATCAATTCATCTCTCTGACACTTTAGGGACATCATTCAGAAAGAAGGTCACATCCAGACCTCTCTTCTGAAAGAGCGGACGCAGTGAGGCACACATAGAGGTAAAGTTGCAAGTCCTTTCGAATTACAGCATGTTAGTCTGGGCACTCTGAGGAAAGTATTCCCAGTCTTAGGCAGTTGACTTCCTAGACTTACAGCATAGTTAGATACCTTCAGAAGTAATTATTAGATCTGATGCCCCCAGAGGAGCCCTTTCCTTACCACTACCGAGGTTGGGAGAGTGACAATTCTCAGGTAAGCTCCTTGCAAGTTGCTCTAAGGTCATTGTGTTTGAACAGCCTCCTGACTGTTAAAATGCTAATTTAGCATTAAAAAAGCAGAGCAAACCGAAACATTAGGAATGGTTGATCCCTGAATAAAGTAAAACCAGATGGCCTTTGCACCACTTAGCTTCAGGGTACGGTTTCTTTTGCACTATGTTTGTTTGTTTTTCCCTTGATTTATCATGAATGCTTCTTTCTAGTCCTTTTTAGATTGCAATGTTAATTCATACCATTTTGTGTACATCCCAAATATTCTAATTTCATTTTACTATTCTTGAGAATTTTTCTATCCTAATGTATAATGTATAGTTACAAAAAGCACACCAACAATAGCTGGAAATAAACAATTATATATCCATGCTCTTAAATGATGTCTGATTTATAAAGTACTCCTTTTGCTAGTGTTTCTGCTTCAGGAAATTCAGTGTTCCCTAGTTTTCAATATGCAATCAGAAAGACACACTTAAAAGCTGTCGTGACTAAGGCTTACATCACTGTTATAATGCCAGCTTCCACTATCATTCGTATAAGTAGTGAGTCAAACAGTGCAAATTACATTACAATTCTTGATTTCTGATTTAGAATTATCTCCTCCAAGTGTGATATTCAGTTTAATGTGCAGCAGCCATAAAAACACAGTGCACAATGCGAATGTTCTGTGCATTGTCATTCCACAACTTATTACTTCTTTGATCACAGTATAGCTGTGCCAACCTGTTTAAAACTGTTGTCAATAGGAATAAACAAGCTCAAAGTGTTTGTCTTAGAGTGACAGCACAAAGCAGCCTGCAATCAAGCCGAGATGTTTAGAGGACAAAGCAGTAAACAGTAAAAGGTTAACTTATAACCTTTGGTAATATAATAAAGTGTTGTTTAGGTAAAAACATGTAATTAAATTCAAATCTGGCTTTTCATTACACAAAAAGCCTATTCAGTGTAAATTTTCTGCATCTCTAAACTGTGAGACATTCTGACTATTATGGGAACATTTTCCTCAGATATATTTTTCATATCAAATTAAAAGCTAACTCCAGAAATGCTTCATTTTAAATAACAAGAAATAGCAGAGATCAGCTAATTTTTTATCGGTTCTAAAGCTTACAAGTCAGTGTACAAAAGTCTGTGGATATCCTCCCAGCTTACACTAAATTAATGTACTCCATCTTGGAAAATAGAAAGCAACATCCTGGTGACAATTTTTGTAATAAATCAATATCTTGATGTGTGCTAAAAGAAAACAAAAAGCCACCAGGGCCAGCATCAGCAACAGTTGGACTAATTAAGATATATCAAGATGGTTTTTCATGTCCCATGACAGGATCTATGTCGTTTAAGCAGGCTATTCTAACTGTGCAAAACCACTTCTAATACATCTTGGAAATAAATGATTACCAGATGTTAAATTTAAGCCCTGCTCCAGTGGTCTCTGTGTGTGGAGGGAGGAGTGCAGATGAAAGAGCTCTTTCAGAGGGCTTTATTCTGCACCTGGAAGTCTGTGCCCCTCTGTTGAAAGCTGGCAACTGGCCTTGTGTATAATCCTAATAATGATTTACTCCTAATATTGTGTCACTGGGATACTTTGTGGTACCATTAAGTGGTGCTTTGAACTAATCCAAGTGACAAATCAGGTCTCACTGCAGTTGATTTGGAGCCCATAACTTGTTAGTTCCTGATCTGGGTTAAAAGCCAGTGACTTCTTCGACCATTCTGGCTCAGTCACAGGTCTGTCTGGTTATACTCTACTGCTGGTGACTCTGCTTTTCCTTCCAGCATCTACATTCTGTCTTTGTTGGGCTTCTTCCTTCTAAATTTATATAAGGGTTGAGGATACTTCTACTTTCCTGACCTTAAACCCCAAATGACTTTGCTTTCTAAAAATCTATTATCCTGTCAAGTTAATAAGTACAAGTAAACAAGTAAAATATCTGCACAATGCTATAATTGCTCAGCTTTCTCAAAGAAAAGTGCTCTGTTAAGTTCTGTGGCTTATGCTGTTGCTATATTCATTTGAAAACCCTCACTCTTCCAGAAATCTTTGCAAAGATTTTTGACTAAAGACTGATATGGAAGTCCTGTTTGTTGATTATTTGCCATTCCCTATTTGACTATTTGTGTTTGAAAAAGCATAGTATAGGCTTGATGAAGGCTGTTTGATGCCCTACAGTATCTAGGCAAGAAAATATTTAAACCTAAATGATTTCACAGTCCCTTCACGTTTAAATTTCTAGGAAATAATAACAATAATGCACTCTTAAGCAAGCAGACCATAAAGAGTCAATGAACTGTTTCTTTCTCACAGTAGGTGGATAGTTATGAACATAGTCTGATATTGAATTTACTGATGCCAGTAGAAGGATCACATGGGTCTACTAACATATAGGAAATTAATGTATATTTTTACCATCACATCATAATATAATTAATTGACCAACTATCACATGATAATACTAATTAATTAATCAGTTCCTACACTGAACAAGTCTGTCAACCTTTTCTTTTTTAATGTTAGGATTGTTGTTACTATATACAAACACATGTGTATACACACAAAACCCAGTCTTACAGGATTTCTATGAATTCTCTCTCCAGTGTTGGAGGGTTAACCACAGCCTTTAACCATATACTGCAAGAGTTCATTATAGTCCAGTAAAACTTTTTGCCTTGATTCTACTCCTTTATTTCCAGACATTTGATATTTTGATATTTTTTCTGCCATATTAAAGCGTCCTCTGCTTATCTTGTATCTGTTCTTCAAGTACTATGTGACTGTCAGTCCTAACTCTTGCCTGGGATGTCCTAGATGCCTGGAGCACCATATTATACTGCTACAACTTTTCAAAACTGTTTATAACTTTACTCTGAAATCCCTGCAGATTTTAAGTCAGTTTCTGAATTGTGTATGTGAGGAGTGTTTTCAGCAATGCTAAATCACAGAATCCCAGAATCCCAGGTTGGAAGGGACCTCAGGGATCATCTAGTCCAACCTTTCTAGGAAGAGCAGAGTCTACACAAGATGGCCCAGCGCCCTGTCCAGACAACTCTTGCAGGTGTCCAACGTGGTTGAGTCAACCACTTCCCTGGGGAGATTATTCCAATGGTGACTGGCCTCAATGTGAAAAATTTCCCTCTGGTGTCCAGTTGGAATTTCCCCAAGAGCAATTTGTGTCCATTCCCCCTTGTCCTCTCCATGTGGCTCCATGTAAAAAGGGAGTCTCCATCTTCTTTGTAGCTGTCCCTTAGGTACTGGCACACGGTGATGAGATCCCCTCTGAGCCTCCTTTTCTCAAGGCTGAACAAACCCAGTTCTCCCAGCCTATCCTCATATAATAAAGCAACACTGGTTCCTCCAACAGTCTAACTTGTAAACTCATCAGAGATCATTTTATTTTGGACAATATCTAGATTCCATACATAAATGTTAATTGAAATAACTGTTTTCTCTTTATGAACTTCTATAAATCAAGTCCCACTTAAACTATTTGATTAGTTTACACAGAGTCAATGTGAAAATTATGTAGTTAATGAACTCATCACATTTTTATACTTTTTAAATTAAAACACTGTATTATCTTTCTCTTTTTGTTTTTGCATTGCATTTCAGTCATCTGGAATTTCCTAATAGTTTTCAGTTGTATTAGAAATCAACACTGAGAAACTAGGAAGCATCTCGCCCTTTTCATTTTTCACTCTTTGGGACAGGAGGTTAGCCAGATCTGTTGTTTTAAAAACAGCTGCAGCTTCTGATTTACTGTTAGTGTGAAAAGTATTTCATCAGCAACCTGTGAAATGACTGCATTTATTTCAGTGTTTTCAAATACAGAACAGAACAGAAATATTTATTCAATAGAAAAGGGAAAGATCTATTATTTGTGATATATTATTTCAATCTAATAAGGGAAAAGTAATATTATTAGGATTTCTTTTGTTTTTAGTGTAGTTAAAAATTCTCTTTCATAGTGTATGTTGTAAGCTTTTCCATAACTCTTATACTTCTTTATCAACTTTCTACCATTCTGAGTTTCCAATTTATGTTCACTGGTAATAGTGGCCCTGTTTCTCCACTTGTTCTGTATCATATTTATGTGAATATAAGGTGATTCTGACCAAACAGCAAACCAGATTCATGGTTGATTTTAGGAGAATAATATATGGATTCTGGATTTATGATAACCCCCAGATCCATTTGTTTCCCATGTCTCAACACACCTACCATAGGTCCTCGCATCTGCAGTTAAGGCCTCCCTCCTTACCTCCACCCTCACTCTCCAACCTTCTCCCTTATTCTGTCAGCACTTCTAATCCCCAAGTAATCTGGGCAGAGTTTTGCTCCATTGTCTTGTGTGAGCTGGAGGCTCAGCCACAGAACTACAGCTCCATGCAACTGCCTTTGTTTTTCACCTTAACTTTCCCCAGCAGGGTGAACAGAGACATGTCAGTGCTCGATTGCAGTCTCCACACCACAAAGAGCCAGACTGGTGGATGAACACTGAGAAAGATTGCCTTTTTCTTTGTGACTTCTTTCTCAATATATCAGATTTAGGAGGAATTAGTTAAATATTTTTAAACAATTCTAATTTATCATACACATATGTACTGATAACTAATTTGAGTCAGAATTCTTCACAGATCTATGTCATTGTGCTAATTAAAGCTTTCAGCTTACATATGGATTTGTGTAAAGGGCTCTTAATTGTTCATGTATCATAAAGCACAAGAAGCCATGGTGGCTGATATCCATACAAACATTTATTGATTACTTTCCTTACCAATAATTTCTTTCTCAAGATGAGATTTATGATTATATGCAACACTTTTTAATTTGTTCAATAGCTTCTTTATGAATGCTGATAATGTTCAGAAAGCTCTGCAGCGTAAGGATGCAACCATCTGTCACTCAGGATACACTCTTTGATGATAATGTGTAATGCAAGCTTAACAGACAGGTACTTAAGGAACTAATGATCCTGTTCTCATGTAGGACACCACAGTTTGTAGCCATCACTGACTATTACCCTACCCTGATTAATTTTTACAAACATTCAGACATTCAAGGACCATTCAGTACAAACTAATAACCGATTCAGAAATAGTTGTACTTTAAGGCATGTAAATTCTCTTCACCTCTTACCCATTGAATTTTTTCTACTGATGTACAGCCATTCTGTTGGATATTCTAACCATGTCCATTATTCTACTAGCTTCCACTAAAGGCAAAAATATCTTCAAATTGATGGTTTTCTTCTTTAGACTATACTTCATATCAGAAAGATTTAGTGAGTTGACATTCCTTACTGTCTGTTTTTACAAAACTTTTGAAATAATTTTAAAAGCATATTTTTAAAAAATTAAAAATTTAGTAATTCACCTCAGAGAAGATAATTGTTTACAAAAGTCCTTCTAGTATATAATACAGGATGAGTTCCCTAAAAACATTCATTATAGAAAAAATTGTGCATATTTTCACCTCTTCAGAAAAAGAAGGCATTTTGATACAATAAATAATTACTAAAAAATTAATGGGAGTCAAAAGACCACAAAATACAACCATTATTTACAGAGCAAAGATGTCATGTATTTCATTGTCTCAGTCTGGTTCTTCTCTTACAAGACGCAAATTTTATCCTTTAAATACTTATCAATAATTGGAAATGGGGGAATTCTTGAATTCAACACAGTTATTAGGAAATAATACATACAGGTCTGGAAAAGGTAAAAATATAATTCAGGTGATAATGTTTTCCATAGATTTTTTATTAATTATTTATTTTTATCAATCGTATATTCTGCAATTATTAATTTTTGCAGGAATTATTAAATTTTTGAAAATATTAATTTAAGAACTAACATAAAAATGAAATTTGTTATTTATAGAACCACAGGTTACTTTTTCATTCCAAAACATGGTAATAACTTAGGTTTTTTTCATATCTTGCTGCAAAATTGGTAGAAAAGTTCTCATGACTAGGATGGCTTTGCAAGAAAGAGCGGGGAATTTAAGAATGTACACCATATGACCGCAATTTACTGAAGGATTCTTATAGAACTAAAAGTTTACTTCTATGAGTATTCCAATGATATTCAGGGGGTCTAGTCACATTTAAAGTCAGTGCTTCAGTGATTTGCTGAATTAAGCTCCAGACATAGTAAAATGATACTTTGGGTTCAGCCTTGAACAGAGAGTAGAACATAATATCACTTAGACAAGTGCTTTGGGAAGGAAAAAAGAAAAAAAAAAACGACTGAGAATGGAGCCATCTGCTAAGTACTTCAGAAAGTTAGTCTAACTGAGAAGTTAGGCTGTCCCTGCCCCAGAAAGCATGTAATATAAATAAGCAAGAGAGAAGATTATTGAAAAAGTCTCACCCACAAAAGCTGAAGGAACAGGCATAGTTGGCAAACACTATGTTAACACCATGTTTTATTTTAACAAGCTTCATTTTCTTTTTGTATTATGGTGGACATTATTTATTAGACTAGCAAAGGGAGAAAGAGAAAAGTAGGAGGAAATGAGAGGCACATAGCAACAAAAAAAAGGGAGAAAGACAGCAGGTAACATGAAAGAAGGGACAGGATTTGGCTGATGTTCAGAGAAAGCCAGTAATCAGCCAGGAAAGTGAGCATACAGCAAAAGAACTGTGGAAATATGCTAGCTGTTCCTAATTCTTCCATTTCCAGCTCATCTGCTTGACAGCTTTTTCTCTTCTATCCCTCAAGGTTGCAAGATTAAGGAAAGAAAAGAGAAATACATAAAACATATCTAGAAAATAGCTAGCTCTTGTTCAGATCTGCAACTAGGAGTGCCTGACTTTTCCACTTCTTGGGTCTTGTCCAGGATTCAAATGTCCATCCTTCTTTATTATTTTTTTTTCCTCATAACTGCACCTTACCAGAAAAAGCATAATTAGAGAATTTAACATTTCTGGGATGACTGGTGTAATTTCCCATCTGAAGAGGTAAAACGAAGAAAGAAAAGAAAATATGTAGTTGGAAAAGTCTAATATAAACCCAAATGCATCAACTTTTACTTTAAAACATTTATTTAGGGAGGGGGAATAATGTTCAATGAAATATTGCAATGGAAAATAGCGTCAAACTCTTTCTGGTTTTGTTATTTTGCTTCCACTCTTTCTAAAGTAGACAGTGTTAAATCACAGATAAAAGGTAATAGTATGAAAAGAGAAGATAATTGTTTATTCCCTCATATTTGCATAAAGTCAACAGAAGGGATTTATTAAAACATAATTGGATCCAAGCATTATTTAGACTTAGGTTCTGGATCTAATCTGTATGCTTCTGGGACGACTATAGTCTTTCTAGGAAAAATGTTGCATATTTTTTTCACTTGAGTGCTGAATTGGTGATTATTGAGTGGACTCAGTTTCCTTCAGATAAAAGTCTGGGATGCTCTTAGTCTAATATTGTTCTTTTACACGAGCTGTAGACAAAGTCTGGTTTTCTTGACTACAGTAGAAAGCAAGCAACATTGTCATTTTCCTAACCAGCAGTCTCTTGTATGCCTCTACAATAAATTCAGTGCTAGAGAAACTGTCTCTGTCACCCTTCAAAATGACTTTCAGAACTGTCTCCTGCCTTTCCCACACTAATTCATATATTTCAATAAAATATGCTTTTAATGATTCGATTTTGTCTGAATTATGCCTTCACAGGCCCAACCATTTGTTTTAATGCCTCCAGTTTTTTACCACCTACAGATATTTCATTAAATAAAGGTACTTAATCTGTTCTGCCTTCAATCCCAAAAAGAGCGAGTGAGTGGCACACCTACTCACCTTAACAAGGTATGTGTTTCTTTCAGGACCAATGACTCCACTCTGTAGTGGCATGCTATTCTGTTGTGATAGACACCATACTACACAAACATGCCCAAAAAGCAGATAGAGAGTCACTCATTCAATTCTAGCACAGAAACATGTCTCTTCTTTGCTCTAGTAATCTCTATTCACACCCCCTCCAAATACTTTTGAACTCTCAATCAGCTCCTATATTCATCACTCTTTTATCATTTCCTGTTAGTTGAGCAGTATTCAAGTTCTCTATATCTTTTTTTAATCTTTTCTTTCCTCTTTTCCTAAAAAAGGGGAAAAAAAAAAACCAAAATACACTGTTCCTATGAAAACAAGCACAGGTGGATCTGAAGAGGACTGTTTGCTGCTTACCTGCCAGCACAGAGTTCCTAATTGGATATCTTACTGCAACAGAAGGACATTTAGGAAAAAATAACACTGCAGTTCAGTTTTTCCATGGTTGTAAATTTTATAATGATGCCCTGCAATAACTCTTACACTTTCTGTTATAAGCCCATTTGAAGAAAAAGGTATTTCAAATTGTGGGGTGTTTAGGGAGGTGGTTTAGTAATGGGCTTCACAGTGTTAGGTTAACAGTTGGACTTGATCTTAAGGGTCTTTTACAACCTAAATGATTTTATGGTTCTTTGAGCTAAGAAGAAAAGTTAAAACTATAAAAACACCACCACTACAGAAACATTTTTTTATATATCTTGGGACCTTCACTAAAGGCAGATCGGGCTTGACAAGCCTGGTGGCCTTCTATGACAAAATTACTTGCCTGGCTGACATGGGGCGGGCAGTGGACATTGTCTACCTGGACTTCTCCAAGGCCTTTGATACAGTCCCCCACAGTCTCCTCCTGGAGAAATTGATGTGTTATGGCCTAGGCAAGTGGTCTGTGCAGTGGGTGGGGAACTGGCTGACAGGCTGCACCCAAAGGGTGGTGGTAAATAGCTCTTTCACTAGTGGAGTCCCCCAGGGATCGATATTGGGCCCAATGTTATTCAACATCTTTATAAGTGATCTGGATAACGGCATCAAGTGTAGCCTGATGAAGTTTGCTGATGACACCAAGTTGAGTGGGGAAGTAGACACTCCAGAAGGGAGTGCTGCTCTGCAGGAAGATCTGGATAGGCTGGAGGAGTGGGCCAGCAAGAACCTTATGAAGTTCAACAAGGAAAAGTGTAAGGTCATGCACCTGGGAAAACATAATCTGGGAATGCAGCACAGACTGGGATCCACCTGGCTGGAGAGCAGCTCTGTGGAAAGGGACCTGGGGGTCCTGGTGGACAGAAAGCTCAACATGATTGAACAGTCTGCTGCTGTGGCCAAGAAGGCCAATAGGATGCTGGATTGCATCAAAAAGAGCATCGCCAGCAGAGAGAAAGAAGTCATTATCCCACTCTACACAGTGCTTGTCAGGCCACACCTGGAGTACTGTCCCCGCTCTACTACCAGAACCACTGGAGTTCTGGTCCCTGCTCTACAAAAAGGATGTGGACAGGCTGGAAGGGGTCCAGAGAAGGGCCACCAAGATGATCAAAGGAGTGGGAAGCCTGCCATACGAGGATAGGCTGGGAGAACTGGGTTCGTTCACCCTTGAGAAAAGGAGGCTCAGAGGGGATCTCATCACCATGTACCAGTACTTAAGGGATAGCTACAAAGAAGATGGAGACTCCCTTTTTACACGGAGCCACATGGAGAGGACAAGGGGGAATGGACACAAATTGCTCTTGGGGAAATTCCAACTGGACACCAGAGGGAAATTTTTCACATTGAGGCCAGTCACCATTGGAATAATCTCCTCAGGGAAGTGGTTGACTTGGCCATGTTGGACACCTTCAGGGGTCGTCTGGACAGGGTGCTGGGCCATCTTGTGTAGACTGTGCTCTTCCTAGAAAGGTTGGACTAGATGATCCCTGAGGTCCCTTCCAGCCTGGGATTCTGTGATTCTGTGATCCTGTGACCTTTTTCCAGTTCAATGACAACAACAGATAAAAATTAATGTAGCTGAGAAAGGTGGTTATTACTAAATACTTGCTGTTTTCTTGAATATTAAAATAAATCAGAGATTAAAACTTCTGCAAAGAATACAGTATCTAACTAAAATATAGAACTGTGTATTATATATATTGCAATATAGTGGAAAGAGAGAAGGTATTTTTTGAATGTTTAAACAAATACATTTTGCAAAGAATTAAAGGCAGCTAATAGATGCTGTGGGGATGTACTTGTGGAATAAACTGGACAATGGCACACGTTACCCTTTCCTCCCTCTTTTCTGAGTGTTTCAGTCTAAGCTTATTCTAGTTAGAATGCAAGCCTGCATCTGTGATCTGCTTTACAAGTGTGATGCTGAATTAAAAATATTTTAGAAGTAGAAAGGACAAGTAATGTCCAAATATGTTGCCCCAGAAATTGTCAAAGTTACATTCACTCCTTTCTTATGTTATGATGCCTTATTTTTCAGGCAGTCCTTTTTTTCTTCCAAGTCTTTTGGTCTAAATTGGCTTCATTTCCTCAAAGATTTCCCAAGTGGCAATGTTTTTCTAAGCTAGGAATTAACTCTTCAAAACTCAGTGTAAGGCTTTCTTCTGGAGGCATTCCTGGGGGTGGAGGAGCATTTTGGAGTTTGCTTTCATCCAAGCACCACTAAAAGCTCTGCTTTGTAAGTCAAAAATATTAAAGTGGGAAAAACTCATTCCAGAATTCTTGTTCTCATTTCTGTGTTAGTGGCATTACCAGGAACAACCTGAGCTGATTTTGGATGCCCTTGTATTTAAGAAGTGTTCATGCCTGGAGCACTGCTTGCAGTCCTTGGCATTTCTTTTGGGAACCATACCTCAGGCCTTGGGATCTCACCAATACTAGTTTCTCAAATGATACCAGGTTCTGGATATATTACATAAAACCAGCTGAACTGGAAAAGGCTAATGACTCCATGTTTGAGCACATCCTTCTGTCTGTATTTGGGCACCAGAGGGTTAGCTTGGAGAGCTTCAGAGCTGCCAGCACAGTTGGACTGTGTGTGGGTGTTGTAATAATCGAGGCTTGAGAGGCTCTTCTCACTCACACACCAACCAAGTGTTGTTCATCTGGAGTGACAGTCAAACATTGGCCCCTGCTGTCTCTGAATCTGCCAGCTAAAACGTCGCTTCTAAACAAGACTGCAAGCGGTGAGCAAGGCTTTCTGCTTCTCATTCTGCAGAGCACTCCCTGGGCTAGGCAGGGCAGGGCAGGGGGGAAAGGCTCCCTCCCTATCTAAGATTAGAAATATTTTCTTCAGTCACAGCATGAGAAAAACTGTACTGGACAAACTGTGAAGAAAACTGCTGGAGAAATAAAATTAATAGGAGAGGGGTAGATGGGAAATATCATGAGGAGTTTACTGGAGATAACAGAAAACTAGCTGGAAATACTGAGGTCAATATTTTATTGGCCTATACTGATTAAATATTTAGTGAAAGCATTGCAGTTTTGGTGACTCTCTCTAGCAAATGTTCTCATTCCATGAGACATTCTGATCTTTCCACTGTTCCTGTCCAACAAACATTTTGAACTTCCTAGGAAACACAAGTTATTCCACAGTTTGGAGAGGAGGGACAGATCACAACAAACACTGGTAATTTCCAAAAGAGATTGCCAGTTTCAGCCAGCGGTGGCATGTGGCATACCAGGGGTTGCACTGTGCCTGCAGGCAGAGGAACCTTAGAATCTTATTTAAAGTAATTCTGTCCATGCATCCTCATCTACAGAAATCAGGAATCTTCACCTGAATAGTTGTGGCTGTAGACATGGTCCTGAGTAGTTTTTGTTTCCAGCTACAAAATTCGTAGAGGAACTCAGAGAGAAAAATACTATCTTTCAGAGGACACTAATGTGCTGCTATGGCTTAGCAGAAGGAAATTTCTTCCCTAATCTCATGTACACTGCAACATGGGGGAAATGAAGTGGTCTCCTGTTTCCCACCTGCCCCAGTGTTGCTGCACCCTGTGGGGCCATTCAGAGCCTGCTAAGCCCTCCTGCTTAGAAAGGCAAGCCTTGTGTGTGGTGTGAGAGGGCCCCAAATAATCCTATTCTCATAGGGTCTGTAATCAGTTTCCCTGAGCCCGTGTGCTGCCTAGATTAAAGTGAGCAGAAAGAGAATATTCTTCAAAACATGTTCTGTGCTTTATTCTATATATATATAAATTATGATAAGTATGTGGCTCTCCAGCTGAATGTGAAGCTAAAGCAGTAGTAATGAATAAAGATTTCTAGATTATACTCATTTAGCCTTTGTCTATAGTAAAGCTCTGGCTAGTAGGTCAATTTAAAGCAGGTCTCTGGGGACACTGTGAAATAAATGCTTTCATTACACCATAAAAGTCTCAGCAAAAAGCAGAGAAATAAAGTAAATCTACTGTGGATGTTAGTGCCATTAGAACACTACCCAAGGAAATTAGACACATTGGGGAAAAGCATGAGACCGGGAGAAAACCAGCACAAAATTAACAGTACAGATTTTAACCACTGTGACCAAGTTTATTGCCTCTTATTTCCTGAGTTCAGAAAAATTGTCAGCAGTCACAAAACACCTGGAGTTTAGATTACTATGTGTTAAATTGTGTTTATGTACTTGCAAAACAGTGCTACATTACTATTGGTCTTTAAAAAGCCTCTTGACTAAGAAGCTCCCCAGAGTTACTTAAAATGTGTGAAAAAAAAACCCTTTATGTTCAAATCTGTGAGTGATTTCTATATACCTGAGAAGTACTTCTTTTTTAAATAAGAGACTTTTCTAAGGGGCATAATTAAAGGAAGACAGAGGACAGAGATGCTTCTATAAATACCATGTTCATTTGCAAATCTGGGTCTAAAACTGTTGATTTCTCTCCATTATTTTGTAGACGTTCCTAAGCTACAAATCCCACATCAGAGAAGCAAATGAGAGGAAGCTGGAAGCAACTTGAAATGGCAGTCTTATCCCTTCACCTCTGCTGAGGCAAGATGTGATCACAATTCAGACAGACTTCCTCTGGCAGTTGCTTGTGCAACCTTCTTTTTTGAGAGAAGTTACATTGCAAGGCTTTTTGTTAACATGTAATTTAAAAAATAATAGCTTCTATTGCAATAGATATAAAATCAATACTCATTCATTGTACCTTGAAAACATAATTTTGAATCAGAATACTGTCTTAATTAAACATTTATTATATGCATTAATAAATTAAGCATATAACTAAATATATTAATCTATTATATTAGCATTTAAAATTGGTACAGCTTCTCCCCACTCAATTGCATATGACCTGTGCCAGTAGCATTTAAAAAGAATAGCAACAACTTTCCAGACTACATTGAAGACACATTTTTACCAAGGTCCATGTTACAGTGCTGTCAGATTTCATGACTTCACTGCAGCACCAAAACATTGTTCCTGTAAAATAAAGTTAGTTTATTTTCCTATAGCAGGCATTTATACCCATGGTATTGTTCTCAGATTGACTTTGGAGATAACCTAAAAATAATTGCTCTTTTATCAGACTGTTTATGGTACTGATATTATAACATTGCTTTCACAGTGTTAGAGTGAAGGTTATATTAGCCTTACATCATAAACCCCTATTTCTCTGGATTTTATAGCCATGATCTGTACTGTGCTCGAAACTGAAATTTGCTACTAAAAGTCAAAGTTATATTGTTTCACAAAAGTCTGAAAATAGCCACTGTATTTATTTTTTCTGTCCTGGGTGCAAAAAATAAAGGATGTTTAGACATAAGGTTGTGTGTGTGTGTATAAATGCATTTAAATATATAAACACTTATATACTTAAGTTTAAACTCCCTTTATATATACATATATATACACACATATATGAATACATACAGAAGTCTATATATATATATAGGTTTGTGCTGATATAATTCCGTAATATTTTATACAATTTCTCTTCTCTGCTTGTCTCATTTTGTGCTACTAATAATACCAAAGCAATAGTCTTAGCAAAGGAGTAATCTCTTAGCCACAGTCAGTTCTGAGACTTAGAGCTGCTCTGCCTTTGTGAAGGAGCAGGGAGAGAAGTCAAACAGAGAGAAGAGGCAGAGTGTGATAATGCTATTGATGGAAATTGTCCCTACAAAGGCTTACACTGTGCTAAAGATTCAAGGAGATAGGCCTGGCTGCTGTCATTGCCCCCATTTTGCAGCACCCAGCCATGAAGAAGACGACCATAAGTTTTCAGCTGCATTCAGATGTCCTCTTCAACAGAATTCTGAATGCAACCTTAGTTTTGCTACGAGGTGAGCCATTATTCCTTGCTCTCTTGTTTAGTACTTTTTCCAGTGAACAAGATGAGGAAATGCGTTCTCCTGACAGAATTCAACTGTCTGAGGACGTGGTATGCGAAGCACAGTCAAGTGCTGTATTTATTCCTTTGACTTGCTTAATCTGATAAAAAAGTAGTTAATTTGTTTAAGGTTTACAGTACCGCACATGTTGTTATTTTTTTTAAATTGATCAACTTTTCCCCGATGTGTTTCAACACAATTATTTATTGCATGTGTTTCTGTATTATACGTAGTCTGTCTTGTGAGACCGGTTAGGTGTCTTTTCAGATCATGAATTTGCCGCGATGCTCCATACTTGAATCTATTTAGACCAACTTAGTTTCATAACAAAGTGAATACAGTTTTGTTTATCAAAAATTAGGATACGTATGATTCATCAGCCTTTTTCCCCAATGGAGTGTCCATTAATTGGAGCTGTTGTAGAATATGGTCTTATTTTTTTAAGCTTCTAGAGTGGAGAGAGCATATGGGCAATTTTCACACTTACATTAGTTGTAACACTCTTTTATCTTGTTCACTTCCATATCCTCGACACCCTTTAAATGCACAGCTTCTTACTATTCACTTTAAGAGATGGAGAATAATTACTGGAGAAGTTTAAAAGTGCACTGCTTCCGAATTCTACTGAACATATTTTGATCTTCTTTACACTTGCAGCTAAACTATTCAGCACTGATTTCACTCACCTGTTTCTGGCCCACAATATCAGTAATTGGTTGTATTGCCAGTAAAGGCACAAGCTCAAGAAACCACAAATTCCCCAACAGGAAATATGAAGAGACAGTGTTTCTCAGGATTTCTTGGTATGTACCACAGAGTACAGTGTAGAGTTATTAATACTGTTTTTTCCCAAAGTGGGGTATGTAAATTATTTTATTTTATTTGTATGGTGAATATCATGAGCAGCAGTACTGTTGTCTGCTCCTTTCAAAGGCAAGCAGTAGAGAAGGAAAACTGATCAGCTCTTCAGCTGACAAAAATTGCAACAGAACTATTGACTTTACGCAGTTACACCACCTGCTCCAACCTTTGTTATAATGAAAGGCAATTATCTGAAAGTGCTCTAAACTATTATTTTTTCTTAAACCAAAGGTAAACCTGAAACAGTATTTTGAAGTGTTTGAATATGAGCCCAAACTGAATTCAAAAGCCTTCACTTGCACTTCAACTGAAACCAGAATTGTATCGAAAACACCTTGCTTGTGGTAGATGTGTTATTTTTTGGGGGAGTTAAAACATCTTACTGCACAGAAGTCCTCTGGCTGCAGTGCTTTTTACACTGTTTATGTCAGATTTATCTTCCTTTTGATGCATACCCACCCTATTAACCTTTTCTCTGGGGCTATGGGTCTGCATATAAGACAAATAGGGCTAATAATAATTATAGTCATCTTTGCTCACTGGTTAACAGGCTTGGCCAAAACAAACTTCATCCAACATTTTTATGTTTGTAGACAACAAAGATTATTATTGCTACTTATTCATGTTCCTAATTAAGAAATTTGAAATTAAGGGCAATGTTCTTCTTTAGATATAATTAAAGCGGTATTTCACAGAATACTGCCTGAATTTCCTTATCTCAGTCTCTGCCAATTAAGTTGGCCCGATTTGCTTGCTAAAGTGGCTGGGCCAATTTAATTAGCCTGACTTCACTCTCTGGTTCTGTATCTGAGTATTACAGAGTTGGTGTTTAGCTCCATGGAGTAACCATAATGAATCAGCGTGTACTTGGGGAGTAATTGCTTTAGTAATGAGAAAGGACAAAACAACATTCCATATCATTATGCCATTTTTTAAGCAGAGTTTCTTGTGTGAGGTCAGTTGAATAAAAGACCCCACAGTCTTATTGCATTGTTAGGTCCCACTAGCATTTCTGGTGTGTGTGAGAAACCCCAATAGGAAAGCAAAGTGACACAGTGAGAGGTGTCATAAAACTAAATCAAGATTTTGAAAAAAAGAATCTATAAAACATTGATAAAGGTGCTTAAAAATTTGGATAAATAAAATCAGCAGTAATTTTTTTTAGCATTACAAACTATTCCAAGAAAGGAGAAAAAAACACCCACAGAATTCCTCGAATTAGAAAGCTTAGAACTTATTTAGTTTATTTCACCTTCTAAGTAAGTGCTTTATAAATATTTAATTCCACACAATATTCCTGTGACATGAATTACTGTTATTACTGTTGTTATTATTAATAACCTATTCATGTGTTTACTTACTTTTTCCAGTAGGTAAAACTGAGGAAGATAGTTGGAGAGCTTGTAAGAGATTTTCGCCATAAATTAGCCTAGCACAAGTAAGGTCAGTTATCTGGAGATAAGAAATGTCATTTCCAAATCTTCCTTATCCCATGGGGTATGCTACCACCTCTGGACCCTACTACTATACCACCAGCGGGTGGAAAGCAGAGGAAGGCAAGGAAGTGAGAGTATCATACTGCTCAAATCAGAAATATAGGGAGAGGATGATTTTCTCAGCATAAAGGCTAATGTGCTGCCCAGCCATGTTATATTCAACTCAAGGCTGATGACACGTGACAGCAGTATTTCATATCTCTTCCTCTACCATGCAGTCAAGGAAAAGTGAGGCAAAATCTAATCGGAAAGGACATATCATTACCATAGAAGAATTTTGATGCCATAAATGAATTTGGAGTTCAGACTTTCCCAGTTCCCAACTGCCTACTCTGCTCAGTCACTTGAATTCACTGAACTCTAATCTCTAGGGATGAAATTCAATCTGTACACACTCTTGATTTGTCAAACCTTTATTTAAGCTAAGGAGTCACTAATGCCACAAATTGACCTGTTGGGGTTCCTTTGCAGAGAGATCTTACTCATTGTGGAGTAGTGATGGTGGTATAGTAGTGCATGCTATGTGCTTCTCATGCTATACATGAGAAAAATTATATTTTTAAAGATGTATATAAATTCAATAAGAAGGAAAATATTAGGGCTGTGAGGACCCTAGAATGAAATTTATATCAATGGAAATGAGAGGATTAGACTGAGATTAGAGAGTGGGGCAAGTTTCCACAGCCCCATCCTGATTAGGTCACAGAGCTGCTTGATACCAATATAACCCAGGAGTGCATCATTCAATCCAATTTACATTGCTACTCATGTAACTGGGAGCAGTAGGATAGTGGGCATCCTCTCAAACGCTATAGGTCTTCTCAATGATTTAGTAGAGTCTGAATGCAAGTAAGGCTAGTCAGTGGATATTGGCAGTGCAGTAAAAACATCAGCTGTATTTCCTTTAAAGCCAATTCCTTTTAGGCCCAAGACAATGTGATTTATGGATAACTCCCTTTATTTATAGTGTGAATCAAACCTGAGGTGTGGCATTCCATCTTCTGTTCAGCCTTTGGAGAGGCAAAGTAACTTTATGTGGTCTTTTTTTGTCTTTCAGTCAAATTTGTCTTCACAAAACCATTTTCCAACTATTTGCATTACATGACCATGCAGATAGCAGTCAGGAAGTCACAGAAATGTGAACTCAGGTCCCTTCAAGTGGCAGTTCAGGAACAACACCAGAACTCCACAGCTAGATTCAGGCTGCCTGCAGTTATAAATGGGAAGAGGTAGAAATTATGTAAAACTGATGTGGGCTGACATCCAGGACTGAGTTGAACATGGACTTGGGTGTTATGAGATGAAGGCTGTGAAATGAAATTAGAAAAGTATAATCATTGTCTTCTGCATTACTCTGTGGTTCTTTTAAGAATGAGTAAACACAACACCATGACACACATAAATAATGTAACTAGAATAAATTACTCTTTTCTCCCAATGCAAGCAGAAGAAATACTGTAGGATAACATTCTTATTCAAAAATGGCCAAAACTGTCTTTCATGAAAGAACAGCAGTGTACCTGAATGTATGAACTAGCATGAATCAGTGGCAATCTAGACAAACATACTTGAGTGATACCAGAGTCATGGAACTGAAAACTTCTAATAGTCAATTCATTTATATTTCAGTTAACAGAGGTCTGAGTCTTTAGGCAGTTTAGATCATGAAAAGCTGGCTTTCCCCTGGCACTTTACAACACGTTATTATTGAATCTGAGGAGAGAAAGAGGAAAAAAGTGTGTACAAAAACAGAACACATAAGATTTATGGAGTACTACATTTATTCTATTAAAAAAGTTATATTATTAAAGTTTGTTAAAATGGAAAAATCAGTAATTGACACATAGCATCGTCTTAGCTAGTAAAACACACGTTGAGGCTCTAGATGAGCATGTCCTTTTCGTGCAGCCATAGCAATCTCTTACTGCCGGTGTTTTGCATCTTATTTCTCCTAAACTTGTCTATTTGTATGGACTATATATTTTAATATATATGCTTCAATAATTAAATGACAGAGCCTAAAATATTTGTCATCTGTTGCTACCGCAGCTTGATTTTTTCCCAAAATTTATCAGTTTTATTACTTATTCAAACATCTGGGTTAGGTTTTGCAATTCTTATGTTAAATATTCTATGAAAAAAAAAAAGAGATTATATGTTTATTTCTGCCCTATGCCATCTGGTTATTGTAGCCAGCAATTTCTAATCACAGATCTAAAGCTTACTAAATTGTGTGGAGTTTGACACAATATATATCAATATATTAGAAAAAGCAAATATTATTATTTTCCTTAGTACTGTGCTCTCTATTTACCAAGCATTTCATGTAAATCAGGCTTTCTCTTGCATTTCTGCGATAGCATGAGAAGGAAAATGCTCAACTGAATTAGCATGCCTTAAGACTTATAAATGGCTCACTGGCTGGGGAGCAATTGTGGTTGTGTCTGGGTCATGTGGTCAAGTTACATAGTCAGATAGCTAGAAAATGAAATCTGAGGTTCTGATTATATTCACACACTTAAAAGTAAATATCTCAACTCAGTCTATGTCAGTGTTTTTGCTGTTAATAAACTGTTCCTTTTTCATTTAGACCTAATTCACTCCAAAGCAAAGTCTTTTGATGACAATCAATATAATCTGGATTTACAGTAGTCTTAGTAAGTGCATACTAGATATTCTATTCATGAGTCATCTATAAATATGCATTTTTTTAATTTGCATTATCCCTGGTTAGCAGTAATCAAGGAAGGTATCATTTGTTTTATTTTGCTTTTTAAAATACAGCATACAATTAATTTCCTTTGGTCAGCAGACAAGAAAAATTTAGCTGAAGTTACAAAGGAATGTCAAACTTACCGATCAGCTCATACTGTGTGTGTCTTTCCTCACATCCAACTTGAATATGCAAAATATCTTCTGTGGAAGCACCATTCAGAGCTGTGAATGACAGATTCTTGTTCACCTGCAAACAGAGGTACACTTTTACAAACATGTATTTAAAACTGGACTGGCATGTCCATGGTTGATGTAACGTTTGTATAGGAAAGGCACAAAACAACAGCTCAGGCACAGATGAAAAGGAGTTTGAGGAGTAGAAAGAAGCAGAACAGATCTTATCTGTATGAGCAAGGCAATCATTGCAGTGCTTTTCAAACCTAAAGATTAACAAAATTATTTTACAAAAAGCATGCATGTAACAGAGGCCAACAGCAATCAAAAATAATCTGTTCAGTCGTGCAAAACTAAAAACTATTATTTCCAATGCTAATTTTCTTAACATGAAACAGCCTGAAGATAATTTTTTTATTTCAGGTTGGAATAGAAGTAAAGAATTGCCTGTACTCCTCCACACACAAGTGCCTTCAGAGTAAATTAATCCAACAAAATCTTCCATGGTTAGTGCCACAAAATACCCAGAGCTTCTCATGACAGTTGGTGTGTTCTCAGTTCTCCACAGTTTCAATGAACCTTTTACAGAAAGGTTTTTACAGGGTTGTTCTAAAATACAGTTACTTTTTGCCTTTGGCTATTTTGCCCTACATCTTACTTTAGGTACTCTGTAGTGCTCTTTGAACCATGACTGTAGAAAACAGCAGTATTTTCAAAAAAGGTCTCACCTAACTGGACCAGTGCAAGGCTGGTGGACAAAAGTTAGAACTAACAGCTGAATGTGACTGAAAGTTTATATCTCACACTGAGGATCAGAGCCACTACTAAGCCTGGAGAAGAAAAGGCTGCATCAGCCTGGAGAAGACAAGGCTCTGGGGAAACCTTATTGCAGCCTTTCAGTACTTAAAGGGGACTACAGGAAAGATGGAGGCAACCTCTTTAGCAAGGCCTGTTGTGACAGGACAAGAGGTAATGGTTTTAAACTAAAGGAGGGTAGATTTAGACTGGATATAAGGAAAATATTTGTTATGATGAAGGTGGTGAAACACTGTAACAAGTTGCCCAGAGAGGTGGTAGATGCCCCATCCCTGGAAACATTCAAGATCAGGCTGGATGGGGCTCTGAGCAACCTGATCTAGTTGAAGATGTCCCTGCGCACTGCCAGTGGGCTTGGACTAGATGACCTCTAAAGGTCCCTTCCAACCCAAACCATTCTACGATTCACATAAGAGGAAATATTTCATTAACTTTTCTCAAGTCAGGAACTGTAGCAGAACTACTGTTGTGAGCATGCCTAAAATACTAACATACATAATCCATGGTCTTTTGGCATTTTCCTCAGGAGATACTTTGTATAAACTTACAAAGATTCACTCTTCACCTATCTTCTACCACATTAGCAATCCCTGCCTTCCAAAATGTCCCTTTTTCATACACAGGCACTTTAGTAAATATATTAGGATTTCACAGGAAGTTTGACTCAGTAGAGTAGATTCTGGCATTTGTTAAAAATTCATCTTTCTCATCATTTGCTTCCTCTGGGAAGTCACTGGAGGAAAAAATATTTAGACTGTAATAGAGCATGTTGTATTTGAAAGGCACTTTTTAATCTAGTTTATCCAGAAGTACCAAATCAGTAGTCTGAAAGTTCCTCAGAAGAATCAGGATGTTGATGACATTGATGGTTTTTCAACAGATGGACCAGTGTCTGAAGAAGGTTAAAATGTTGTTTTGCCAAAAAGTTGTAAAATATATATCATTTTATTCACAGCTGCTCTTTTTCTTCTCTTTCCTGAGATTAGGATGTTGAGAAAGCAGTGGTGGTCCAACACAGATTGTCTCACTTCTCCCCTCTATGTTGGTCTTCAGGCTGGAATTCAGACTAAAGCATGGGGGATAATTGTTAATGACTGGTTTATTTGACCACTGTGTGTTTATGAGCAGGAATTTCACCTTGCAGATTGTCATTTTCCTTGGAAGGTTCCTCTACCTCATCGCTCCCAGTCTTCCAATCCAGGACCGGAATCATGAAGGATTCTAAGCTATACATTGATTTTAAATGACTCAGTAGCACAATTAGGTGTTTAGGACATATCTCTCACCTACAAGAGAGCGGTATCTGAGTCTATCTATATCATTCAAAAGCAAAGCTCCCATTTGCTCCAGCACTGCAAAATCAAACCTTCTGCTCTTCTTCTCCTAGTAACATTAGTGGAACAAGGTGTTTTGGACTGTGCTATTGAGTTGTTCATACAGGACTGAGCTCCAAGGCTCAGCCTCACGATGGTTTCATGGTATCTGTAGGTATGTTAGACCCCGTTACTTGAGTTCACTGGTATTAGTCTGTGTTGGTGTTGTGAGTTTCTTTTCTCTGACATGACCTCATTGCTCCCAAATTTCAGCAACACTGAAGTTAAATTTAATTTTTATAGAATTTTCAGGTCTAAGAGCATGTACGTCCACATTTTCTTGCTACGAAAATGACTTCTGTCGTGTGTTTTAATTTTTTTAATTACATTTTCACATGAATGTGGACATTCTTTAGCTTGGGGTAGCTGTTTGTTTTTCTCAAAGTATAAAGCTTAAAGAAAAATAGTATCAATAATGAAATTCATTAAAAATGTGAAAAAATAAGCAATTTAATTGATTTTGTATTTCAGATTATCAAATATAATAGTAGGATTTCCTTAGCATCCATCTAAAATCACTAGATAAGCACACAGGTGGTGAAACTCTTCTGTTCTGAGACTGGTTTACTGGCACACATATACAGAAGGACATAATGTAAAAATTAATACACACCTGCTTCCAAAGTGAGCATGCCCTTTACATTTATATTTATGGCCACAACGGTATGTATCTGGTTCAAGATGCTTTAGCATCCCAACCATTGCTCTTCTTACAACATATTCTTAGTGGAGCACTAGGAAATTTCAAGCAGCTGGACAGGAGACACAATTTCCAGGCAGTGTTGTATATTTCTACTGACTTGTTAGTAACTGGGGATGCAAAGAATGTCGTGATGATTTAGAATGAAGGCATGTGAAGTTTTATTGCAACTAATTATCTTTGTGAATACAACCTAGAAGTACAACAGTCTCACTTTTGACAGTAGAACTGGTTGCAACTAATTTCTTTATGCTATCCAGGGAGTCGGACATGACCTTTTGGAAGGACATTCTAATCTTGTGTCCTGTCTGAATCATAGTTCCTTGTAAATCACTGTGTTTGGAGTTGAGAAAGTTAGTGTGAATTAACATTTGATGCATATTAAAAGTTAACTCATTTCACAAGGGGAAATATCTCTTTTCAGTCCGTTAATCTAAACTGGTTTAAGTTATCATGCAAACTTTCAATCCAAGTACATATGAAAACTTTGTTCTGTGGAGGTGTGCACAGGGATAGGTTCTGCAATATGTGATCCTCATAAACAATTTCACGCTCTTGATATAGTTCCATGTGTCTCTCTCATTGACTTGCAATAAAAGTTGTTAGCTAAAAAGTACTTCAAATTTAATTATTTCTTCCCACTAATATTTCCATATGTGTATAAAAGATATGTTAAATCAAGATGCACTTGAAATGAAACAGTCTTATAAACTGAGTCTTTTCCTTAGAGACCAGTTTAATTACTCTTTTTAACATCATTAACACAGGTAATGGGTTGGCACAAAGTCTTCCAGACACAAGGTGTTTGCTGGCATGAACTATTTAACAGAAGGGCTAAATCTATACACTGTTGCAGCGATCAAGAGAGAAAACAATAAGAAATCATTGACACATCCATGGTGGGTTTTTGTAAATGTAGCTTAAATAGCTTCATTACACCTACAAAACATACATCATTTACCTAATGATACCAAGCATTAATTTTCAGATTTCAGTTAAGACTGGAATTTATCACTTCTATCTTTGGTTTACTTGTGAAAGTTATGTAAAAGCGTAGCATACGCAGTTTATGCTCTACCATATTTCAAAGAAAAGCTGCCTAAATACTGAAAGTTTGTCTATCATTTTGCAGAAGTACTTGGTAGATCTCTTGCTGCAAGGTTCATTCCAAGCTATGAACAAGAATAGAACGAAAAATGTGAATGGATTAGTAACTGGATATTTTCTCACTTTTCTGAAATGTTATTCATTTCTTGTAAACCGCAGGTTGTATCTATTTCAAAGACATTCCAGGACTATCAAAACAATATTTACTTAACATTCCACACCACAGAAGAATTCACAGTGCCATTTCAAACCGCTACTTAGTAACACATTAACTGTCTGCTCCTGTGTTCCTTCTCTAAACAGAGCTCCCATTAACATCAAGGGAAATGAGTGCAAAAGGGCAATGGGACTGGGAATGTGATTAATTATTTGATGTGTGCTACAATAACCCATTTAAAAGTAATTTTAGTGTTTGGGGAAGTAATTAATTTAATTACAAGAAAGCATAACTTACTGGCATATTTGATAGTCTCCCATTATGTACACTAAGAGCATTCCTTATTCATTCCAATGTTTTGTTTATTGTTGAACCATTAAAAGATAAATTTTTGTACAGCTTTCTAGTATCTTTGACAAATAACATTAATATCAATTTCTGTTTCTCTAGAAATTTGGCATAAACCTAGCAAATTGGACCCGTGCCGTATGTTAGCTTTACATGAATGACAGCAGCTTCCCTGCAAATGACTGAATGCATTGAAGTTACAAGAGAAAGTGTTTTGTTAACAAAATCACTTATTGCATTAGGTTTTGCAACCTATGAATATTAAGAAATTAGTAACAAAATTGCTATAGTCTACTTAATTACTTTCTATGTGCTTCTCACATCAGACCTCTATGAATTCTCCTAAAGTGCATTTGGAATTTAATTGAAATATCAACTAAGCAGTTTGCAGAAATATTCTTACCCTCCCTCTCTTCAGGAATGTTATTCCTTCTTCACATCTCTGAACCCTTTCTGCAAGCCAAAACTGAAATATTGCACCTACATCTACAAGGGCATCTCAATTGCTACAGCCACTGCTGTTTAATGGAACAGCTCCCCAGAAGTTTGCATGAAGGATCTTATCGTTCAACAGAGCATAATTTCTTTATGATATTTGTTACTCTTAGAATCTCTCTAAAATTAAGTAAGTATAAAAATTACATTTTTGAAAGTATTTTATCTCAAGAATGTTATGTTCAAAGCCTGGGGACATATTCTGACAGTTATTGGGGCTGAAGTATGCATATTTAATTTTGCTGAGGATTGAAATTGCCCTTTGAGACAGACAAAACAACTTTTTGAATGCTTTGTGTGGAACTGCATTTTCTGTAGAAGTCTTTGGTTTGCGCATTGAAAACATGACTTGTCAAGTTACATTCAGTTAACCAATGTTGGGTCACTGAGCTGGAAACAATGTTCTGTGGTGTTTATACTTTACTTTTTCTTCATGATTGCATCAATGAACAATAGTTTTAGTGATGTGGATTTTATAGCATGAAACAACATCCAGTCAGGGAGAACATAAACCAAGTGTAAGGCACTGAATGCTATGACTAGAGTGACTACATCGGGGAAGGGTGAAGCTCCATTTCATCATCTGGTGCTACAGAGATCACTGTCCTTCTTCAGCAATTATCCCTTCAAGAGAGTGACCATGTGGTGCTGAACTGTAACCTGACTTCTGTATTTAGAACTGAGTCTATTAAATGCCATGAAAAGCTCATATCCAAGGAGAAATGAACTGGAAATAACCTGAAGCAACAAAAAGCTTCCTAACAACATTCTGCTGAGAAGGTCACAAATTTCAACATTTAGAGACTATTTCTCTGTGATGCTGATCAGGACGGCACAGCTGCTCTGACTGCTGTGGAGAACAGAGACCAAAAAATTACTCCCTTGACTTCTCTCCAGCTATCGAAGTCCTAGAAAGCAAATAGGGTTTTAGTCGCTTTTATTTTTTTTTATTTTTGCTTACTTCAAAATGTCATGAAACTATTTTTGCAGTAGAAAAAAGCACTGCTTTATCTGTTGGAATATTTTATTGTTTTATCCCATCCCCTTTTTCCTATCTTATTTGAGTATACAAGCAAGACAACATGCTAGGATATAGCTAAATTTTGAAAACCCTTTGCAACTGAAGAGTTGTAAATTATGGCACCTTGGAGCTTCATTGCCCTTTCCTGAGGACTGTGTTTCAGGAAAAAATTAAGTTCAGACTTGTAAAGGTATAGCTCTCATGTTTAGAAGAACAATAGCAAGTGCAAATTTCAGCCATATTGTAATACAATGTTGTGGTTGTAATACCTATTTTAATGGCAATATTGTAAAGTGCAATGATTTTTTCTTAGGTTTTGTGATGGTGCTTGTCTTAAAATCTGGCTACTGAAATTACTTTATGTTCCCTGAAAAGCACATATGTTAAACACTGTGTTTATGTATTAAAAAAAAAACAACCCAACAATTAAATGGGCCATGCGCATTTTTAATAACTCTTTTCTTAACATTTTGGCTGTCTAACAATTTTTAAGTATTTTTAAGTATTTTTAAGTATTTGACATTGACATGACAGCTGGCTACCATGCCTAGAATCATAGTTTAGATGGTAGTGGATTGTCCTGTGATAATTTGCACTTAGAGGTTTTTAACAGAATTACTGGATCAAAGCTGTAATTCACCCATAGTCCAAGCATAAGCTTATGTCTGTTCTTATGCATATATCTGACACAAAATCTCCATTGGAATTGAAAATGCACCTTTTGTAAATGCTCCGCATTCACAGAAACTTTGCACCCTCCATGAATGTTCTTCTCTGTTAAATAACTTGCTAGAACACATTAAGAAAGCGAATATGCATTCATAATGAGCACAAGGCAAATAAGATATGAAAAGCAGTAACATGGCTGCAGCCTGTTAGAGGTAGACCCTATTCATCAGTGGTGGACAAGAGTTACTGGAACTGTTCTATAGCCACCTCTGAAGTTCTGACAGAATCACAGCACACCAGCAATGAGCTATTGTAAAAATATATTTTCAGCATTCATTCATGTTTTGGACTACCTAAATCTACTTTATATTGCCTGTACCTCTGTCTTAGATCCTTAATTGCCTTATCTCAAGACAAAGGCTAACACTGCTGGGGCCTCATGGGTAAATATATTTACCCATGTTTAACAAAATAAATTTTGGGAAAATCTTGAATTAGTAGAGATTGTTCATCACAATATTTACTGGGGGGGGAGGGAAGACCACAAAAAAACCACAGCACAAATGGCTCACAGATCTTTTACGATCAGCCTACTTAGACTGATTCACTTGGTGATGAATTTGTGTACTATATATAGCCAGGCCAACACTGAATAATGACATCAGCTTTCAGATGAGTCAGAAATCAGTGCAGCACTGCCATGCCCTATTGTTCTTTCAGCACACTATGACTTTATCTCAACACACCACAAACTAAACAGACTGACACTTCCAGGACATGTTCAGGAAGGGGAGCACAGCTGCCTAAAATGACTTTTTTCTCTACTGCTGCAGTTGTGTTTTCTGCATGTGACGACAGAGTCATGGAAACAAGAAAAGGGATGGGATTAGTGAAGGTCTGATCACATACTATGAAAATTTTAATCAAGCAAGGATATTCTTGAAAAGAATATTAGACTGATCACTCTGTATACCTAACTTGTCGATGCTATATTTCAAATGTGTTCCTTATAGCGCATTCCCATCATTTAGAGTAATACAAGTCCCAGGATACAGTTTAGAAAGCTGATAAAGTTCTAAAGAAGCCAAAGCACAGAGGGCTGAATAGAAAAAAATAATCTAGATGCTCTGCAAGACAAGAATGAAACTTGATTTCCTATAGGTTGGGTCCTTTAGTATAGCATCCTATTTATTATTCGTTTTTCCTATAATAACCCCTACTATGTCCTAACTCAGAAAGAGACACAATGCTACAGCCAGTCAAGACTGCCTGAGCAGCTTTGGACAGCACATATCACAACCGAGTTCTGCCTTCCTTTCCTTCAGCAGAGACCCTCGTTTGTGTCTCCTCTCTTGCAGACACCAGACAATTGAGCTTGAAGTTTGTAGTAGTATTATCTTTGAGATATCTATATTTTTTTCAAATGTTAAGTTATTCATTGCACTTAGAGGTTATTGGGGAAAGAGACTAATGGGTGGATAGCAAAACTGCATAAGAACACATGGGGCCAATTTTAAAACTGAGCACATTAATTAAATATCAAAATCAGTTACTCTGTAAAATACACATTTTTCTGTTTCAAGTCCACTTTAGCTAATAAGTTACACCACAAATTCTTTTGACCCAAATTATTTGTCTGAACTTGATTAGAGTAAGTGAGGTGCAAGACCCTTCCTGGAAGCAAAAAACTGGAAAGACAGAAAGTTACGAGGCAAGTCACCTCACCTCAGACCTGGCTGCCCCACTGGAGTGCCAAAAGCTAGCCAGATCCCCGATGTCAATAGAAATGGGGAAGCCAAAGGAATTTGGCAGAAAGGTCCAGAAACCCCTGCTCTAGGTGTCCCGCTCAAGCAGCGGGGTCAGACAAGATGATCTTCAGAGGTCCCTTCCAACCCCTACCATTCTGTGGTTCTGTGATATGTCCAGCAATTCCTGTGGCTTCAGCTGATCTACAGAATCTTATAAGTATGTAAATATGACTTGTGTTTGTTGTTCCACAGAGTAGTGGTAGTCTCACTTCTGTTCCCATGTGTAGTGAATTATTATGATACCAGTGCTTCTGTGGATACAATCTGCTACACTGAGGAGTTAATCCAGTTCTTGGTTTCTATGCATTGAAAGAACAGTCATGTAATGGGTCCAAAATGCACAATTAATGACGTAGTTGTTCTACATTTTTTTTTAAATTAACAGTTTGTCATGAATTTTTGTGAACAAGGTGCTGCTTTAATTGATTGCTTCCTAAAATGAACTTCCTTTCCACAACATTGACAACTTGCAGAAAACATAAATGAATAATGTGGTGTAAATGAACAGCAGGCACTCACTGACCCATGAATACAGCCAGGAATCCAAGTAAGCATTGCAAGTAAATCCAGGTTAGCTGATGGGATGAAACCCATGCATTTTAGAGGTCTCTGTGTCCTGTAAAGCTCTGAGAAGGTCAGATATGAAAGAGGGAAAGAATGTCAATAACGTATTTTGAGACAATTTTTTTGTTGTTCATTCACAGTAACAAATAGGCAAAAAAGGAAGAGCACACAGTTCTACTTTAGTACTCTTTATATCAAATCTTTAATAAAAAAATATTCCCTGTACCCACACAGCTAACAGTCCAAGTGTCATCTTAGTTTCCAGTCTAAGCAAACTGAATCCAAGTTGACTGTATGCTCCATTTGAACTCTTTGTTGTTTTTATATATATGTGCATATATACATGTGTGTAGATATAGATGTAGATATAGATGTAGATGTAGATGTAGATGTAGATGTAGATGTAGATGTAGATGTAGATGTAGATGTAGATGTAGATGTATGTATAGATTGAAAACAATCAGAAGCCATATGCTTATAAGAGCATAGGGTTCTGGAGCTATTTTCTTCTTTTACCTCAAGACAAGTCTCTCTCCGCATATGAGTAATTTAGACTGCTTCTATGTTTGGTTATACATATGTTTTAAACAGTTGTTATAGTCTATGTTTTTGAGATTAAATTATTAAGATCCATTTTCTTTTTTGTCCTTCCTGACTACAGCGTGAAAAATTAATTTATTTAACATTCTACTTATTCTAAATTTTAAAAAAATACCATTATTAATATTTATTATTAATAGTCCATATGGCATCTAGACAACCAGAATCCAGATTTCTTATGCTCAGCACTCCATAAGCGTAATGATAAATTACTATGTCTCCTTCCCATCATTAAGTAACAGTTGAGGAAAAGGAAATTCTAAAAAATGGGGGACAAGGATGTGTATATGTGTGTATACATACATAACCCAAATATACTGTTATTTCCATTCATTAAATGCAGTTATGTATAATGATATTAAACTATATAGTTTATAACTCATTGTTGAATTTATGCATGTAAAGCCTGAAAAATTTTAAAGTTCGCAACTTTTTTCACAAAGGTGGTTTTGTATTGAAAGGCTGGAGAAAAGATAAGTCTACACTGGGGGCCAAAGCAGTTTTGCTTGCAGGTGTGTGTTGGAATTGTGCCTTGCTAAGCCAGTGGTCTTTGTTAAACAAACACACCTAGCAGAAGATGTTAGCTCTTGGAAATATCCACACCAGTCTGTGGTATTTAAAGGAATAAGATCATAAATTCAGCTTTATTCTTGTTAACTGTATCTTCTGATCCCAAAAAGACCCATAAAAATAAGGAATAAGTTTGTAGAGGAAAATTGAAGAATCTTTACATCTGATCTGTCCCTTGGAATATGAATGAATTAAATGGATCTAAATGTAATGAATCTGTGCATTTTCTTTGAATTATGTTTTAGTTTTGATATCCAAAGCATAAACTACAGTGAAATAGGGAGAAAACCAAGCAGAAATTCTTAATGTATGTGCGTTTTCAGAAGGTACATGTAGAAAGAGAGAAGTCAAGAAAAAAACAGAGAGAGTAAAAAACCCTCTATGATAAAATGCCATTTTATCCTGTATTTCTCTACACAGTGTCAGGTAACTGCATAGAGCTGCACATTGAAAGATCAAGCAGAATTTTACAGAGGGTGTATTCTGGAAGACACTGTATGTTAAACTTGCTCCAGAAGCACATACAGGATCCAGCCTCTCAGGTGACTTTTAAAGTCTTACAGTGTCTGGATTTCATTAGAGTTTAGACATTAGCTAAGCACCATTTCCTCAGCCCTGAAAACCATAAGACATCTCGTGGGAGTCTTTAAAATGGAAACCAAAATGTTTATGTAATGTAAAATTCAGCAGCATGCAAAGGTTGATCTGTTGTTTTCTGAACAGCAAGTGTTGGTACCTAATCTCATGTGGACCATGCCTTGATACTCATGTCCTCTGGACTTGGCATTTGGGTACAAAGATAGGGAGCACAATGTAAAACCAGAATAGAGCATATTAATGAGGGGTTGAATTCTTTTGCTGTACATTACCATCATGTCATATAGAAAGTTATGTAACTGCCTTGGATAAGTGGTGGAGTAATAATACAGCATAATCTCTACATGGTAAGTATTTATTTCTTCTCTGAAAGTACATTGAGAGCATATGGCATAGGAACAAAAATAAATGGAATACTGACATACCATATATTTCAGATTAATATCCTGGTCACACAGACTAAATACAATGTGTAGATATTTTATGGAAACAAAGTCTGAAAAACTCCTATAATTAATATTTAAAATGAATATTGCCTCAATCAACCTCAATAATCTTGTTAACAACTGACCATATAATTAAGGTAGGACACCCCTTTGCTAGTAGTAGTGGTATTGAGTGTTTAAATAACCACTCTCAATTAATATGAAATTTCTGACTATGTTGTACGACATATTTATTGAATGCAGACTTTAAAGTACTAGATGTGCAGGCTGATATAGTTGTGCTTACTTACCAAATATTTACATAGACAGTTCAGCCTCAGTAAAACTTATAACTCAAGGTAATCGTTCCATATTTTCTTCCATGTTTTCTTTTCTTTTCGATTTTATTTTTGCTTAGAAGGTGATTGACAAATATCTCTCATTTTGCCTGATACCAAGACATATTTTCTTAGCAGAGGATTAAGGAAAGTTTGGGGAGGAGAGGGTTTCTGCATTCTCTTTTTTCCTTTTTTTTTTTTTTTTAATGTAAGTGTTGCTTTATATTTGTCAGCTTTCTCCTAACAAAATTACTCGTAGTGACTTTTCATGTAATTGTCACCTGCCTTCTCCTTTCAGTTAGCAATGCACTTTGGGTTGTTGTAGTCCAGCTGTGAACCTGCAACAATTTCAAAGTGACAGAATGATGGAAGATCGCACTTCAGCAAAATCCTTTTTATGCTTCCTAATGAGTGGGTTTTTGTCCACAGTGAACATTATTTTAACTTGGCTTTTGAACAGTAATACATAAGGTTGTGTTGACTGAAAAAATAAAGTTTTGTTTTCCTTCTATACAGAAAAAGATTTTTAGAACTTGGGAAAAAATGAAAAAGAAAAATGTAAAATGGGAATAAATCTGAAGTAAGACTTCATGGCATTTACTGAAAAGCCAAAGAACAAAAATTATTATAGGCTGGATTTTCAAAGATGCATTTACTTATTCTGTTGATGGTAATAGAAACATCTCTGAATAGCCCTTCCTTAAGTTTGCTACATTAGCTTTAGTTTAACCAATACATCCTAGATATTACATATACCAAAATAAAGATTCAGCCAATGTTTAAAGCATACAGGAAGACAGTAGTTACTTTCGCCTTTCAATTGATTTACTTTTGGATGGAACCTAGGTATTTTGTGTTGCTGCACAAAAAAATATTTCAAAAGGGAAGCTGTCATTAACAATAATTTTACACCTGGCAGCCATTGCAAAGTGTACACTCACATGCAAAATGTCATAGATAACTAAATATTAATCTTTCTGTGAGATAGAGAGATGTGACAAATAAAGACAAGTCACAAGGAATGGGGAATAGAGGTGACCTTAAAGCTGCTCAGAAGAATATCCCAGGCACAAAAGCAAAGGGAACGTGAGACAAGGCAGAGTTAGTTTGCTCTGTTCTCACAGGTGTCTCCATTATAACAGATCTTGGACTTAGAGCAGCCTACAATGGCTCAGGTCACCTAGCAATGATATTTTAGCAGAAGTATTTTGGAGATTCTAAGAAGAAGATGCATCCATAAAAATAAATTACCTGCAAGTGAAGGGTATGGCCTTTAAGAAGCCTTGAATGAAAAGTCAGTCATGTTTCATAGCAGTGTCAAACAGCAAATGGAAGAAAAGGCAGAAATATTAATGGGTTTATGGGAGATCTGGCCTTCAAAATCCAGATCGTTTAGTGCAAGACAATATAATCTTGACTGTTAGTGACCAGGCGCAAACAAAATAGTTTTCATATTACACAGAGGTTAACCTGGAAATCTGGCACTTCTGGCAGGGTTGTGCAGTCAGCTTGTTATTGTTGTGTCACGTTCTCCTGTATCGTGTATTCCAAGGATAACTCAGGCAGGACCAGCTCCTGTCAGTTTCTGTGAAAAAAAGACGACCTCCAGGAAAATCTTCTTTCAGGGCACAGGCTCCCTACACTCAGACCCCCATATCTGGCCGTACACATCAGCCACAGTGACCATCACAGTGACCTCCTGCTGTCACCAGCCACCTCACTGCCTTTCGCTTGGGACCTATGAAAACAAGAGCCCATGCAGCTGGCCCACAGTTTGCCAAACTTCGAGGCCCTCAGATGCCAAGCAGGCTTGGAAGCAAGAGAAGCCACAGCAGTGAGGCGGGTGGCTGCCCACCTTGGCGTGGAACAGCACAGAGCTGGTTCCCACAACCATGGAGGAGGAAGGCACTTCTAAGGAAGAAGGGGAGTCAGTAGAGGAGGAGGAACAACATCACCCCTTGTGCCATGACAGCAGTTGCCCTCATTTATGCGACTGGTGGCACGCACAGCTGTGGGCACACAGGGTATTAGCATGGCGCCCTGATGTGTCTATCTGCTGAGGCATGGTTTGATGTCCAGGTGTGTCAGCCCACCAAAAGACAACATGGAGCTCATGAACGTCAATCCACCAAAGCACAGAATGGGGCCAGACAACAGGGTGGAGCCCATGGAGGTGGATCCACCTTGAGAAAACTCATTGATGGCAGAGGGTCCATCTACCACAGGGATGACCTGGCAGTACACCAGCACATCCAGGTTCTTTTGCATGAGGTGGCAACAACAGCATTGCAGGAGCATCTGGTCAGATCCTTACGGGCAGCGCAGCCTCCATGCTAGACAATAAACAAACAAACAAACAAAAAGTTAAAATGCTTTTGTCCTCTTATTTGGCACTTTGACAGCTGCATCTCCACTCCTGTGCCTCTTCCCCTCCCTGCCCCCCACCCCCCACCCCAGTCCCTGTCTTTGAGTAGGAAGGTCTTCTTGGAAACTCAGTTTCCACGACCAACTTTGTGCTTCTTTGGTGTGTTATATTCTGGGGATTTTTTAGGCTGTAACATCAATAATTTGAAAATAGTTTTTTTTAACGGAGTAACACGATCATAATAGAAGCCACTGAATCCTAGGAATTTCTTGTCTCCGAGGGTAAGAAGGAAGATCCTGGTAATTGAGTTCTGGTAACTTCAGCATGCCCTGGTAATTGAAGCCCTGGCAATAGGAGCATGCCAGTTCATAGGGTCTGATACTCTCTCCACTTCTCCATCAATTTCATTTACACCTTTGAGTAATCTCTTCCAGTGTTCTGGCCTGTTGGATTTCAGAACAATTTTTTAATGATTTGTTAATGATTATTACCCACTGAACTGAAAATATTATAAATATATACATGTAATAATCACAGAGAGAGTGAATAGAATAGCACAGGGTGAAAGGTCACTGAAAACAAAAGCAGCAGTTAATCCTTGCACTTTTTTTCAGGTGTTCAGCTTGATTTTGAATATTATGGGTTTTAAGTAATAATGAGTTAAAGTTTGTGCAGAGTAATTAGTGAGAATGAAAAGAGATTAGTTATAGTTCAGGATTACTCCCTCTCTTCTATACAGATTTAGATAGTGCTTATCACTGCTCTGTCTAAGAATCTTCCAATAAGCAATGTCACATCTGTCATATGTTGCTTTCTCTCTTATCTCTAGCCCCAGAGGACAGTTGTGTGCCAGCATATCATAGTGTGTCTTGCTGCAGCACATTCTCTGGGGTTTTAGCTCTGTATATATACATTGCTATTTAAGAAAGGGCAAGATCAGAAAGAAAAGCATTTTGCAGGGACCAGAAAACAGTGACATATATGAGAGCAGCTTCTGGAAGAATTAGCTTGATGTTTGGGACCAACAGCTGAGAAGACTGAGCTCCGTCCCAAACAGCATGCTCCCATTGGAGGGTAGAGGCCTGCTGCAACAGGAAGAAGAAGCTGTTGGTCATTATTTCTGTCAAAAAGCTTTAGGGAAAACACAAGAAACAGCCCAGTAAAAACCTGGCAGGCATACCCATTGATGGATTTTGCCAAAGTATGGGGAAGGGTGGTTGGTTTGGTTTGGTTTGGTTTGGTTTGGTTTGGTTTGGTTTGGTTGTTTCCCACAAAGTCCACTCCCTTTCCCTTCTTTCTTTTTTGGTCACTACCATAATGTGATTAATAGGTAATCTGCTTTGAATATACTATAAATTGTTTAACATCTTGAAATGGGTGCACCTATGCACAGTACAAAATAACAGAAACAGAGAGGAACACTGTGAAATTCAATGGTTAGGTATATATAAACTGATAGAATGTGTTACAAGGCCATATTAAACGTTTGCTTCTCATTACCCAGGTTCAATACCAAATGACTCACTGGCTTTGATAGAATTTGACCAGGGTAATAGAGATTAGAATTCACTCCACAGTCCATAGGCACAAGAAGTGTTCTTGATTGGTTGCCTGGGTCATTTTTAAATTTATTTTAATTATCAGAAATTAGTATTATGGTTAGTGTTCCATAAATACATTTTAGTAAATGTAATATGGCATAGCCCATTTGTGTAAGAAAATCATTTTAACATACAGCTACTATCTTCTACCTGATCTCTCTTTCTCTGTCACACACACGTGCGCACACACACACGCAATGCACACACTCTCACACTCTACTATATTCTAATTTAACTAATGTTTATAGCTTTCTCATTCTGGTGGCAGCACCAACCATTTATGGTTTTAATGCAATGCAGAGGCATAAATAAAATGCGCTGTCAGTGTTTGAAGTAATTTTTAAAATTACAATGCATTTTTACACTGTAAAGCATAAAGAACACTATCATAAACAGTAACATTTTTATAATTCATCCTAATTAAAAAACCCCAGTCTGCCTTTAAATTTAATTAGAATGCACCTTCTATAGGAGACTCATTGGAAGCCAAGTAATTTGCATGTTTACAGATGATGCATTATGTCGAAGACAGGCTTGGTGCCAAAAAAATTATCCAAGAAGTCTTTGTATGTTAAAGGCACTTTAGGTAGCAATGCAAGCTACTGATTGATGGATCCTGAATTCCTGGAGCCCCACTCTGTAGATTTAAAGTCACACAGATATATTTCCCACCTGATCTACTTCTAAGCAGATGGTTTCAACAGCATAACACTTTGCACAAATAAGCTCAAATGGCTACTGCTTTGTCATTTTTCAAAAACATATCTGCACATCATGTCTATGAGAATTCCCTAATTCTCTTAGATGGATTTATATTTAAGTGCTAAAACACTATGGAGTAGGTATAAATAAAACTGGTTTATATCCAGTATATGAATATAAAGGAAGACAAAATGGTAGAATTCTTAGTTGCTGTATAATTCCATTTCTTTTCTTCCAACACAACACGAAATACCATAACTTGATAGAGCTTTTAACTTTTGTACCTGAATGTTAAATGCTTTTTTGGCACAGCACCTCAGCTGCGTAACAAAACAGAAAAGATCTGTTAACCTGCCCTATAGAGCAGTGCCCACTAACAGGAGTTTAACAAAAGAGCACGCAACAAAGCACAGGCAGATTACTGCTGGCTCGTCGTGACACCTGTGCCTTCTTTCTAAATCCATCTTGGATTTGAGGGAGACAACTCTTCGTTTGGAAATACTGGTGTTCTGGGACGTCATTTTTTTACAGAAATCTTGGAACTCGTTCATTGGGAAAGAGGCAAAGGTATTTACTTATTTATTTAACGATAGATGAATCACTGATATAATATGGTAGCAACAGGAAGAACATTAGCATAGTACTCATAGCTTTGCTTAGAGCAGAGCAAGAATTTTACCTACCCTCAACCCTATGCAGGCTCCTTGGGAGACACCTGCAAATTACTTATTATTTCTAGGGATTTATTGTAAGATTTTACACGAACCATTTTACATCCACCAAAGGGAAAGCAGCTTTTCAAAGGTCTTGTGTAGAGAGACTGTTTCCCAATGATTTTCAAAATTAAGTTTGTTTTGAGCCTCTGAAAATGGAACAGTTGATTACCTATGGTCATCTGAGGATTGACTGTATCCCTTGAGAGTCTACATGCACCTCTTGATTTTTCATACAAAGAACTGTATCACTGATACTTCTGCTTGACTCTGTGGCCCTGATTTTGAAAGGGCATTTAATGTTGCTCCAAAAGAACTTCTGTCTTCTACAGAGAACAGCTATCAGTACCAACTTCTTATGAGTTTAAGTAACTTTTAGTTGATGATTTCTAGCAAAGATAAATCATGACCTTATCAAATGTATGCAAAATTAATGATAGTTTTCCATTGTTTTACATGGCCTTGTGAAGTGACTTATCCTGTTGCCATTAATGGAAGAAAACTGCATTTTTATGTCCACATTCCTCCCTGTGTCAGAGCTTTTCTTTGCTATTTTGTGGGTGTTGGGATGTGTGTTAATGAGTCTTGATTAGTTTCAGTGGCCCATATACCTTTTCTCTTAGCATGTTCCCAGACAATTCTCCTAATCACTTCTTTATTAATCTGGTGGGAGTCTTGACTATTAAGCAAACTTTGTGAAGTGAGCAGCTTCTTAGAGGTGCTGACCTTTGTGGGCTATTGCTAATGTTGTCAATCCACCATTATTTCCCACTGCAGCCTAAATCTGTCTCTTATAATTCCTATTACCTGGACCTGGAGTAGGAGTGATCTTAGGTGGCTGTGATGCCAGCCACAGATTTTGTGACATTGCTGAATCTTTACTCTTTCTAACTCTTTTAATAAGCACGTTAATAGTGCATTGTGAATACACCAATTGGTTTTCAACATGACACCTTGGAATATTTCAGAAGTCTTCAACAAATGCTGCTTAAGATCATATTACTTTCTAGTGTCAGCTGATGTTAGCAGTGCTAACAGTACAGTGTTCTAATACATTTTGTCAAAATGTTTCTTAAAATATTAAACATTACTTAAGGCTCAGATCAAATAGAGGGCTTATGAGAATTACCATAAAAGACTTGAAGTTCCCTTTCGCAAAACTTTTTCTAGCTTCATTCAATGATATGTATTTCAAATGTACTGGCATCCAAACCTCCACAGCTAAATCCCGCATCACTGGCTTACAAGACAGCCAGTCTGCTTCTGGTTTGCTGTCCTCCTAACTCAAAGAATATTGCATTATTTTCTAAAGAGACACTGGGATAGACGAAGGGTGGCCTATTAAAATACATGTCTCCATTATCTATTTTGCTATCCAGAACATTCTATTAATCCCGCTTCATTATGCACAACTCGGGGGCATTTTGCAGCTAAATTCATAAACTGAACTTGAGTTTCAAGGTGCCTATATCTCCTTCGGAAAACCTGTCTGTAAATGCAAAGCAGATGACCTTGAGGGTATCACATCCTGTCATGTTGCATTAAACCTCCAATAGGCAGGACTCACAGTGTAGGACACATTCATATGAAAGATTCTGGATGCCTTTGAGTGTCCTAGCAGATAGATGCAGAAGTTAGGAGTATCCATAATGGCTGGTAGGTAAATTTCAGAATCCCCATAGAAGCCTACAAACTTCATTGTGTCTAGGGATATTGAATTAGATGGTGGATCAGATTCTTAACTCCAGCCATTTAAATGGATATTTTGCACAATACCCTGTGTCAGGTCAGTGATTCACCTCCTTGTGAACTTACTGTGCAAATTCTGTGTAGAAGATAATGTGTAAAAGTTTGTGTTGTCCTGGTAACCACAAAAATTTCTGAAAATTTCAAAACATCTAATTAGTATATAAAACAAATAGGTGTTTAAGAGTGTTTGTTTCAGCAAAGGATGCAGCCATGTCATCTTATAGCCTACCTAGACAAGCCTTTTCCTGCATCTCTCCCTTCATGCATAATACAGTTAATATTTCTAGTTCACATAAGCTGTAATTTCCTGGCACACATAATGACAGTACACAGCAAAAATGAGTTGAGCCCGGTGCCTTCTTTTTTTAAATTAATCAGTTATAATACAGTCTCACAGATCTATTAAAGCAGCAGACCTGGAGGCAGGATTCTTGACCCTGGTTTTGCCACTTATGAACAGTTTAACTTTGGTTGACTTTACCAATAATAATGTTTTATATATTTTTTATTTTTATATAAATATATATTTTTAAATGCCAGCAAGTTTATGCTTAGTTAGGGATCTTAAAAAATATTTCATAATATTAGAGCTTCCTACTCAAAATATTATGTTATCCAGTGCTAAGAACTGGTTCTAATGTAGATATGAGTTCTGAAAAAATACAGTTTTGAAGACCTTTACAGTTGTACACAGTGCTTAGTGTATAAGATGATTTACAAAGTACACAACAGGCAGAGAAGGCTTATTTCAGTACTTCTTTAGTCATGACCTAAATCTAATATCTCCCCATCCTAGCCTTATTTTTGTTCTCACAATAGTTTGCACTAGAGTATGGCTGCAGCTCCCTGCTGTGGGGCATTCAAAACTTTGTGTAGCCTTATTTTGTAACAACTTATCTCCATTATATTCTCTGAGATGACTTGTGCATTAAGTTTTGGCTGCACAGATTTACTTCTTATAATATTTTGCTGTGGGATGAGCCATCGACTACAAGCTTGAAATCTTTGGGCTTAAACTCGTAAGCCACTGCTGCATGAACAAAGGTTCAGACAGTGCCTCAACCATCAAACCCTCAGAGGTCTAACTGACAGGGACATAACAACCATGAGTATGACCACCTTTTTTATTATTATGCTGTCACGCAAAACCAGGGTGGGATTTCATATAATTTCGTTCCTACATTCCTTCATGTATTTCAGTACAGATGTAACATTATTCTTAAAATTTTAATCATTCTTTTATTGCTAATGGAAAAGTTAAGTTTAAGTTGTCAGAGAAACACAGGTTATTTTTATACCCAGGCCTCAGCTGGTGCAAATTTGCAGTAAATTATGGCAATTTATAGCTTGTGAGAATCGGATCCCTCTTGTATGTGTGAAGACTAGGACACTTTTCTGGAATTTCTTTCAGATATAAATACTTGTCTGGGATTAAAAAAAAAAAAACAAACAACAAGCAAACCCCAAAGAAACATAAAAACATCCCCACGAAAATATTTGTTTGTGAGATTATGTGAAGATGAGGGTATGCAAATAACTTTGATCTTTCAAAACAAAAGGCTTGGAGTTATTTACATAATGTAAAATAAAAGTTTAAAGCTCATTAAAATCTTATCATACCTGTTATAATAACTCAGAGAAAAAAAAACTCAAATATTCCCCAAAGTAGATGCTTTTTCTGTGATATTTAAATGAATGGGTGGTGCATTTTGGCCATGGGCAACATCAAAGTGTGCTATTCATGTTCTGGGATTAATGCTCTTGTAATGCTGAAGTTAATCATCATGCAATCATATGAAGAAAGTTAAGTTAGTTTTTACAGAGGAAGAAGGAAAATCCCTGGTGTTGCTATTCATGTCTGAAGTCTCCCAAGAACCAGAAGGAATCTTTTTAATTTCATGTCTCATGGGAAGGTCTCTGCACATAACCCAAGGCACTTTCATTGCACCTTTGGTGGAGGATGAAGAATTAAAAATGCTCTAAGTCACACTCATTAGATTTCCTCTGTACAAACTTTCAGTACAGTATTACTAATAGAAAAGGAAATCTACAATTAATAATGTGAAAGTGAGTCTCTTGCAGTTTTGCTTTCCCATGACATTTGAATTATTCATTAGAAAATATTACAGAGTAACCTAGATGAAAAAAAAAAACAACCAATAAACAGCCCTGGAAACCCTAAAATCTCTGACATCAACAACAAAAATCCTTTTGCTATTTCTTCATGAGAGGATAGAGGCAGTGAGAATCCACCAACCAGTAAGATGATTTTCCATTCAGAGCTAATTCATTGATCTGATAAAAGGAATCTCCTTATTTTGTAAGTAAATTAAATGTCCTGGTGTTACAGAATTAAAAGGAAGTATATTAGACTGTATGAATTATTCACAGGGAACTGTGGTGATAAAGGCAGCAGACACAATGAACAGAAATGCTATTAATTCCTTTTCAGACTAACATGCAGGAAGATGTATATAACAGTAAATGAAAATACAAAGGCTATGGTAAATCATACCTAAAGCCTGATTGCAATCTGTTATTCACAATACAGGCTTCCTCCTGCCTTTGTCTCATCGCCATAAATTGGATACTATGATTGCACCACGGCAATATTTAATCTCTGAGAAAAAAATTTTTTTCAAGACTTCACAAAGTTTCCACTTGGGCACACTGTTTGGGTTTTTGTCCTTTCCCAGCCCCCAAACTCTTCACTGAGATCAGCGTTTATTGCCAGCAGTGGAGGCATCCCCCAGCTCAGGCTGGCCTTGGCAGGACTCTTCCCAGCTCCCCAAAAATGTTTTCTCACCCCACTTGCCCTGAGCTCAACTGTGCTGGGGCTTACTCAGCTCTGCTCCCAGTTCCCTGCCTTCAGATGTCACCTGGGCATCCTCTCTTACCATGAAGCTGCATCCACCTTGGCAGTCCGGTGTTATCCTTCGCTTCTGCATCAATTTGCTCATGCCTCAAGTGGGGAGGATCAATGGCCTATGGGACCTGAGCCAGGCGTTGCAGGGAGGCTACCTAGCATGCCCAGGGAGGTACGACAGTAGGTCTTTTCCCTTCTTTCGCTCGCACCAAACTTGAATCTAACTCTAAGTAGTTCTAGTGATTCCAGAAAACTGTATTGAGCTTTTCTGATATGAAGTTTGAGCATACAAACCCTTTATATAGTCACAGATCTCTCTGCTCACCAACAGAAAATGATAGAGAGTTTTCAACCTTGTAATTTCAAATGGTAAATCCTACATTATAGACACATGAATTATTTATTCATTTACTGTTCTGTATGTCAGGATAGAATAGAATAGAATATTATATTCCAGTTGGAAGGGACCTACAATGATCATCTAGCCCAACTGCCTGACCAATTCAGAGCTGACTAAAAGTTAAAATAAGTTACTAAGGTCCAAATGCCTCTTTAACACTGACAGGCTTGGGGCATTAACCACCTTACTAGGATGTCTGTTCCAGTATTTGACCACCCTTTGGGAAAGAAAGAGTGGTCAAACACTGAATGGAATACAGAAATAGAAACAGAATAGAAACAGAATAAAATGTGGTCTCAAATCAAGATGATTTATAACTTTAAAACTTTTGTGTCTCCTGTATCTTGGAGAAGAAACAGCTGACTATGCATTGGTTTGGGCCTTAAATAACAAACTGGTGATAAAAATGGACCCTAAGAACAAAAACTGTGGCTATTCTTGAAATGGTTATAAGACACAAAGTAGGTAATGCCAGATGAGAGAGCCTAAGGACTCAATGAGTTAATAACATTCACACTGACAATGATAGATACCAGTCTCCAGATGTTTTCTGGATGCTTTTATATTGTATGCAAAAACACATGCTTCACAGGCTGCATTCCACTTCGATACAACATGTCCGTTGTTGCAGTGCTGGTATTACTAATTTTCAGAAGAAACAGGAGCAATAACATTGGTTAATAAGATAGAGGGGGGGGGGAAGTAAAAATTAGGGCAGCAATACTTGTACATACAAGATAATTAATGGTGAATTAAAAAGATGGAGGAGCTTCAGAAAGTTTTAATGAAGTAAGGGTAGTGTGGCAAAAATGTCTGAGGCAATTCACAACACAAGAGGAAGCCAGAGACAGCAGAAAGGTAAGAGAATAAAAGCGTAACAAGTAAATAGCATGTAAGTAAAAATCAGGAATCCAAAGGAATCCAGCCTGCTGCAGAGCTTGGTCTTGCACAGTTAGAGCTAACTAGACCTAAATCAGGTTTTGGTTTGCTTACATTTTCTCATTTCAATGAAAATATATTTCAGGTTTATGATTATTTGATGTATGTCAGATTTGCGTACTCAAGCAAAATGGATTTTATGACATCATTTGCATTTTGAGGCTATTCTGGAAAGTTTCCTAAAGGATTGGCATAGCTGACTGAATATTTGTGCTGTGAAGAATGTCAACATTAAAATAGGCAAAGGTTGGATTTTCCAAATCAAAATGAAAAATAGAAGTTTCCATGTCGCAAATTTTTTTCCCCCCACTTTGTTCTCCCCAGCATTTGTTTTGGGGTCTGAATGAGCTGGGTGCTGGAGGTATTCCGTTGCCACAGCTTAAAATGTATGTTAGCTAGAAGAAAATTCTCTTCTGCCATCTCCTTGTTGGCTAAGCATAGCTTTGCTTACTGGCTTTCTCATTTCCCCGCAGCTAAGGTTTCGGTTATTTATTTCTCTAGGGCCATTGATTTAACATTTGCATTTTGAAAGGCAAAGGGTCCTTCTATGTCTTCAAACAACCTTACCCAAGGAACAGGAATTCCAAAATTATTTCAAAAAGTAGGGCTAAGGTCCCCCTGTCACTTAAGCCAATTTGAAAATATTTCCTTAATTAAATTTACACACCAGTTAACCAGTTTCCTTTCCATAGAGAAGACGGTGACATTCTGTGCCAACAAAAGCAGCAGAGCCATTTCTGTGAGATGGACTTTGCCTTGCAGGACTTCACCAGAATTTGAGCCAAGAACAGTATTTTGTGCAGGTAGAGAACTGGCCTTTGTCTTATAAGGCACTCTGCAATGCAGGAAAAGGTTGGCGTTTTTTCATCTTGCAGAAAGATATTAAAATAGATCAGTTTGGTTTTCTAACTGTATAGAAATCTTCCATTTTTATAACATTCAGAAAACCAAGCTTTAAGCTACAGAAACATAAAATGAGAGTTAGGCCCAAAGACCACCTCTGGTTTTGCTGTTCCTCAGTAAACGTTCTAGACCAGGTGCATAGCACTTCCCCGGGTTTTGTACAATTCATCTCAGACTTCCAATAGATGAAACGCACAAAACTAGTTTAAAAGGAGCTATGGGTCTTAAGCTTCCAGCCTAATCCTCTTTTGCCTCATACACAATAGCATTTAAGGTCTAGGTTTTAAACTTCTAATTTTTCTTAAATACTGCTGGGAAGAAGTCTGGATGCAAATAAGGGCATAAGAATAAGAAGTGGCCAACAACTGAGTGTCTTGAAAACTGGCTGGATGATGAAAAAAATTAACAAGGAAAACTTGTTTTCGGTTGAATTTCTCTAAACTCATCCTGAGATAAGGAAATGTAAAAACAACCAGTTAGAGAAAGAGCATGGTAACATTACCATAATTTGGAAGTCAAGTTTGTCAGTAAAAAGGGAAAGCAAATGGGCTGTAATCAGAAGAGTCTAGACAAAGAGAGACTGTTACAACCTCATCAGACCCCCCCAGTCGATGAGCCGATTATGCCTTGCACACTTATCATTGGCTATCATATTCTGAATCTGTAATAGGTATCTTCACTAGCATTTTAAATGTTCTGTTCAACCATTAGAATATAAAGAAATTGAGATGTCTGCAAGCAGATGGGTGTTCGACCAGTTTCACACAACTATTTCTATTACTCTTCCTTGTTGCCATATGCATTAAACATCTATTTAGATGCTTTTAGCCTGACATTTTTTTTCTTCCTTTCTGCAGGAAGAAAACTACTTAGATTTATAATGTAGTGTTTCATTACATGACTTTAAAGAAAAATAAATTGCAGAAGTGTCATATCATGTAACAGCATAATAAACCACTGGTAAATTATTAAGTGCTGGGTAGTAGTTTTTTATCATTCTTTATTAAGTATTAACTGTCTAGTCTAATGCATGTTGCTGGGAGGCAGGGCTGTCACGGATTTTGTAGTTTGTTCTTTGTTTTATAATGGTGTTTCATGTACTAAGAACTTCTCTGTGGCTGAGATTTTAGGGTCTCCCAGCCATGCAGCTGTTGCTGTCCTGCATCTGTATCTTGTCACAGCCTCCCCACATAATAATGTGTTTCTGAAAGCTGTAAATACATGATGAAGAAGGCAAGGAGCAAGATCTATGCCCTTTTCAACCCAAGTTACAGCACTTAAGAGTGGCTCCTGATATCCTGCTGCTTCCTCTGTCTTTCCAATGATTTTTAAGCACTCTTTAGATTATGTCACACATTCACTCTCCTCCCCACACCCCCCTTCACCCTTCCCTCCTCCCCCACTGCATGGCTCATGATCTAAAGCAACATAATTCAGTGTGAACTAGCATAGCATGTTAAAAAAAAAACCAAAAAAAAACCAACCCAGAATATTTTCTTCAAATCAGATATTTGTTACCAGTTTTAGCAAAGAAACTAGTTCCAAATGTATTGTAGACACTGGATTGCTGACAAAGAATCCTCATTTATCATGCCAAAGCTATTTTATTTTCACATGCAGTGAATAATAAGAATCTAAATTGGCCCTTGGTGGTGAGTTCTTTTTATTTCACATGGAAGCATCAATACCACTCTAATCCTGCTTAATTAGGACCAATTTACCATGCACAGGATAAAATATATTGTAAACATCTCTTTACCAGTTAGTCTACCACTTGGCCAGGCATTGAACAGATAGGCTGCCATTACAAAATAAAAAACCCATTTGTATGCATACAAGTGGCATTGCATTAAGTATCACCTAGTCATGTTACAACAAATAAAGATGTATAGAAATTCGGATTTTAAAGATCTAATTTCAGGTCATGTGTAATTCATGAGTCTGTCTTTTTTTTTTTTTAATTAAGTGTCTCAGAACCATATGATATTTTTGTACAGCTAAGATTCTGACTCTGGTACAATTTTAAATATGTCACACTTTTGTGTTATTGAAGAGGAAGTTATCTGATGCCTTTGTGAGAAAATCTTTATTGATCACTCTCATTAATTATTTTGCAGTAGTTGTCTACTTATTTTTTCATGCATAAACCCCTTGGTTAATTTGATGATTGGCATCATATAGTCCATTATGATTGAAAATAATGAAAGACCTTGGAAACTTTCAAGAAATGCTTATAATGTAAAAGAATGAAAAATAGAAAACAGTTTAGATGAAGCAGTAAGACAATAATTTATTTATATTATGATTACAACCGAGTTAATTAAATACTGTTTGTTTTTAATCCATTTTTCATCTGAGTTAATCACACAAAGTTTTTCCAGATGACTAAAAACCTTATTCTCTGCAGAACTTGAAGAAAATTGTCCCAAAAGATCTATCTTTAACAAGGCATTACCAAACCGATAACATGAAATTTTGAGCTTCTTCAGCTCTCTTTTTTGGCTTTTCAACAACCTCGTCTGTCTCCCTTGCTGTTATCAACACAGGCCAGTTACAGATTTCTTTGAAAATATGTAGATGGGCCATATTTAGAGAAACGTATCAGGCATAGTGATTAGAGATCATTTTAGAGATTTATAATGGTTTTCACATGTATGAGTGAAAAGGCATCCCAAAAGTCAGATGTATTCTAGGTGCTTTCGGTAACTTTTAAGGATCTTCTTGTCACAGTTCTTGAGTGGCAGCAGTTTAAACAATGGTCCCAATCTTTCAATTTCAAAATGCCCGCTGACACTCTAGTATTGTGTACTTCATGCAGGGACCAGACATCGGTTCTACCAGAAAAAACTTCTTGTTAAAAAAGGTTGTGTCTGTGGGAGGAAATAGATTGATGAAGGATTTCTCTGCAAACCCACCTAGAACAGGCTGCTGCTAGGACTGAGTAGTACTTAAATCTGCAGTAGTCATAGGAAGGCATGAAATTGTCCCTGCTTCCAGATATTCTACTAATAAGCAGAGATGTATGGCAAGTGACTTGAGAGCACGCCAGCAATTATCCAGCCAGTAAATTGTGGTGCCTTAGGTGAGCAGGCCAGTAAGAAGGAAACAGGGACCAAGGAACGTTAGTGAGGGAATATTTCTCACATCACTGTCCTAGCTAGTTGCTCTGGCTGGTGTCACTTGAATGCTAAGGGCAGTTGAGCTGCTGCTGTAGCAACAGGGCAAGCCAACAGCCCAGGGAAGATCTGGCCAAGAGAAGGCAAGTTTTAGGAGAGATCTTGGCTTAGGAGCCAAGGGACACAGAATCACAGAATGGTGGGGGTTGGAAGGGACCTCTGGAGATCATCTTGTCCAACTCCCCTGCTTGAGCAGGGACACCTAGAGCAGGGGGCACAGGAACACATCCAGGTGGGTTTTGAATGTCTCCAGGGAAGGAGACGCTGCAACCTCTCTGGGCAGTCCTTGAACACCATGAACGTTTCTTAATTGGGATGCTCTTCACATGTAGCAAACTCACTCCCAAAACCCTTACCCTTCATGAGCCAGTAGCATCGCCTCCCTTGGGCAAACCTGTCCTGGGGCCATGCGAGAGGGCAACATTCACCATGCATCGTGGTAACCCATGAGCTATACCTACACCAGTACCAGAAATGCACTCTGATGTTTTCTCTGCAGATGAGTCCAGTTGGGGTGGAAAGCTCATGTGTACGTCCATACATTCTGTTATTCTTTTGGTCCTTGGACTGTGCAAACACCAGAAGGGGGCCAGGGAGGGAGTTAAGGTTGGCCTGAGCTATAGCTGGTGCCAGGACTGTGGTGTCACCTAATGGCAGAGGGGATGGAGTCCCTGTGCCCAGGAGCACTCCCCAGCTCTGCTGAGGGAAGTGAGGTAAATGTAGACTACAACATATTTAGTCTGCAGTGCCCTTCCAGAAAGACCATGCCGAGTATGTCTGGGGAATGGGCAGTAAGATATTTTAAGCAAACTGTTTAGCTTATGCGACTGAATGAAGTACATGCACATTTTGAATAGGTGTCTTTAAATACCATTTGCTTTACACTGAATTACTTCAGTGAATGTTCTTCCTTATGTAAGACTGCAGTAAAGTAAAGAGTTAGCAAGACAAATAAACTTTCTTCTAATTAGATTTCTATGCTACATTCCTCATCCCAGTAACTGAGTGCTACAATATGTGACTAGAATCAAACATGAACTTTTTCTTCATTCCTTTCTGCTGGGAGAAACTGGGGTTTTTTTTGCTTTATTTTTAAACCAGTGGTTGGATTTTATTTAGTTACATTTGTTTAATGATCTATTTAATATCTATATTTATGAATCAATTTTATGCACTTTTTTATTGGCACAAACTCAAACTTGTGCCTTGAATTATTCTGAAACCCACTGTCAGAACTGGGAACCTCCCTGGCTTCAGTGAAATCTATGCCGGACTGGCAAGTTACCTTTCTGTCCACCACCCATTGGTCCCATTTGTTGTATCTATTAAAAAAGAAGATGGGTTCTTTCAAGAAGTACTTTTTTTGTTTTGGTTTGTTTTTTTTTAAAAACTGTAAAGCATTTTTGAGATTGAAGACACCTAAAGGTGTTCTTATTTGGTTGCTGAAGACAGCTGAGAAATCAGTTCATCTAGTGCTCGAAAAAGCATTATTTGATTTACTGGTGCAAACACTACCTAATTATGTCAGCAAAGCAAGCAGGAATTGGCCAGGCACTTTTCTTTTATGGCATCTCTCTATCATAGCATTCAATGCATTTCACAAAGTTATTTAGTACACAGAAGATGAAAGGGAAATGCCTGCAGTATGGCTTAGGGTATGTCTAAACAGTAATATATATATATCTACTAACACACAAAGAATATTTTAAATTTCCTAGGCTTGATTCACCCAACTTCAATGGTTCAAAATGTCTCCTTCAGTAACTCACAACTAATGTGGTTTTTATTTGTTTTAGTGCTCTGCGGTGCTCACTAAAATAAATACCCAATCACTTTAACAGTCTCCTAACTGTGAGTGGCTACTGCAAGAGCTGTTACTTTATAATCTCTAATTCCCAACTTTCAAATACCTTGAAGATACTGAATTGAGAGAGACGTGAACTGTATTGAATGGCAAAAGACAGATGGGTACGGCAGGCAAACCTAAGAAGTAGTAGCTCTAGGCACCTTTTATCAAAGAGAGACTGTCATTGGAACAATTTAGTCATCCATTCAACGTAACCTGTTTTAACACTTGGCTTGAAGTCTGTGGGGTCTTAGGCACACTTGTAGCCAGTATTGCTAATGAGGTACTTACTGCTTTTTTACCTGGGGCTTTGTTCTCTAAAAGATATGCCTCTACTGTTTCCTTTGCAGAGTAACAAAAGAATTGCTATTGGCAGCAATTAGGAGGTTTGAATACCATTTACATTTCTTTATCTTTCAGGTCAGTGAGACACTAGCACAAGACAGTTTAAATTGAAATACTCCTTTGATTCACGCTTTTAAAGGCATATTAACTTCAATCTGAAAACGGATGACACCTGAAGTCAGATCTAGCTTCGGGTCTCATAACGAAATTCTGTGTCTAATCTTCTTCTGGTGGTTTAGAATAAAAAACTTTTCTGCGTGGAGACTATCCTTTCCATGTGTCCTTTTGTGCAGCTCTGACCACATGTGAGCTATGTAATGCGAGGAAGCCAATTCCCACTAATAAATACACAGACCGTGTGTAGGTGCCTTGCAGCCTGGATAACTCCTTCACCCTCCATCCACTCATTTACAGGGAAGGTACCTGGCAAAACAATACTATGGGATCCTCTAAACCATGAAACCTAGGAGCTTCAAGGACAGAGCTTCAAATCCAGCCTCAGGATGAGCAGGGAACAGGACCCAAGCATATACACAACCTGCTATTGCAGGATATGTCCTTGATTGTTCTCATTGTGTAAGCAGACATGATGAGCTAGGAGCAGATACTGCAACCTCCCTCCAATAATACATATTACATAGGCAGAGCACTATTCAGTGGTGAAGACCCAAACTCCATTGGCATCATTTTAAAGGCATGCACTGAGTTCATCAGCCACTGAAACAGAATGAGCATGTGGAATAAGCACCTACAAAAATGGCTGTTGAGATTCTGCTTAAGAGGCAAAAGCTGATCATACAGCTGAGTTCTGGCATGCTTTCCAAACACACAGAGAGAACTAGCCTTCAGGCTTGTGAGGGGTCCCCAGAGAGGGCTAAGGAACAGGCTTCTCCTCCCTGCCACTGCCACACCAGGGTCTGCAGATTAGCGCTAATGGGAAAAAAAGCAAGAGGTGAGGAAAAAGGGGAGACAACAGTGCATTTCAACCCTGCCATAGTGCTGCTGCCAACTGCAATTCTCTACACTAATTATGGTACAACTGCACACATTCTGACGCCTTGGAGTACTGCACTGTTTTCTTGCTCCTAAGATTATCTTGCATAACAGTAATGGAAAGCAGTAAAGAAGATCCAGTAAGTTCAGAAATTTTTATTAGGACAGCAAGAAAAAAAAGTAATTCTGTGAATGTCTTTATCCCACAAGTGCAATCCGTCATGCTATTCAGGCTACCTCATGTAAGTCCAGAAACGAAGAGCCATTTAGACACAGGAAATGGAAACAGGATGGATAGTGAAATCAGCAACCAAAAAAATGTTCTGAAACATATAGAAGTTGCTGTTGGGTGTTCTGTTTTTTTGTTTGTTTGTTTTGTTATTGTTTCATTTTTTCTGATACAATTGGGGAATTCACACAGCAGATGTGGGAGGCAGCAGAAGAATTCAATGATCCACTGATATGCTGCAATGTTGCAACCTCAAAAGATACATAAAGCTTACAATAAACTAATTTATTTTAGTCCAGGTTGGTTTATTAATTTTTAAGGCAAAAAGCAGATTTGTATAAAATATCATTCCAGTTTTATTACTGAATTTACAGACGTATTATAAAACGGTTGGACTGTTTTAATGGTGGAGATGAATAGCACATAGCTATACTAAAATAAATAATATCAGCATATAGTATTATATAGGTTTGTTTAGTTTTATATTTATAATATATATATTTTTAAGTAGTAATAGTTATGTGTATATAGCTAAAGGTAAAATCTTTCCATCCCTGTTTTACTATAAGCCACTCTTTCTTACATGCTAAAAGAAAGGTGGTCAAATTCACAATCAATTTATACACAAGCCTTGAGAGCAGCCCTAAACAACAGAATGGTTAAACCAAGATGCCTGCCAGTTCTTTATCTTTGTTATCACTCGCATTGTTGTCTTCACAGTGAAGATACAAAAGGAGGAAATGTACTATAAATAAGATGTGAAGCTAAAGATAAGACATACAATCACTTCCCTAATACGTACTCCAGCCTGACCTTGAATAACTCAAGATTCGTCCCTCCAAATATTACACAGACATAGCATTTCTCTATCTGCCAAATGGATTAAGAAGCTGATATTATTAAGGACATGGTTATAAATCTCTTCTTGCTGACTATCCACATGCAGAAAAATTTCCAGCATTCTCTGTGTCCATCAGGATGTATGATCATACAGCTGGATCATAACACTTTTTGCTAACAGCTTTTGAATTAAAAAGGAACAGAACATTCACGTTCATATCCCTGACCCTGCTCATTGCTCACGCAAGATATTGGTCTTATTAACAGGAAATAGGATGTGTGCCTGGAAACCATAGTTTAGGAGAAATGCAGATTTCCTTTCTTGTAAATAATGAACTGGATTATTGGTAAAAGCAGCTTCTGGATGAAGTATGTCTTCCATCGACTGGAAGACTGAGAAGTCATTTGCAGAACAGAGCAAAATAGGAGGTCCTAACACAAGGCTGAGAATAGGATAAACAGGCTGGGAAGCTGGGGAATTATAAGAGAAGGGGAATCAAAAGAGAGGCTTGTAAAAAGCACAAGCAGAGAGAAAGGAAGCAGAAAGGAGCACCAACAAAGCTGCAGGCATAGAGAAGCTGGGCAAAGGTAAAAGGCTAGAGGAAGCACTTGCTGGGGAGAACAAGAGGGCAAAATAACTCTGTGGGAGTTAGGCTAGGGCCCAACTGAGTAGCGAAGGTTTCAGCAAGGTACCTAAATGTGTATGCATCTCGGTATGTGTCAGGGTAGGTGACTAGACACAAAGACAAAAACATCAGGGATTTGAGCATGGATGTTAAGTGTTTGAGCTGAAGAACAGGGGAGGAGGATCACACTATTTCTGGGCTCTGAATAGGGGAAATTAAGTCAAACTTCTTGAAAAACTTTGCCGACAGGGTGTTCAAGCATTTCAAGCATGAAGTTACAGAATTATCACAACAGCCAGGTATTATATGTTCCTGCTTAACACTGTGGACTTGATCAGTTGAAGAAATGTGCCTGAGGTTCATAAATGTAATTTTCTTTTCTGAGTTAAATTTCTGGACTGTTTCTGAACTTCTGAACAGAACATTTAGAATACAGTTTTATCTTTGCAGAACAAAATTTACACTTTCAGTCTCTGCTCTGAATAAGAAAAATATTTTCTACTGAATGTTTACTTTCTCCTTTGAAGTCTAACTTGAACTCCAAACAGATCTGTTTCAAAGATAAATCAAAGATGCAGCAGCAGCTTGTGTTCAAATGAAAACACATGTATAGATATTTTTTTAGCCCAGACTTGAGGATCTTTAGGGTTTTAAGGCCTCAGTATTCAAAATAACTTCAAGACTGTGATATCTACAGGCAAACCTTATGGTGTTTTGGTTCTCTGTGCTTTTTTTTTTTTTTTTTTTTTTTTTTACCTAGTCTTTCTAGCTCAGCAGTAGACATACTTATTTCAGAAAGCCTGCTCTAGCTAACTTGGTTTTTTAAAGGAGACAAAGGTTTTGGGAAAGCCAAGTCAGTGATGATTAAACTTGAGTGGTCACTAGTAGCAAGGCAAGTCATGGCGTGCATGGAGTGTTGCCTAAAGCCTGATGATAAGGTCAAAGCTGTGGAATATTTGTATGGAGGTTTTAAGATACTAAAATTGGAAAGGTTTATAACCGGAACACTGAAGGTGACCAGGTCAAGAACTGTAGTTAAAGATACTTATTTCTAGCCCCAAAAGATAATTTTTCCTAACCTAGCGGGGGAAGGAAGAAGTCAGCATGTGGTAATGAGGAACAATAAATTATAGTTCATACCTCAGGAAATATGGGTTTAAAGAATAGCGTGGAAGGGCAATTGAAGAGCCAAACTGGGAAAAAGCATGAGTGCTATTGCCCACACAAGCGTGCAGATCACATGCTGTCATATGCTGTTGGCAAGCCAGAAGCTACCAAGTCTTGTCTCTTCAGCCGAGTTTCTCAAGAATGCTATGATTTCTTTCCAGATGAAATTTGAGCTTATCATGATTTTGGATTTAATCCTGCAATCTTGATTACTCTTTACTTATTTGTCTCTAAATTATTTTAAAAAATAGTAATTATGCTACACTTGCAACTCCTTGGCACAGCAATGACTCAAAGAAAGACTTCTAACATATTAAATACACTGAAGTACATACTGAATACAATGAAATCGTTTTCCACTATGTTATAGGTCATCGGACGACTCTGAGTTGAGAATGTAACAGTTAACTCAACATACAGCAGACCTTTGACGAATGGTGTCATGGTTTAACCCCAGCTGGCAGCTAAGCACCACACAACCATTCACTGACTCCCTCCCTGGGGTGGGAATGGGGGGGAAATCAGAAGGAAGGATAAAACTGAGAAGGAAACTTGTGGGATGAGATAAAAACAGTTCAATAATTTAAAAGAGTTCATAATAATAATAATTTTTTAAGATTGTAAGGAAAAGAAAAAAGAATAAGAAAGAGAGAGGAAACTAAAACCCAAGAAAGACAAGTGATGCAAATGAAAACAACTGCTCACCACCAACCAACCAATGTGCAGGCAGTCCCCGAGCAGTGGCCCCCACCGCCACCCTCCCCCCCAGTTTTATTGCTGAGCATGATGTCATATGGTATGGAATAGCCCTTTGGTCAGTTGGGGTCCCTCCCAACTTCTTGGGCACTCCCAGTCTACTTGCTGGTGGGGTGGTATGGAAGCAGAAAAGGCCTTGATGCTGTGTAAGCACTGGTCAGCAATAACTAAAACATTAGTGTGTTATCAGCACTATTTTCAGCACAAATCCAAAACATAGCCCCATATAAGGTACTATGAAGAAAGGTAACTCTATCCTAGCCAAAACCAGTACAAGCAGTCACTGTTAGAATAGAGCTGAAATCCTGAGATGGAGAGCACTGTTTGAATGGATTTTGAATTTGTTTGTGATCTCTTTGCTTGTAGTGATTATATTAGCAAACACAGGCACAAAAAGCCAGTCACAACTCAGTAAGCATTAACCAAAGAGAAAAAAGCCTTCCACAGCACAAAGGAGTCAGTTCTGTACTGAGACAGTTTAAGTCCTAGAGGTCATCAGTATGCTTTTCTTTTCAGACTGGAATTTAAACAGCGTGTCAGATTTGTATTGGTTTTCTTCACACAGGTGTATTCAACCACATAATGATTCATGTACACTAGCTTTAGCACTGGGCTGGTCTAAATGACACTATTTATCTCACTTAATCAGGAAACCCACCTGTCCTAAATGCTCAGTTAAAACAGCTGGAGATTTTGAATACTTAGTACCTGATAAAGAATAGCTGTCAAACAAGCTGGAGAGCATTTTTGCAGCAGTCAGCCAGTATTCTGTACTCATTATCCAATTCAAGCAAATGTTGGTCCATTCACAGAGATTTCTCAAAGTGAAAAAGCAGTGCAGTTTGCTGATAAGTACATGAGAATGTTTATCCAACAGCACCAAGTTGCAAAGGATGCACATTTCTCTAGCTCATTTCATCCACAAATGTTTCAGCAACATTGACCTACCTAGGCTTTTATCAACAAATTCACAGTATCTGGATTTCCGTTAAATCAGTGGTAACCCACTTTGACTCTGCTTATGTCTGTTATTTCTTCCAAAGACTAGTCAGAGTCTGAGAGTAACTTTAATGTTAATGTTTGGTTTTGATACACATACAAGCTCAGTAGTTCAATCTCCCTTTGCCCCCTGAAATTTCCCTGGTAACAAATATTTTCATTTCTCTCTGGTTTAAAAAATACAGCATGTGTTCTTGGAAGAGGAAAGAGTACATGGATCCATCCTTAGTGAAGTGTTTGCTCTGGGTGTTTCAATTTAATAATTCAGTCAAGTGGAACTCTCGCTTTTGAAAATGTAAATAAGATCAGTCTCTGGCACCTGAAATAAACTCCTTGAGCCTTTCAGTGTTTTAAAGGAGCCACCTTCTTTCAAGAAATTTCATTGAAATTCACGTTACAGTATGTGATTTCACAGTCCAAGTTGTTTCAGTGAAAAATAAAAGCATAATCCCCTCTTTTCTCTTTTTTTTTTTTTTGCCTTCACTTGTTTCCACATTCTTTTTTGTCCCCATTCTATCCAGTGGGATGAGTATGGGTAATCCAATGGATTACAGATTTCCATTGTAAGAAATGACAAATATCTCTTACAGCACTGTCCAGAGCAAGATGAGGTAATTCATCACCACCCTAAGTATTCAAATAAAACAGCTGAAGCATTTACTTATTAAGCATTTGTTAAGAAAAAAAGAAGTATTGGGGTGGGAAGCTTGTGAACAAACTAAACTAGAAATCATTACTTCTTTTTAGAAATTATTAAAAAAAAAAAAAAAATTTTATTTGCTATTTCAAGCATTATTCAGTCCAGATACTTTAAAACTGCAAGATGGCTCTAGAATGATGGTAGTTTATTTGCACTCTGAAAATGGTGTATTGTCAATTTTTTTTTCTTTTCACAGTAATATGTTTCTCCCCTCCCTTTAATCAAGCCACAAATTTTCAAGCAAAAAAAGGAGTTTTTTGTGATGAACAGTATATTAGTCAAAACGCAGTAGAAATGATAAAAATTGGACTTAATTCACCAAGAAGCTAAAATTGCAAAAGTACAACAAAATATTCAGAGCAATGTTCCAAGAGAAATTGACTCTATGACCTGAATAGCTTATGGTTTGCTTAAGCTATGAGCAGGGAGACTGACTTTGAATTTCCCCTTCTTCCTGAGAGAATTTGAACCATAATCTCCCATCTCCACCAAGAAAGTCCTAAATATATCCAGTCTTACCCAGAGGTATAATAAAATTTTCCTCGCTGCTTCTTACTTATGTCCCTGTAGATGGCTTCATTTTTCACAAGTGGGAATTCACCTAAAGTTGATCAACTGTACCCTAACGGAAGAGTCATAGCTACTGAAGTCTATATTACATATTCACTGATCACCAGAAGTAGTGAGATGAAATATTTTTCTGCTTAAGAAAGCACTTCTTTTCTTAGTTCACTAAGTTTATACTTTTCAAATGCTCCCTTTGCATGTACTTCAGCTTGGCAACCTGATGGTCATCTTCAGTAAAGATATTCACTTACTTAAATTTCCTCCAGCAGCAAATTTATTCACTGGGGTTTAAGCTGTGGGAAACCAAAATAAAAAGCAACACTGCAGTGCATCAGTATCCCCTTATTGGATGGTACTGGTGAGTAAATCACATCCTGCTCTCAGGGAATAAAGATTTTTAATGTCCCTGAAAATGAAGGTTAAATTAATAGTGTTCTGGAGCTTTTTCTTCTTTCCTCTTACCTGCTTCAGATGTGAAGTTCCATGGCTCAGGCAGAGCTCAGTCTCTTCAGTTACTTGTAGGTCAATTTGTCATTGTGCAGTCTTGCCAAGAGAAAAATACTTCTGTAGTGTTTCTCCATCTAGGAGTGCTTACACAGTGTTCCCTAGCCAGATGACATTCTCACCATGACCTACAGCCACCCAGCCCAGTGCTAAAGGTGGCAGTGTTTAGCCCCTGGTCTTTACCATAACCTTTAATAGCTACCTAGTAATTTATTTTTTTTTTCTGCAACTACCTATTTCCTAATTCACTCTCTCCTTCACATTTCCTTCTGAGGGAACAGGGGAGTTCTATACTTCTAATGCAGACAACAGTCCTCTGTCCTCTGAAAATTTTAGAAAAACTGCTTGTTAAGCTGTGTCATTGTCTCTCCGTAGCATCATTGGTTCTTCTGGAAAATAGTATCTCTGTGCTGGACATTCTGTTACTCAGTTCTGATCCTGGATTAAAGAAGTTAGTGACTTAGACAGCAATACATCTATCTTTTAACTTCATTTTCTGGTTTCAGCAAACCAAAGAGAGATTTCTTCATACAAAAATGTAATAAAATATCATGTATCCTCTGTATCCTTATCTCTGCACCTTTTCTCAAATATGCTTCACAATACTGAATTGAAACAGAATCATAGAATCATAGAATGGTTTGGGTTGGAAGGGACCTTTAAAGATCATCTAGTCCAGCCCCCCCTCCAGTGAGCAGGGACATCTTCAACTAGATCAGGTTGCTCAGGTTGCTCCAACCTGACCTTGAATGTTTCCAGGGATGGGGCCTCCACCACCTCTCTGGGCAACCTGTGCCAGTGTTTCACGACCCTCACAGTAAAAAAACTTTTCCTTATATCCAGTCTAAATCTTCCCTTTTTTACTTTAAAACCCCTTGTCCTGTCACAACAGGCCTTGCTAAAGAGATTTCCCCCATCCTTCCTGTAGTCCCCCTTTAAGTACTGAAAGGCTGCAATAAGGTCTCCCCCGCAGCCTTCTCTTCTCCAGACTGAACAACCCCAACTCTCTCAGCCTGTCCCTATAGGAGAGGTGCTCCAGTCCTCGGATCATTTTTGTGGCCTCCTCTGGACCCGCTCCAACAGGTCCATGTCCTTCTTGTGTTGAAAATCCATTCACAAATCAGTACATGTCACCTTGGGTGTCCACATCAGAATATTGCTTTCTCTGTGAATAAGCAATCATGCAATCTTGCTGACCCAGTGGGCAGAATTTCCAGACTAGTAAACCCAGAAATTGGACTAAGCAAAGTGAATCAGGTTGCTCTCTGAAAAGTGGTGTATTCCAGCTAACTAAAGTCTGTGCAGACTTTGTACAACCCTTCCTGCTTCCAGACTGATGCTGTTCACAAGCCCACTCTGTGGGAATGGTATCCCCAGTGAAAGTCTGCTCTTCAATAGGCTTTTACTCATTCTACAAGCATTTGGGAAATATGCTGGGATTACTAGATATAGTGGAGAAGTTACTAGCAAACATGACTGAAAAAGTCTTAATCAAGCTCTGGAGTGTGTTTTACATTGAAGAAACACTTGGATTGAATTAATGTATAGTGAAAGCAGCCTTGGGAACCGGAGTGCTATAATTTCATCAAGTACTCTGTGCCTGTCCCACAAAGTGTGACACTGCCACCATCCAACAATAGCTACATGATTCAAAGATGTTTTTTTCACTAGAAGTAAAAGTGGACTTTAATTTGAGGAAATGATATGCTAATCTGGATTTATTTTATGTTTTGGCACCAAATCACATACTTTCACCCTGCCAAAATTCTCCATCTATAGAAGAAGAATAATAATTCCTTTTGACTGTTCCCTTCCACCCGCCTACCCAGCAATTTAGACCATGAGGTCCCTGGGCTGCTTGAATACACAAAATTGAACATAACAGGTAGTAATAATGGTGTTTACTCAAAGGATTGCATCAAGTGTTGGCTTTGTGTGGCTGCTTTATAAAACATATTTAGCATAAAACGGTTTATCACATTGCATATCTCCATGCTATATTTTCAGCCTTCTTACCAAGGCAAAATGCATTAAGGCTAGGAATGGCTGTGAATTCCTAAGTTGGATTATTCCTTTTCAGCAGTATAGTTTACACTATTCTCTATTAATCTGGGCTGACTGTCAAAAAAATATGGAGGCAGGGTAATAGCAAGAGTGTCGCTATAGTGCTCAATAACATCATTATCTATCCAGCTATCTTACAAGCTTATTTCCTCTTCTCTTATGCTCACCCTATATATTTTCCACCTAAAACTCAAGAGAACTTGCATTTTGCCTAGCCCCAATGTGTTACTTTTTTATAAATAAAACAGCACAAAATAACTGGAATAATTCCTGCTGCTGTGTCTATTTCTATTTCCTTCTCCTAATGACAATTTTAAGTTGGAATTTCGGAACATAGTAAGAAAAACACAGAGAGAAATTCTACTGAGTAAGCCAGCTGAAATTAGTAGATATTACTGTGAGTACAGAAATATCTCTTTAGCAGAGTTTCTCTTAATGGGCAAGATTTTACACACAGTTTAAGCCACTTTTCCATTTTGTAGTTCAATTAAGCAAAGGTTTGCACATCCTTACTCATATATGGGAGATCGGACTAATGCACTGTTCTGTTTGCAGCCTTTGTTGATAAAGCAATTGTGCCGGGTCCAGCAGTTTCAGAAGGTAATAGCACGTTTTATCACTTGAACTAATCAGAACATATTTTCTCAGTATTGAAGTATTTGTTCATTGTGTTAAACATCATATCGATTACAAGACTGCACATCTCATGCAAAAGACTTTTAATACTTTGATCCTTCCAGACTCAAATGGCCTTACTCCTTGTTTCCTTAGCTGTGCTCTGCTGAATCTCATGCCAGTTTCCTCTCTCCATTACAGAGTTCAGTTTAGGAGCTTTAGATGCCTCAATTTTGATATTTTTTTTCCCATGAATTGAATGAAAAGGACCTCTAAGAACTCAAGTCACTATAAAAACTAACTTTATTACTATGCTACAATGATGGTATGAGCACAATTTTAGCTGCATTAGTCTAGTCTAGTTTGTAGCTGAGCACAATTAGTAAGCCCCAGACAGGCTGCAATTTTTCCTGTTCCACAGACATGAGATGATCTTATCAAATAAATAAAAAAAAAGCCCTAAAATTTTTTTTTTTGTATGTGTCCTGACACCCTCAGGACAATGTCTCAGCTTCCATAAAGTACTTTGTACTGTGCAGACAGTTTGAGAAATACTGCTGTACAATACCAGTTCTGGCTTTCAGGTCATCAATGCATACATAATGTGGCACTCATCTGAAAGCAGTAGGGCAGGTAGGGGTATTGCTTTGGTATTGTGCTGTTGTTGTTGTTGTTTTATTTACATAATTTGGAGTCAAAACCCTTTCTCCCCCACCACCTCCAGTATGAATCCTTCTTTTTCTGGTAAACTGTGCAGCTGCACATAGGTACTGGCAGACTGAAAAATATGAAGTAGTATAGCTTAGTCCCTACAGAAGAAAGCAAGGGAAAAAAAATTGAAAACATGGGATTGTGTTTTTATATCAGTTTGCCAGATGTGATCTTAAATAAGAGCTGAAACAGAGGATCTCATTGTTCTTCAAGCTTCAATGGTCTACTGTTGGTCTGTTTTTTTAACTTGATTGTATTCTTTTTAAGTTTTTCTTTAAACTTTAAAGACTTTAGTCCTTGAAAAGCTATCCCAGCACTCCTTTGTGTGATACAGTAGGTAAGTGAGAGAGAGAGATTGGGGGGGGGGGGGGGGGGAGAGATCGACAATGGCAGTTCTGCATGCATATGATGTAGAAGTTGTTAAGTGAGACTGCACTCCAAACGTTGATTAAAAAAAAAAATACTATGAAGAAACAGAAAACAGATGTTAAAAGACAGAGAAATAACAAAGAAACTAACCTGGACTTTACAATCAAACCTAGAATGCTGGTATTTGAAAAATTAAAGCATGGCACACTCTTTCTGAAACAGGCACAACTCATACCAGCAACAGATAACATCACCTCAATTTCCAGGAACATACGCCCCAAAACACCAATGCATTTACATAAAACAGAATTTCCACTTTTGGACTAGATGCATTTACAAGCTGTGATGGTTCAAAAGCAGGGATGTAAAACGAGGACTTCCTTTTTTCGGATTCCTCTTACCAATCACCTTTGTAGTAGTCCAGTACTACAACCTGTTAGAAAAACAAGCACATTCACCAAGGAGCTCCAAGGTCAATTCCAAGCTCCTGATAAAGTGTCATAAACCCAAGATAGGGATAGCATGGGAAGTTAACATTAAAATTAATAAATTACCATCCTAACTGGAAAAGAAAAACACAAAACCTTCATACATAATCCTACTTACCCCTGGGCAACTAACTTAGAACAACTCTTAATTAAAAGCTTTTTTTTTTTCTTTCCTATGGAGGGATTTAATTGAAATACACATATAAACAGAAAACTGTTTATAGATATATGCACTTTAGAAAGCAGGTTTTCTTGGGATTTTCAATTTTTTGGTGGAGTAGAGACATGACTTCACATTCCATAGTGCAGCAATACTGGAAAATGCTATGACTGGTTAGATCTCTTAATTGTGAATATATCAGATACATCCAAGAAAACAGATTAACTTAGCAAGTAATTTCATTCACAGTGCCTGAATCTTAATAAAAAAAAGCGCTCTATTATGAGCAAAGTATGTGGATAAACTGGAGACTAACAAAAATAGAGCACAGCAATTTAAGTCTCTGCTCCCATCCAACCACTTTTTATTTATTTATATACTTATAGGGGGTGTGCTCTATACTATGTATCACTGGAATAGCTGAAGGAAACCACCATAAAAATCAGAAAAGTTCTAATAGGACAAAGTACCTTATTTAAAGAATCATAGTTAAATTTTTAAGTATCAAAGGACCAGACTGCCAAGATCAGTACTCTGGAAGGCACTGTATTTATTTTGGTGAAGAGAGCTAGTTTTCCAACACTGTACAAGTATTCCCCAATGAATCTGTAATATATCATCATGGCATGCCATTGTAAATGAAGATGAAAGGTTAAAAATTACAATTTCAAAATAATCATAATCAAATTTATCTGTGTTTAGGGCTGTAAAAAATAATTCAGAAATACTCAGCTTCTTTTGCCATATGACGCTTAGATGGTATAAATTTATATGGGGATTCAGAAGAAGGGTTAAGACTCAAGATAATCTTTCTGTTGATTCAAATTCCTTATTTGTCCCCTGAATAAATTGCAAGGTTTTGCAACGTCTCATCAGAGATAAGAAGAAATCTGATCTCAGACTAAGTGTGTAACTAAAGCTTGCTGGGAATTTTCCAGCACAATGCCTTTTCACCTGAAGGTGAAGTTATATGAAAACCAGAAATTATTAGAAGTGAATACTCCTCCCCCACACCCCTCCACCCTGAAAAAAAAGACTTTCTGGCACTAAAAACAGAAAGGAAGTGAGAATTGTCCGCAGGACCCAAGCTAACTCTACATAGAAAGCATGCCTGAGATTTAGAAAATTTCATTTGATCAGCAACTTCAATTTCCACCTTGAAAGTTTTAGGTGATCTAGATGTGGAGACAGTCAGTCTCTCTCCACCCCACTCTCCCACCCCAACCTGAGTCAGAGGTTTTGCATGTTATATAAAACATTATAACTGCATTGGCCAGAAAGAGAGACAAAAAGAGAGTAACTTCATAGTTTAATGATTAGGGATACTGGAGAACAACACAAAAATCTCTCTACCAAAAAATATGTATTATTTGCCTAAAATGGAATAGTTCCAACAGGAAACAGTGAAAGTATCGCATGTTGGAATAACCAGTATCTAAGTCATCCAGGAATTTATATCCTTGGTGTAAATGAACTCTAATTAATTTAAGGACTCTTGATCTAACATTCGCAGGTGGAATCTTTCTCATGCGCTACCCGAGAGCTATAACATTGCCTCAGATAGTTAGGGTGTATATTTGATATTTTTCTAGTTTTTCATTTTGATGGGACTTTATTTTCTCTTATTTCAGAATTACATATATTCTTAAATCTTAATATGAAAATAAATTTGCAGAATGGAAAATGGAGCTTCACTCATTATAACCATAGTAAAACCACCAGGCACTGATCAAATTTTACATTTATCAGAGTCTTATCAGTCTTATCAGCCTGACTTCCTGATATCTATCCAGGGTAAGACTGAGACACTAATTTGACTTCTGCTTTGTTTGCCTATTTCTTTTATCATACTAATTTCCTCTTACTAACTTTTGTGTTTGCTCAGTGCCCTCTGAAATTTCATGAGTAAATTTGCTTGTGTAAGTAGAATGAAATAACTTACATTCTTCTCATTAAAAATTCCAGCCATTTCTTTTTTGTCCAACAAGAATCACTTCTCTAATTACTTAGCAAAGACAAAACTGTTTGTCTGGGAAAAAAAAAAAAGAAACATGATCAAAAAGTGAAAGATACTCTTTAGTCAAAGAAAGGGCTCTTCAGTTTCAAATTCTTTCTAAAATACATCTTACTTGAACTTTGGCTATTTAAAAATCACTCACCTGGTCTCTCAGTTATGTCCGTATTACCCCATTGACCTGAAGAGCATTCTGCACATATAACAAAGAATCAGATTTGGACTGAGGCATACAGATCTGTAGAGGTCATTCTTTTCAATGAAATATTAGTACTTTATTTATTCCTTTAAGCTATTTCCAAAGTTAAACATCCAAAAGACTGGAATATTAAGCATCTAATTCTGTTGATAAGCAAGACTTTAAATGATAGCATTCAGCTGTGTGAGAGATTCCTTTCATATTGCTCTGCTCATGAGTTTTCAATTGTGGTGGACCATCTGCCAGCTGGGAAATCCCACTCCTGTTTGCAGAACTGCAAATTCTATTGATGTTCATGAAATAAAATAATTTGATTTAGGGAGAAGACTGAAAGCTTGATGCAACACTTCAAAATTACTTAAATTAATAAATCAAGCAGTACTAGGCATTTTTTTTTCCTCCAAGAATCTCATATCATTCTCTATGAATGAATTGTCATTTAAAGTGTATCCGTGAAGATGTTATCTATATTATGCCTCTCACAAATGGTGGAGGTGAGAGCCAGATCAATATAAAGTACCTTGCAGAATTAATATTTTAATTTCTCTCTGAGACATGAAACCTTGTCAGCCTAAAATGCCCTTTTCCTGCCCTGTGGTATCTTTCCTGGGATCCCACCGAAGTAAGGACTTCACAGGCTCAAGCTTATCTCAAGATTTAGGACTCTAAAGGAAATTTATAATCAGCTCATGTGTTATGGTTTCCACATGAATGTACAGTGTCTCACTCTTTGGAGGAAAAAGCCACAGAGTTGTGTTTAACAAGCACTCTTTCGCAACTCTTGTACATGGTCACACAGGCTGGATGGGAATTGAATTTCGGTTGCACCTTAAAAAGTTACCACTTTAAGTGCACAGATATTGATCATGAAAAAATAGTTCTAATCATAAATTAAGAATTACCAAACCTTTCCTTTATAGAAAGCCTAGTAACTCTCCAGATTAACACTAAGAAGCCTAACCAATTGACATCCTGTAAAATCCTGCAAATTGAGGAGTATTTATTTATACGGTAAAAGATGATTACTTGAGGTAGGATGACCTGAATTAAAAACTGATACATCTTGCTTGGATTTACAAAGAGAATAACTTTATTTTATACTAATTCAAAAAAAAGGAATGTTTCCTGAGTGGCAGGACCATCCTTATTTCTCAGTGCCTTCAAAATTAAATCATAACACTTGTTATATTTCCATTATACATTTGTACATTTCATATATATTAGATTTAATTATGTTACATTTTAAAAGATAATTATTCCCATTTTCTTTCTCTAGGCCACACACCAAATGTAGTCTTAGTAGGGGAAAATGGCAGAACATTAATGCAAAGACTAATTTTTAGGATGGTGGACAATACTTTATAGATGGATAAGTTATGTCTCACCATATCATTGGCCTTTTGTAGAGGGCTCATTTGGCTTTGTGCAAAAACATTTTATGTAATTATTGTGATAGATAAAATTCTTACCTTATTTTACATTGCAATTAAAAAGGGACTTTTCCCCTATATAAACATCTGCCGTTATTTGATTTTTTTAAAAAAATCAATACAAAAGTAAAATGCAAAACCAGTTCGGACATATTTCAAATCAAACACCATTTTAGTGTGTTGCGTTTCATTTTATACTTTGAAATTATTACTTGATTAACATCATTATACTAAAGCTTGTTCTGTTGTTTAGCTAATGCATTTAACACAGAAGTAGATTAGGAACAATTGGTAACATATGTATGACAGCTGTATTTTGCATGCCATGGATAAGATTTGCATACGTTTGGAAGTTATGAAATTCATGCAGCAGACCAAAACTAAATAAATGTAATCTTAAAATACAAAAGAGGGAGAGAAAACATGTAACAGACCTTGAAAATTACTAGAGATAAACAAGACTTATTTTGATAACTCAAAGCATTTCCCCATTTAGAAATATTCATGCATGTTATTTTTTGCTGGAATTGTTGTTTGGCTTGAATTAAACTCACCTGAATGATAAATGAAATGTTAGAGGAAATGTGAGATTACTTATCATGCCACTCTTCTATAGCTTTTACTTAAGACTGTTATTTATCAAATTAGAGTTTAAACTGACTACAGAGAGAGGAGGGAAAAGTTTGGCTTTTTCAAGAAATCATAGGTTTAATTAACTTTAAATATGCCAAAACAGAAACATTATTTAAATTCACTGGTGTCTTCTACTATTATTTGCCTTTTGATATATAAAACTGATGTTTCTTTGCTTCTAGCAATTTCTCAATGCATGGTCTTTAAAATTAACTCTCCCTTCTATTAAGATTAAGATATGTATTAATACTGTAAAATCATATATTTTTGGTCAAAGGTGACAGTGTGCTAAGAATTTCGTGCCTCCATGGGGTAATGGTGTTGGCAGCAGGGGGGCTGCAGGGGTGGCTCCTGTGAGAGGATGCTAGGGGCTGCCCCAAACTGGACACAGTCAGTTTAGATGGTTCCAGCCAGCTCCAATGAACCCACTGCAAGGCACAGCTGAGCCCCTCAGCCAAGATGGTGGCATGTCTGGGAAACATATTTAAGAAAGACTAAAACACTGCATAGCAGCTGTGAGGGAGAGGATTGAGAAAAAAAAAGAGAAGAGAAGAGAAGAGAAGAGAAGAGAAGAGAAGAGAAGAGAAGAGAAGAGAAGAGAAGAGAAGAGAAGAGAAGAGAGAAGAGACGATTTCAGTTAGAAGGGACCTACAATGATTATCTAGTCCAGCTGCCTGACCAGTTCAGGGATGACCAAAAATTAAAGCATGTAATTTAAGGCCATTGTCCAAATGCCTTTCAAACACTGTCAGGCTTGAGGCATTGACCACCTCTCTAGGAAGCCTCTTTCAGTGTCTGACCACCCTCTCAATAAAGAACCATTTCCTAATATCCAGTCTAAACCTCCTGTGGTGCAGCTTTGCACCATTCTATTGTGTCCTATAACTGGGTGCCAGGGAGAAGATACCAGCACCTTCTTCTCCATGTCCCCTCAGGAAGCTGTAGGGAGCAATGATGTCACCCCTTAGCCTCCTTTTCTCCAAATTAGACAAATCTAAAATCCTCAGCTTCTCCTCACAGGACACGCTTTCCAGCCCTTTCATCAGCTCTGTTGCCCTCCTCTGGATGCATTCAAGGACCTTCACATCGTTCTTAAATTGTGGGGCCCAGAACTGCACACTGTACTCGAGGCAAGGCCACACCAACACTGAATACATTGAATATATGTGTATTAAATCATACTCATTGAATAAATTCATTCATTCAATGAATTGAATGTAAATACATATATATCCTGCTAGAACATCAGGACAATCACCTCTTTTGACCAGCTCACTATATTGTGTTTGATGCACCCCTGGGATGCTGTTTGCCCTCTTGGCTGCAGGGCACACTACTGACTTATATTGAGGCTGTTGTTGACCAGCACCTCTGGATCCCATTCTGCAGGGCTGCTCTCCAGTCACCCCTTCCCCAGTTTACACTTGTGCCCAGCATTACTCCATCCTAGGTGCATAAACTGGCATTTTGACTTGTTAAATTCCATCTCATTAATCAAAGCTCAATGCTCCACTCTATCTATATCCCTCTGTAAGGCATCTTGTCCCTCAAGAGAGTCAACAGCACATCCCAGTTTGGTATCATCAGCAAACTTACTAACGGTGAATTCAACTTCCACATCCAGATCATTGATAAACATATTCAACAGGACTGGCCCTAGAATTGAACCCTGAGGAACACCGTTGGTGACAAATCACAAGCCAGATGTAGCCTAGATCTGTACACTACAACCCTTTGTGCCCTACCACTCAGCCAGTTCTTCATGCAGCACACCATGAAACCACTCATCCCATAGTCAGACAACATGTCCAGAAAGATGCTGTGAGGGACAGTATCAAAGGCCTTACTAAAATCCAGAAAAACTACATCTACTACCTTCCCTTTACCCACTAGGCAGGTGACCTTATCATAGAAGGATATCAAATTAGTCAAACAGGACTTTTCCTTTGTGGACCCGTGTTGACTTGCCTGATGACTGCACTATCCTTTAAATGCTTTCAATGGTACCCGGTATAATCTTCATAATTTTTCCAGGAACTGAGGTTAGACTATGAGGTCTGTTGTTCCTGAGTCTTCCCTCACGCCCTCCTTGTGAATTCAAATAACATTGGCTATCTCCCAGGCAACAGGGACCTCCACAGACTTCCACAGGCTTCAAGCAGGACATGGAACTGCTTGAGCAAGTCCAGCAGAAAGCTACCAAGGTGATCAGGGGGCTGGAGTATCTCCCTTATGAGTAAAGGATGAGAGACTCGGGTTTGTTCAGGCTGGAGAAGAGAAGACTATGGGGGGATTTCATCAATACCTATAAATATCTAAAGGATGAGTGTCAGGATGATGGGACTAGGCTCTTTTCAGTAGCACCCAACGACAGGACAAGGGGCAATGGGCACAAGTTGGAACAAAGGAAGTTCCACCTTAACATGAGAAAAAACTTCTTTCCTGTGAGGGTGCCAGAGCAGTGGCACAGGCTGCCCAGGGAGGTTGTGGGGTCTCCTGCCCTGGAGACATTCAAACCCACCTGGACACAGTCCAGTGCCCCTTGCTCTGGGTTGACCCTGCTCAAGCAGGGGGGTTGGACAAGATGATCTCCAGCGGTCCCTTCCAACCCCTACCATTCTGTGATTCTGTGATATTGCTTACCAACTAAGCAGGTGTATATATATTTGATGACCATGCTCATGAAGTTTTACCATATTCTGCTGATATAAAGTTTTCAACTGGAATTCCAAAAAGTCCTATCAGAATCTGTTCAGCAGAACTTTTAAGAAAAAGAGCTGAAAAAAACCTAAATGTGTTAAAATTAAAAAGTTTTAACATGGGCAAAGCTAGGTTTTGCTTCTTACACTTGCTCTGAAGGATTTTAGAAGCATTTTTGCCAACATAAATATAGGTGATTAAGAGAGAGGCACCTTTCCATTTAGGAAAAATAGATAACTAGCTGAAACAGGTTAAACTAAGGATAGAGAAGAAGGATCTCTGTTCAGGACTGAAAATTATATCCTAGGCTTGTCTCTCGGATTTCAAGTGTGTTTTTCTGTGGTAATGTTACATTCTTATTTTGAAAAGCATGACTATTATTTTCTTTACACAATTTTATTCATATTTTCACTTTATGAAAATGTTGTATAAACTACCTCTACTGTGTCATTTGAAATCTTTCTTAAGAATGCCTTGGAAGGTGATAATTAGGAAAATGGCAGCTCAATGATAAAAATGATGATAAGCTGGCCTTGTAACTTAGTAGTATAAGAACTGATATTCAACGTATTGCTTCAGAAATTCATATCCCTGGTAGTACATGTGCCACCTAAGCAAGAGTCAAATAATAGAAAACAGGCTTAACAAAGATAATTCTGCTTTCAGAAACCCATGCACAGTTGTATCAGCTTTTATGTCAGTAGTCAGCTTTATTTTTCTTTCTGTATATCACCATCAAGAAGTCCATTATATATATTATTATGCAAATACTCCTTCTTAGAATAGCTCAGTTGGAAGGGACCTACAACAATCTTCTAGTCCAAATATATATTCTTAATATAACCATTCAGAAGAATTGTTCTTTTTATTCCGAGGTTCCACTTTGTATGCCTGAATCATATTGAGGAATGTTAAACTCAAAGTTTGAAAGAAAGGGTTAAGATATATCTATTATTTGCATTTGTGGAAAAGTGTCAAATATTTTAGTATCTTCACTTTGTATCTTTATCATCAAAGTAAAGTTTGAAATAAATTGATCAGTATTTGTCACATTAAAGTAATCTGTTCCCTCTCCATCATATCCTCCCAAAAGCATGAAACTTGAAACAGATGTCCTGATTCCTTATTTTGAATCAGAACTTCTCACTTCTATCGACCATGTCAGCTTAGAAAGTTCCAACACAGGTTTTGCGTGGGCAGCTCTTGCATTTAGGCATGTAACCACAATTCATGAAGCCAGTATTCTCATTTACTTAGCAAAAGACACAGCCAAGAACCCATCAATATTGTATGACAGGCAGCTTTGAGCCATCCCATGCTTAGATATTTGCTTTGACATTTCCTAATAAAAATCTTTCCTATGAAAACTCCATGATATTTAAGAGGCTGAGGCTCAGAATTTTTTGCCAGGCCAACAAAACATTATGCCACAAGCATCAGCCTAATCCCTGTCAAAAGCAAAATACACCTTCCAGTCTCATCATCCTCCCACATGCAAAACCATTTGTTTATACTCAAAAGATTTTGCCAATATACAGCAACTCCAGGGCAACGGCTGAGATTCAGCTCCACCATTTGGCTTAAACCACCTCCTGAGTGGACTAAACTAAAAAAGCTTTACTCCAGTTATATCTATGTTCTTTTTCTGGTGATAATCACTGTTCTGACTGGGGACATGGGAGCTTTTTCACACCCGTATGTGGCATAAGTAAATTACTGACATCTTTTTAGCCCAAGTGCATATCACAACCTTGTGGCTGTATAGATAAAGAAGGTTGTCTTGTGTCATTCAAAACTAGTAGTGTTTTATTGGCTTGTCCCTTCATTTTTATTCAAAAACAATAGTACTCTAAGGTGGAAGAAATAGTGAAATTTTAAGAGGTCTTGAAGATTAATATCTGCCTCCTTGTATTGGCACTGCTATGATTCTTGAAGTTCTCACTTCAAGGTGTTATCCCCAGTCAGCTCTTTGGCTACACCATCACCAATCACCACATGGTTACCGGACTGGTCAGTTTTCGTGTAGAATTCTTAGTGCGCTTTTGCAGAGTAGAAACAAGGTAGAAGTATGAGAGAACTAAATGTGTTTCAAATACTTTGAGTGATTTCAGGAAATGTTCATGCTACTTGGGGAGCAGTTACCTACTTGTATTTGCTGGCAAGTACCCATGTTTGTTACCAGTTCTCATTAGCTTCTGCACAGACAGTAAAACATGTGCAGTGGACTTCAGGGGAGACAAAATAGTAATGAGAACACAGATGTGACCAAAATGGGGATACACTTGCAAAAAGTTTGGGAAATATAGTTCAGTATTGAAAGTAGTGTAGGACAGTGGGACAGAAAGAATTTTTTGTGCTAAGAAGTGTGTAAAAGATACGAAACAATTTAATAGAGAGGAGGAAAGAGCTAGAAATCACACTCAGGGAAAATGGAATACAAAACCATACAAAATAGATGAGATAGAATGAGCAGCTCTTTCTCTTCTGTCGCTTCTCCAGCTGTCAAACCCTTTTTTTGCATCTCTTCCTGGCACATACAAAAATCACTGCCTATGATCCTTTCTCCCCTCAGGACAAGAGCCTAGCTTTTGTCCATGAAAATCTGATTGCTCTCTAAACCTTTTTCTTTCATTATTGAACAAATAATGTCTTGAACTATTAAATGTCTGTAAAACCTTTCCAGAGTCTCTCTCGGGCATCTTCATGTTTCAGAAAGACATTTCTTCCTCTGCGCATACAAATTTGTTTAACAGACTGTCAGACCTAAGGCTATGGGATGCATTTTTTTAGCTGTTACCATTTTACTTGACACAGTGAAGACCGAATTTGGACCTTGATCCATTTACTGTTCAGAAAACTTATATCAGAGCAGAAATGTAGTAAACTTCTAGCTGTAGTAAAGGTTTCCTTTCTGTTTAAAAACTGACCTTTCTAAGAGTGCTAAATGAACTAATTCATTGAAATTTTCTGTCTCACTGGGTACAGCTGGAGACAGAGGTTCTAGAGATACGTCCCTTCTAAAAAAATATGGCAATTAATAAAATCAAAGTTATAAAAGCTTTGCACACTGAAATAACTTTTCTAATAACTTCCAGCCTACTCCCAGACCCCTAATATTTACATTACCTAATACAAGTTAGCCATTACTTCTCTGGGCAGGCAATATTTCTGGCAAAATATTATTGACCTCTTACAGCTTGAATCTACTGACTTGCTCATGTTCGGATTCTAAGCCAAAGAGTCAAATGCACATGTAAACAGGGGTGTGCAGCACAGGGGCCCAAGAGATGGGACCAGAGGGCAGGGGACAGAGAAGTTAGTAGATAGGGGCCAGGGAAAAAACTTTTAGGAGAAAAAGACTAAAAGAAAATGTTGTTATGAGACAACAATGAGAACATGAGATAAATGATTATTGAACATAGAAGGCAAAGCCAGAAATTATTATTATGATAATCTAATCTGACCTCTTAAATAACAAAGGTTATTGGTTTTACAAGAATTAATTCCAGCAGAATTAAGTTTGCTGAGAAAAATATGCTGAGTATTAATTGAAATTTCCAGGGAAAACCAACTACAATTTCTTCAAGGTACTCACTAGTTAATTATCTTCACTGTTAAAAATTGGAGACTTATTCTATCAGTCCAAATTTGTCGTGCTTCAGCTTCCAACTATGGAATTTTGTTACACTTTTGTCTACTATATTAGAGAACCCTGGATCAAAGTTTTATTTGCCAGGAGACACTGCTAGTATGCAAGACAGTCACTCACCCACACATGCAAGCACATACACCATCTCCCTTAAATTTATCCCTTTTATCTCCTTGAAAAGCAGATTAAAACCCTCAAGGGGACCTGTTTCCAAATCTTTTAATCATTCTCCTGGATTTTCTACAAACTTTCTCCAATTTCAACTACCGCCAAAAGCAACAAACATTTCAGTAGTTCTTGCACCTATACTAAGATGATATTGCCTCCAACTTTTACACAAGATTTCCCTCTTTAAGCTTCTAACTCTTTCTTTTGGGAACTCGTATTTAGCTTGTTATCCACTGTGAACATTCAAATTCATTTCAAAGTTGTTTGCCAGGCTAAAATTTCCCAGCTTGTCAGCACAGTCTGCAAGTCTCTGCCTTCAGCTGCATTAAAGTACTGCACAGAAAAATCAAGATTGCCCTCACATTTTGGGAGTGTGCAAGAGGATACTTAAGTACATACTCCATTATTAACAATGCCTCTATAATTTTACCTTTCTTATTTTCTCACTCTTTTGCCTACAAAATCTTTCCCCACTGCATCTGTAGAAAATCAATGGAAAAATCTTTCCTGAACTGGAAAAAAAAGCCACCAGCAAATCAGAACAGCATGCATTTACTTCATCCCCATTACAAGCCCTCTTGCCATTATTATTATCTTTATGAAAAAATTCCCATTGTGCTGCGTTGTACCTATTTCCTTTTCATGGGTAGAGAACTGAAGCGTGGCACACATGTTACAATCACATGCCTGGAAAATAGGAGTAAAGCCAATGTCAGGATAAGGGCCAAATAAGGGCCCACAGATTTTCCACCACAAGATTTAGTTCTTAAGTCCTACATAAGAACTCTCTTCTACTTTCTCCTCTTTGAAGACCTACTTTGCTGTCATGCCACCAAGAAATGATCAAACCAAGGAGTTATTTTCTAACTATGCAGAATGCAAGAGCAGTATTTGATTCTATTGTATATTTGAATCTGCTTTACCTTTTTAGCCTCAAAATCTTGTTGTGTGCAAAAGGGGACAAAATATATACATGGGCTTAAATGTTACAGTTAGTTCAATCAATATTTTAACAGACTAACAGCACAGCTTGTTTAATTAATACAGAAAAGTCTAATACCCTTTAAATTGCTATACACCAAAAAAAAAAAGAAAGAAAAAAAACCAAACCAAAAACCCAAACCCCAAACCTACTATGTACTTGTTTTGTGTTGTGGTGCTCACACTCCCTGTGTCCCTTTTCATCCCAAGGCTGATAGTTTCAGTCTTCCTGGAGAAAGCGGGACAGAATAGGAAGGGATAGCAAGAATCATGGTGACGTCATTGCTGGGAGCATTGTGATGATGATCATGATGGGGATTTCTTTCTCTCTGATCTTCCACATGGGGTTACTTTTATGTTTCTTTTCTCACAGCCCATTTCCCTCTCAGGGGCTGCATCTAAGGCCAGAGTGGCACAGTTGCCTCCCCCAGCCTCAGTTCTGCACCAGGGCTGCTGTTTGTTACGCACCGACTCCCCGCCTTGGCCAGGACAGTGCCATATTGAAGATCATAAGAAAAGCTAAAACAGGACAGCCCATAGGCACTGCTCTTCTCAGCAAGTGCCAAACCAGGCTGAACCCAGCTGTGGCCACAGTGAGCCTGTATGAGCCCTGAGACCCTGTGCTGCCAGGGCAGGAAAAGGTCTGCAGCTTTTAACTAGTCATGGCAAAAATCACATTTACTGGGTTACAATTTCTTCCTGTCTCCTGAGAGCAGAGATTGTGTCTTCTGGATTTAGATTATGCCTGACCCATTTTTAGAGGTTACCACTATCTGGGTAAATAACAATCTGTGGGAAATGTGTGTTCTCCTGAGAAATGCCCACAATGCTGAGGGCAAAGGAAAAGGAAATAAATACTAATTAATTTGATGCCAAAACAAAGTAGCATGTAGCACTCAAAAATGTGTGATATGATAAGAAAGCCATATGACCCCCTCACAAAATATATCTGGGAGACAACATTTCCATGGGAAGGGCTATAGACTAATATGTCTCTTTTATTTCTGACTTATGTTATCAAGAAGAAAGCACTTTGTTCTCGCTCCCCTATTCTGAACTGACATTAAGCCTACACTTCGCCTCTTCAAGCCACAAGTTCTAGTAAAGTGATGTCACAGTAAATCAGATGCAACACAAGCTGTTGTGTAGAAGTGGTCTGGCTGCACAATTTATGTGGGACTGCTATTTGGTGGTAAAAATTTGATTTAGCCTGAAACTATTTTTAGCCAATTCCATGTCATGCCATGCCTTTGAGATTTTAGCCAACTTCTTCCTATCGGTATGCCTGCTTAACTCTCATAAGAAGGTATGGGCAAAGTTGGAATGAAATGTAAGTGTAACATTATCTGTTCACATTTCATTTTGTATTTATTTACTTAATCATATATTTTCTGTTCGGAGTACAACTTCCATTGTATAGGAGGCCTCAGCACATACCCAATTATTTTCCGTAGAAATAAAATGTGTGTGTAAGTCTGTATACACATATGCAAAAGCTCAGCATTTACATCATTTCAGTTTAATAACACATAAAAGTCTCTGATCATTGAATATGTAAACAATAAAATGACAAAGATATATAAACTCAGTTAGGTATTAGCAAAATCATTAACTTAAATGCCCATGCTACTGTAACCTTCAAAAGAGAAATGTTATTGGCACCTTTCCTTTAAGTTAGACAGTAATGTTGAAGAAATATAGCTAAGAGGAGACCCAGTAACCTTCAGTTAAATGAGACAGCTTAAACATGTGGAGTGAAGCATCAGAAATCAAAACATCATGTGAAACCGATAGCCTTAAATTTATTTGTTTAGGTGATGAACCCTTTGGCTATCAAGACACCCAGAATATTGGTCCTTACTTTAAAGAAAGAGGTAATTATTTTGTTACAAGTAAAACTTTCTATAATATAATCCTTTTTTATATTTATATTCAGTCTGTAAATAAATATTTTAGACAGGCTGGCTGTTTCCATTCGAAACTTACAGGAGGACATGTGACCCCAGATCTGTGTATTTTTTCCAGCTGTATGTGTTGATCCAGTAAAAGCAGCTACCTCTTCCTATGGAAGTTATGCTGCTTATGTCCTTAAAACACCTTGGCTGTAATAGAACTACCATTAAAATATGATGGATACTTTCACTGTTCCTGTTGGTGTCCTTATTTTTTTCTTTTAAAGAAAAGGGAAGATAGACCAAGGGTAAAGACCACCTGATCCTGATCTGACAACTCCAGGCAGCCAATAAAACATATTAACTATGAAAATACTTTGAGCTGGTTCAAGGGAAATAAGAAACACAGGAGCATACATGAACCTGTTTCTCCTCATGCTCAGTGAACTAAGGGTGTAGTCTGTGATTAATTTCAGTTAATGCGAATTTATCCCCAGCTATATGCCCAATTCCTTCTGCGGCAGGTTAGCCCGCCCCATGTGTAGAGGAATTGTTAGGAAAACAGGGTGTTTCCTTCAGAGCCTTCTGAAGCAGTGGCCCTTTCCAGAGAACTTAATTCAATAAGTGACAGGAAAGAGACTGTGTCTCTGTATTTAGTCATGATGAGGTTCAGCTGAGGACTGAGAGACTTAGATGCTGGTCCTCACTCCCAGGAATGCTTGTAGATATTATCCAGTATCTATATACTATGCATACCAAAACAATCCTGAAAACACAGGTACGTTTCCCATTTATCAGATGGATTTTTTACCTACTGAATAAAAGAAAGATGCTTGTCCTGTGTTCTGGTTTCTACTCTCAGTGACTTCTTCTAACAGCACCCACTAGAGCAGGAAGTAGCTAACTGCTAAGGCTATATTATCCACAAAAATGACTTCTAGGCTGTTTTCCAATAACTTTACATGTAGCTATAAATAAGCCTTAATTTTTGGCATTTGCAATGATTCTCTTCACAAAATAAAACTTTGAATCTGATACTTCACAGCTCCTGAAGTATGAGATTTTTCCTTGAAGATCTTAAATAGCTCACATCTTAGAAACCACTTTTTTTTGTTTTTCTTATGTCTTTTAAGAGCTGAGTTTGTCCAAGGCAACTCAGCTAACCCTTTCAGACACCACGAAAGAAATGGAGAAAATGCCTTTTCTGTGCAGGGTCATGAGTTTCCTAAGCCACAGGCTCTCTGACTTTCAGACACAGGAGCATCATTTAAAGCAGAGAGCAGCTTAATACATCCCCTTCACCGTGATTTCTATTTGCGTGTGCTACTTCCCTTTCTACTTGTGATTATGTGACATCTTTCTGACAACTGCAGCAAGGGAAATAAATATAAAAGTATTTGTGTATTTTTAGTTGTCTAGAATGGAATGATTGTGCTGTCACTTTTGCTCCTCATTTTGTCTCCCACGCCCATCTGTTCTGTTCCTCTGTTGCATCCTCTACATGTTTCTTTGCCACCTGATTCTCTCACCACCTTTTCCCTTCATTGAACCGGGATCAAGGAGGAGAGATTGCCATCTGACCTATGAATTCTCCACAGACTTCTATCAAATAGTATGCAGGCCACAACCTAAGGACTGTAGCTCTTTTATCTCTTATTCCCTGGGTTATTTCAGAGCTTACCGATTTGAGTTTACGGTTTTTAGCAGAGTTTTAATTTACCTCCAGACAGATATACTTGCTTTGTAAATTTACAGCATTTATGCTGAAAAAATCTGTTGAATTGTTTATGTTCACTTCACGCATTCATCCACAAACAGTTTCAAAGGAAAAAGGCTCATGCCTTAGTTTGATAGGAGATTCCAGACCAGATGAAAGTAATATTGCTAAGGTGTAGTGGATTTCTTTCTTCTGTGCTGTACATGAATTTTAACTGGAGTCCTGAACCAAAGCTATTAAACCAGTTGTTGTGAGAATATCTGACTTTCGGGTACCTTTATTCCTTAGGTATTAATCTCACTCGGTTCTGTGTTCCCACAACCCTTGTTAGTTTACAGGTGTGTATGATCACCTTGAGTATCCAAAACAACCTGTGTCATAAATGAGTGCTCAAATGAAGAGCAGGTTTCTGATCCTTCTGTCTCCTGTAAACATGCCAAAACTGCAACCATTGTTATGTCAAACTTGTTTTTCTTTACTGTTGAAGTCACTTTGAGATTTTTACTAATTTTATTGTTCTTGAACAATGGCTGGTACTATGGATATAGGCATATACTGTATTTATTGATATCTCAGTGTTTTGTTTGGTCTGGCAGATAAATTAATAACCTTTCCAGTGAGATTAAATCTGCCTACAAGTACAGTCTGTATTTTTTTGAAATATTTTTTCCAAAAATCTCAGGCACACTAAAATTTGTTGCCACCATTAGATTTTCATTGATATGCATTGAGAAATAGAATTTAAAACCATCAAAGGAGGTGCACAAACTGGAAAGACATTGACATATCATCACATGTTTTGTGAACAAAGTAGTATTCTGTTTGCAGCTTGATGCGTGCTCTTTTTCCCAATCTTCTTCAACAGATTGAAAAAAAAAGTATTGACACTTTACACTCCTTCAGTTTTGAGTTAGGTTGGAGTAGCAATATATTGGTATGTGTACTTGGAAAATAACTGGGGATTTGATATGACAATCACTCAAATGCAGTGAAAAGAGTGCATACTTACATATATGTCTCAGACAAAAATTTCTTTAGTAATTTCTAATGATTAGATTTAATGATCTGAGTATTGAAATGACAGCACTGAATATTTCAGGCAAGAAAGGAGGATGGAGAAAGACCTTATTCATGCAGAAACAGCAACAGCAGATATTACTGACTCATTTCTTTTTCTGCTGAGAAGCCACATTTTATGAAAAGCACTCCTCAAACTGCTTTGCCCATTTAGGTGTGTGCACAAATGCGTGTATGTGATACAGCATACACATATACTTATATAAGACATTGTAGCAAAAAACATCATTCCAAGTAGGTCTGCCCATTTCTTTCCATATTATCTGTTTTTCCAATAGAAGACACTCAGAATATTTTTGTGTGGCTAATTGGGAAGACTAGTTTTTCACAGTGAGTTATCTGTGCAGTGTGGTATACGTTAACCTTTCCTTCTTGAAGCTTGGTGTTACTGTTTTGATATAGATAAGGGAAAAACACATTGTTTTAATCCTGCAGAATCATCTGCACCAGAAGCGCTTTCATGATAGGTGAGGGCGTACAACAGCTTCTTCAAAATAGTACTGTTATTTTGGTTTCTGTTGCAGAAAGGTCTTTCTTGAATCTAGAGAACTCTATTTTGAAGAAAGAGCTAGCATATAATTGTTCTGTCATGGCTTTGCTCTCTCTTGATTTTCTTTTTTTTTTTCCCCACAGAAAAAAAGCAAAATCATTTTACTATCACTATTCATCCATTATAATATATGTTTACCACTTCCATCTTACTAAAATGGAAATATTCTTTTCCTGGGTGCATAAGCACAGGAATGTGTCCTTAAAAAAATAATAATTATAAAAAAACAACACAAGGATGCAGTGTTAGATACAGTGAAAGAACAATAGGAACAATAAAAGAGTTACTGAGCTTCAGCTGAAATGATGAGTTTCTCCTTTACTCTTGTGTGTCTTTGTAGATAATAGGTTTTAAGAACTCCAGTTTTTCAGTTTTAATTCCTAGGAAATTTGTCCATCAGGCCACAATGTTCAAGGCTACATTTAGCTGAAGTATATCAAAGAAAAAGCAATATGCTTTAAAAAGATGTATTATGTATGGTATTCAACAGGAAAATGGTGTGCCTTTAAAAAGACATTCCAAGTTCTACCTACAACTGTTCATGTGAGTATACTTGCCAGTGAGCCAATGGGCTGAAAGTCCGAAGGACCTGAGTTTATTCAAGGAGTTCACTTACCATGGGGAGAACATGATTAGATTCAGAACTGGCCACAAGGTTTCATAGATTTCCATACGACTGTGCAAAGCACAAATTGCTAGCCAAGTGTACAGCAGAATGGCAAGTGGCTCTACCCACTTCAGCAAAATTTGGGGTTGTGCTGGAATATCTTTGAAAATTTGTTCATGTGAAGAAATTATGTGGAATATTTTTTCCCACATTTCAGGTCCATATTTTAGCAAGAGCTAAGGATAGGTGTACGTTTGCTTCACTGCATTTAATGTTTTAGCCCAGCTCTGATTTGGCTGGCCTTGGGCAATAATTAATAGAATCTGCTTTTGACAGAATAAGATTAGTGTGTTCTTTTGTTGTGCTCTGTGTGCTTGCATTTTTAAACCGGAAACCTAAGTGATTCACAAAGTGAAAGGAATCTAAGATCCAGTTAAAAAAGAAAATATTTAAAGCAGAAATTATTAGCACATGGTAGGTTTAAAATATGCTTTGGAAACTAGAAGAAAAATATCCAATTCCTTTAGTTATCATTCACTTACGTTTTTCCCAGTGACTTGGCAACGCAGAGTATTCGCTGATTTAGTAGTGGTGGCCTTTGAAATTTACTTTGATCAGCTTTCTGAAACAGTTTTATATAGAGAGTTGTAAACTTAATTAGTAAAGAACAGAAATTAGGAAATTAGGACTACAATAGCCTTGAACAGATCTTGAGGCTATCAAAATTACAGAGACGTGTATGTTACCCTTCTTGCTTTAAAATCTATTAATCCTATTGATTTTGGTCTGGATGACTCAACCATATCACTGGATCGAGTTTATTAAGTAATTTTCATATTAATTCAGTGGTCCCTTTTAAAATCATTATGGTGAAGTTTACCAGAGGAATCTTGCAATCAAGAAATGCACTTTTCCTAGGCACTAGAGTTAGCAATTTATTGTTCTACTCAAAACAGTTTTCATGAGTATTCATAGCCTCACAGAGTGGACAAAGACAGTTTCACATCTAGTAATTCCTCCTAAAGTTGATTTGGGAAGTCAGGATTATGATCCATGCCAAGGGAGGATCCTCAAATATGTATTAAACATACTTTTGCATGGGATCTGAAGGCACAAGAGTCATAGAAGAGGTTCCTGTAAAAGAGTTAGGCTACTGCAGGGAATGGGACATCAATTATAAAGAGAAAATTGCTTTCTGCTAGTAATATATATACACATTTATGTGATATACGTGTGTGAGTATATATACAATCTCACTGGAAAAATAAATTCTATGGGAAATGTTTCAGGGGCATATAAAGGCCATGTAAAGATGAGTTTTGAATAAATCCAAACCTGATTCTGTTATGCTATCAGCAAAGTACTCGGGCAGAGAGCCAGAGGTCACTGTTATCCACCGGAACTGGAATAACCTAGTGAAGAGAGAGCTCGTCTAATGCAGAAGGTTCCTCCTTAGCCTTCCCAGGACAATGCAAGTATGTCAGACCTCAAAGTAGCTTTCATTTTATTTTATCTAAAGCATTATACCAGAGGAAACTTTGCTTACTGTACCTGCTCACTTCAGAAGTCTATCAGATAATATATCTCCACAACTTAACTCCAGGTTAAGAGGCCATTCTTTGGATTGCACCTGAAGTGTAAAAGGCTTTCTTTCTAAAGGAATAGGGATATGAAGAAATAAAGATGTCTGAAGTGTGTGACACTGACACAGATGTGTATTATATGCATCTAGAATCCCAAATGTGGAAAATCTACCATTGCAGGAAACTACAGCCAGCTGCAAATAGCAGCAATTTTCTGCTTCACAATGCACTTAAAGTAGACTGAAGATAGTTGGTTCAGGTCTTTTTGCTAAGGTAATGAATGCCATCTTAAAATTTACAGTAAAATGGGACAACCTGATTTGTACAGCCAGCCTGTATATTAGGTTCAGGAATAGCTGCATATCAAGGGTGGTATTTTCTCTGTATTTTTTGCCCAGTTTCTTACAGAATCAAGGCTTCTGTGATCCTGCACTGTTTTTCTGAGTCTTTCTAGAACTGGTTTTAAACCAGTTAGCCAGATACACCCACTTTTTTGCACAGGGGTAGACGTGTAAAAGATAGCTCTTTCTACCCGTAGTGTAGATATTGACAGCTAGCATAGTGGAGAGAGTCTATTGGTGCCCATATTAACGAAAAGATAAAGTATGAATTCAACCCAGATTAGAGTCAAGCTTGAGAGAGATGTTATAAGTGCATCTAAGTGAGATAAAACTTCATTTGGCATTTGCTTGTTAGACAAAACCAAACCCCACTCCAATACAAATACCCATAGGAAACCCACTCTATTCTTCTGATGACAGTGCTTCTTCTATTACACTTCTCATTAGTAAAGCTGCAGTACTCTAAGGAGTAAATCAGTTTCACTGCCTTCCATTCTTGCAAAAATAGGATCTGAAACATAAAATTTTCCCATCATGTAGCAGAGAGAGAAGTAGAAATTACATCTCTCATAATGCAGACTAGCAATATGCCTGAGTTGGCAGCAGTGCCTTAGGTCTTCATAGAAATCACAAGTAGGATTAAAGTAAGATTTTAAGCTGTCAGGTTTACCTAACTATATGCTAGCTGTATGCAATAAGCATATGCTTGAGGCATGGTCACAGGAGTAAGATGGCTGAACAGGTAGACTATCAGCCTTTCTCCTTGTATCTGAACTTGGAGGATGACGTCCTAGTGTGACAGACCAAAGCCATTTCTCAACAACCTCTGTCTTCCAGGCATGACAATTCCCAGAGCTCCTGGGTCTTAGGGGTAGCATTAAGACAAAACAATGCTGCAGCTGTCCTTCTCCAGTCAAACAAATGGTGGATTTATCTCCAGAGACTGAAAGAGAATTTGTTCATGGTTTTTTTGCCTTTTTTTCCACTTCGTGCTGTGAATTCTAAACAGAAACATGAGTAGAGAAGTACCTTACTCTTTAGTTTCTCACTTACAGTTTCACACTTGGAGGATACCATGACAAGTTTGTACTTTGGCATGAAAGCATCAGGATCACAAAATTTACTATAAATATCTAGTAAATATATTTGGTAAAAACTTTTTGCTGTAAATGCACAAAGGGAAAAAATGAGAGAAAGTCTTCTGTGATTTTTAGAAGCTTATTTTCCCTGCTGTTTTCACAGGCATGCATTTGAAAGTTCAAACTGCCACTGAATGTAGCCAAACTGTCAATGCATGTGTCTAACATTACACAGCTCAATCCTGATAGTCTTGGATAACTTTGGGCTCTAATTATATACTGACCTAAATTTTTGAAGAGTGATTTCAGATGTTTCTCTTGAGATCCACAATTTGAGGTTGTTTAAAGAGACCAAATATTTATAGATTCAAAATGGCTTTTGTATTTAATTATCTAGACCTTTTTAAGAAAAGAAAAATTAGGAGGATTAAGGACTTACTCAGGCCTGGCATTCTGAAATTCATACTGGCTGGAAGTCATCCTTAATTTCTTACAAATGTCATCTGGGCAAAGTGCTAGATGAAGTCTGGCACCAAAGGCATTAATTGGGCTGAACTAAAGGCTAAAGGTAAGAAAGCATCTATGGTTGAAAGGTGCTTAATGTTACCTAAACCAGGAGGGGTACACTGTTTTATCATATATCCAACTGAAGGAATTTTATATATCAGGGTAGTGGCAAGGAATCCAACAAACCCCAGAATAATACTAATTAAATATATCACAAAACCTGTAAATTCAAAACCAAATTTTTTTATTTGTGGTTTTCATCCCCTGTGAAAACTGTAGTTATACTTATTGCTTCCTGCGTTTAGTGCATTCCAAATTTTAGTAAAAGCTGTGTTTTCCCAAAAACGTATTTTTCTCTGTTTGAATTGTGCAGAAGAAATTTGAGCTACAGCTTAAAATCAACCAAACAAAACACCTTTGGCATGAGAAAGGACAGAGACTTATACCCTAACATAGTATGAAAAAAGAAAGAGTAACTGAGGAAGAGAGTAGTTGTGATAAAAACTGAAATTCAGACAGTCAGCCTATGCTTCTTTAAGACTTACCCATTTTTTCTTATTTCTCCATTAAAAATAAAAGGTTATTTTATCAGTCACTTTGTGTTGACCTATTCAGCAGATAAATTGAATGGTGCATGCTAACTGGTATTATTTGTTCAAATACGTATCTCCACTAAGTTATTTGATCTTGGTATAATGTAATCACTTTTGATTACAGATATTGCTATCATCTGTTATGCTTGTAATTAATTAATCACCATTTAATTCATTTCCTATTGTAATACATCAGATATTATCAGGTGATACCTTGTATTGCCATTTGCTATTAATGAGATTTGGTGTTGTGAGCTGAAATTTAACCTTTAAGGATCCCACCATTCGAAGTTATCTCTAAAGAGTTAATCCTCTACAGAGTTGTGCTAGAGATAATTCAATCCGCTCTATTTCATGTTTGTGATACTAATTATTGTGTATGAAAAATTCTTTAATTCACTTTGCCTATAGTGGTTTTGCTGTCAGCAATGGTATTCATAGTGATTTTATTACAGATTGGGTTCTCGTCCAGCTTGCACATATTCACAGGAATAACTGTAGTCAGGCCAAACTGTCTCAGTCATCTTAAAGGAACTCAATAGTGTTACATTTACTGACAGAAGCATTTATGAGATACAAGATTCAGCGAGTACAACATTAATAAAAAACCACTATTAAGAATCTAGATTGATTTCTCCTTGTTTTTCACTTTTTTGTTTCTTCTCACTTCTGAACACAAATCCTCCCTATTACCATATTGCACTTTTATTTAATAGAATTAATATTCATCTGGTTATATTACACAGATTCCTCTGTCTCCATCACAGACACAGAGCTGGGGGCTGGGGTTGTGTGTGGCTATCTCCCATACACACTCATCTTAGGTTTTTCCGTAATATTTCAAGAAATTTCAGATACTTGCTTTTAGAGAAAATTTGTGCCTCTGGAGGAATAGCAATAAGCTGGACTTGTCACCAAGATTTCATCCAATATTCCTCTAAGCTCTAAAGCCATGAAATTACCTTCTGCTCAGCATCAAGGTAGGTCATCATATTGTCCTGAAGCAGCAGCCAGAGGAAGAGAGATTGCAACTTCCTCCATCTCTCCCCATTAGTCTGGAGAGTCACTGGGCACAGCACAGAGTAGCCTCCCCAGAATATGACTGTGCACATGTTACCAGGTTTATTGTGGCAGTAGCACCAAGGCTTCCTCTCTTCCCTGCTCAGCTGTACATTGGTAACAAAATGCGTCTTTGGTCCCTCCTCTCTTACTGTGCCTTTTCCCAGGCAAAGAGCCGGTCAAAGCAATTTATGGTTGTTCTCTATATCCACCCTTTCATGTTCCTCTGGTCATGGTACACTCACTGGGTCAACCAGCTCTACTCATTGCTACCTCATCAGGACCCCTCACGTTATTAAAATAAGATCTATTCATCTCTCATTTGTGTGTAATCTGTGAATCTCAGTCTAGGGGTTTATATTAATTGCTGTTTAACACAATCAATAGCCATTCTTAGTGCATTTGGTCTGTGGAATAGGATCTTCCCATTCATTCTTAACTGTGCCTTTCCACATGGAAAATGCCTGTGAGTGACTATTTCGTGTTTCTCTTTTGGAAAGAAGTTTTTGGATGATGTATTTGACAATTTCTCCATGTGTTCAGATCATAGAATGGTTTGGATTTGAAGGGACCTTAAAGATCATCTAGTTCCAGTTTTACCTATACTTATTTGAGGACTGGACACTAGTACATATGTAATTCTTAATGAAACTATTGAAAGATGCTTTTTCCTACTAGAAAGGAAGACTCGGTCAAATGAACTATAGGACGAGATGTTACCGAGAGGATTCTGCCTAAATGCCTATTTTATATTATCTATTATTCAAAAAGGATAAGCAGGATATTTCCTGAATATACAATAATAAACAGAGGTTGACTCTATATCTTGATAATGATTATCTTAAGTAATACTAGAGGATCATAAACAGAGAAAATATATATTATCCTCTGGAAAATTATTTTTAAACTGAACTCTGAATTAGTACAAGAGAAAGAAAAGTGGTTTTTCCCAAAGTTGTTCTGGAGAGCTAATTTTGGTTCTATGTACTTTAGGTATATATAACAAGAAACCTTATTTCACGGGTATACACACCAGAATGAACTCTTATGTCCTTTGATATTACACAGTGTCATATGACCACTTACGTGACCATATCTATGCAGGACTGCAAACTAAATTTCTTGCTATAATAATATTTATTATTAAGTGTAATATGATCAATCAAATGTCAGTTTCTTTAATTGTATGTATGCACCATATTAAATTTCATTAAACTATGTATACAGCAGAAAACAGCTTACAATGTAGTTACATCACTTAATTGATTTAAAATAATTTCTTTTTAGAGAAAATATGATACTCTGGTCAATGCTGAAACTTACTTATTTTAAAGCATGTGCTTACATCCTTTGAAGCCAGTGCAATGTCTGCTTTGGTACTGTCCTCTGAATGAGTAGTGAAGCACAGTCTTTTGCTGACTCAAGCTCAGTTGCTATAGAAAAACAATACTGATCTACTCAAACATTGATCTAATTATTTTTTTACTAAATTTCAATTAAACCTCAGTAAATACTGTACATGCCTAGACATAATTCAGAAGAGTGATTTAGGTTTTTTACAGTTCTGAAGATTGGTAACTGTTAGAATAATATTGCTACGAATTAGTAATGTACGTATCATTTATCAATATTATATATCTTTATTCCAGCAATTGTATGCTTTTGTTTCTTTACTTATATGCTTACAACATGTAACTATAGGATACTGTTATCTGAACACTTCAGTATTCCTGGCAGGGGCCATTTTGAAAAATTCAGAGATATTCTCATATCATCACTTTAGACAAACTAAAATGCTTGGAAACTATTAAGTTTAATTCTTTATCTATGGACTACTTTATTTTACTGATAAACTATCTAAAAGCAAATCCATTATTTCACACATGCAATAGGCTATAAATTTCCAAGGCATATGCAAAACTTCAAGATAATGAGTTTCTAATGCTTGTGCCTATCCATCCTCCCATTCATAGCTATGCATAATTCCCAAGGACAACAGAGTACTGAATATTTGTTTACCAAAGGGATATAAAGAAATGCCAGCTACCGTATTAAGCCTTAAGAAACGATGATGTCTTGAATCTTCTGCTACTGCAAAACTTAATAAACAAATTCAATTTCAGCAAGTGGACACAAAACATGGGATTTTAATTTACAATATGGCTACTTTACAGAACTGCGGCAATGTAAATAAAGCACTGCAGGTAAGCAAATGTCATATAACTATTTTCTGCAGTAGGTTGAAATGGTTTAAATATAAATGATAATTACACTGACAGTTTTACAGAGCTATAAATCTGCATACAAGTATTCATATGTCAGCATCATTTGGATCTTACTGGTCAAGTATCAAGAGTTGCACTTGGGATACTCTGGGGACCTGTGCTGAATGCCAAGATGTCATAGTGAAATATTAGGTGCCAGAAGAAAAAATCAACAAATGTACAGCTAATATAGCAAGAATTTGATCTTCTGCCCTCTACTGTTATTTTCCAAGGTGTTTTCTCTTTCCACCTACCTGTTAAGTTTAGCATAGATTTACTCCAGAGATTTATTATATTTAAAACAGTGATAGATGTTGTTGCGGTTAAAGTGGTAGATTGTACTGCAGTAATCATAGGCCAGTGATAAATACAGAGTATGTAAGTGTGCCCATCTTCCACTCCTTACTTGAATGAAATAGGGCATGGGATGCAGTATGTAGGCATTCAGCTATTTTTGGCATAATTCTTTAACATTTCAGGAAACTAAAGAATCAGAACCTGCTATGATCTACAGATCGTGGCTGGTGCCAAGACTTGTCTAAGAAATGTGCTTTGAATACAGAAAAAGATTAAAATAATCAGTAACTGCAAAATATTCTTTATTACTGTATTACTAATTTGGCTTAAGCCAAGGAAGCATGTGTGTTGTAGCAATCCCAGCCACAGGAAAAAAAATATTACTATGTGAGAGAGCTTCTTTTTAGGCAGGTCACATGTTGAAGCTGTCCACTGGCCATGAACAGAGTAAATATTATGGGCCAGTTGGGTCTCAGAAAGCAGAGAACATTTATTCTAGCCCTCCATTCCCAACACCAGTGTTGACAAGGTAAGTTTCATTCATGAGTGACATTAACTACCAGTCTGCCAGCTCTGCACTGCCCCTGTGAAGACAAGCACTACCGTCTCTGCACCTCGATTTTGAAAGGAACCCAGCTGGAGTCAAATGAAACCTAGAAAGTGGAATCAACCATTTGGAGCAGGTGAACTGGAAAGAAGATTAAAGCCCTGAGGTTCAGCCACAGAATGGTAGAAAAATACCCAACTGCAATGTCTTAACATGAAGAGCTGGACTTGTCCACATAGGACATTTTTTTAAATAAACTTTCAATGAACTTTTAAAACTGATCAGTTACAGAAGGAAACGAATGAAATATCCTTGTTCAAAATCAAAGATCATAGAATCATAGAATGGTTTGGGTTGGAAGGGACCTCTAGAGGTGTTCTAGTCCAACCCCCCTCCAGTGAGCAGGGACATCTTCAACTAGATCAGGTTGCTCAGGTTGCTCCAACCTGACCTTGAATGTTTCCAGGGATGGGGCATCTACCACCTCTCTGGGCAACCTGTTCCACTGTTTCACCACCTTCATAGTAAAAAATGTTTTCTTTGTATCTAGTCTAAACCTACCCTCCTTTAGTTTAAAAACATTACCCCTTGCCTGTCACAACAGGCCTTGCTAAAGAGAGTGCCCTCATCTTTCCTATAGTCCCCCTTTAAGTACTGAAAGGCTGCAATAAGGTCTCCCCGCAGCCTTCTCTTCTCCAGGCTGAACAACCCCAGCTCTCTCATCCTGTCCTCATAAGAGAGGTGCTCCAGTCCTCGGATCATTTTTGTGGCCCTCCTCTGGACCAGCTCCAACAGCTCCATATCCTTCTTGTGCTGAGGGCTCCAGAGCTGGACGCAGCACTCCAGGTGGGGTCTCACCAGAGCAGAGCAGAGGGGCAGAATCACATCCCTCTACCTACTGGCCACACTTCTTTTCATGCAGCCCAGGATACGGTCAGCCTTCTGGGCTGCAAGCGCACATTGTTGGCTCATGTCCATCTTTTCATCCACCAGTACCCCCAAGTCTTTCTCTGCAGGGTTGCTCTCAATCCCTTCATCCCCCAGCCTGTGCTGATACTGGGGGTTGCCCCAACCCAGGTGCAGGACCTTGCACTTGGTGTTGTTTAACCTCATGAGGTTCTTACAGGTCCACCTCTACAGCTTGTCCAGGTTTCTTTGGATGATATCCCATCCTTCTGGTGTGTCAGCTGCACTGCTCAGCTTGGCGTCACCTGTAAACTTGCTGTTTAATGCAATTCAGTTTTATTTACTTAATGAGTGAACTTACACACTTATGAATTGGCATCGTCTGTTTCCCAAATATGCCTGTCTGTGGCTTCAGTGATAAGCACACTTTTATTGACTACGGCTCTTGTCTCCATTAATAGGTCTTTGTGGCAAGTGCCAACCTGCAACAAGAGCTCATGGGGATCTTTTTCTGGGATGGGAATAAAAATTAGTTGCTCCTCCTGTAAACAAAGCACTATCATATACTTGCACTCTGAAATACACTTTTTATCAAGGACCATAATCTTTTAAGAAAGACCTGCACAAATAAAGGAAGGGTCAGAGCACCTCAAAAGGCTGCAGTAAATCTAGTAACAAAATTACTGCAGAATCTTCTCCCAGATACCATTCTTCATCCTTTATAAGAGTAATAAACATAATTACACAGGTCCTTAGATAAATGCATTATGAAAATATTATGAAAAAGTAATTCAACTAAGTTAACAGAATTCACCTGAGAGAAGAAAGTTCACCCTCTCAAAGAAATCAAATATTTTATGAATACATTTAATGTTCAAAAGTCTTGACAATCCAAATAGAATCAGTAATTAAATAAATGGTGTCTCATGTCCCAGTAATATCTCTAACCTTTTATTATTAAGCTAGAGTCTGGGATTTAAGACATCTTTCTTAATCCGACCTCTGGGATCACACCACACACTCTAGGGTGTACATAAAGCAAGACTTTTATTTATTTTTATATGTCTGCTATTTCTTCCCTTATAAAACCCACTAAACCTAAAATTGTTCTCCTCACCTCACAAAGAAAATGGAAATACATATTTAACCTACAAAAATTATCTAACATTTTTAACAAAGTTTTCAACATCTGTAGAGTGTTGGAAGATGGGACAAGAAGACCTGAAGCAGTTGTTGTGTACAAGGGAGTCTAATGCTCCTTAAATATAAGGCCTGCAACCAATGTTTCATGCTCCTCCACTGGTGCACAGTGTGAGAGACACAAACACCTCCATCTACCACAATGAAAGGTAGACAGATGCATAAATCTAGTAATCTAAGTTATAGAAGCAGTCATGCACACCCAAGAACATCTGTTGGATTTCATCTTTGCCAAGCAAAGCCCCTTCAACCACTCTATTCTTGGTACAGCCCAGCTCTGCTTTACCTCTTTAAAAAAGCCTAATTTTATCCAGGATTAGACCTGCTGTGTACTCAACAAATGTGTCACCATACAATGCCCTTAAAACTCACAAAAATATTGTGTGGACCATAAAATTTTTTTAATACTTAATCTATATTCTATACATTCCTGCTGTGGAGAGAAGACCCTGAAGACTAAATTTTTTTAAGTGCTCTGGCATTTAGGTTATTTTTCAAAGCAGTGAACTGTTTCTCAGTTGTTCAGAGACATTAGTGTTTGCACCATAATGCAGAACCTGGTGGCAAAACAGCAGTTGGCAAGATGACATCCAATTAATATTGCTCTTTCCCAAAAAGAGCATTCATAATTCCTGGTTCTGCTGCTTTCCCAGTCTTTGCTCCTTTTGTGTGCGTGTGTGTGTATGTTCAGAATTTCTTCCTATTGCCCTGTGTTAAAGAAAGAGTACCTTCACAGATGGGGTGTTTAATTGCGATTCTTTGTGATTATTATTGTAACTTTTAGCATAAAGAAGGCTTCATTGGGTCAGCTTAATGGTACAAGGCCTATACCATACCTGGAATATGGATTGAAAGACACATGGAAGAGAGTAAGAAAGTGAGTATGCAGTGACCCCTATGTTTTTTATATTTAGTCCTAACTTATGGTAAACTGAAGTTTAGGGACTTTCAGAGCAACAAGTTGTATGTGAAACTTTCTTATCAGTGCCCCTCCATGCCCTTATCTTCCATGATCTCTCTGACCTCCTTTTGCACCCATCCGGTGGTAATGAGTTCTGGGGTTTAATTATACACAGCATGGAATAGCACTTTTTTCTGTTTTACACCAGCTGGCTGATCTTTTCATTTGCTACTTTTGCTTTCTTTTATTGTGAGAAGAAAAGGAATGAGGAGTGATTATTCGGTCTTCCATATTGTTCATATTAATGAGTGTATTTATATGAATGTGCATACTAATAAATGTCAACTATGCCTTCCCATTTTTTACAAACTGAAGAATATTAATCTATTCAATTGCTCCTTTTGTAGAAGCAACATCACTTCCAGGATCAGCAAGTTTTATTCAGTTGCACTTTTATTGTAATTGTACTGTTTACTGTATGGTTTAACTGAGTCTACTCAGTTACAGTTTTAGTATATTCTGGGTGAGCAGTAGAAAAGAAGGGTAGAATTAGAATGCATGCAGTGTCAAAAATACAAATGTAGCATGGATTAGTTCAATGACATAACTGGTTTTGTTGTTTTTTGTTCTTTATTCCTTTTCTTTGTATCCTTCCATCTTGCCAAAAAAGAGATGGTTTTATTGTTCAGAAGAAAATGTCTGTTCATGTGACATACCGACTTAAATTGGGTCCTGTTCAGAAACCAGAAAAATGAGGATACACTTTAACCTCCTTTCTTTCCCTTTTTATATGCCTACTTACCTTACAGTCTTTCTCATTAAAAAAAAAATGCAAGCAACTTTAACCTCATTCCAGGTATAAGTTTATCATAGTGTGAGGAACTATACTGATCCCAGGTTTTTCACTATGTACTCCTTTTCCTTTTGCAAGTTATGTGCCACCTTGTAATCTGCTATCTTTCATTAAAAAAGAAAATAAGGCCAAAAAATCCCTTTAGAGTTCAGTCAGTTACTTCTGCCATAACCCGTCTTCCACTTCATCCTCATCAGAGGTTTTCCATACATTTATATATCACTCCTTCCCTGTTCTTTCTTGCAGAATTTTTTTAACCAAAACACCTACTACTACAGCTGAGTATAGCTATGCTGACTTGGGTGTCTCCTTCAGTATCAATACCCTTCTACTCCCATAACAGAATATTCCATTTTCAGCAAGCAGAGAGCCATTTAGAGGAACTATGGCCCCTTTGATCCATGACTTTATGCCTTTGCATATATGGCCCAGAGTATATTGGCTTTTATTGCCAGTATATCTCATTACAACACATATCTAATATCTTGTTCACTGACTCCCTTCCAATGTTACTACTTCTGTGGTTTTTCCTTCACACTGATTCCTACTGCTCTAGCTTTAACGTATTAGTATGCCTTTTTCTGAGTAGTGGCTTGTTTTGTTATTTCCTGCCTGCATTTCTCCCTAGGGCCTTTGCATAATGCTTCTGTCCTCTCTAGTATTTGTGACTCTTCCTAATTTAGTATCATTTGTGCATTTCATTAACATGCTGTTTATTCTTTCTTCCAGATTGCTAATGAAGATGTTAAATAGGAACAATCCTGAAACTACACCCTTCATTACCCTACAAGATATTTTTCCCCTAGTCACTATCATAATCTTTTGTTTATAGTCTTTCAGCCAGTTTTAACCCACATGCCTCTATAAAAACCATTTCAATTCATTTTCCACTTACGACTGCAAAAACCATGGCAGTGAAGATTTCAAGAACATATGGATACAACCTTGATGCTCTGAAAGTCATGAGAATTGCTGTTAACCAAAAATTTTCTGGGTATCACCATTACATGTCAAGAGAGAGAAGATTTTAGGAATCAAAATTATGGTGGTGTTTGGGACTCTGTGTATTGCTCCTGCTCTGTTCTACTCACTGTCATATGTGCCATCATATGTGCAGTTACATTCAAAGCCATTATTAATACCTTTTCTGAATTGTATGACAAAACCTGCATCTTCAGTGCAGCAAATTTCTTACATATTCACATATAGATACATAATAGAATTACTACTTTCTATTTTAATTTTATTCATTATCACATACTGTAGATCGGCAGCTAGATATCAATTTGTTAAATATGGTATTTAGCTTTTTTATTGCATGGAAGCATAGTAGGTGTTAAAAAACATTCCTGTCTGTTTGTTAGCTAATACTTTGCCACTCAGAACCATGTAAGCTGGGTGAGAGAAACAGATGTACTGTAGTTTGAAGCTTTGTGAGAAGAAGACTTTCACACAGACTTCAGTTCACATCCTGGATTAAAGCAAACTTAATTGTTCTCACTGGGTCAAATTGTTCCCCTGTCTACAGCAAAGAACATTCATTGATTTCAAGCTCAATGTAACAGCAATGTTTAGGTTAGTGTACAACGCTGGGATGCACAGGATACTTTATGAAAATAGAGTACCTCAAATTCATAAAACACTGATGTTGGACTTTGAAAGGAACTTTAAAAGGAACTATTTTTTTTAATACAATCTGTTGGCTTTACATAATTGCTTCTGTAGAGTTAAGAAGTCCGTCTACTCAAATAAAAGAAAAAAGTACCACTTGAAATGCTCTTTGGCACTTCAAAAGGCCAAATATTAGAGAACTAATTGGTACGGCTTTCTACACTTTACAGTTGGCTCTTTTTTTCCCCACATTGATTTCTTTTTTTCTTCTGGATATAACAGAATCACTCTTTCTTCATTCTGCAACAGTGTGTTTATGATTGCAGCAATTCAGTTCACATAGACATAGACAATACTTCATGTAAGCTTAGGAGATGTGAATGTTTGCAAGTTTCCTCAGGACCTTTGCTAGTATTTCTTCATAGCATAACCTTTCTGACTATGATGTTGCTTTTCAGATCTTCGAGTCTGTCTGCTGAAGTTGTTGTGGCAGACATGTGCCGCAGATGTAGCCGACCTAATTTCACATTAGGTAGCTCAGCTAAAAATCTAGCTTTGAATAGCAGAGAGGGTCAGTATGAAGAGCGAAACGCTATGTCCATGTCTATGACAATGTTTTGCTGATGTCCATGCTGACATGGCTAACAAGAAGAGAGTACTCAACAGAGTTAACACAGTGCTCCCATACTTGTGTATGCCATGTTGCATTCACAGTGGTGTTAGCTGAACCCTAGAGGGGAAATCAGGTTTCAGAAGAAGTCGGTCTTGTGGTTAAATCATCTGGTAGATCCTAGTTTAATTTTTGACTCTGCCCTTTACTTCCTTGAGCAACTCATGGGAGCAAAGATCCTAATGTTTTGGGGTGCAGTTCCTATTGCTTTCGGTGCTGGAGAGCTTCCCGTGTAACTCTGAGCACATGCTGCTATGTCTTTCCAGGTTGCAATCCAGACTCCACAGACATAAGGAAATCCCAGCTTTGGGGCAGAGGCTCTGTTTCTCATGCACGAAATAGCAGTGAAAGTGCTTTCCTTCTCTTGTCTCTACTGTTTCACCTGCTTAGACTGTAAACTCTTCAGCGCAAGGACTGCACTTTACACTGCATTACCTGAGTGCCTTTTCTACATTCTCAGATCTCTTGCTGTTACCATGATACAAATAAATAAGAATACTGAATTACTTGGATGATCCTTCTTATCAGGTCATCATATTTCAGCGGTAGATTTTGGAACAATGTCCAAAACATGAGTATGTATTATTATAATTTTTATTATTATTACTATTATTATTATTGAATTTTTTACTAGAAGAGTTTACAAAGGCAATATATTTCCCACAGGTGATTCCAAAATAATTTCATTTTTCCTCTGATTGGATGCACAGATGAAAGCCTCAGTTTCCAAGAGCACGGTGGTTCTCCTCTGATTGTATCCTCTGTGGCATACAGCAGGATGTACCACACAGACTAGCTTCTCAGCTCTGGTGTCCTTCCTCCCAGCTAGCAGTTGCAGTGAATTAGCAGTGCCTGAAGTCCTCCCATTGCCGTCCACAGTGACACAACATCCTGTTCTTCACTGCAGAGATAAGAAGAAAGAAAAGCTGCTAGCTGTGCTCTACAGCACAGCAGGGAACAGTCTGACTTGTATTCATTGCCCATCCTTTTTCCACACCACCTGGTTCGAGCCAGTGCTAGAGGGAGAACATGCTGAAGTCTTCCAGCAGGTACCATCGCCACAGTTGCGTATGGTCCTTTGTGCCTTTGGAGGCTGAATGCCTTTGGGACTTGCCACAGATGTTAAGTCCCTTCTGCACCATCTCTTTCAATGTATTGCTGACTCTAAAAAAGTTACAGTTTAGCTTTAAGTGCAGAAGGCAATGAGGACATACATCTGGAGGGAATATAATTGCAAGTTCATGCAATGATGTCTTTCCAAAGGAAATAATTTTAATAATATTCTAAATTGTTTGCTTTGTTTTTTTCAAACACAGAGCTGTATTTAAGTCTCAGGACAGGAACATTGAACTAACCTGGCAAAGCTGTATCATAACAAAATGGCATAAGTCTCTGTTCTACACTACTAAGAATCTGTCCATAGGTAGACACATATTGTCTGTTTATGCACTCACCTACATATATTTGTGTGTGCATACATGTATGCAAAATATGTAACTTAGGTCTCAGCTAGCCTGGGAATCTCCACCTCACTCCATCTCACAATCCAGTCATGTCCTATAATGTCATTCTCTGAAATAATCTGCCTTGGATGCACTACTTCCAGCAATAATTGCCAGGCAGATGGTGGTGGTAAATTAGGCTTTATTATTGGTAATAAAAGTGAGAAGCTTCAGATTTTCTGAATGGCATATTCATATAAAGACTTTCAGAAACAACGTCTTTAACGACACAACCAACATCCAATTTCATCTTCCCTCCATTTCCTGGAATATTTTACTAGTATTTGTTCTGCCTTGTTCTGTTTTTTGTTAGTAACTGCTGTGGTTGTGTGGTTTTTAAATACCACCTATTTCCAAACAGCTACTCTCTGTTTACTTATCACCAACAGCTCTCTCACCAATTACTATCAATACCTATGCCTTGCATAGGGAAAGCACACAGAGTTCCACATTTTAACATAACATAACATAAAAGCATTTGCAAAATAATGTAGGCAGCAATGCTTCTCATTACTATTACTTCCACTGCAAATAACGCCATCTGCTTATCGTTATGCCCCAGTGCATGCTATCTTACATGTGGACAGAACTTGTAACGCGGTGTTGTCTCTGTAGTAAACAGCTTGAATACTACACCTGGAATAATGTCATGAAGAATACCCTCTTGGCTTTTTCCAATTAATTTCTAGGCAACAATTTATAATAGAGAGCTGTAGTTAAAAGGCAACAAATACTGACTTGACCTTTTAAATTGAAATTCCCATGTTTTCATTTTTCTGGAAGGAGTAAACAGAGGTTCCAGAAAAATAAAATGTGAGGAAGTAATAAACCCAGAAGTTTCTCAAAAGAACGGGAAATATATGAGAAACCGTTGATAAGTTTGAACAGTTAATATTAGTATGAATGCCGGGTCACAATTCTGCAAAAAGTATCACACATTGAGATGTTGCTTTTGTCTATTATTGTTCTTTAAACTTCACACAAACTGTGATTTAAATCTCACAGCAGTTTTTATGTTTCTGTGCTTAGGAAAGTTTAATTCAGGTTGGGATTCCAGTCCAATGATCTTTGTACTATGTAATATTCAAAATACCTTAAGATAGTGTGTGTGTTTTCTGGCCACACAGTCTATAAATAAGGAACATTTATGGGCTTTTGTAGCTGTCCTTTCATTTCATCTGTTGTATTCTGGCATTCAGCAGCAGACCTTTGACCTCTACCTGAAATTCCTGTTCCAAAAAGACAGAAAGATACAGATCTCCAAAGACCATTTTCAAGAGGCAGTATCCTCCTGCCTTTTGAATGAAGATAGGGTTGGGATGGTTTTTTTCCCTACTCTTTTGAATGGAAAAAAAAAAGAAGGTTGAATTAAAAAAAAGGGGAATTAAACAAAAAAAAAAAAATGGTAAGCAAATTTCCTACCATTCCACTGTCTTTGTTTACCAACAATTACATTCTCACAGTCACAGACTCACTGTGCAGCAAACAGCGGTCATTTCTCACCAAGATGTGAAGACAAGTTTGCTTTATCTGTTCAGGCAAGATTAAAGGTGTACAAGGAAGTTAGATTAAATACCAAACTTCAGAGGTCTACCTCTGCTTTCTCTGGGAAAGCTCCAATTTGATTCTACCTGAGATGAGGCAATGGTCGATGGTTCCTGGCAAACATTCATCACAAGCTTCAGAATGAATCAAACATTTCTCACATGGTGTGTTTTATATTTAGAATGTCAGAAAACAGCCTGGAAGAAGATTTCCTGTAGGCAGCAATCGTCCTGAACTGTATCTATTTTTAATTTAGTATTTAAAACATTTGATTTTAATGTGCGCTTCAGTTTCCGTGTGATGAAAATATATAAATTATTTATTTTTCAATTAAAAAAAACATGTTTATCCTTTATTGCAGAGTTTCTGAACTATATTGTCTTTTTGCTTCCTATGTTCTTTAAATGATGCATTGGCTTTTTCATGTCCTAACTAGGCAGCAGGCAGTGATTTTTACATTAAACTGTATGATGAGATATTTGTCTAGCAGTAAATGCAATGAATCATTACACCATATTCCTTTCACCCACAATAATTGGGTTTTACTAAATAAAATCTTTTTGAATATGTAATTTATCTATTTCTATCAAAATTAAATGGAACTAAACTAAGCTTAATTAGCTCATACTCCGGAATGCAGCAAAATAGCTTTTTGATGTGAGAAAAACTCTGAAGTACTCAAGTATTTTTGTTTTCAGAAATGGGCAGGTTGTATACAGAATTCAAGTCATATCTAGCCCAGCTGTTTAGACCAGAGCTTTACTCACTCAAAATCATGAGAACACCAAATTTAAGCCAGATTTGTTTACCAAGGATCTTCTGTTTTATTCCAGCTTCTAATACGGTGGAGCACTAAACCATGCCTGTGACTCCTAGATTCTGTTGCATTATAAAGAAACCACAGGGATGCAAGCAGCCCTCTCTGACATTTATTTTAAGCAAATTAGAACATTGCCTTGCTGCCTGAATCAAACAGAATAGTGTGGGTAATGACAGAGGGACCAAACAGTCAACTTTTTGCACCTACAGCCTTCCAGAGGAATAATGTCATTGGCTTACTCAAGGTGTGTCTATAGACGGGTTAAGGCATGTGCCTGCACTGTTCATGCTTGTAGGTGGCTCGAGAGAACACAACTCAGTCTAGAAGCCACAGATGTATACTAATATTGTACAGGACATCAGTTAATACGGCAAAGTAACTTCAGCATAGGTTATTTACTAGGTCACAGCTCTGAGCGAGGTGCTACCGGCTACAGCTTCCAGGCCGGAGCTGGCTCGCATCCAGCTAGCTCTGAGCAGGGGCAGTCTGGATGCCCAGTCATCCACTCCCATCTATGTAGACATGCATGTCATACAATAAAGACACAGGCATCATGTCAATGTAATAAAATAGTGTCATTCTGGAATTGGTGTCTCTTGTTTTGAAAATAAACTCCCTTGACTTTGCTTTAGTATCTGCACAGCAGCGGGAAGCCATTGCACTGTGTCGGTGTTAATAAGCAGAATTGTATGCCATTGGCATGACCTGCTTACTAAATGGACAATACACAAACACAAGCACTCCCACTTCGGTTGCACCTTGTGGAAGTAATTAAGACAACATATACAAATGCAGGCTTTATATTTGCTTATCCTAAATATATAATAAGGGGCTGTAACAACAGATACTTGTGAAAAGTGAGGATCTACAAAGAATTAATAAAGTTTTTCAGGAGTCTAAATATATATATAAGTAACTGACCTTGAGCACACACAGTCATTATTTTTAGATAGCTTTCATTACCAGCAATAAAAGCAATGCTGAGGAGGTAGAGAGAAAAATATTCTTTCCTTTTCAACTGGCTGGAATCTTGGCACAGTGACTGGGAGACACTGCGGGAGCCATGCCCACATCTCTTTCCTGCACAGACTCTGAGAATTGCCTCCACAGTCTCCACAGCACCAGAACCATTAATATTAATCAGCTGAAGCATGTTAAAGATCTGAACACTTCCTAAAGACTTACAGTCCTGAGATCTCCTGCGCCTTGCCTAAAGCTCTGATCAGACATCAATATAATTTTGAAACTAGAGATATGTAAGCCACTTAAAAGAACACAGCAAAGGGTATTAATAAATACTATCACAGCAAAGGGCATTAATAAAAACTTTGGTATGAAAACAAAAGGCTTGCTTTCCACTTCAGAAACATGTTTCATATTTAGGATACAATACAAATTTTTTTTTTTAAAAAAGAGTCTTTATGGACCATAACAGTAACATTTCTTTGTTTTCAAATGTGAATATTGGGAAGATTCCCTGAAAGATAATGTAAAATAGTCCATTATGCTGGTGTAGAAGATATGCACACACTATAATGAATCAAAGCAGCATAGAGAGAAAAAATATCTGAGAGTAAATTATCACCATCTGCCTATACCTTGAGTAATAGAATTTGCAACCTCCTACTCAAAAACCAAAAGTCACTGGCACTTGAGCAAAAAACCCCCACATTTCTCTAAGACTTAGTGGTGGCAGCATTTGGGGGTTAGAAGAATACTTGGGAGTAAAGCATTAATACTTTGCACATGAGTCAGACAAAAGGCAAAATTTTAAAGTTACAACAGGTTTTCTCCATTTATGTGCTGTTGTACTTTAACCTTTACCCGGGAAGCAATAGAAGATAATTAGAAAAGTTGTTTCTGTGGTACTTCCTATCAAGAAGAAGCCTATCAGTTTCAAAGAAGATCTTTTGATTATCATACTAACTGACTCCTCTTGCAGCTTCTGAATTTGAATAAATTTGAGATGTCTGTTTGAATTCCCCAAGCCTCTAGCAACTTGCCAGATAAATATTAATGGGAGAATTATTGAAACTTTCAATACATTTAAAGTTAGAATATGTTAGGGACATTATATCTACAATAGTTAATCTAGACACCTGCAGACCATCCAGCACTTTAAGTTGTTCTGCAAACCTGAATTAACAGAAGTCTACAAATTAACAAAATTTCACATCAGGTTGCTAAGAATAGTATCCTGAAATAGCAGCTGAATCATCACTAATTCTGACTGCTTATTGAAGAAGGTGTTTTGTATTTTGTTCTAGCTAGCTATGCTATACCGTGTTACCAAAGGCAGGTGTGAATAATCAAGTGAAACAGACTGAATGCAAGAATTAAATGATTATACATTATGTGCTAAGGATAGGATTTTCAAAATTGACTTACCATTGACTTAACCAATTACTTCAGTGGTGAAAAGCCAGAAGACTTTTTCACTGGCTTGAGTGGGAAGAGAATTAAGCCAATATTGAGCTTTCAACCATTTATTATCCTACTAGATACCCTAAAATTATCCAGCTAATTATCCTGCATTTACTATCTGACTGGATACACTTGGGCTTCTTCTCTGAACAAGTCAGAAATGCCCCAGACCAACATGTGGTTGAAGAGATGAACTATTGGCTAGTACCTTGCAGGCACCCTGACACACAAAAAGAAATATGATTTGTGCATTAGGTAGGTCTTTCTCTCACTGCTTTTTGAGCATCATGGACCTGTCTTGATCCATCCTTTGTTAAATGATAAGGGTTACACTATGTCTTCTTCCCCTTGCTCAGCAGAGGGCAAAATATTTCTATGTCCATACCAGTATTTATTCATGCTGCTGAGCACTGATTTTGCTGGCAGACTGGAAAATGCCAGGATCCTAATTAAAAATAAATGGAACCTAGAAGAATGTGCAGTGTCAGAAAGAAGAAAACATTGCCTTAATCATAATTAAAAAGTTTTATGTTCATGGTCAATAGTATCAAACAGGGCAGGCTCATCCAGTAAAATTAATAAAGATGGATGGGCAGAGTATATCAAAAAGACAAGATTACTCCTTGCTATGTAACAGGAGTGGGTTTAGTGCTATGGTTGAGAGTGTACTCAGAATAGAAGCTCTCAAAGAAAGAAACAAAATTTATGAAGTTTTCAGTGAGACATTTGGTCTCTTGAAGGCCTTATGGATTGTTATTGATTTTGTTGGATTTAAGCTATTATATCAGCTGGGGCTCTCCTCAAATCACTTACTCCATCCTACCGGCTTGCTGAATTTCCTATTTCACTTTGTATTTCAGAACAGAAACCCAGTGAAACAGGTCTTGTCATATCAATATATTTGTTTAGTACCTAATTCCCAAGGATCCTATACTGAAAGTCATGTAGGCAACAATGCTAGCTATGATTTGTATCACATTCTCCTATGCTCAACCCCAAGAATGTTCCCTAACAAACCTGGAATTAAATCATTAAGACTGCAGAGAAGCAATATATTAGTATCTACCCAAAACACTAAAACAAAAAAACATGTATCTGGCAGAGTACAGGATCTCTGCTTTTCATGAGAAGCAGTCTCTATCTTACAGCAAATGGGATTTACCAAGAAAAATAGATTGAAATGTTTTTAATGACAAAATCAATATGAACCAGCATGGCAAATTCTAAATCTTAATAGAAAATCTGAAACCTTTAGGCAGGAGCAGTTAAAAAATAGTTCCCTTGGATGATATTTCTGTCCAGGCCTTTAGGGAGCAAGTAAGACCCAGAGGTGGGTATTTCCATAAGCTAACTTTCACCTGGGGAGGCTACCAGCTCTCCGCAGGCTCCATCTGCAGTGAGCAGAGATGCTCTCAAAAATAGCAAGAAAGAGATGCTCTCAAAATTACAATTCAGAGCCAAAGCCCAGTTTAACCGCTCTGAATTGCTCTCCTGGGGGATTTTTTTCTCTTCCCTGTGACAGCAGACTTTTTAGAGGACTGTTGGCCAAGAAACAACGGGTAATCCCCAACAATTCAGAACATAAACTTGGATCTCAGTTTCCCCTATTTGACACCTTTGTTAATTCCATTAAACAACCTTAACAGCAAACAAAAGGAGGATCTTAGGTCTGCAGTAGATTTGTAGATTTCCATTCTAAAACCTCTTTTATATTCCTCCAACTGAAGGTTGTTTGTTTTGTTTTGTTTTGTTTTTATGGCTGCTGCAGAAATCAGAATTTAAAATTAGTCCTTACCCCTTTGGCTAAATCAAAATTAATAAAATAATATCATACTCTTCTTTGAAATAATATGACTCTATGCTAGCCCTCCAAAATGTTTACAGAATTTTTTAGATGTTTTGTTAATTTCTAATTCATGGAATATACCCTAATTTCCTGCAAGTAGCAACCCAACACCACACAAGTCTACAATGCTGCAGGAATTCCTCCTGTATTTAAGACACCAGGTAGATTTGTCAGTGGCAGTTGAGCACCAAACCGGTTGTTTCCTGACTGAGAAGGTGGACTCAGATAAATAGAGTACCTGAAAAAGACCTTTAGATGCTCTTTGCAGACAGCAACAAACAGTAGATATTTTGAAAAATAGGAAGTCTGCAGCAGGAAAAGAGCCTCCCGAGCCAGAATTACCATCCTGTAACAAGTCAGCTGTTTCTTAGTAAACTGTTCTTCTATACTCTAAATAGGACAGCTTGAATTTCCCGTGTACAAGGTATACTTTACTTCTCCGATATGCATGGATTCATGTTAATAACTCCTATTAACACTAATGGCAGTTAAATGCATCAGTCCTTGAATATTACTATTAACATACACCTCACTTGTACCCTTGATTAGCACTAAAATGGGGCTAGCTGGAGTTTCAGAATGGTCTTCAGCAGTAAATTCTTAGAAATATTAAGTGTCAGTAATCATTATTGACCTTTTCTAAAATAGAGTTGTTAGGAGATAGGGAGTTTTCATTCCTCAGCAAGAGTCATAAAGCAGAGCTAGTACTGAACATGGCGTCTGTAAAGTGTGGGCTACTGTATGAGTCGCTTCATCAAAACCCTTTCAGCACTTCCAGGAGCCTCCTTGAGCTGGCTAAGCACACCTCATGAGTATGGAAAACATGGTGTGGTGAGGTTGGGTGCCCCAAAACTGGTAATGCTAAGAAGAAATTGCCAGTGGTGGTAGTTTGCACAGAACAGCCGTCAGCACAATTAAACAGTAACCATGGTATTACTGGGACATTTGCTCTTTTTTTTTTTTTTTTTTTGAGAAAATGAGAAGTCAGCTTGAAAAATATGTTTAAATAACTGTGATAATGGCAACAGAAATGGAGAGACCTTGGGGAGGGAAGGAAAAGCCACAGGCACCCCGATTGGGCACTGTCTGCAGCTGCCCCACTAGCATTGCTACCTCCACCTGGGACAGGCAGAGCCCCCTCCCATGGGACGGGTGCTGGGGGCAGCCTGTGCTCCACTCATGGGAGTGAGATATGGAGAGACCAACAGCAGGTGGTGCAGAGGGGACCTTGCAGAGGATTCATCACCAACATGCTTGTGCTGAGGTTTGCAAGAGCAGCACAGGTGGAGGTAGAACTGGAATGTGTGTATGTGTCTTTGTGAGATTAAAACTTTTGAGGATTAGTTACAGAAGGGTGTTTAGAAATTTTAAGTGCTTATTAACATTTCAGAAGTGACTGAAGTTGTGGTTTATCTGCAATATTTTCATATTGATCCTGAATATACAGTTCACTCTTCTCCATTTAATCACATGCTGTCAATAAATTAATAAACTGCTTCAAACCTGATTTGATTTAAATACATGAGTTGAGCAGAGGTTTCCCTGTAAAAGTAGTGGATAAATATACCAAAAGTCAAGCACAGACCCAGTTTTACACCCAGATGAAATCCCACCAATGTCTGTGAGTACTCAGTTTGTGACCTACCCTAATCAAAAAGTGATGTTCAGCCTGAGCAAATGTTAAAGCAGAGAGATAATTACATGCAATACAACCACAGCTCTACTAAGTTATTCTTCAGACACTAAGTTTTGCCTGCACTATATCAGTAGAAGGAGTGACGTGCAATGATAATAATAAGAATAAAGTTTAGCTGCATCAAGCAAGGTGCAAAACATAAAATCTACATTTTTAGGAAAATGTTGATATTTCTTTTCTCTCACTTCCAGTAAAAACCCAGAAAGGAACACATTTCAAACATTACAATATCAGAATAAGGGATCAAGCACAGTGGAAGATTTGACACAAAGATGTAAATGGTGTGCTTCATCAAGCTTACACCTCTTTTCATGTAGCAATTTAATAAAGCTCTCCTTGATTTGCAGAGTTTTCCCCTCAGTCACCAGTGTTCCACAGGGTGAGCTGTCACCAGTTTGAAGGACACCAGTAAAAAGACTTCTAGACAGAAGTACATGATGGTTACACTTTCTCTTGCAAAAGCCAGATCTGAACATAGGTAGATGCTGGAATAAATTTCAAGCTCCCATTTTTTTCAGGTGAGTGCACTGAGCCAGGTCTCAATGCGCATTAGCCCAAATACAGGGGAGGAGCTTGGAAATTGCTCTCTAACCTTATGCTTCTGTATTACTAAAAATATGAATATATATCCTTTGCCCTACAAGTGTGAGAGGTAAAGGCATGCTAAATTTGTAAAAGTTGCCTAGGTTGCTCTGACCCTTAGGATCAGGATGTCAAATTTCTATCAGTTTGAATGCAGCACCTGTGCTGGAAGAAGTACCGCCTGGAGCCATTCAGCAGGTGCAGCCATTGCTCCCCCTACATACACTTTCACATTGGCAGTAGTGGGCTTCTACTTACCATGGCCCATAGGCAACACAGGATGTCTGCAACCACCAGCAGCACCAGGCTTTCCTTCCCAACCTTGGCATGGAGAGCAGAGGTTTCACCTTCAGTAGCAGTTTGTACTGTTTCTTCAGCACCAAACTCCTACCAAAAGCAAGTACCTGGATATACTGGGGGATACGAACCTCAGCTCCTCTGTGTAGAATGTTGCCTTTGAGAGACACAGAAAAACACTGCAAAATTGATAGTGCTCAAGAATTTACCAATGTAATTGTCATTAAGCAAACATGATTACTAAGCCATCTAATTGTAGCATGAGAAAGACACATTATATTATCTCCTCCCCTTCCATTCTTCCCCACTTCCCTGTGTGACACAAAAGAAGGTTTAGTATACTGGCACTGTGACTTTGCTCTGTCAGAGGCTTGTTTTTCTTGTCAGTTATCTTCTGTTCCATTGTAAAATTGTCCTGTTTCCTTACAAATTCAAGTATGTGCATCCCCTGCTTCTGTGATTTTGCAAAGCACATGACTTCGTTTTCCAGAAAGGACACAGAGATTTAAAAGGGCTTTTTTCTTAAAATAAAATGTATTAGAAGCTACAAAGAGAAAGCATCATTTTTTATTATTTTTAGATGTAGCCCAGAGACAGATTTTTCTCTTCACAAAGTAGAAAATTGAATTATTCTACCTGAGTGCTCTCTCTTTCCTTCTCTCATCCTCTCAACTTTCTACAAGCAACTGAGAAATCATTAAAAATACATGGAGTCTACAAGGGGGGGGGGGGAAGCTTGTGTAAAGCTAAGAGAAAGGTTTAATAAAAACATTGCTTATACTTTTTTCCCTTCTCCCTTTTTTTCTCCTTCCAGCCAGGGAAACACATCCAGTAATAGAATCTGGAAACAGAACACAAATCCCATCCGAGAAGCAGAAAATGTAATGTTGTTAAAGTCTGATGTTTATGATGCCTCTCGGTTAGTGGCAGTGGCAACTCTACAGCAACAAATGACATGCAAGAAACTATTCATTAGTGAAGGGCTGCTGCAGAATGTGATTTATAAATGCCCTTATTTGCAATAAATATTTAAACATTTTATTTTTTTAAAAAAAAGGAAGAGAAACACAAATCAGAGGCTCCATTACCATGATTTGTTTTCAGAAAGCTAAAATTATGTATCATTAAGCTGAAAAACTAAAACACTGAGGGATCATTGCTGGGGAAATTCTTTCCTCTTCTGCTTTTCCTTCTTCTATTTTTCTATCTGGCAATACTTCCTACCACTTCACATTTTCTGTAAGCCATTATTCTTAGCAAATATGTATATAATCACACTTGGGGAAAAAAAAAAACCCATACTAGTGCCTAAGATGCAAGTGCCAGAAGGGTGAAATTATCTGTTGTTTAAATCCTCATAACTTAATTGATTTTCACAGTTACACCACTTTGCCCTTGATGAGAATCTGGCCTCACAGTTTTAATAATGTACAAGCAGAGCAAAAATTATCTATGTCCTCTGAGAAAGGAAAAAAAAAAGTTTTAATGGGGTTATCCATCTTTGCAGCCTCACTGATAGTCACCCTAACCTTAAATGAAAAGAAGAAATTGAATTCTCCCATTTTTTGTACACTGAGGGGGGGGAGAGAGAGAGGAAGAGACGAATGTGCTTTCTATATCAGTATGAAGGGTAGTTCAATGTACAGGCTGCTACTATGGTTTCCACAGTCCTGGATCCAGCTCAGCTTTGTGCTGGAGAAATGAGAAGGATGCTGAGTAAATGTGTGGATTAAATCTAGAATTTAGCTGTTAAGTCAGATGCTACAGTGCCTAAACCTTAGTCACCTGCTCCTCTTCCATTCCTCCACTGTACAGGATCTAGCACCGTACCCCAGCACCTACCGTCCCTGCATAGCAGCCAGGCAGAGGCAGGACTCCCACCGTGAGCTGCCAATGCAACCGCACACGCAGCAAGCTGCTTCTGCTCTTCTACTCTGGCCTCCAGAGCAATGCCTCTCTGCACTTGTGATCAGAGCACTCTGTCTTTCTAAGGCAGATTTTCTTCAATGACTTGGCCAAATTATTCTTTTTATTTGTTTATTCTTTTTATTTATTGTTATTATTCTTTTAAAATATCGGTAAAAAACAAAAATACAACTGCACCTCCCACAACACAAAATCACATGGAAGAAAAACATAGTGGGTTTATTTGCATGCCCTGAAAACAGAAGATTTGTTCTCAATCTTTCATTTTTTTTATTTTTTACCAGAAGATTCAGATATCCATTTTTTGAGACAGTGTCTTAAGCAACAGGGCAACAAGCGGAGTTGATGTCTAATAGTTCATCAGCTAAGGATGTGCTAAAGTGCAAAAAGAACACTTAGAGAGTCCTTGGTCTGGAAAATACAGACAAAAGGAGTAGGAGAAAGAGGACATGATCCCAAGACGGGGTATGCTTTGTACCCACAAAACACCCATGTAAAATTTGTGCCACCTGCAGACATTACAACATATTTTTGACCATTCAGTGCAGTTATCTGCGTTGATAGCTAAATTCTGCCCATTTTTGCACACATATTTTAAATGAGGTTTAATCAGCTTAAGTGACAAAATTGAAGAGCTTTTGATCAGTTCAGTATTTGAGTTGCAAAGATGATTTTAGACTCCTTCCTTCAAAGCATTCATCTGATGTGTTATAGGTATCACAAAGATATCAGCAATAAAAACCAAACCTGATACTTTCAATGTGCGAAGGGGGAAAACCTAAATACCATCTGAACTGCACTGTTTTCTTGAAAAATTAAAACTAAGAGGTTGCAGGTTTACTTGCTTTTCTCTTTGATGTTGTGTGTGTTCTTTAAAAAATTAAAAAACCCTGTATGTTATCCTTTGAACAAACTTGAGTACTAGCCTCAAACCCACTTTATTTTCCTGAAAGCAGAAATGATTATATGAATAAATCCAGCTGTGAGCTTACAGGAAACGGACTGGAGGAAGGTGAGCAATGGAGCATGCCAAGAAAAATACCCAAATTAACCTTCAACCTCCTCAGTAATATCTAAAGGTGATAAAGGTAAGTTTGTGAGTTAATTTCACAAGGACATAGCTCTCTGTTAGTGTAAGTAGCAAGTGGGAAATTACAAAGTAATAGAAAATATACTATGGAAAGAATCACAGAATCACAGAATGGTAGGGGTTGGAAGGGACCTCCGGAGATCATCTTGTCCAACCCCCCTGCTTGAGCAAGTACATCCAGAGCAAGGGGCACAGGGCCTGTCCAGGCGGGTTTTGAATGTCTCCAGGGAAGGAGACTCCACAACCTCCCTGGGCAGCCTGTGCCACTCCTCTGTCGCCCTCACAGGAGAGAAGTTTTTTCTCACATTTAGGTGGAACTTCCGGTGTTCCATCTTGTACCCGTTGCCCCTTGTCCTGTCATTGGTTGTTACTGAAGAGTCTAGTCCCATCATCCTGACACCCACCCTTTAGGTATTTATAGGTATTGATGAAATCCCCCTGCAGTCTTCTCTAGGCTAAGCAAACCCAAGTGCCTTAGCCTTTCCTCATAAGGGAGATGCTCCAGCCCCATGATCATCTTTGTGGCTATCCACTGGACTTGCTCAAGGAGTTCCACATCCTTCTCAACCTGGTGGGCCCAAAACTGGACACAGTACTCCAAATGTGGCCTCACTAGGGCAGAGAAGAGGGGGAGGATAACCTCCCTCAACCTGCTGGCCACACTCCTTTTAGTGTACCTCAGGATACCATTGGCCTTGTTGGCCACAAGGGCACATTGCTGGCTCAGGGTCAACTTGCTGTCCACCAGCACTCTAAGGTCCGTCTCAACAGAGCCACTTACCTGTGGGTCAGCCCCTAACTTGTACTGGTGCATGGGATTGTTCCTCCCCAGGTATAGGACCTTGCACTTGCTCTTGTTGAATTTCATCAGGTTCCCCTCAGCCCAGCTCTCCAGCCTGTCCAGGTCTCGCTGGATGGCAGCACAGCCTTCTGGTGTATCAGCCACTCCTCCCAGCTTGGTATCATCAGTGAACTTGCTGAGGGGACACTCTGTCACTTCAACCAGGTTACTGATGAATATATTAAACAGGACTGGACCCAGTACAAACCCCTGGGGAACACTACTATTTAGGGGCCTCCAACTAGACTCTGCCCACACTTCCTTAGCTTGTCTATGAGAATGTTATGGGAGACAATGTTGAATGCCTTACTGAAGTCGAGGTAAACAACAACCACTGCTCTCCCTTCATCAACCCAGCCAGTCACACCATCGCAGAAGGCTATCAGATTGGTCAAGCATGATCTTCCCTTGGTGAATCCATGTTGACTATTTCTGATAACCTTCTCTTCCTCTACATGCCTGGAGATGACCTTCAGGATGAACTGATCCATCACCTTTCTGGGGATGGAGGTGAGGCTGACTAGCCTATATTTTAGGCATTTCATGGTATCTCTGGACAACATTTCAGGCATTTAATGGAAGCTCTAATTGTTTGACCTCTCTTTTTAGTGCTAGTTTGTAGCTCAGCTTTTCTGGGATTTAGTCAAAGAAATCAGACAACCTGGGGGGATATCCTGTGGGACTGAAATCATCAGAGCAAAGCTGGAGTCAGCTTGTCCATCGTCAATTGTCATTTTAAGGGGAAGTTATTACAAGAAGGCTTGACCTAACCATGTTAACACCTGCATTCCTGGAAGATTGGGGCACCACCTTCAAAAGCAGTACAAGGTGGATAACAAAAGGAAAGGAAACCATGATCCTTGCAATTAAAAACTGTACAGCAATGACATCAGGAAAAATGCAGTCTTGCTGTGTTTCTCAGAGAAGAATTAATGCTCAGAAATGGCTCTTTGGGCCAGTGCTGTTCTAATAGCAATGCATGCACACACTTACAGGATAATCTCATCTATTTTTTCTGGTTGAATTTATAATAGAGATTACCTAAGGAAAATTACTGAGTGATGCTGCCTATCTGCAATTAGACATGCTCATGTTTGGAAACAGACACTATCATTTACCAACAACAGTTCTGAAGGCAGTTTGCATCAAAACGTTTCTCAGATCTACTGTATGCAATCTTTGTCAAATGAGGCCAGGAAGAAAAATATACATGAAGTTAGTGAAATAAAAGAATTAACAAATGGTGTATTCTGTCTGCATGCCAGCTGCTTTATATCCACTGGCACTTGTTTTTTGATCCAGTACACAAAATAATCTTCAAATCTGTAGCTACAAGTACCTGAAAGTAAGAATCCAAACTTTTCAAAAGAACTTAACATGAAAAAAACTGGTATGAGGTGTAATCTAAGATTGGATTTGGAGAAATACCCAAAAATAGAAAAATATATTGGATATGTAAGATATTTTGGTCGGGAAGCTGCACTGCAGTTGAAGTGGCATCGGATTTTCTGGCAACAAAACCAGAATTTTCTTTTCTGAGACATCGAAAAATCTAGAGGAGGCCGTTTCTGTGGTCACTCACTATTTTAGGTTTCCCATACTGAATAAAGTCTTTAATCTTTTCAATGCCCCAGTGGCTGGCAGGCTTGTTAAGAGGGTCCTCTTTGGTTAAATCAATCTGAATTCTCTGCACAGATCAGAAATTTATAGTCCTCTAGAAATCTAAATGCATGTTGTTTAACAGGAGAATTACAATGAAAAAAAGGCCTTCAGAACTTTGCCATTTTTTTTTATTTACACATAGAGGGTGGAATAGCCTTACCTGCAAATCCTACATTAATCATATATATGCATAACATATATATGCATAACAGTATCTGCTAACAAAAGCAAATAGTTTTGTCCTATACTCCTGCAAATTTCAGTGTGGAATTCCTAAGGGGAATCCTGCAGCTTCCCTGCAGAAAAGTCATAGCACCATCTTTCTAGTGAAACCAGTGGTATGAGTGGAGAGGGATATGAAAAGCTATGTGACATCTGATATAGTCAGAACAACTCTTACTGTGATGCCTGTGTGCCTGATGATATTTGATATTATTTTGCTGATAATATCTTATTAGACAGATATATTTTACTCCATTTTTCAGGGGAAAAATGGAGATACAAAAAAAATTCAGTGACTTACTCAACATGTCACTTATGCAACCTGTCACTAGTGAAGTCCCCCAGGGATCGATATTGGGCCCAATGTTATTCAACATCTTTATAAGTGATCTGGATAACGGCATCAAGTGTAGCCTGATGAAGTTTGCTGATGACACCAAGTTGAGTGGGGAAGTAGACTCTCCAGAAGGGAGAGCTGCTCTGCAGGGAGATCTGGATAGGCTGGAGGAGTGGGCCAGCAAGAACCTTATGAAGTTCAACAAGGAAAAGTGTAAGGTCATGCACCTGGGAAAACATAATCCAGGAGTGCAGCACAGACTGGGATCCACCTGGCTGGAGAGCAGCTCTGTGGAAAGGGACCTGGGGGTCCTGGTGGACAGGAAGCTCAACATGATTGAACAGTCTGCTGCTGTGGCCAAGTAGGCCAACAGGATGCTGGGTTGCATCAAAAAGGGTATCGCCAGCAGAGAGAAAGAAGTCATTATCCCACTCTACACAGTGCTTGTCAGGCCACACCTGGAGTGCTGTGTACAGTTCTGGTCCCCATTATACAGAAAGGATGTGGACAGGCTAGAAGGGGTCCAGAGAAGGGCCACCAAGATGATCAAAATACTGGGAAGCCTGCCATACGAGGATAGGCTGGGAGAACTGGGTTTGTTCAGCCTTGAGAAAAGGAGGCTCAGAGGGGATCTCATCACCATGTACCAGTACTTAAGGGGTAGTTAAAAAGAAGATGGAGACTCCCTTTCTACAAGGAGTCACATGGAGAGGACAAGGGGAAATGGACACAAGTTGCTCTTGGGGAGATTCCGATTGGACACCAGAGGGAAATTTTTCACAGTGAGGACAGTCACCATTGGAATAATCTCCCCAGGGAAGTGGTTGACTCAGCCATGTTGGACACCTTCAGGAGTCGTCTGGACACGGTGCTGGGCCATCTTGTGTAGACTGTGCTCTTCCTAGAAAGGTTGGACTAGATGATCCCTGAGGTCCCTTCCAACCTGGGATTCTGGGATTCTGTGATTCTGTGATTCTTTGATAAGGTATCTGGGCTGAGGGTGAGAATGGCTTTGGTCCACACAGCCATCCTTTTTAACAAATGCATGCACTTAGATTAGGTTCCTATCTTGAACAGTTGTATCCTGAAGCATAGAATATCAGGGCATTAAAAACTTGATGAGAGCTATAGACCTTTCAGGAGCAGCATCTACAGTGCCATTTCTTCTTATAAATGCACTTGCAGGAGTAACAAGCCAGGCTTTCCAGGGCTCTGTTGCAGATAGAATGGGCACCAGGGTCATGACCTGATAATGTTTCTTGCCCCAAGCAATTGGTGATTTTGTCTATGCCTAATATATTTCCAGGCCACTGGTATGAACAAATGAGAATTTTCCCCTCTATAGATTTCCAGAATTGCTTACTGCTTATACTTTGGTCCTTTACTGTCTGCATACTCATCTGTTTTGAGCTGTTTGAAGGATATAAATATTTACTGTATCCTCTGTTTCTGTGACCACTAAAACAAAAACTTTGGCATGGAAGAGAATTTGAAAGATAAAATCAGATTTGAAAATAAAAAAGGTATATAACATTTTTCTTAAGCTACTGAGATGATTGCTTGCTGCTTTTATAGAACTCATGAAGTCTGGTTTTCCTTTTTATGCAATCAAAATCACTGTCAAAATTCAAATATGCAACCTTGGCCTTCTTTTGATGATCCTTCTGCCTCAGCTCTCCTACTTGATGAGCTGAGATGGTATTTGTCAGGATATGCCAAGGATGCATGGAGCCTCTGGGCCAGTCACAATGGGGTGCTTTTGCCGCTTGTTCCTGGTTAGGCTCACTTGGCCTCCCATACATTTAGCTCTTGGGATCCACTGGTCACTCCAGAAACACAGATGGGTTCTACCCCTGTATAGCTAGATGGCATTAGGGTGCACTGTGCACCTGTGTCTAGTAGAGGCTTATACTCCTGTGGCGCTGATGTACCAGGCCATCAAATCCACACAGTTCAGTAAACATGGTTGTCCCTTTCTTCCACCTGCCTGGAGGCAGGGCCCCTCTAGTCCTGGTCATAGTATTTGTTACTCACTTCTTATAAATATGAATCAGAAGTCCCTTTATTAAGACCAGAAGTAAAATCAGCCCTTCCATTTTGTCTGGGGAATTGTCCACTGCAAACTGGAGCAGGAGTTTTCCTGGAAGAACCCCCTTTTGTGATTGTTTTTCCTCACAACTCACATACCCGTGCCTCTAGGGTTGAGGTAGTTTTTTCAGCCCAATTCCTCATCTCCTCTCCATGGTCACACAGGTAAAACCACAGGATAGCCTGTGGTGTTTACACACTATATCTTCTCTCGAGCAGAGGAACATTTACTCCCAACGGCTTAGATACTTGTCCATACAGTTGGAGAGTAGAACATATCCTCTTTGAGTTGCTGGACCTTGTAGGACAGTTTCTCCACAGCTGAGATGCAGGCCCGAAGGGTAGGAGGAGAGACTTTCTTCATACTAATGGAGTTGGCCAGCCAATTCATCCACCATTTGTCCTTCTCCATTTTTCCAGGTCATTGTTGCCAATGAGTTGGCATATGATGCTGGTGCCCTCCATACCAACTTCCACCACATGGGTCGCATGCATTTGACTTTGTCTGGATCTTTGGATAACTGTTTATTTTTCAGGTCATCGTAAATCACCTCCAGCATGGCTAATTCCTTCAGGTACTGGATACTCCTTTCCATGGTGGTCCACTTGCCTGGGTGACATATAACATCTTCTTTGAAGTGATACCTTTCCTTCACATCTGACAGGAGTCACCTCCAGAGGCTGACAGCTTGTGGCCCTTTTCCAACCACTTTGTCAATGCCTCCTTCCCTAGAAAGGCATCCCAACTACTTGGCTTCCCTGCCCTCCAATTCCAGGCTATTGGCCCCATTATACCAGCATCAGGGCAACAAGGTAACAATGTGCTCACCTGGGCGATGGCTGAAATCTTTGCATGCCTCATAGCTCACTCAGGCATAGGGATGAGGTGGTTACCGCCTCGTTTATGAATTCTGCCTCTTCCTCGTGTTCTTGTGATACCCTTGCTTTAGAGTAGTACGCCTCATTCACTTCTTCCCTTGGTAGGGGAAGAACTTCTTCCCTTACTGAATGAGATGACTTTTGCTTCCAACATTACTTCTTGTGTACATGGGTGACTGATACCAGCACGTGTTGGTTCTCTCATTCAGCTGCAGGGCTGGACACAGGGGTTGGAGTAGCTGCAGTGCCTGTCACTTTGTTGTCAGATCCAGAGATCTTCTCTTCCCCTTGAGGGTACTGATTAGTGTTGAACAGGGCTTGGTAAGCATGGGCCAGGCCCCAGCGCATTGCACTGATTTGTGTCTCTGTGGAACTGCTAGGGTGATGGCATTCTTTTTCCAAATATTTTACTAGTTTTTTAGGATTCTGCACTTGTTTATGGGTGAAGTTCCAAAATACTGGAGGTGCCCACTGTCCTAGGTACTTGCCCATGCTATCCCACACACCCTGCCACTTACAACTATCCAGCCTTGGGGCAGATCCCTGGGTGATATTCTTAAATAGTTTAACCTTTGACAAGACCTGAAACACATTCAGGAGACACAGCAATAGCAACATGGCAATTTGAACATCCAAAGGATATTTAAGATTCTCAAGAGCTATGGTAATAGCCTGGAGGAGAAGGGGAAGGTGAAGGAGCAGGGAAAAGTGTCCCCTTTTTTCTTCCTCATAAATTGTCTCTCTGAGAAGAAAAGGTAAAGAGTGTAGTTATTAACAGCTTCCAAGAGATAGTTCCTGAAGTACAGAGATGATGGCACTGCTGAGGACAAATACCAGATTAGTCTCACAACCATTAATTTTATCATATCATAAGCCAGTATTATACAGTACAGCAAAATGGTAACCTTAATCTAGCCCCCAGACATGACAAACAGCACAACAGAGAACATATACAGCAAGTAAGGTGTTGTATAACACAACTCTGAGAACAAGCACAACAACTCTGAAAGTAAATAAATCAACATTGCAACCAATAACAATTAACCTAGTAATAAATGCTGATAACAAATTTGTTTTAACACGCTCTGGTCAGATCTGTCATTACCTCAGCCATAAAAGCCTCACATTGGGCACCAAAAAGGACTGTTGTGTTTTAACCCAGCAGGCAGCTAAACACCACACAGCTGTTCGCTCACTCCCTCCCAGTGGGATGAGGGACAGAATAAAAAAAAATAAAAAAGCTAAAACTTGTGGGTTGAGATAAAGACAATCTAATAGCACAGAAAAGAAAGGTAAAATAATAATAATGACAAAAGAATATAAAAAATAAGCAATGCGTAAGGCAGTTGCTTACCACCCACTGACCAATGACCAGCCAGTTCCCGAGCAGTGGAACCTTGAGCAGCGAAACCCTGGCCAGCTTTTCCCCTAGTTTATATACTAATCATGACATCATATGGTATGGAATATCCCTTTTGTCAGTTGGGGTCAGCTGTCCCAGCTGTGTCCCCTCCCAACTTCTTTTGCACTCCCAGCCTATTCACTGGGGGGGCCGTATGAGAAGCAGGAAAAGGCCTTGACTCGGTGTAAGAACAACTTAACAACAACTAAAACATCAGTGTGTTATCAACCTTATTCTCATCCTAAATCCTAAACACAGCACTATACAAGCTACTAGAAAGTAAAATAACTCTATCCCAACCAAAACCAGACACCCCATCACACATGTACACTATACACATCCCTGACAACATAGGTGTCTTGCCCATGCCCAGACCATTGTGATTAGCTCCCACATCTCAGAAACATAAACTTGCCCTCCTTTCCCTCAGCCCTAGTTACACCTAGTTCATGACGAGTTGAATTAGCAATTTACCATGAAATCTCCAGAATTATCCAAGGGGTTTGACTATCAGCCCCATACACTCATTTCAGCCTTAGGGTTAGCAATAAGTATGAGCAGGTAATTAGTAAGAGCAGGATTTTTCCCAGAACTTTGAGATGCCATAAATGCAGAGCAGCTAGTAGGATAGAAAAGACAGAGATCAATGCCATCAGAGCTTACAGAAGGTTTTTATTTTATGACAGAGACAAGTTTGGGAACTACACTTAATCTGAGTAGGTCCTGGGCAAAGGATTAGGAAAAGATCCAGTCATGGTGGAGACCATCCAGTATGTTCACCTGGAGATACTTCACCTCAGCTCACCTAGTGGAAGAGCTAAAAGGTGAAGATCAGGTGGGAGAAAAACACAACCCTCACACAGGTTGCAAAGCCTGCCATGGTCATTGCCTGAGGTGACTGTGCAGGGAGGGTTCTACCCAGAAGGTTCTTCTGCCTCTTTTTGGATCCGGGTTTGCATGGGCTCCTCCTGAAGGAGGGACCAGAAGGAACCCTGGGAGCCCTGGCACCCTGAGTGTGTCAGACGGGAACAAGGTGGGGAAGTAAGCAATTCTAGGGATTACTGCTTTTGTTATTCTGAGCTGGTAGGGACCAAAGGCAGCACCCCTGCAGCCTTTCAGTCAGAAGAATGCCACTTCAGATCTGCCATGGTGATAGTCTCATCTGACAGTTCAGGAGCACTGGGGAACACCATGCAGTAGAAATGAGATGCTAGGGAAATAAGTAGTTTCTTGACTTTGTTTTGCTTGGCAGAGATGTGTCAGCCTGCTAGGTAGGCCAGGTCCCAGACTATTGCAATAACAGGCAGGAGCTTTGGGAGGATGGGTGAGATGAAGAGGTAACTGTCCTTTTTCCACAGTTCATCCACCTATATCAGTACTGACTTCTATCCTCTTCCAGTGTGTATCTGCAATGTCAGCAGGTACCTCTATGATAATGTGTTCAATTTCCAGTAGCTGTGCCTTTGAACTTCTTGCCTTCTTCTGTGTTAAGGTGATAATTGTTGCCATAGCTACAATAGTCTCTGTGCTGTGAAACCTCTGAAGGACATAACCCCATGTAGCTGTGGTGTTCCTTGTCACATCCTCAATGTATCCAGAAATTCCAGGGATGTTCCCACAGGGTTTTACAAGCTGGGATCCTTCCCCAGGGAAGAGTAACCTTTACAAAGAAGAGGTATTTGAGAGGGGGAAGTGCCGGGTGGGTGCTTTTCCAAAAATGCTTGGAGCTTACCCCTCTTTCTTTCCCACTTAATGCGTGCCAAGGATGCATCAGGAGATCCCATAGAAATCTGCATCAGCTGGGCGGTAGACCTTCTGAATTTCCCAGAAACTTACACTATGTTCTCTGTTTTTACTAGGCAGTCTGCTTACACTACAATCAGTGCTGAGATTAGGGCTATTTTTTCTGCCTTCTGTTGCAGCCTTGCACCTACTTTCATTGAGGCTTCTTGAGTGACAGTGACAACAAAACCTAGTTGGAAAACTTGATTTGTCAGTGGGTTGAACAGTTTGCTGTAATGCCATTCCTGTGGTGTGTGATATGGGTATGCAATGAAGAAACAGGAAGGCTGTAAGTGAATAAGCACTCAGTCTTTGTCCCAGAAAGAAACAAACAGCTCTCAACATACTGAGTAAAAACCAATTCCTTGTGTTATCATCTCTGTCTCTATCACTTAGCTCATTTGAGCCAAATCAGAACCTCTCCAGGGGTTCTACCATATGCTTGCAGATGTACTAGTGTTTGTATTAAAAGCTGTAATTCTCTATTGACAAAGCCACATGGTAACATTACAAGAATCTCATATGAATTTGTGAAGCTCAGAAATCATCACAATGTAAGACACTATCGCATCAATATTTATAAGCACTCAAACCACTCTTGCAAGTATGCTTCCACTCTTACTTCAACCATCTCTTTCCCCTGGAGCAAGGCAGTTCTTCCCTCTGTTGCATCAATTTCACAAGCTGTAAACAGTGGCAATTACATTCCTTCCCCATCTTAGTAAAGGTCTTAAAGATCTACAAAGGAAAGGATTTGTACTAATGGAGGCTGCTACTACCACATGAAAATATTAAAAGAAATTGCTTCTTATTTTGTTGGTTTCCCTTCCTGTCAGAAGATCAAATATTTGGCACCCCACACAGTATTGGAAAATATACCTTTTATTTTTCCATAGCAGAAGCTATAATCCCTAATTGATTCCTGGTCCCAGTGAATAACATCAGGTTGGCGAAGCGTAGGAAAAAATAAGAGTGTACTGTAGCTGAGATCAATATAGCATGCTTCTGAACTCTATGACCAATCTCTCTTGCTACCTACGCTGATAAATAGACAGTACTGCCCCTCATCTACATGCTATTAGCTACGCTTTTCCTCAAAGTGTCAGAGAGTAAGTGGTATACCTGGCATTATCTCAAAAACAACAAGAATGTTTTGTCACTCTGCTGGGCTAGGGACACTTGTTTGGCGTCAGTATTAGTTACAAATGCTATTAGTAGCTCATTTAGCTTGGATATTATGCTTGACAAAAGTCAGCAGTAGCTTTGCAAGTATGTGTAAAAGTAACAACAAAATTAATTTTGCATTTGAAATGTACCACCCTCAAAAAAAACACAGCAGCTTGAAAAGAAAATAAATAGGTTTATTGCAAACAAAATAGATATACTAAAGTAACAGCACTGAGCTTAAATATTATAGTATGACATCAAACCCCTGACCTGTGCTTTCAAAAACCTGGTAAATATTTTCAAATGTTAATCTTTTAAAACTACTTTGGCTTCTCTTTTATTTTTTCCACAAACAAAAGTGTAACTGTAATAATCAAGTTCCAGACACTGTGTTCTTTTTCTTTCAGGTTAGTACAATCTTCTTATGGAATCTAAGGCATTGTCGTTAGTTTCACAATAAGACAGCTGAAAAGAAATTCAGCTCACCTTCATAAAATAAGAAAAAGAGTTCAGAGATCAGAAATGTAATGGTAAGTCCTTCAAACGACGCATATGCAAGGCTGTATATACTGGTAGCTTACTAGAAACTTGGCTTCCCCTCCTTTCCCCATTCTCCCTTTGATCTCAAGCTAAACATCAGAACCCAGGTTTTAAAAAGACTTGAAGAGCCTTTCATTTTCTCTCAGCTGCCTGAGGAGAAACAACTCCCGCATCTTACATGAAAGAATGTATTTCTCCCTAAAAATAACTTTAGTTTCAAATGCCCCCTGCAAAGAGGATGAAATAATTTATCCTCAACTCCATGAAGACAAAAGAAGGTAATTGCATGGGTAAGCCATTACCTACAGCAGGGAAGAAGGCAGAGGAGTCATTACGGATCTAGCTGGAGCAGTAATGGAACATTTCCTGCTTGTCACTTCTGGAAGAAAGGAGCACAGTTCATATGTGGCAACCTTTGGGCCTTTGGATCATTAACACTAGCCATGCTGGCTGAGCTGTTATTAGATATTATCTAGCAATTCTTATCCTTCAGGTGTTTTCAGGGTCACCCCCTCACCCCCTCACCCCCACCCCCTTCCTTCCTGTAAGTGCTGAGAGGAGTGAGACTTTTTGCTCATTTGAAATATTAATTTTCTTTGCTCCTCAGCTAACATTGCTCAGGGTCAGGTGCATAGCATAAGCTTTTTCTTTCAGTATGGTTAATTTAAGTTAACAGGCAAGGTCTAGAGACTACGATACATTTCCACAGCTCATAGATGCACTTTTCTTCATGCATTCTCTGTGTCATGACATGAGTCAGGTAGGGGAACACCTACAGGTGATGAACAAACCTCCAAGCTCAAATTCAGACCAATTAACCAGGCAAGGTTCAGATTCTCAGGTGCAATAGAGCTGCTTTGTGGATTTCAGGACTGTAGATACATGAGAGATTTCACCACTAATGCTTGTCCAAGTAAACCAAGAGGACACCATCTCTCCAATTGCTTATATTTTCCATTGTATCAGAATGGTTGGTTGTGCAGTGACAACAGACATCCCCGCCCCCCCCCCAAAAAAAAGAACAAAACTATTGTCCAAAACACAACAGAGCTTTCAATTGCAATTTCAATTTTTTTGGTATATCTTCCTTCAAAACATCTCTTCACTCAGAAATCAACAGGCTTGAATGCAGAGGCTTGAGGTAGTGAAATTTCTTGCTTGCTAGTAAACAGTAAGACAGAACTCATAAACAGTTACATGGTACAATTTTTAAATATTTAAAACTGAGAGACATCCAGATTTTGTCATGATTGATGCCACAAATATGAGGATATGCAAAATGTTTTGACATTTCTAGCTTGAGCCCCATTACACATCCCGTGTGCTTTCCCTCAGAGGTGCATTTTGGCATGAAAGGTTCTATTCCCAGCCAGGAGCCAGATGGACCACGCCATGAGCTTCCACAGTGCAAATAAAGTTTGGCCCTGAAAAGACTAATGATTGTAATAGGGACACTGTTGCAGCAACAGATAATAAAACTAAGATACATGTTGGTTTTAAGCTATGTTTTTATTAGAGGCTTAGACTGTCCTTTTACTTCCACATGAAAAGTATTTTACACAAACAGGTAATATGGTTTAAATGTGCCAGTACTAGATTCTGTGTCTGGGGACTTGCTAAACCATTGGCTGTGTAGCAACATTGCAAAGAGCAGGATCAAGCATGAGAGAAAGCTCACTTAGAAAGTCACACTACCTGGCCCTGGATTGACCATGGCCTTCTTGTAGCATGAGCCTGGAGCATCTGCACTGCTAAAGGAAACACAAGCTGCAGCACAAGAAACATCCACAGTGGGAAGAACATGAAACCCTTTAGGCTCTGTATTTTGTGCCAACTGACCTACCAGGCACAATTTTGAATGTTAGCTGTAGACTGAGTGCTGGTCTAAGACTGAAGAGTAGAACAAGCTGGCACCACAGAGGAGGTGGGGGGATTAAAAGGACCCCAAGAAAGCTTTAGATAGCACCACTTTGAAGCCGATGGTGATCCATGTATCTACAGAGACACAGCCAGAGAACTGAAAAACTTAACTTTCTTTTCCCTACCACAAATTAAAGACAGTGACTCCTACCCAATCTTAGAAGACTGTCACTTGAGCCTAACAAGAAAGCAGTCACAAACAGGAAATATTTTCATTTTTCTATAGATTTTAAGATTTTTTAGGTTCGTCTGCAACAAATATATAGAGAGGACAGTGATAAAAGTACTACACTGAATGTAATTCAGCATAAGTAGTTTAACATACAGCTTTGATCGTCAGAAAAAAACCTTTAATACTTTTATAATTCATTTTAGCTTTTATGATTAAGAATTTTTAGGCATGCAGGTCCCACGTCATGAAAAGTATAATTTACTATAGCTTTTCTCAAACATAGGGGGGCATTATTTAAAAAAAATATTTCCAACTCACGTTCATTACAAACACTTCAGTGTCTTTATTTGTCTAATTTTCTTTTAGTAATGTGACCATGAAAAAATGACCAGTTGCCATGCCTTAAACATAAGCTTTCTTCATTATTGTACAGGAACCCATTCAAGTAGATTATGAAGGTCTTCATTCATTACATACAATATGTTTATGATGGATTCCATGTAGCATGGACATACGCACAGTAGAAAATTTTCTTGATACTGGCAGCTTTAACAATCATTTTAACAACATCATAAAACTCTTTACTCAGATGGGTTTTTTTGTTTTTAATTGCTTTAGCTTTCCCTTTTAAAATCAGTGACACATATGAAACATAAGTGTAAAGGTTTTAATGCATCTCTCACTGCTTTTCAGTAAAATCATTTGTATCAGAGTCCTACACTAGTTTTAGACCTACATGCAAGCAACTTAATACCACTGAAGCCAACTATATGATCACTTCAGGAGTGGACATGGTCCTTCTAGATGCAGGCTGAGGCTCTTCCAGAAAGATGGGTAGCTTGTGCAAATTGGCTGCTTATTAAGCAGATAACTGCAGCGTCAGTACCTTATTTAACCAGGCTCTCCACGAGGGACCTCTGAGAGTGAGGAAAAGTAAGAGAAGGGAACCTCCTCAGCTCAGGCCACTAGAAAGCAAGACTGCCACTGTCTCAGTCTGCAGGCTGCAGTGGCCCATGGCCCTTGCCATGCTTGATCCTGCCTGTTTACAAACCCTCTCTAAGCTATGCTAGCCTTGGAGGATTAATTGGCATATTCAACAGAGATGCTGCAGTCCTCACAGAGTCCCAGCAGTTCAGCCTTTTGATATTTGGCAGCTGATGGACCATGAGGGCTCTGGAGACTCACAGGAAGGACCAAATTGTGATTGACTCTCGAAAAGTAGGCAGCTTCTTTCCTACTGTCGACCTACCATCCCCAGGCCATTATGGTACTAATAACATGTGAGGAGAGAATTTCAAATCACTGGTGGAAGTATCATGTCAAACTTGAATACCTGAATAATAAACACTTCCATTAAGAATTTTACATCCTGTATGCAATATCACAAGAGGGTTTGCATCATAGCAGCTCCTGGATTTTGAAGAGCGAGTTTGCCTTGGTGATTATTTCTGTGTTTTCCATTGACACCTGAAAGAAATATCATTCAGTTTTGCAGAGAAGAGGCATCAGTTTATTCTGAATACCATCTTTCATGGGTGCAGACCAATTGGCACTAAGTACAAATTCTTCCTTGACTGTTTGCAAACCAGTTTGTGAGGTGTAACAAGGATGCAAAGATCACGGTAGAAGAAACTGGAATGAAAAGCAAACTGCTCCACAGATATATAGAAATTCAGGCTGGAGGAGACTTTGAGTGCCAAAGTGACTGAGGCTGTGAATTAACCTGTCTTGGAAAAAAAAAAAAGAGATATCTGTTGGAGGAATGGGGGAAGGAAAACAAACCCAGAACATGAAATAGTTCTGGAAGAAGACTGAAGAAAATACTCTGAGCTAGAAAATACTGACAGCATTTTTTCTCATTGTAGGCTTTGACAGAACCCCATTTTTCTCTGTCATTTTTAAAAGGGAGGGGAAGAATTGCATGGAAACAGTCCTGAAAAGACAAAGGCTCTTCCCTGTTAAGATTTATAGTTAATTCTGGGAGACAACAATACTTTTAATTGACAAAATCGATGTAGCTGGGTGTCTGGTGAGTAAAAATGTTACCTTTCTTGATAGCGGAACACTTCTAAGTAGAACAAATATTCACTTTTGATGAATCTAAGTTTACAAAGAAACACCAGTAGTATATGTAGAAATCTTGTTTCCTGGCTGCACGGCTGATCCTGGTGTAAGAATTTTGCTCTCAAAGACCAAATGTCCCCAAGTATAGATTAATACATGGGGGTACTGGGAGTAGTGATGTAAACATGAAGAGGAGGCTCTGTTTTCATTGCTTGTGATGGCACAGATCAAGTAACCTTGAATAATTGGTATTTAGTCTCCCTTCTTCCCCTCCCTTTCTTTAAAAGATTGCAATGATTTTAGTATTCCATAAACAAACTCAGCAGTTTTAAAACTCCAACTTGACAGGTATCCTGAATACATTGTGTGTTACAGTAATGGCCTCAGCAGATGAGATCGTTCCTCATGACAAGCAAAATTCAGGTGCTCCTCTGCATGCTACCGTATTGATCAGCTGTCTTTGGTTTCTCTGATAGCAAGTAATAATGACTTAAGTAGGAGAGGTGGTAAGAGCCTCTTTGGGAGCTACTGCAATGTAGTTTTCAGTAATTTTTCTCTCTCCAATAGTCTGTTTTGAGGATTTTGATAATGCTTTGCCTCATCCTTCACTTTTAATCTGCTAAGAGAATTAATAGGAGGAGCAAATACCTGGCTGTTGGATTCCTTTCTTCATTTCTTATGGGTGGGAGGAATACCTTACCCAAGAATTTCACCCTGCTAGATGAATTTTGATAAAACTTTCACCCATCCCAAACCAATAAAGAAAATCCCTTCTCTAATAACATTCTTCTCCATCTGAAGATGTTAAAAACTTTTTATTTGCTCTAGCAGTGAAGGGGCTTGATCTCTGGCACAACTGACCTGGTATCTTCCACCTTTTCCTATGAAATAACAATCTTTGGACACTGTGGAATAGAAATGAATGTGAAATGGCTGCTCCTGGCACTACAAATGAAGTGGGTGCTGGTACCAGTTGCCAGATGTGGTAAAACTACATCTGCTTTTTAATAGGGGCAGTGCCTAGTAATCATTTCTCAGTATCTTATCTATGGGTGTTCTTGTGTATCCCTTGTCAGCACTACTACATGGTAGTGAATTTGGGCACACTTTTCTTCCAGCTGCTTAGGAAAATGCCAGTGCTTATTTAGGAGGTTTATCTTGCCACAATGAGGAAAAAGCATGGTGAGATGAGAGTGGAAGAGCATCTTTTAAATCCACCCACACTGGGATTCATTTCACAATTCATTCACTGGGAGGGGTGTAACAGGATGCTAAACCCTGTAAAACAAAGTTGCCGGGATGTTAGATTTCCAGTTTAGGTGACCAGTCTTTAAAGTGGGAAGGCAAGTTTCAAGTTGGTAAGATCCATCCCAAAACCATGCACAGTCACTCTTCTACAACATATATGAGCAACTGGACAAACACCACTTGAGAAGAGGCAGCTTCTAAGAGAACCTTCCTCTCAGGGGCCTTTGATTGCTGAACAGTTCAAATATGGAACTGCCTAATAGAGTATTTTTGTTACTATCTCCAAAACTAACAACCTCAGCTTATTTTTTGCTCTGTAATTCCTATACACTTAGGAAGACTTCCAGGGCATGGACAGGAAATATGTGTACGTACAAAGCAAAGCAAAAGATAATATTAAGCAAATGCTAGAATGGCTTCCTGGGCCACTAGACACTGTGCCCTTTGTCAGCTAACTGCAGCCCTTCTGTAGGCATAAACAGCATTAAAATTGCAGCAGAAGGCTGAAATTGTTTAAGAATATAATAGCTTTAAAAAGTAGTCTCTAAAAACTGTTTTGCGTGATTTTCAGAAGTGTAGATACAAGAGATTATTTGAAACCTGCATTGTGAGCTATATGACTTCTAGTTATGATGAATCAGCTCTGTGGGTTGTTGTGGTTTTTATAAACATACTGTTTCTGTCACTTTCAGACTAATACTAATATTTAATAATTGTATCTATGCTTGTAGCCCACAGTAAACATTAGTTAATTTGTTTGTTTAACTCTTTTTCTTAGAGCTGTGTAAATCTTATTATCTTGTGTATGCCTTGAACTAAAATAAGTATAGACAGTTAACACCATCGCACAGTCAGCATGCAATAGCTAGTTAAAACTGTGACAGCATGACATTGTGTTTCAGTCCTTCCAGATGAATCATTTGGAATAACTTGCTGGAAAAACCACTGAAGATCTCTCCAAGGAAGAAAATTGAAAAAGAAAAAAAACAAAAACACACAAAAAAAAGCCCCAAACACAAAATACCCACAAAAAAAAACCTGGAAAGTTTGTACTCAGAAAAACATGGAGACAGAAAAAAGGTATCTAGTGTTTTCCAGAAATATAGTACTTTGTAGATAATCAATATCATAAGCTGGTACCTCTCAGATCTTCTGGCGTTAAGACCCAGGTTGAATTTGAGACAAATGATTGTGTTCACCAAGCAGTCACTATATCTAGGTGAATATCTGCATCCAGTGTGTGCTTGTCCTACTTAAAAGTGTCACTTAGAAAGAAGATGGATGATTAGCCCACCCTGTTTATATTTCACCATTAAAGGCACAAAAGGAACACGCGTTAATCACTGACCTGATACAAAGTCTGGCATTGCATCCTGAAAGAGAAAATCATTATTTTAATTGGAACTAATGGCTTGTGGCTGTGATAACTCATGGTGAGGCACAATATTAATGTCACTTTGTCTGGTGACAGAATATCTTATGCCCACTTACTCACAGTCTGCCACAGTGTCAGCTGATGCAAATTGACACTGTCTTCAGGCCAGATCCACAAAAAAGGATTTGTTGCCTTTCATCCCTAAAAGAGAGATTTGAAGTTTTTTACCCAATGTCACCTGAAAGTGACAAATGCAAGTACAAACCGGGACTACTCTTGTCAGCGCTTAATCAGGAGCCAGTAATTACCTCCATACATTTATTCCTCCTCTGTATTCTATACCAACTGTGTTCATGTTAGTATCAAGAATAAACAGATGGACGTTTCACCCAGGAAAATGCATATCGAAGTGCAAAAAGGGAGGAAGAGAATTTTATTCTTGTCAGTGAGTTAATGGGTGATCTTGTCTAATAAAATAACAGTAACATCCAGAGAGGAAATCCTGATTTTGCTTAGAGATATGTAAAGGTTATCTGAATAATTCAGAAGTTGTTGGCTCTTATGGATTGGGTTTTTGTTGCTTCTGGAATTTGCAGAATTCTAAAACAGGTTGTTTTAAGCTTGTACAGGTATCATAGTTTATTATGCTAAGAGCTTGTATCTGAACTGACATCTGAACTGGAATGATTCTTATAATCTTGTTCCTTCTGAGATAGAAGAGGGTGGTGGATGTTGTATTTATTTTCCAGTCTTGATCAGAGGAGTTGAGGATGTGAGAAATAATGTCTCCACGCCATAGCAAAAAAGTCCATGATTAGTGATGCTGGGTTTGACCTAAAGCCTTTCAGCACAATCACTGATTCCTCCTACAAATTCCTTCTACATCAATTCAGGCCTCAAGATCAGAGCACGCAAACCATAGCAGTACAGTACAACTAGGGACTTCGGACTAGTGGATTGATTAATCTTCTCCCAAAAGCTACTTCAGCTCCTGCAAGATTTCTTTTTTTTTTTTAACAAGTCTGAGAGCCAGATCATAGGCCTAAGATTAAGCATTTAATTTTAAATTCACTGTTCTATAGGGCATTTTTGTAGTTAGGTGCAACTCTCAGCAACTAAATGGAACAATTAGTGTATTCATCTTAACACCTAAAATTTTCCTCCAGTTCCTCAGTTTCGTACCTAAGCAATTGCCAAATGCTGAGTTATGCATGCAAAAATACCCAAAGAACACAAGACTTCTGAGCTGTATCACAGCATAGATATTTGACCACTAGTGAGCCACAAAAAGTTAATTTCTAAGGTAGTAGGTAATAAACTTAATCAACTTTTATTGAAACCATAGTGTAAAAAGGATATTTCACATCATAACTTCAAACTCATCAGCTCCTGTTGATCTCATACTGTAAACCAGCACTTTCATATCTCAGCATAAATCCCAGCCATGTCCAACTTTTTTCTTCAACCTTTTCTATTGACATTTTGAAGTAAATGATCTGTGTCTCATCATAATCTACCATATCATAATCTTCTGCATGTGCACTGGTCAGTGTTAAATTAATCATTACAATTGGTTTTGCTTCACATTTTCCTTTTTTATTTAAAACTATAATGGCAGTATTTCTCATGTGTCTTGCAAACAACATTTCCGTATACTTCATTTAGGATGCTTCTCAACTGAAATCCATTTTTTCCCCTTCTTGTCCTGTGAAATCAAATCTGCATATACATTTTTGTTTTGAAACACGTGACCAATTATTCCAATAGGAATTGAGAATCATATTCAAGCTAGTGCAATAATCCAAAATCTCTGTGAACCTATTCCAAAGTGTTCTTCCTTTTTTTTAATTTTGAAAATGAGAAGTCCATCTTAGATTGATCTTCCAGTAGTGAACCATGACATGCAAAATCTAGTCTTTAACTGAAAGGACACCCTGAGTTCAATGAGGCTTGGGTTCTTACTTAATGATTATCCTTTCCTAGAACCCCTTAAGCTTTAAGTATTCCCAAGTAACAAGTTTTCATAGTAGCTGTCCAGCCTATTATTCTTAGCACTTCCTGTTCCCAAGTGTCCTACAAAGAATTTGTTTCTGAAACTGAATCTCCTTGCTCTTACCCCATTAGTGCTTTAACAGTCATATATCACCCTGGAAAAAGACCAGGGGTAGTGCTAGAAGAAATTCAGTATATCAACTTCACACGGTAGTCTGAAAAATGACTCCGTAGACTGCTTGCAGGAGAAATTGCAATAGATCTTGTAAATATTTCTCTAGTGTATAATTCCCTGCTTAGGCAAGTTTTCACTTTGGATCGAATTGTGGTCCATGAGAGGGTATTATTACTAAACAAAAAATAAACCTTAAGAAATTATGATGCTTTGTGAAATAGTGGAGGCATGGGTGAAGTTATTGACTCTTCTAAAATGAATGCAGGAACAGTCTGTGTTATATTCATTCACCTTCCCAGAGATCATTGTTGGATGACAGCTTTGCTAACAGGGCATTTCTAGGCAGAGGCATGGTCTGCCCTAATAGAGCCATTATGAAAATAAATGAGTCTCTTTATCCCCCTCAACTGGAATAAGGGCTTATGAAGCTGCATTTTGAGATAGTCTGCAGTGGTACATATGGTCTCCTTCTTGATTTGTTTCAAAGACAAATAACTCTGAGAAGTTCCATTTAAAAAGTAATAAAGATCATAATAGGCTTAAATCTAGGGTATACTAAGCTAACTGTTTTAAAGAAAAAAAGATGAGAGAAGTTCTTTTCTCTGTCCTCTTTTATAATTAAATAAATTAGGGTGAAGTCTGATTTTTATGAAAGTTTGAAAATACTACCATGTTCCTTAGGAGTCTTATTCATTGTCTTAGAAAGTAAAGGCAAACACATGATACTGAGAGTTGTGAAAGTCCAGCTATGCTTAATTTTGATAACTGCTAAAAAAGCAGAGTTGGAGAGATTATTCCTATGGAAAAGCTTCATTCACAAGCACATGTCCTTTTTATCTACTTTGTATACTACAATTCACATATGTCTACATTTTTGTGTGCACTGTCTAGCAACGGTAGCTGTACCTCTGGGGCTCAAAAAGACGGCCTTTAAAATTATAAAGCATTTTAAGAAAAGTCTTTCATGCTGATAAATATTGAAATGCTTGAAGCCCTAAACTATTCAATTACTTCTTAGTTGTCTGCCATTCAGCCATGGCCCTTGTATCTGTAGGTGTATTGTCTGTACATCCTGCAGCTGCTCTTCAGCCTCAAACTGAGAAAGCTGGACAACCTTATTCATTAACACATCAAAAATGTATATTCCCTGCTGTGGAGAAAGGGCAGCTGTCCTTGTGGGGCCTGTCTAAAAATGCATGCTGTTATAAGATGTGTATTAGCACTCTAGCCTTCTCAACATATTCTGCTGAATGTTGGAGAAATAACAGAACATAAATATAGGAGACTAGTCTTAATGGAAAAGATGATTGATCTAGCCAAAAGTCAGGATGGATTCTCAAGAAGAAATCCACAAACCTATTAATATGAAACATTATTTAATTCACAGTTAAACATTACTTTAGAATTTAATTCACCAGTGAAGGGAAGGGACACCTAACTGTTGGGTGTGGAGATAAGATCACAAGGATGTTAATGCTTTTGGGGGAAAACGTTCCATCAAAGATTTGACCAGTACTGTTATGTTAAGTTAGAGAAGACTTTATGAGTGGAAGCTTCACACTTGGTTCAGTTCAGTCACTAGCTAAACGTCTTGACAAGATATGAAAAGAAAGACAGTGGTATGCTATTTCAAGAACACTATATAGCAAAATGGTCATACCAGCTAAATTTCCATTTGAAAAGTTTGAGAAGAGGAGATCTGGGTGCTTTAGCAGCAAACCTGATGATGCCCATCATGACAATTCCTTATTAAAAAAATCTTAAATGCAAAAATGCAGCTTTAGGACACTAAAGAAGCAAGTGCTGTCTCCGGTAAAATGCTATTGTAAAACAAACTTTCTGCTTTTAAACTTTTAATTTCGTTCCTATGTTTTGATAAACTGTAGGACAGAAGTTAACTGGATCTCTAAGGTGTCCTAATAATTTGGCATCCTAATCGAGACTCCTGCCCATATGTTAAGTAGTTCCTGCTCTTCCAATTTGCTAAGTTATATACAAAGAAATGGTACCACTGCAGAAATATAAACCAGAGAGGGCAAGTAACTAATTCACATATAACAGCGTAACATTTTTAAAAACAATGAGATTGTAATGAGGAGAGTAAAAATCTAATTGGTCCTACATATGGAAGGTAATTTAAAACTTGGATCATTCCTATTTCCTTTATCTGTTTTCCTTCTAGTTTTACCAATCCTCTAATTTTTTTAGAAGGAGAGCAAAGCAGATAAAGACCAGAAATACATGCAGCTATCGACACAAGGTATCTTAGACCTTCGTTAACAATCAACTCCTAGTAGCAGTACAATGTTTAAATTTTTCCTCTTCCTCTCCTAGTTCTGAACAGTTTGGTTTGTTGGGGTTTAATGCTACTGAGCATTAAACTGCCTCTTTATTTTTATAACTAGAATGGTTATAGTCAGCTCAGAGTCTGCCCCCTTCTTTGTTGGAATTAGATTCTTTAATTCAGTCGATTGAACCATATGGTAACGATTGCAATATGCTATGACTACACTTCTTAGAAAGAAGTTTAGTCCCTTCGTCCTTGAGCCTGAGACACACAGTAATATCCCAACAGGTTACTATCCCAGCAGTGCAGATTAGGTAAAATCTCTTTCCATAAACAAATACTAAGAGAAATGGGAAGTGAACAGTGTGGATTCACTTACAAATGCTCTCAGCACTCCACTGGAGTGAAAGTGGGCCATCATCAGGATATGTAGCCTGCAACAGCACTTTTCTCTCTTGTATAACAGCAGTGCACTAGCACCCTGTTTGTCACTTGCAACATGTTGATTATTCAACAGAAACACTTATTGAAACTCATGGAGAAGAAATTACAAATGCCCCAAAATAAGAATATAAATTAGAAGACAAATTAGCTGAAAGCATTTTGGTGCTGCACATAAGGAGCCAGAGCAAATAGTCCAAAATTATAGAAAATGCAAATCAATCTGAATTTGCAAAATTATCATATTAATATAACTTTTTGAACCACACCAAAGTACACAGCTTGGAGAAATATAACTGAATTTATTTTGGGCTGTCTAGACATACTTTAGCTGCTTACTGTGCCTGTGACTCTGAGGAAGAAAAGGGAAGGAGACTGCCCAACATTGATGCCCATTTAAAACTTCCTTAGTAGATAAAAATTATTGCTCTGGGCTATAAAAGCTGGTTTTAGGATAATAAGAAGATTAGCTATGGAAATGCAGGAAGCCATAGAATTTTCTCTGCATGGTAAACTACATTTTACTGAACCAAGAGTTTTGATATAGGATTTCTGATATCGAAGGAAAAATAAAGCAAATCATTAATCTGACTGTTCTCAGTTAAACTTAATTAAAACTCTAACACCTCTTCTATCAATTTCTTATTTCTTTCACCCACCTCTTAAAGAAATTTTATTCTTGGGTTTAGAGTAAAATAAGAAATTTTCATGTAATGTTAAAGACTGCCATCACCAAAGATAATGGTTTGTTTGCCTAAGGGAAAAATAGAATGAATTGTAAGTAATGCAAAACATTCTTTCTAATGTCTTTTTCCCTTCTCCATGGCATTTCTTTTACTGTCGTCAGATGTACTTTTAGCCCTATGGGGCTGCAATTCAGAACAGTAGCTCTTTTAACCCCTGGTTTTCCCTGGAAAGGTCCTTTTTCACAGAAACATTCTTTACATTTGATATGTTCCTCAAGACACCCAATGTTACTACCAACCCGGAAAAGATAAATAAATAAATAAATAACCTTGTTTCTGCTGCTTGCAAAATTTCTGCTTTAACCATGCCAAGATTATCAATATCCATCAGGCAGAGAGGAGACTTTTTTGAAAAGTGGCTTTCAAATGCACTCTCATTTGCTCAAGCTAAAATATACATTTCACATGAAATTAATAAATCAGGGTGATTGAAGAACATCATGAATAAAATAACAAAGGAAATCAAACAGGCATGTCATGATATGCAAACATGTCTCCAGTACAACTACTGTTGTTCTAATATTTCATGACAATGTACTCTTACTTATTTTCTACTATAAGAAAATGAAGCTGCTGCCAATAAAATTTCTTCTAATTTTAACCAGCATCCTTTTTTTTTATTTTCCTAGAATTTAAGGGAAGGAGTACAAAGAGCTACCATGTCACTGAACTTATACAAGCCCTCTTGCCAGAAACAGAGAAGTGCTAAAGGTTTCAATACCAGCATGTGATATACCATTGAAAATAGTAGGCTGCTTTTCCACCTCTCATGCCTTCTAAATCTCGTCCCTTTCTTTTTCTCATTACAAAATAAAACCCTCTAAATCCACTGATGCTGTCTGCAGCATTTCAGGCCCCACGCATACTTCTTTATAAGGTTGCAGAGGAAAGACATTCTGGGGGATACTTGTGCAAAAAGCAAATAGATCTCAAAATGTAGATGTCCCAGAAACTGCAATCAGCGAAACATGCTCAGAAAACAGGGAGCATATGCAAAATTGCTTTTTTTCATGGTGGGACATGAATACTTTCTATGGATGTCCATATTTGTCGGAAGAAGGGTTGATGTCGTGATTCTATAGTCCCAAATTTATGAGACAAGCATGACCCCATGGAAGACGTTAGATACTGTTTGTGGCCAGTGAATACATGGGGGTTTGCCTTTAGAGAAATGTAAGCAAGGCAGAACAGAAACGTATATGCACTCTGTCCAAGCAGTGAGGAAGGTCAGGTGGATCAAAACATAATTTAGCTACTGTTATCCTGTCTTTTCCTTTGTCAAGCAGTAAAGCACAAGCTCCTGTTTAGCTCAGAAGGTTCACTCAGGCTTTGTGTGTTTGACTTGTTCTCTTGAAAAAAAGCATATGATATAGCAAGGGTGAGAGATTTAGGAAGTCAGGGATTAAATTCTTGTTCTCCTAAAGCTGACACTTTCCCTGAAGGAAATTGAGGAAATATCGCTACTGCCTCAACAAACCAATTAAGACCCTGCAGTGGGTTGACAAAGTCCTTAACATACGCAGCCCTTTTAATATACTATGCATTCATCAATATATGGAGAAGGGTGGAGGAAATGTCAGCCAAATATCAGCCATAGTAACACCGACTAGAGCTCTCACTTCTAGGAACAGCTAAAAATGGAGGAGTCTGGGAAACAGCAATAGTGATGAAAAGGCTTTGAGTGAAAACTTCTAACATACTGTAACATTTTAATGCAACTATAAGCAGAAAATAACATTTTTCTCACTCACCAAAGTAACACCTCTCTTTGTCAATGGAATAGTTGATAAAGCAGTTAAAATAAAATGTAAATTGAGTTTTCCATCTGGCCACAGTGACACCCAATAATTCAAGCCAAATAATGTGTTGCCTTTAAGAAAATCATTCTACTAAATAAAACTGTACATGCTACCTTTTTTTTTTCCCTCATAGCTCAGTTTAAAACTCAAGACAATGACTAGCTTTATAGAACAAAGCTGAAGGCAAGTACATTTTTAAACAATTTTTTTCCACCTTTGTTTTAGACTCTCTGTGAAAGTCATATGGTTATATACTTCTTAGTTCAGCCAATGATAAAGAAATCGAATCAAGTAAATTTAAATGCCTCCTTTTAGATAAAGCCATGATTCTTTCATTTAGCAGTCACCATTGTTATCCAGTTCTAAAATGATTCCTGTGCTAAACGGATTTATGCAAACTTAACATCACGTTGCACTAACTTTTTTTCCTGGGGGGGGGGTGTGGGGTGGGGGGTGGGTGGGTTGTAAGCATCTAGTTTCTTTAAATTTGGTAAATTCTATATGAGCTTTCCTGTGTATTTGTCACTGTTACCTCAGTAGTCAGTGGAATTTTCGTCAGCCACACTTTGATGGACAAGGCAATCCACTTTGTCATCTAACCCTTATATCAAAGTGACAGAAAACTCTGCAGTTTAACACCTGGAGAAATTTTCATTACTTCTACAAGATTTAGATAACACTTCTATTAACAATGCTTAAATGAATGTCTCAAAACATACAGTTCTAAACCTCCCCTTTGGCTCCTATTTATATATTTTTAAATACAAATATTTCAGATTAATAAATGTAATGTAAACAAGAGCTCACCTTTCACAGAAAGCACTTTAGATGTCTAAACAAGATGTTTGTTAATGACGCAAAAATAACAATTTCCGCATTGTCCATTATGCAGAAAATATTTGTTTTGTACTCAGAAGACGTGATTTTATTTCTGAGTACAGAACTTCCCAAAAAAACCCCAAATCTACACAGGTAAACAGTTCCTTTAGTGCTAAAAATGCAGAAATACATTTTGCAGTTTCACTTAATAAAAGTAATTTCTTAAAAGGCTCAGCTAAAAAAGAAATTGAATTTGAAATATAATGTGGCATACCTTACTAAGGAGGGGAAGGCAAGGAAAGTAAACTGAGATGAAACATCTGAGTGTCTCCTACTGGACTTCAAGCTTTCTTTGAAGTGTGGGGATTGTTGCAGGGAAAGAGAGAGACTGGAGGATCTGATCCAGATGTGTAACACTCCCAAATTAGACAAAAGAGTTAAAATACAACTCAGCCTTTTATATGCTTACCTACTCCTCGATATTGTTTTGTAGCAATCCTCTACAAAGATCATACATACACCAATACCACTAGGGAAGAATACAGTAATACACAATCTTTCACTGGATTATGTGTCTTGATTACTATAAATAAATTACAGAACAGGTATTACTCTAAGTCTGACTTTTAGGGAAGAAGGTGTGAAGGTCAGGAAAAGAGAAAGGAGGGACACAACAAAGTACCAGTCACCTAGTTATCTCCCCTTCAAAAAAATGGGTTAACTCTAATATGCCACATTATTTCCTATCTTTAACTCTCTGAATTTTTTTCATTATGTGTGGGTGTAATGAATCCTCATATAATCAGTAAGTGTTCAGCTGACCTGATGGTAGAGAACTGATAAATCCGTTACCCTCAGACAATACAAAGTCCACCTTGCTTTTTTTTTTTTGTTATTACAGAACAGAATATATTGTTGCAGAACAAATCAGACGATAGACACCTTCAGTGCTTTAATAAATTTTGTTCCAGGCCATCATGCCTAATACTACAATCCTGTAATTATAACTTCTTTATGAAGTTAGCTGAAGGCAATATGATGGTTGTTAAACTTTCAGTGCGGGTAGAGGAGGAAAGGTTAACTGACACAGTTATGCCAGTCTGCTCCAGTCAAAATGCAATTGTGGAAATCATCCAACTATTGTTACAAATACTAAGTAATTAGGTTGATTCTGCTCAGTTCCCAGGAGACAAGAACAGGAATCACAAATCCAAAAATCACAGCTTGTATTGACTGCCAGTACTGATAGCAGTATCAGCAGACAGATGAAAACTGCCTATGTAGGATATGAAAGCAACACTAACGTCTCCTACTATTCACAGAAACATCTTGTTGACAGGAAATATAGCACTCCTTTTCCTTGGTCCACCCTTGACTGACACAGGGGTGAGGACTGCATTCACACTGACTGTTTTGCACCAGTATGGGTTTCATACCTTCATTGCAAACTGAGTATACGAAAACCATGAATTTCAGTAATATCTTCCAAACATGGAACTTCCCTAGTAAGCCATGGTACTGAGATTTTCCTGAAAGTGAGCATGACATGACACCAAAAGGCCTTTGATTTCCAAAGTTCTTGTGCTGGAACACCAACTAGCACAAAACAAACTTCTGAGACTGAAAACGTGAGTCACTAGTGTGTAACACTAAAACAAGAGGGCTCAGAATAAAATCCACACAACATATTGTCACAGGGTGGGTCCATCCCTTCACTCTTCCGCTTGGTTCAGCAAGTCTTAGCATTCTGAGCTTGTTTGCATATTGCCTCTGGGCTTCCCTCCTACTCCAGAAGTTACCCATTTTCTCTTGGGAAAAATTAATCTTTTCACTTCTGAGAGCCCCCTACACACCTTCCCCCTGCTCTTTGTTGAAGTTCTTCAGTTTATTTGTATTACAGTCTCCAGCTTGCTGCCTTTCTCATTCTCTTTATAGGGCAGAATAAAGTTGGCAGAAACCAGTTTTCTGCTTAAACATTTCAGTTGTTTCTGGGAAGGGACTTTCCTTTGGGACAGCTCTACCTGGCCCAGACTGCAGCATACAGGATGAGGCAAAAAGTCAACCCTTTCACAGCTCTGTCTTCTAACAGGACATACAGTACTCACATATCATGCTGTATACTGGTGTTGTGAGATCAGTTTTATTTACCATTTAATCCTTGCAATTGAAATACATGCCCTTTTCTTGCACAATTTTCCTCTCTAGCTAGGAACAACCCTCTTCTGTCACAAAGAAACATGAGAAGTATTTTGCTTTCAAACCTGAGAAGGGAGACAAGACTCAATTCATTTAACTAATTAGAGTGGTGTGCATTGCCCTTTGAGCAGGTTGCAATAGGAGTACAGCGTAAGCTGTGGGTACATGAGCAACTGAGTGTGTTTCAGGGTTGGTACATGTTCCCACAGTGAAAAGTCAGGTTATTCTCTTTAACCACCATCTGTGTGACTCCCTCACTGGCAAATTTAGTAAAATAAATATATAGCATTTCTCTAATATTACGCCTTTTCTCTGGGGAGAAAAAAGCCTGCCTACAAAAAGTAACTCTGAAGTAGAACATAGGAAACACCACTACCTTTGATTTTGTTTAGTAACTTAATGGCATACAACTAAACAGCTTATGCAATGTGTTCTGAAAGGATCTAATATTGCCTTAGAATCCCTTGAGTATTTTTTAAGGAACACCAAGTAAAATAATGCTACTGCAAAACCCCAGGCACACTATATCATGAGTCTGACACCACTCTAATAATGTATTACACAAACATGGTTTTGGTCTGGTAGGATCAAGGGGGGGAGGTAGTTTATTAAGTGAAAGCAAGAAGATATAGAGGAAAATCTGCATGGAAAAAAAAACTATTGTGAAACACATGTTTTCTAAATTAGGAGATGTCCAATATATAACTTCCCCTGAATTTCTCATAGTCTTAATCAATTCAGTTTAAAGTCTGTGCTTTATACAATGCTTTTGTTTTCACTTTCTTAAAAAAAAAAAATGTGCTTCATTTCTTTAAGAAAGACATTAATCAAATTTAAGCTAATGTAATGAGGTAGAGGATAGATTCTGTACATCATTATCCTTGAAAATTCTTCCTTTTCCTTCATGTACTGTCTGTATGTTAGCAGGGATTTTAAAGAATGAGTTTAAAAAAACCCACCTTTTAAGGTCATATATCCTGTGGTACTAAAGGACATATCATTTACCTCTTCATTATGGTATACCTAAAGGCTCTATAACTTATTAATCTATTTTCAGCTTCCCAAATGATGGCTTAAAATCCTTGCTTCTGAGCTTTATATGGCTTCTCTTCCTCTCCAAAACAAAGAAGCAGTATAAGAATCCTACATCAGTTGTCTTCTAGAATTGCTTAAGTATGTCCATATTAAGAACACATTCTTTTGGTTTACCCTTGTGAAAGAGCTTACTTATGAGCAATTCTGTTATAAAAAGCGGTTTTAAACTCTGTGTGGAGCTAACCCAGGTTCCATCATCATTGTGACAGAGCTGTATTGAAGTCAGTCTTGTGTCACTTCCACCTGCTGCAGATTCACTCTGAAGTTGACAAGTTTTGTATCTACAGGCTGAATTTATACACTCTATATGTCAGACACAGTGCACTTCAGCTTCTTCTACAAACAAAGCTGTAGGAATGAGTAACGGTGATGCTTATTTAAAAGGAAACAATGAGGAAGCAAGAGAAAGAGAAAGGAAACAGGAAAGGAAAGGAGAAAAGAAACAGGGAAGTATAAGATTCAAACATACTTTGCACCATTGTAAATTAATGGGACAAATCCGCATTGCACTATCTGTCACTAGCCTATTGTTGTATTATATGGCCAAATCTACAAGTTGGATATGGTAAAACAGGGATACAGTGGATTCTTTTCAAATTTGGGTCTGATATGCTCTCTCAAACCTTCAGACTCTGACAATTTTACAAATGCAAGACAGGTCTCTTCTTGGTCCAATAATGTCATTCCATAAAAACACTACAAAATATTATCTGACACTTCATTAGTTTGCTTCACTAGCTTTGCTGGAAATCACTTAGCAACAGAACTCCCCAAACACACACATGCATGTCATTAAATAAAGAAAAATGGCTTTCAGCTCTAAGAAGGTCATCAAAATTGTAATTAAAGTAAAATGCATTACTATGTTGGGCTCATTTGTAATTAAAAAACAGATTTATGGAAGATGTAGCTATTCATCTCAAACATATTTATTTTATAACTCTCTTCCCATTCTCAATGGTCTCAAACAAGATTTGGAAACAAAGAAGTAAACTAAGTAAGTAAGAGGAAAAGAGCATGATGGAGATATATGGAAATTAGCGTTGTTTAATTCAAATAGATAACAACAAAACCATATGCTGGCATCAAACAGACACTGCAAGTTAATAAGGAACATTTCTGATTCCACATTTGAGGGAGGTCAGTCTTAAAAGGAGCTTTCATATATTTAGTTTACTCAGCACTCAAAAATCTGGGTGAATAAGAAAACAGCTCTATTTAGAAACAAGCTCTAAATTAATAAATATGAAATAGATTATGATTCAGAAAGTTGGCTTGTTTTTACTATGTCCACTTTCCCAATTCTGCCTCTGAATACATTAGCCAATTTGTGCAATTTCAAGTCTCCAATCTAGCAAGAAAGAAGAGAGTTTTATTTTCTTTCACCATGATTCAATACTTCCAGTTTCATACTCCAACCACTGAAAGGAGTCCCTTTTCTTAATAATGCTAACTATACTGAATGTAAAAAACAAAGAGTTGAAATTTTTCCTCTGAACTCCCTCTAGTCTAATAATTTTGAAGATATATTCAGGAAACACAGGAACAATTTTGTTTCATTTCCATTTTACTTGATGGGATGCATAAGCTGAGCCAGATCCCATCAGAACATCAGTGGTATGTTTCTGTTCGCCTTGGTGACAGCTGTAGCCCAGTAAATATGATTTTCTGCCATCCCCAGTAGAAGGTCACAAGTTTTGCATTGACTGGTCAGTGCAAGGACTCAGGTCTCATCCAGGCTGGTACAGCCTCAGGTGGATTTACCTTGTTGCAACAATTGCCTGGTGAATTCACTCCAAGCACGTTACCTTAGCCTCTCTGAGTACCCTTTATAGCAACAGTCCAACAGGCCTACGGAGTCAGTGCATGACAAACAATAACTCTTTCTGTCAAGAATAGTTGGGAATCAATGGAAAGGAAGCTGTCTATTGTGAGAAAGCTTGTAGAAACAAACCTGAGCCTGAAAGGAAAGAAACTCCCACCACAAACATTATATCCCTTCATGCAAAGTCCTCAGGTTGCTGATGTCATATTATCACTACCACCCCTGTGGCAGCTGAGAAAGGTTCAGCTGTTGACCTAAGGATTCAGGAGGACATTGGAAAGGTGAACATCACAACAGAGAAAAGGGTGGAATAGAAATTGTCTGTGCAGCAATTTTAACTATGTTATTAATTACTCTTTTCTATATTAATTTGGATTATTGACTGTGAAAACATTATTGTAACTAAAAATAAATTCTTAGCTCCATGTTTGATGCATTTCTTTTTACCCAGAAAAAGATTGTGATTTAGATCATTATTATCTCTTGAATTTCTACATGACATCAGTTTTGTTTTACGTAAAACATCACATAAAATTGGAACTCGGTTTTATGCAGAAGTGCTTAGAAGCCTTCAGGCATTCTTCCAAAGAAAACCCTCTTATTTTATTGCAATTATTTCATTGTACATTGCCCAAATCTCTATTTTTTTTTCTCTGTCAGAGATCTTTCCAGCTGTAGGCACTAGTGTACCTGATAAGAATTTGCTAATGCAATAGCTATATATGGCCTACTTCAGGAAAGCCAAAGAGATGAGTAGTTACTATCCCTTTGGATTAAGCACTTCTAGTAATTGTAACCCTTCTCTCAACTTCCAGATCACACCATGGCTCCAGTTATCTGGCTTGCTAAGGCAACATGACTAAACACATGTAGTAGAATTTCCTCTGATGATGTATCTGCATTTTAAATAAAATATTCTGGAAGAACGATCATTTTTCTTAGAAAACTCCTCGCTAAATACAAACTCTTAGTTTTGCTTCATTTGTATCAACTGCTTGACAAGTAGGTGTGACTTAGTAATTGGAAACACTTGATCGCTAATGATTGCTGTGATATATCTCTGCAGCTTTTCTGAGATCTTCAGTGGTATAGAGAACATTAAGAGTAGTCAAGCTGTTTATATCTAAGGAATTGCTCTGCAACAGCAGGATTTGTACAGTACAAATATTTTTTTGCTGAAGCAAGAAAGAATTGAATTAATGCAGAAGCCACGTTAACTTAGATTTAACACTTTTTGCATTTAGAAATAGCCAGCTAATGCTGTCATAAGATCAATAGAATTGGGCTGCTTTGAATTTTTGCAACTTCCATTATGTAGTCCAAGCTGTTTATTACCTGCACTACAGTCTCTAGACTGTAGAAGTAATCTAATGTCTCTCTTGGATACTTGTTCATCTTCTTTGTGTGTTTGAAAGCATTATATTAGATGTAGGGCCATTAATCTACAGTTTTAATTTCAGAGAAAAGTGTTGGACACTCGCTATTAGAATTATTTGAGGTAGATCCAAACTAGAGAACTAAAATACTCTTGTGAATCTACAGTATTTGGATTTGTTAGGGAGAATCTTTGTGCTGCCTGATAACTGATGACATACTGGAGTTCAACTGCAGTAATTTGGTGATACCTCCTACACCTAATAACTGTAAAATTTGAGAATGAGAAAGTCTTTTTAAAAAATGCTTAAAAATTGTAATATTCAAAAGAGTTTTGTGGAGTAATGACCATATCTGAATTGAGAAAATCACCTCTGCTTTACTTCCTCAAAGAAAGTCTAGTGTGCACTAATTCAAAATGCAACATAAAACATAAGACTTGGAAGAATATTTCTATTGTTATTGTTATCTAGGACAGTGTAAAGGGGAGAGAGGAGAAAGCATTTGCATGTTAAAGGATGGCCTAAAGATGGGTAGACTAAATGTTGAGATAGGGTGACTGAGCCTTCACCAGATCTACATTAACATCTTTGCATCCAGTGATCTGCTTCTAGAATGGATTTTCTGTGGCAGTCCCAAACAGGAGGCAATAATGCATAACACCTGCAGCTGCCATGAAACATAAGACCCTGCTAGAACTTTGACCTCAAAGGAATGCAGTGAAAAAATGCACAAAATACCATTGCGTGTGGCCAGCTTGGATATGCAGGGTTTTATTAGCTCCATTCCAAGCTAAATAAATCAGCTTCCTTAACCTGGAAGCAGAACAGCAGTGCTTGTAATGCTCTGGGCTGACAGCTCTAGCTGTGCATGGCAACTACTCCAGAATGTGTTGTATTAATGACACAATTAATCAGCAACCCAAGTAAACTACCCCCAAAATTAAGGAATTACTGTAATACTAATTTAATCACATTATTATTACGTTCTTTATGTTATTAATTATTATTTGCATTAATAATACACACAGAATAATTTAATTATGACACTTTTAATTGCTCCTTTTCTTTTCTTCAGAAATAGTGAATTTGGGAAGAGGTCTTGTCCAAGTTAAATGATTCAAAAAGCACAAGTATCTCTGTACTAACTAACCATGATTTTCTAAAAAAAAAAATAGTTCTGTTATTTAGAGTTTTCTATTATTTTTGTTATTACTATCATCTCTCTGGCATCACCTTGTAAACTTCTGCTGCATTCTAGGTAAAACCTGCACTTTATCCATGAGGGTTATAATTCAAAACATCCATAGTGTGATAAATGTTACTGTTACAAACAGCTTCTCAAATTTCATTTCTATTTATGTGAAGGACAGGAAAATAATCAAACATTTACTTAAAGAAAAGCTTTACATTCCAATTTTTATAGAAAAATGTGAACTACAAGCTTCTATTCTTAAATGCAGAGTAAAAGTGTGGAAGTTCGTGTATTTAGTGCAACTTCTATTTCATTGCATTTAGTACACAGTGTTCTGTGTACCAAAAATAAAAGGATTCATTTTTAGAGCCTATTAAAATTGCAGTTCAAGTCTATAAAGGAACTTGTAAAAATAGCATCACAGGAATAAATTTTAAATGTGTCTAGTAAATCTGAGCTGGAAATCAAAGTTTATAACAAGGAGAAAGAGAAGAAACCATTGAATTGACAGGCATATTTGTCTTCAAAAATGAATTTACATTCTCAGTGAGGTATCGAATGCAGTTTAGATTTTTTATATTTGTTTTCAAGGACTATTATCCACTCCTTCAACTGACAGTCATCACCTGTCATTCTTCAAATCTTTTTGCTTCCAAGGAGACTTGAAGCTTCAGACCAGTCACATGAATGCACAGTGCCTGGCACAAATTGTACCTATCATTGGACTATCATCATCAGTGGCTTCTCCTTCAGACTATCCACCTTGCTACTAATTCCCCAATCTCCTTTTTTAGCCATGATAAGATATGGGTCAAGAGGACATAAATGATACCATGACTTGGTAAAATGATTATAGAAAAATTAAATGCTATGTATACTTTTAGGTATTTATATGTTGTTCCTGGAAGTCAATCAAATAATTCTTTGTATCTCATGAATCATTTTTGCTTAATGCACACATTAACTTCTATTTGGCCTTGACTTTGACTTATGTCTTCTCTAAGTTCAACTTGAAGACTGGGAGGTTATAAGATGTTGAAAAGCTTGAAGTTTTATGCAGATGTCATATTTCTATGAAGCTTTATATATATAAATCTAGTATAAGTCATTCTGAAGTTGTATGCATGTGCCTTTTGTTAGGACTGGAATCAATTTCCTATCCAATCACACGTCCCTTAGTTCTCATGGCTCGGAATGATAAACTGTTATACTCTGGATATTGTACATTGAAGGAAAATGGCCTTGTATAGGAGGAAAATGACACATAAAAATCAACTTCAAGAGATGCTGGGGTGATATTTCTATATACGATTTTGGGTTGTTTCTTTTGTTTGTTTTTTTTTATCCCCTCCAAACCTTCTAGATCAAAGTATTCAGGATGACAACAAACTAACATCAGTGACTTCTAACTAAAGACTGTTCACAATTATGAAAATAACTGTTCAGCTGGTGCCCCAGTTTTTTGTGGGAACATATCCAATAAACCTGTTTGAACACATCAATTGTTCAAAGGGCCACATGGACCATGGGTAACTAATCTGCAAGGGCAGCAGTAAGTACAAACTATTAGATTTCACAGAGAAAATAATAGAAGAAGTAAAGTTAAAGGCAGGAGCAGGAGGGGGGCTTCTCTCCAAAAGTGGGTGTGCAGGAATCTCAGGGCAACCCCAGTTGTCCCCATGGTGGGCCATGCCCCCACCAGTGAGATGACATCCCACCAGGTCTGAACGCAACAGTCAGAGCTGGGTGTTATTATCGGAGTCCAACGACAGACCCAGGCATAGCAAGCAGTGAACCAGGTCCAGGGACCAACGAGGGGCTCCAGTCAGCAGCAAAAGAAGATGGGGACTAGAGGCAGGCTGAAGGCAAGGCTACAATGTGGGGGAAAGGGCCAAAGACAGGGCTACGCACCAGCCTATCTACAGTATTCCTCAGACCAGGTTCAGGTACCCTATTCTAAGCTTAAGTGAGACCCCTTGGGCCTGTGGACAGGGGTCAGGGGGGACACCAGGTGGGTCTGGTCAGGGGCAGTCAGGCCTGCTAGTGCCCTTAGGGCCCTGACGACTGCTAAAGTCAAATTACTATGACCACTTGGTTTAAGAAAAGCCTAGTCTAAGAGGGTTGTATCCAGCTGCACCTTACATGTTACAGAATTTTACAGAAATGTAAAGTTATCATTGCTTGTTAGATTTAGGTAAAATTACAGATAGAGATGATGAAGGAAGACTGGAAAGGCTGAGAACCTGGAGAAGTGAAGGCTCAGGGGCACTGTATCAATGTATATAAATACCTGAAGGGAGGGTGGAAGCAGGATGGAGCCAGGCTTTTTTCAGTGGTGCACAGTGACCAGCAAAAATTATCTAGCTTCTTCTGTGTAAATAATAGCTCACAAACCATCCCAAATATTCCTGGTAATACCTTTCTGGATGCCCTAATGCAGATAGGCTTTTTACCTACCATTAGGTTAAGCTGACTGCTGGCACATGATCACATGAGACAAATGAAGGGATGGTTAGATTAAAGCCTTCTCATTGATAACAGATTGCGCTCTTAAACACCAGGAATTCTTGTTCACCTTTGTGCTTCCCAAATATTGCTTACTCTTTCTAAAAATGTAACAGAAATTTAGATCCTCACCTGCAAAGTTCTGGTTCTTCCTTTCAGCCTTTTTATTATTATAACATGAAAAAAACAAGTACTATTAGTTTATAAAGTATGTTGTCAGAGAAGTATAATTTTATACACACACATATGTATATGCTGATGTAAGACTGTATTAGGTCTGGCTGAGGTGGGGTTAATTTTCCCCATAGCAATTCTCATCACACTGTGCTTTGTACTTGTAGCTGGAAAGGTGTTGATAACACACCAGTGTTTTCATTGTTGCTGAGCAGTCCTCGGACAGCATCAAGGCTGTCTCTCCAGCATTCCTCCCTCACCAGTATGCTGGGGATGGGCAAGATCTTGGGAGAGGACAGAGCCAGGACAGCTGACCCCAACTGACCAAAGGGATATTCCACACCATATGAGGTCTGCTCAGCAATAAAAGCTAAGAGATAGGAGGAGGAGAGGGGGGCATTCATTATTACAATGTTTGTCTTCCAGAGCAACCACTATGCGTGCAGAAGCCCTACTTCTGAGAAAGTGGCTGGACACAAGTTGCTCTTGGGCAGATTCTGACTGGACATGAGAGGAAAATTTTTCACAGTGAGGACAGTCAACCATTGGAATAATCTCTCCAGGGAGGTGGTTGACTCCACCACATTGGACACTTTTAAGATTCGGCTGGACAGGGTGCTGGGCCATCTTGTGTAGACTGTGCTCTTCCTAGAAAGGTTGGACTAGATAATCCCTGAGGTCCCTTCCAACCTGGATTCTGTGGTTCTCTGATTCTGTGATCACCTGCTGATGGGAAGTGGAGAATAAAACTTTTGTTTTCCTTTGCTTCCATACACGGCCCTTGCTTTTGCTTTATTAAACTGCCTTTATCTTGACCCATGAGTTTTTTCCATCTTATTTTCTCCCCACCCTGTCCTGCTGAAGAGGACAGTGATAGTAGCTTGGTAGGCACCTGGCATCCAGCCAAGGTCACCCCACCACAAAGACAATAATAATATTGGGAAAAAGACCTCACAGAAGCAATCTGTTGTAACATTTGATACTATTTCATGAAATTTTATGTGGCAGATTAAGCCAAAATGTTGTGGATAGAAACACAAACTGAACTGAAAACTTCTTGAAACAGTGGTGATTGATTAACTGTTGACTGAGTTAGGAGGACAGGAAGCTTGCAAGCTGAGAAAGAACTTGGATAAATAAGCTGGGTATCAGGGCAAAGTTCCTGGCTATGGACTTGTTTTAGGCTATAAAGTTATTAAAATCCAAGATAGAGAATGCAAATATGAAGTAAGAAAAAATAAAAAGTAACCTGGGTTTGTAGGGAGAGGAACTGAATGATCTGAAAGGTATCATTCCACTTCCAGTGCTGTTGTTATTGCATTATCCCCTTTCTAGGGGATCCCATTTGTTTGGCTTCCTTCCCCTCTAATTCCAGACTGCTGGCCCGATTATCCCAGCATCGGAGCAGCCAGGTGACAATGTGCTCACCTGAACGACGGCTGAAATGTTTTCGCATATCTCGCAACTCGCTCAAGGACAGGGATCGGGTAGTCTCTGTTTCTTGTACGAGTTCTTCCTCTTCCTCTTCCTGGCTTTGTGATGGCCCTGCTTCTTCATCATCCCTTTCTAAATGAGTTGACTTTCTCTTCCAGGATTTCTTCTTGTGTATAGGGGCAACTGATACTGGCACAGGTTGGTCCTTTGATTCAGCTGCAACGTTTGTCACTGGGGTTGGAGTAGCTGCAGTGTCTGTCATGGGGGTTTGAGTGGCCACAGTGCTTCTTCCTTTTCTCATCCTTGTCCTTTTAGATCCAGAGGCCTTCTCTTCCCCTTGGGGGTACTGAATAGTGTTAAATAGGGCTTGATAGGCATGGGCCAGGCCCCAGTACATTGCAATGATTTGAATCTCTCTGGGATTGCCAGGGTGACAGCATACTTCCTCCAAATATTCTACTAATTTTTCAGGATTCTGCACTTGTTCAGGACTGAAGTCCCAATACACTGGGGGTGCCCACCGTCTTAGGCATTTGCCCATAATATCCCACGTACCCTGCCACCCATAGCTATCCAGCCTTGGGGAAGATCTCTGGATGATATTCTTAAATTGCTTATTAATCTTAGACAGAGCTGAAATGGTCTGCCAAAGCAATATCAACAGATATATCTTAGCTACCCAAGGATGTTCAAGATACTGAAAAGTTGTTGTAATGAAAGAGGAGGCCTTATAGAAGATGGTAGCTAAGGTGCCGTTCTGTATTTCCTCCATTAAAAAACTCTCAGAGGAGGAGGTACAATTGCTGATTGTATCCATGAGGTGGTACCAGACGTACAGTAATGGCTTCAATATAAACTTCAAATACCAAATGAAACTCAAGGCCAATGATTTAAAAACAACTCTCCCAGGCAAAACATCACTAATTGCTGCAGACTGCAGCAGACCACAAAAACCAACACCAATCTTTAACAGACACAGCAAATACAAGAGCATGGTGCAGATCGGATAAACTAATATTGAGAACACAGTCTATGCTGTGACCAGCAACTGTTATTATCTCAGCCCTTCATGCCCCACATTGGGCACCAAAAAGGACTGTCGTGGTTCAGCCTCAGTCACCAACTAAACACCACGCAGCCGCTCACTCACTCCCCCAACCCCTCTGGGATGGGGGAGAGAATCGGAAGAGCAAAAGAAAAAGACAAAAAACTTGTGGGTTGAGATAAGAACAGTTTAATAATTAGAATAAAATAATAATTATAATAATAACAATAATGATAATATAATAAAAAAGAAAAGAGAAAAAAGGAAAACCCAGAAACATAAACAATACAACCGCTCACCACCTGCCGACTGGCACTTCCCCTCCCTGAGCCGCAATTGCTGCCTCCCTCCCCCGGCCAGCCCCTCCTAGGTAACATACTGGGCATGACGTTACATGATATGGAATATCCCTTTGGCCAGTTTGAATCCGCTCTCTTGGCTGTGCCCCCTCCCCTTACAGCTTCTTGTGCACCCAGCAGAGCATGGGAAGCTAAAAGAGTCCTTGACTAGTACAACCACTAATCAGCAACAACTAAAACATCTGTGTGTTATCAACGTTGTTTTCATACTAAGTCCAAAGCACAGCACTATGCCAGCTGCAGTGAAAAAAGTTAACTCAATCCCAGCTAAAACCATGATACATTTTCTGTTGCACTTTGGACTAAACTCACATTTTATGTAGACTTAGAATTAAGGTACCAAGCAAAATTTAAGAAATGTAACTCCTAAATGGACAGTCTGAAGCAAACAGAAAGACAAGGACAGCCAAGTATTACCTTTTTTGCACATGGGTCATGTCAAGGAATGTAGCAAGGTGGCTAGGGGCAGAGTGTATGGTTACCACGTGGCCTACTTTGCCAGCTGAGTATAAGACAGTCTCCACTGTCATTTGCCTGTGTAAACAAATACAGCTTTAGTGACAAATCAACAACTTCCATCTCCACAGAATGTGCATCTCTGTATCATTCACACACTGCTGCATTGAAATAGATCACATATAAAATGCCTCTGCTGTGGATATGTTTTTTTTAAAATTGCCTTTTATGTCTGATGACAGGAATACAGGTTTCAGATATTCTTTGGCTTTGATGATTTCTGTCCAGGCCACTGCCTTGTGGGACAGTACTTTAAAAACATCTCATATTACCTTGTATTTCTGTATGACTGCTATGAGCTCATTGTGTTTCTTGACCAAACCCCCCTCTCTTATGTTCAACATGCATTAAACATAATAAAAAATCATATGTCAGATTCAAAGAGTTGTTACAGCAACACTTACACCTGAACTTCTTATGTGTGATACATACCAAGCACAGGGAGAACAGATTTGCTGCATAGTAATTTTTAGATGGTTCTTTAAAAAATTCTTGTTCATGTGGCCCAATAGGTGTCCAAGAATGCATTAGCGGAGTGTTGGGATATTGCATTTAAAATTTCATTGCCCTCAATCACTTTAAAAAATATTTAGAGATTTTAACAACAGGCCTGATTAAGGATGGTATCAAGAGGTTTCTGATTTTTTTTGCTCAGAATACTGACTTCTTCCAGGACTGCCAGCTAAAACATATTTCAGACAGGAGATGGGCCCAGCTGTACACCTTAGAGGAAAGCTTTGTTGTTGGTGTCCCAGTCTTTTGGCAATTGTTATCTTGCTTTGGCTTGGTAGCAGGGTAGAATTCATTACAACTGCAGCAGAGAGAGCGAGTTTTATGGATAACTCAATTGTGAAATGAGTATTTGGCCTTTTAAAGGCAAGTAAATGCAAATTCTCTTTGAACAAGAGTAGAGCACCAGTTGATCAGCAATCTTTATTACAAAGGTTTTCATAGTTTTAGACTCTACCATCCCTGATTCTTTGACATCTTTTACCAAGGTGGGCTAGAAAAAACTAAAGACATCTGAGGTCGATCAGGATTTGAATTTTAAATGAGGAGTTTTCTGTTCCTACCCTTTTTTGCTATTGCAGTGCAAGGGGAGATTTATTACTGATGGGTTATTAACATTTTTCTCATACGGAACCGCTTTTGTATAAGACGACAGACTATGGCATCCAAAATCCAAGCCTTCAGCCACATCTGAAATTCAACCTTCACTTCATAGCCACCCCTTTCATGTTGACATACAAGGCCTATTATACATTTTCCTCTGTGTGAACAACAAAATTGTACAAGTCATCCCTTTCATGGGTAGTATATGATTTCATGACTGAATGACATGAATATATAGATAATTTACACTATGGAGGTGGTGGGCAGGGAAGCCAAGGACTGGAGAGCAATGTTTTAGAAAAGACCCTTCCACCGTGTCATGACCAAAAACCTTCTTGTAGTGGTGAGTAGGGTAGCAGATATGAAGGGGGAGATATTCAGCAAAGTACATTGATTACTGTATATAGTAGAAAGTGGAACAGGTAATTTCAGTGAGGACAGTGTCACAACTTATCTGACAAGCATAAAAATGATGCACTGGCCTTAGCCAAAATAGCATTATGCATATGACATAAAAAGATACTGGAAACAAGCTATTAAGTGAAATGACTAAGACCTCCTTAGTCACATACTCTGCAATAATTGCAAATCCAGGCCAGATATCACTATGCGGTTGAAAAAAATGGTGTAGGAAAGGGAGACAAAACTTGCCTGGAGCTGAGTAACTTGGACAAAGAAAAAGAGTTTTTTATTTTGGGGGCGTATCTTGACATGCCAAGTATCTTAGGGCTCTGGCAGAAGGCAGATTGGTTTACTGCAAGAAAATAGAAGGTGTAACAAATGACAGAGTAAACTGGGCCAATACAGAAATGGTATCATTATCAAAACCTAAAGTCAAATGAAGCTAAGATTTGTCTCAACCAATAATAGTGGATCCATATAAAATGAAATGCCTTGCCTAAATCTGGAAGAGTGTGGAGATGGTTTAAAGACCCCAATTTTGAAAGACAGAGGTTATTTATGCCACCTGTAATTACAGACTTTAGCATAACCAGAAAAAGCCAGTATTGTTACACAGCAAAATAAAAGAGCTATTACAAATGTCTATATATCCTTAAAACAAAGAAAAGAGGAAGTCAAGTCTGATGAGGAAAACAGTAATGATCTTAAACAGCTGCAATTTAAAATTTAAAAAACATAATAAAAATAGTATGGAATACAAGAATACAGGGAAAGAAAATACTAAAAAATAAAAGACTTTTTCAAGCACATCAGAAGCAGAAAGTCTGACAAGAAGCCAAGACTAATAGCTGGTCAAAGTGATAAAGGTTCTCCTGGAGAAAATAAGGCCATATCGGGAAAACTAAATAATTATTTTTCTTCATTATCCTCTACAGAAGTAGACAAGGAGATTCCCATAGCAGACCTTTTCCATGTGGGCTGAGAGTTGGAAAAGTTCTCAAATTGAAGAGCCATTGAAAAATTTTCAGAAGGAAAATAAATACAGTTTTTAGTAATAGTTTGCCTAGATTAGCCAGTATTAATCTAGTGTTTCTAAAGAATAGCTATAAGAAACAGCTAAAATGCTAATTCTCTTGATTAACCAATGGCATTACCGAGGGAATGAGGCCCTGAGAGGAACTGGGGAAACCACAGGCCAACAAGGCTGGCTTCTACATTGGGTAATCTGTTGCAAACTATAATAAATAGAACTGAATATCTGAACAGAAAGTAGATAATAAAGAAGCAATTATGTGGCTTTGGAGGAAATGTGGACTTGCAGATCAATGAAAGTTCTTTGAATGAGCCTATAAAAATGTATGAAAAAAAGGTTATGGAGTTGAGAGACTGCACCTGTATATTGCATTTGGATATTGACAGTTTGTTATTAAATCCTTCATCAAGGGTCTCATAGACCTATACCGATATGGGGAGAAAGGAAAGATTTTATTTTTGGCTAATAATAGACTAACAGTATGAAAAATGATAAGTTGCTTGATTCAGAAAACTTATGGTTGGCAACCTTCAGGGATCCCTATGTGCACAACATAAGTGACAGCTGGCGAATTTTTTTTTAAAAAAATCATTCAGTTTAGTTTAAATTAAACTGACTACAATGAGTTTCAGGAGTACCTCATGATACTGAGTCATTGGCAGTAAAATGTCAACTGAAATCCAGCACTGATAAACACAAAGTTACACATACAAGGAAAAACAGCACAAAGTGAATGCCTGTAAAGAATTAGCTGAATTAGATATCATTGCTAAGAGATTTAGGAGTCATTTTGAATAGTCCTACTTGAATAACAGCTCTGTGTCCAGCAGTAATCTGAGGCAAATGGAATGTAGATACTTTTTTGTGGATAAATGTAGGCCTAAATAACAGTGACCAAAAAAGAGTGTGGTATATGCAGCTTTGAATACAAAGTAAAACTTTGCTGTGCTTCTTCCTTCTGCCCACCCCACACCCCCACCCCCTCTTCTCCAGCCCAAAGAATAAAATGGTAGAAATGGTAAAAATAGAAAGGAGAACAATGAGGCAAACATATGAATAGACAACTGTTTCAAATTAGTATTTAGAATTCTATGCTTTAGAAAAGAGCGAATGAAAAGGAGAGGTATATAACAGAGGTCATATTAAGCTGTGCACAATATGGAGAAACTGAATGGAAGATAATTCTTCCCTACTTAACATGCTGCAGAAACTAGGAGCATTACACTAAATTCTTAGACAGAATTTTCAAAACAAACACAAGATTAAGAAAATATCTCCAGTGGATATTAAGATTATAGAACTTACTGTCACAAGATGTTACAAGTCTCTGAAGTACCAGTAGACTCAAAAGACAAGTAGAGAGATTTATAGAAGAGTTTAACAAGGACTGTTGACCACATAGAAGTGGATGAAAGGTCTAGCACAGGAAATCCTTAAGCTGGAAATTTCTCATGGCTGGGATAATGTACTTACGTGTCCTTTATTTTAATGCTTATTCCTGTAGCATCTATAGTGACCAGTGTCAGAGATCAAATACAGAGCTAAATAGACACATGCCATGATGGTTATTTCTTTTTGTCCTAACGTGAATTGGTTCAGTCATAACACAGCTATTGACTGATAATAATAATATTCTATTACACTCATTTTCTAAGTAGAGATGCAGAACAGTGTCAACTTGTATTGTATAAAGGGTCAATACATACCAGTCTTAAACTTCATGCATTTTTAATTGCAGTCCTGCTTTCTTTCTATTTAACATTTTTTAAATTCTTTGAAATAGTTGGAGTGGAATAAGGTGTCTAGATAAGCCATATAAATGCAGAGAACCTTTAAAAAATCACCTGTACTTCATACTGTTAAGCTGCTGACCATGTCAAGTTCCCTGAATTGATCAAGTAAAAAATACGATTGTGTGTACCACGTAGTTTTATAATTCTTTGGCTCCTGTTGGCAATATTTGTTCCAGCAGATGCCACAGAGGTCAGGACAGTGACAAACAGGACAATGGAAATCTACACATAAATGGACTAAGAGTTTGCAAGGATGCTTCAAGCATGAAATAATGTTTGAGAGAGAAAAAGAAATATTTCCTGCAGGGGATATGTCCCTTCATACTGAAGTAGGAACTGTCACATCATGGAATAATGTCTATAAATATGGCTTTTTTTTGCATATTTTCAGTGTGAAAAATAAGTACCAGGACAGAGCTCCCCATGAGATTTCTCCTTACGTGTTGTCAGTAGGAAGAATGGTAATACTTGAATGCTGGGTTGCATCTGTACCATAAAATTGTCATGTTGTCAGCTAATGAATTACAGCCATTCAAGTCTTAGCCTATGTTTTTTGTATTATATTACAACTGTACTTGAGTATAGGGAATTTGTATATTGATGGAGGTTAAGAGGAACTAAGAAGTATATAGAGGTCATATTGTCACGAAGTATATGAGAGAAGTATACTAAGAGGTATATGGAAGTCATATTTCTCTATGTTATGGAGAAAGTGATTGAAGTTTTATAATTTAAATCAACATTATATTGAGGACAAGCCTTGAGGCAGCAGCAAAGGACCTGAGTTTGTAATGTGAATGTTGGCCACCATTTGATGCAAACTTGGTAGGGAGGGCTCCTGTGTTAATTAATATATCCAAGTTAGAGAGCACTGAAGCCTGAATATAACCATCATGAAGTATACACAGGTGTGAAAAGGAAAAAAGATTGTCCTCTTTCCCCTTCTTTTAATACCAATGACTACTTAAGGTTGCACAAGGACTCAGAAACATTAAGCAGCCTTTAGTCTGGTTGGATACAGAAGACAACACAGGAGACATCAATAATCCATGACAAAACTATGCAGTTTATGTAGTGCTAGGCATTGGATAAATCTCATAGCAATCTAATCAGATTTGGGTAAGCAGTCTAAGGAGTCCTTTCCCAGAAAGTTGTTAGCCTTTGAGCTAGAGTGTTCTTCTGTACAAACATGCGATACTCATCCTGGGGGGAGGGGGGGGGAAGAAAAAAAAAAGAAAGAAAGGAAGGAAAAAGCTGAAAAGGTATAGAAATTGAACTCTTAGAGGCTGTCCTTGCAGATGAAGGCTGGGGCATATTGCTGTGTTAGTAAGAGCAAGCTTTTCCTTGCTGAAACTACTCAGAGGCTAAAAAGAGAAAAATCAGTCTCCAGGACCATAAGGCTAGCATCTTTCACAAGTACTTACTTCAAGGCAAATCTCAACAAGAAAGGAAAAAAAAAAAAAAAAGAAAAAAAAAGGAAAAAAAAAAAGAGCGAGCCTGTCCTTCCGACAGAGGCAATAGCCCACATTCAAAGAGACACAGTAAAATCTCAGTTCTGCAGAAGCCAAAGTTGAAGAATCATACTGGCTTCACTGGAGCCACCATTTAATCCACGGAGTGTTTCAGAACATTCTTTTTTACTACACTTAGAGCTAACATGCACAGGGTCCTGGCACCATCTGAAGATGTGCTCGTATAATTTGCATTATCTTAAGCAGAATAGTATGGATATCAGAGATGTCAGTGCAGGTCTGTATGTGTGTGACTAAAAAGAAAAGTTTAGGTTACAACCCTCAGCCTGAGAGATTTTCTTTGATTTGCTTTCCCATTCATGTGCTCATCAAATCTACCCCAGCTAACATGGGAAATTTCATGAGCTTCTTTGCAGACAAAATGTATTTTGCTATATTCAATATAACTCCCAGCTGCAACATAAAATTGGTGGTGTGCAGTCCAGAAAGAGCACTTAGTAAAGGCAACCATGGGCTCCTCTCTGTGGAGACTTTTCTCTAGTGTCTTTCCCATACAAAAGATTTCTCGGTTAATGATTGAAGGAGGGATAATTATATAATTGTTATGTGATATAGTAAGTGTTTATTCTGGCTAATTTATTTTTTAAATAAAGTTAATAATTTACAAACAGTACATAGTCATTTCTCTTAAACTTGTGTAAGTAATCAGGAGGCAATTTGAAAAGAGCTCTCTTTGATGATACACATTGTTATGCACAATACTTGTCATTTTTGTTTGCAAATGATAAATTATTCAGTTTCTCACTGCAGTCATGTGGTTGTTTAATGTGTCAGTGAGATAGGAGTTTTATTTTTTGACCAGATCCCTAAAAGTAGATGAGCCTAAGGTGTTCAATACATTCAATATGTGTTACTAATCCTTAGCCCTGAAAAAAGGGAAAAACACAGACAGGGAAAATATACTAATAGATACACTCATGAAACAAATATACAAAAGAATTCTGGAACTATAATGTTTGTTTTTCAGGTAAGTTATGAGTCTGAGGGAATTGTCCTTTGTATATAACAAGCAATATAAAACTTATAATGCAGTTTTAAGATGATCACAACTAACGATCTTATGTATTCTCCCTTTTAGAAAAGAAGAACGTGAAAAATTGCTTGCTTTGTAAAAGGCGCACTCTCAGTTTTTTAAGCAGTCACAACCTGGTAGATTATTGATTAAAGGTAGCTATTCAGCTGTGGTGACCCCAAAAGCTTCAGTGAAAAAATGGGTCACAGTTCACGTATTTGCATATGTGATAAGTTAGGATAATGAGTTCTTGCACATGAAATAAGTTATGATAAGGAAAGAGTTAAATGCTTGCAAATTGCAGGGACATGTTTATATCTGGAAGAGCTGAATCATAAGAGGTGCTGGTTAAACTCCATGACTCTATCCTGTTTTTTAACAAAGCCTAGCATTTGAGGAAGTTGGATAGAATACATAGACACGATATTCTTTTAGGTGTATATGTATATGTGTATGTTTCTCTCTTTATATATATAGATGCATATTTTAACATCCGAATCCCTGTTAACCTGTTTTTAAGTGCTCTTTTCTGAAGTGGCAGTGAGGTTGTTTGAATGTTGTAACATCTTACTAATTTTTTTAAAAAGAGAATGTCTCTTTTTTTTTTTCAAGAACTAGAGTACCTCCCAGTCTGAGTACCTCACCAGTCCCTCTTTTCTGGCATTTGGGAACAATATCAGTTCTCCAACTTCTCTCTTGCGGCACATTAGCCTCTTCCTACCATGTTATGTCTTGCCTGCACAGAGAAAATCTTGATGCAACTGCAATGGATAAATCATACATGATAACAAAAGGACCTTTGGGTACTGTACTCTACACAGGTTCTTGAAATGAAGTAAAACCAACAAAAGCATTTTTAGAATTTTGTAGTTGTTTTGTATCACAGAAAAACTGTCTGGAGAACATCCAGAATTGTTTTGCCAGAATAAATATATCTTTTTTTTTACCTTACTATGTTGGTACATGATACAATTAAATGTTGCATTTGTTTTTAGAAGTATTTAGAAATGCTTGTGGTAAATCTAGGAATTCTAAGGTATATCATCATATGGTACATCAGGTGCAAGAACAAAATGTTGAGTGTTTATGGGCTATTAGTGATGCAAAGTTTGAATTAGGTTTCGATAAGGAACCTCTAAGATCATCATGTCCAACCATCAACCCAACACTACCATGTATCCTACACCATGCCCTGAACTGCCACATCTACATGTCTTTTAAATACCTCCAGGGATGGCGACCATACCACCTCTCTGGGCAGCATGTTCCTGTGCCTGAGGACTCTTTCAGTAAATAAATTTTTCCTGATATCCAATCTAAACCTCCCCTGATGCAGCTTGATGCTGTTTCCTCTTGTTCTATCAATAGTAACATGGGAGAACACATAAAACTTGGGAGAAAAGACCAAAATATCAAAATATCAAAATATCAATATAAATATATTTCAAAATATCTACTTTTGAAAAAGAAAGAAAATGAGAAAATAACATATAAGTATTGAGGAAAGATGTGTGGTAATCAATAAAAAACCCAAAACAAAACAAAGCAAAACAAAATGCTTCCAGTTTGCTTTACCTTCATTTTACTTTGCCTTAAGTTACATTGTTAAAAATACAATTTTAAAGCAAAAATACTTTCCTGCTGGTAGGCTGTATTTTTCCTTGCACATTTTTTCACTACTTTTCTCTTCAGGGCATATAGCATGTGGACTCAGTTGCCCAGGCCTTTACAAATACTGCAAGCCACAGTAAAATGATATTTTGTGTCAAGGTTGGATAAAAAGACTTTACAGGAAAGCCATGAAAATAACATACTCTCTTGAAGCACATGGAATGAGATGGGCACTATGCACCATGCATGAAATGTAGGCTTCTTTATGTGTTTCTATACAAGTGAAAGAAGGATCATATTACCCATGAAGCAGCTACTGTGCAGCTCATATATCTACAGAAGTACAACTGCTGAATGCAGAAAATTGAATATATAATTTCACACTAGAAATACAGCCTTAAGCACAAAAACCCTCATCAGGCCATAAGTCTTATTTAACATTCATGTCCTAGCTAGTTCAGATAGGGCCTTATCAGGCCTTATCAGGCCATATCAGGCAAAATTCTCATTGCCTATAAGTCAACAAGAGTTTTGCCAATTTAGAAACCTAGGCTTTGTTCAGTAGTGAATAATTTCCTTGGTAGGTTAGAAATGTATCTGCCTGCTGTGTAGGAGACAATCTATAAAGGCACTTCATTATTTGTAACTGTTTCGTTTTCCCTGTATTCTTCCTTTATGGAATATATTATCTGATAATTACTACATCTTCTTTTACTGCCACTTGTTATGCACGAAGCATAGAAAAAAAAAAAAGCCCTAAAAACAGGACATGTGAAGGTAAGGAAACCTGTATTTTATCATCTAGTTGCACAAAGAAAAAGGAAAACTAAAACTGAAGGATTTCTTCAATTCTAGAAAGATCAGCTCAGCATACCTATTACAGTCAAAACTAGGAATGTCAGAGAGCTAAAACTTTAGACAGTGATTTATTCTTGCCCTTGACACATGAGGTACAATACTATATTGTGAAATACAAAAACTGACAAGGTTCTGAGGGTTGAACTGAATGACACTGTGTTTACAGGGAGCTGGACAGAACAGAATTTTTCCAAGCTCTGAATTTGATGGACAACCTTTTCAAAAATAGAATTGCATTTTGCTGACCTGTTTTGTGGGCATTTTTGGAATATGTTTTATATCTGACATTTTCTACTGATTTAGAACATGAATGCAATATATTTAGTGTACTGGTAGCTGCTGGGAAGTTGAAGTATCTGTGTCCTGGTTTTGGCTGTGATAGAGTTAATTTTCTTCATAGTAGCTAATATGGGGGGGCTATGTTCTTGTTTTGTGCTGAAAACAGTGTTGATAACACAGGGATGTTTTCGTTACTGCTGAGCAGTGCTTGCACCGTCAAGGCCTTTTCTGCCTCTCACCCCACCCCACCAGTGAGTGGGCTGGGGGTGTACAAGAAGCTGGGAGGGGACACAGCCAGGACAGCTGACCCCAACTGACCAAAGGGATATTCCACACCACATGACATCATGCTCAGCCCATAAAGCTGGGGGAAGAAGAAGGAAGTGGGGGACGTTCAGAGTAATGGTGTTTGTCTTCCCGAGTAACCACTAGACATGACGGAGCCCTGCTTTGCTGGAGATGGCTGAACACCTGCCTAACAATGTGAAGTAGTGAATGAATTCCTTGCTTTGGTTTGCTTGCTTGCGCAGCTTTTGCTTTACCTATTAAACTGTCTTTATCTCAACCCATGAGTTTTCTCACTTTTACTCTTCCACTTCTCCATTCCAGGGAGGTAAGGAGTGAGTGAGCAGCCGTGTGGGGCTTAGTTGCTGGCTGGGGTTAAACCATGGCAATCTGCTTGTTTAAAATTCTTCTCTGTTAAATTAAAACTTGGAACACATGCTGAAAGGGCCTTTTGCATCCCAGATTCTACATATCTTTTGAGTTTGTACCCTTCTAATTATTTTTGTCCCTATTTGCTGAGGGCCTGTAAGAAAGACCAAAACAAATGTACAACCTGCTCCACTTCCTAGTCTCCTCTCCCACCATATTCAGTGGCATTCCAGAAAAAGGTAACTTAATGACTGTATCATCTTTTAAAATCCAAAATATGTAAAAGGCATTTAACATAGATAACATTTGCAGTGGAACTGATACTTAAAGGCAGCTGATGAGTTCCTTATTTTAAGTACAAACTGGGATTTTAAAGTTAAAGATACTCTATCAATCTGTCTTGTAGAAACTTGGGATTCTGTGACTGTCCCTGTGCAATATTACTCCTTTGTACTACTGAAAATTCAGGTTGATTTCCTGATTGGCTGAAAAGCCAAGGAACTGTATATCTGCTTAAGCTCAGTGATTTATTGATGATATGCGAGCTCTTTTTCTGTCCAGCAACCTAACCTCATAGCAGCTTACAAGCCGCAGTGCCACTAAGACACTTGTTATTACTCTCTTTTAAGCCCAGCAGTTGCATTTGCTCTTGATTCCTTATAACAGTCAACAGTGACAGTAACTATGATGAATACTTTCCCTGTGTACAGGAGACAGAATTCTGCAGCCCTGTTCATCTATCTGATTCCCTTGTAGGCTTTTCACCTACTGCTGTAATTTATTTTTCAGAAAAATACCTCTTGAAAGTAAACACAGATATAGGAATATTGTATTGTATGTGTGTGCTTCTGTGTATGCCCAGCTTTCTCTTTATAAAACTTCGCTCTGTGCCTGAGGCTTTTTTCTCTATATATAGCATATACCAGCTCTCTGCCATCACACGCCATTCTATAGGCTAGGCTAATGCAGGCTCTTTTCTACGACACTCAATTATGACACTGGATACTGAAAAATATTGCTGGACTATAAAGTAAAATTTTCAAAAATCCTTTTTATTAAACTTATGATGTTACCTGATCACTAATCTTTGTGGATCCCCTATTTGTTCATTTCTATCTGGACTTTTAGTATATAGGAATTAAAACATTTCTTTTGTAGACCTTTCTAGCTTTGTCACTGCATTATATTTTTTTTGTGACAGTTTATGATGAGTGGAAATTTTCAGGGTCTTACTTTTTACTCTTTTTGGGTTTTTATGAACTGGAAACTTTCATGTGAAACATTATCAGAGACTAAAAATGGAGAATAAAGTTGATTTATGTAAGATAGGAATGATTCCACCTATATTTGAATGTTTATATAATTCTCTGCTGCCGGTCACAGCACATTTACAGAGAATTTGCCATATTAAGGTGTTGAACAGAAGTAAAAAGTTTTCATCACACTTGGAAAGTATCCAAGGAACAGAAGCAAGGCCTGTTCCCTCCACCTTGCCTCATCCTGGAGAGTAGGAAGGAGTTGCTGATGGAAAGGCAGGAGACCCCTCCCTCACCTTCTCCTCCCAGGCAATTTGCAGGTCTTGGTAAGATGACCGCCAGTTGCCCAGTAGAGCATAGTGGATCTGGAAAGCCCTGCATTTTTATATGAAATTCCGTCATTAATTTTTGTGTATTTGACTAGCTACTTTTTCTGCCTCATTCTGTCTTTTAGCTTTCATCTTCTCCTTAAGTTTCTCAAATTCATGGCGGTTAGCCTTGGCTAACAGCCCAACTGCCACCCATCTGCTCCCTGTCTCCCTTTCCTCAGCAGGACAAAGGGAGAAAGAAAAGGGGGATGGGGGGAATCAAACAACAAGAAAGCTCATGGATCAAGATAAAGACAGGGAAAGCGCTTACCAATTACTACTGTAAGCAAAACAGACTTAAGGAAAATTAACTTTAATTTATTTTCAATTAAAGCAGATGCAGATAGTGAGAAACAAGGACAGATGTTAAAACAACATCTCTCCTGCCTCTCCCAGGCTCAAGGGCACTATTTCACTCCTGTATCCTTCCCCTGCCCCCAGCAGCACAGGGAGGATGAGGGGTGGGAGATGCTGCGGTCAGTACATGATGGTTGCTGCTCTCTCTGCTGCTCCTTCCTTCTCACACTTTCCCTCTGCTCCAGCATGGCCTCTCCATAGGCTGCAGTTCCTTCAGGAAATATCTGTCTTTTCCGGCATGGTCCTGTACATGGTCTGCAGGGTGGATATCTGCTGTGGCACCTGGAGCACCTGGCCCTCCTCCTTCTTCCCTGACCTTCGTGTTCACGCTGCTGTTTCTCATTGGTCTTCTCCCTTCTCCTCTGCCTCGGTGGCATTGTTTGCCCTTTCTTAAGTACTTTTTCCCAGAGGTGTCACCATTTTTATTGGGGAGGCTGAGCTATGCCCTGCTGTGCACCCACAGGAGCCTGCTGGAAGCAGCTGTGTCCGGCTTGGGGCAGCCCAGGCCTATCCTCACAGGGGCCGCCCTGCAGCCCCCCACTACCAGCTCCTGGGCACCTGCACCCAATACAAAGATTCTTACTCATCTGCTCTCCTGAAAGACTTTTTTATATCTGTTTTGATAGGCAAGAACATTGCATAAATAAAAAACTAGAAAGGCTAAATGTAAATTATTTAAATCCAAAAATGGAAACACTCAGTCTTCCCCAGGGCAAGCAGGAACTCATGTCTGTACCATAGGTGCCAGGTTGTAGATCCCGACCCCATCTGTCCCTGGTAGGGTGCAAGACCCCAGGCAGGCACCAGCTGCTTTTCACTTTAGCTGTGGTTTTATTGCTTCAGAAAGGAAACTGAGTGAGCTGGGATGAGCTCCAACCAAAGCTCTCTGCTCAGGTGATGTGGGACAGAGGTTTCAGCATGCACGGATACCTGCTCCCTGCCCTGTCTAGAGGCAGAATATGTTGCTTGTACAAGTAGGCAGCAACCACACAAGTATGTTAAGATTTCCAGTGCTGATGGGGAATATATTTTGGCATTTCAGACTCCAGTTCCATTTCCCAAAGGGATTTTTTAGACTTCTGAGTCATTGCATTTTTGAACGTTTCACCTATTTATCTAGTACAGCTTATAGTTAGTGTGCTCATGGGACAATTTATGAAGAGAATAAAATGATGAGATAACATAATGGGGACAGAGGGAAAGAAGGCGGTATATGACATGCAGTCTCACCCTGTTCAAAACCTGGACAGAAACTCACTGCTTCTCAGTGACCAGAAAGTCTGTTCAGTAGACTTTCCTGTCCTCCACAGAAGATATCTCCTCTCCCTCTCTGCTCTCCTCCTTGGTCTCCATGAGCCATGCTCCAAGTAAGGAAGAAAGCAATGTTATCCTTCCATCAAAAGAGTTTCTCTGAAGAGTGCCCTCTACTTAACGTATTTCCTCATACTTCTTCACTGTTAGCTGTACTAATAAGCTCATCCTGCCCAGAAATGAGTCCTTCAATAGGCTGCAATCTGGCAAAAAAAATATCAGGACATTTCTATCACTTAAAAGGTGACCTTACCTAGGTTACAAAAGTGTAGACTTTCAGCCTCCTGGCAGCTTCCAATTTAAAAATTTATTTTTAGAGATGATGTGGACAATTTCATGCTTTTTTTCAGAACTGATTGTAACAACAAATACCCTTTTTTCCAATAATCTCTCTTTTAGAACATTGTTACTTTCTTATTTTATACCAAAGTGTCCTGAATATTTTTGCTGTAAATATTTGTGAGACACAGTTGTGTTTCAGTCAACTTTGCAGCTTTCTCATTTAGATTATGTCAAAGTCTATTAGTTTCCAATGGAACTGACTCCAATATTCTCAAGACTCTTTGTACTTTAAACTTTAAACCCCAACTTTCTTTTGTTTGTTTTAGATGTTTTTACCTCACAATTAATTCTAACTTTTCAAAGTGAATGTTCAGTTGTTGCTCTTGGTTTTCCCCACATTCTCAGCAGTTTTCTCGTAGCATAGAGTTCTACACTACACTAAGGGACTCATTCTGTTGGTTTGTATATAGGTCTGTGCTAAGCTGTAGTCTATTCACATATGGAAATCTTTTCTCAGCTTTTCTACAAAATATCACAGAAACATTAATGTACTAGTTTTATAATGGAATTTTTCAACTTGTCAACCTCTAAAAAAATAATTTCAGAGTGTTTGTAAAGACAGCATGATTCACAGAGAATGGCTTTTAAAGTCCATGAAATTCTTTAAATAGCTTAAAGACTCCCTACTGTTCTTGTTTTATTTGTGAACTGTAAGATTCACTTCATTCACTTCAACCAGCTTTTTGTTGTTGTTTTAGTCAGCAGACACATAGGGCATAAAAACTAATAGCAGCCTTTTCTGTCTGATATAATTTACATGAAGACATTGCTTTAAATTGTCTACATGTAGCTTATTACCATCTGAGCTTTTTAACAAGTGGTGGAATTACATATAAAAACAGTAGGAATCATAAGCAGAAAAAATACCTGTTTTGTATATTCGTGAATATAAAAGCTTTTTCTGTTAGTGAAATTGCTTTAGAGGTGTGTATATTTCATTGTAGCTATTCTAATGTCTTCCTTCTATCACTTTTTTTTTTTTTTATAATCCTCTCTGTGCAACACATCGGACTTTTAAATCTGCTTTTTGTCTGATTTTCCTCTTACCTTAATTTTGCCTTAACCACAGTACCATCTCCAGCTGGTGTAAACGGACCAAGGAAATGGAGTTTTATCTATGCCACCTGGGAATCTTCCCAGTTAACGTTTCATGTTGTTATACAATTGTAAAAATGCAAGAAGTTTTATCTTTTCTGCTTTTTTCATAAGTAGCTTCCCTTTCTGCAACATGCATTTAGCACGGTTTTTTAATATTTTTAATTTTAATTTATTTAATATTCTCAATATATTTCATATACTTCATACTCTGCCTCTTAAAAGTCCAATATTTTTGTGCTTCTATCTTTATAAATAGTCTCTTGAGTGCCTACAATTTGATGCTGTTGCTCTACAATCACCAGAATAAAATCTTCACCATCTTTTATCTCATTTATCACATATATTTATTTTCTTGGGGATACATCCAAAGACATGTCTGCCCTTCCTGACTGCTCAGCAGATTTAAAAGAAAATAGCTCCATTTTACCTCCAGAAATAACTTTCCTTAGCCATTTCACAATTTTTATTCTAGACTATGCCAGGATAATTCAAGTCTTCATGATTAATGATATGCCTCTTTAAAAGAATCTGTTATGCATACAAACATTTCCTGACCTGTGTCTTTTCACACTGGTTTGGATGTTTTCATCCATTTCTTTATAACAAAGTTTTTACCTTCTCTATCATATGCTGCCATGCAGACCAATCCTGCTCTGGTAAGCCACTCTGCATGCAGAATGTAACTTCCCTGATCTTAAAGACACATTGTCCTTTCCTGCATATACCCTCCTGTTACTATGGTGTTTTCATAACTTCTTATTTTGTGTCCTGAGCCAGCTCTCAGTTAACCTACAGTAATTAAATTATTTTTGTCTACACAGGTTTGCAGCTCTGCAGTCTTCTTTCTTGATAAAACCCAATGAAGTAATGTAAAACAAAACCTTTCTTGATTAATCTTTCTGAAGGAAGCCTTCTTATCACTTTTACTTCATTATTTTCAACAGCCTGCACTCTGTTACCTTCACTGTGACATCCTAGAATAATGTGTACTCCCTTTATTTAACGATGAGCCATGAATCCATTAGCCCAAGAATGTGCATGTATAGGTTGGGATCACTGTAGCTGCAAGGGGCTCACCAGCTTGAACTTCTTACAGAGTGTGGAACCACCAGATCACTAGTGAGGATGACCAGTGAGGATGCATTCAGTACTTAGTAAAGGATTCAAAAAATGCAGCTTGTATAGAAAAACAAAACCCACTGTTGTGGGAAAGGTGGATGTTAAATCTTCTTTATATAGAATAATCATCTAGAATTAGTAGTAGCTTCACACAGAGAGTAATTAGAAGCCTTAAAACAAAGTGTATTTTAAATAAAAGGCTTGGGAATTATTTGCTGTTCTTGTTTTCTTCTCTAGCTGGCAACTTTTCCCCCTCTGTTCCTTTAGCCTCCTCCTGTTTCATATAAAAGGAAAAAAGGTACATAATGCTTTTTGGTTTATCTCATTGTTTCAACAGCCACAGAATTTTTTAATTTTCAGCAAAAGTCAGGAATGAAAGTGACATATGCAGAAGACAAAAATGGTGTGACATCATGTAGACATTACAGGCTTGGGAAGATGACAAGTTGGATAATAGGTGGAGGCAGAGGGATCAAGTTCAAAGCTCATGTGTAGCCTCCTGGGGCTGTTATTTTTAATTGACTGAGCACTTTGAGTAATCAGTTACTAACAAAATCTCAGTATTTCATCACTAAGCCCTGCCTTTCATTTGCAGTTAACCTGTGAGTACCATTGCCCTTTCTTCAGTAACTGTAGAAAGTACTGGTGAAACATCATTAAAGTCTGTAGGATTTTTCCCACTCTGGATAATTCTTTACAACTTTCCTCTGCCTTGTTCTTCAAAAAAATTTGTATACTCTTTTCTTGAGGGCTTCTGTCCTCAGCCCTAAGTAAATAAATAAATAAAACATCGTCCTATTGCCCATGCCCTTTCAGCAGAACGTACTGTCTATTAAGATGAACCATTTCTATATCGCTGAATGGCCATATTCACCAGTCCATGAATTTGTAATTTAGCGTGTTTACTGCAGTCCTGGGATGTGTACCGCTTAAAATGTTCACCAGGGACTTTGTCATTTAGCTGTGTCATATTATTATACTGTGTAATGAAACATAACCACATAATGCATGTAAATAACAAGGTGTCAGCTCCCTCCCAAAATATAAAGAGAATATAAAACGTAACTTCTATCACAATCCCAGATAAAACAGCATAGTAATCTTCTGGGGAGATAAAAAAGTTGGCTTGGTGAAATTCTTCCTCTTCTTTTTCAGTTGAATATAAATTAAAGGAGTAGGTTCTTAGTTTTGTAATACTTGCCAAACTTCGTTCCCCACTAGGTTTCTAATTTGTGATTATTTTTCTTAATATGGCCCTTAGATATCTGTATCAGCTGTAAAATACACACATCTATACATATCCATCTCCTTCCTGGCTCCTTCTCTGCAGTTGTTCTCTTTCTGTCTTCCTTTGCTGCAATCTTGACAACAAATATTTGTAATTTTCTTTCTTTTCCACTAGCTTGCCCTTAGCACTAGAATGAGCTAGGCTAAAGAAGAAAACCTGCCCCCAGATGTATGCATGCACAGAGCTGCAATTCATTTCCAGGCTCAAAATTCTGAAGCTCAAGAAATCTTTCACATTCATTTATCCCCACTTGTTTAGCTGTATTTCTTTCTCTCTTGCAGATTCTCTCATATTGCACATGGAAGCTGGCTCCAGTGTTTGTAAATGAACAGATACTAAGCTGTTTTAAAACACCATTTCATACACACGCGTGCACACACACACAAAGAAATTACAATAATTAAGAGGAAAAATAAAGGTCTATCACATAATTAGTTGGACAAACATATTTAAAAGCCAACATAGAAAATGAGAGCACATTGCAAATATGCTGAAAGGAAGCAGAGCAAAATGCAAACATGCTTGAAATTACATTAGACACATTCAAAAGAAGAGTATACACACTTTCTGAGACAGGGTAGAAAGTGAAACACTCTGTAACAAGTAGCAGGTCCAGAAGAAATCAAACAAGGTTGCAGAATGCTGATTAAAACTTGAAATGAGAAGAGACAGAAAAAATGTGTTAATTTTCTATTAGCAAGATATCTGGGGGAAAAAAGCAAAGGAGCAGCACTGTCCTTCTGAGTGAAAATAATACCTTTTTAAAACCACTTTTGTCTTCAGTTTCTTACTTAATTTTTCAAGTACAGGAGAACGAATACCATATGATATGTTCTAACTGGCTCAAATTTCAAAACCCTTTTTCTTCCATGTTGTTTATTCCTTCTGTGGTTACCAAGAAAATTTGCATGGCTTCCGCTTAAGCTGAAAATAATTTTTTAAGTTGTACAATCAAATACACCACAGTTGTCATAAACTGTATATACTATTTTCCACGTGAGGAGATCCTCCTTCCACACCACCCTAGTGTGGAAGCCTCAAATGGGGCTATTAGAAAAGCAGAGCTATGACTTCCCCTTCACAAGTATATCGTGTGGGCAGCAAAGAGAAATTAAGTCTGAAGCCTGAAACCCAGCCATAAAAATCCTATATTAACTTACTGGTTTTAGAAATGACATGTGACACAAAATCCTTGTGGTTCAGGCAGATACTAACAATTTAAGGTACACTTTCTGTTCTTTTGCCTCCCTAGTCAGAAGTCTTTTCACAAGGAAAACTAAAATCAAAACAATTGAACTCAGATTGTGTATATGAAAAACTGCAGCTAATAATACAGGTCTAACTTCAAATCTCGGCTGTAACATATTCATTGTCTTTTCCTCTCAGTATAATCGTAGTAGGAAAGCGGGGGAAAGAAGGGCAAAAACCCACCTCTGAGCAAAATCAAGCAGGTGATGTCAACAATCTTTCCACAAGCAATTGTTGATCCAAAAAGAGTAAATTCATTAATTATAAAATTTGTTGTCAATAATCTGCTCAGATCTCATCATAATGATAGCATAGCTTTTATGATTTGAATGAATTGTCCAGTATGATGGAGTATCTCAAAAGCATTCTGAACAACTGATTAATCCTAGCCTAGATGCTTTTATATCTGTCCATTTTATTCTTCTCTGCCTTGATGTTTTATCTGCTTGTAGTCAAACAAATTAAATCTGCCCAATAATATAATCTGTCCATTAATCTGTCCAATAAATTACATCTTTATATCCATAGACCCTTGGGAGAAATAATTGCACTTTGTTTAATGTAAAATATAGCTGGACACATATATTCAGGTGTGGTTTTTTTGTTTGTTTGGTTGGTTTTTTTTGTTGTTTTTTTTTTGTCTAAAACATACTTGTAATCCCTAGAAGCCTTTAGCAAGCAGGCTGATTAAATTAGGGACATAACTGATCATCTAACTATTATTTAGGCTGATAGCAAACAGTAGATCTCCCAGCACTCTATTTCAGAGCATTAGAAATACCAATTAACAGTAACCCTGATATTGTGACAGACAGTTAACCAGTCACTGTTTTATCTGGTAAAATCACATGAGTCAAACAGAGGTAAGAACATGTATCAGAACTAAACATGGGTTATGTTGCATTTTCATAGACTTTTATATATTTATCACATACTTTTGAGGACAGCTGGTCAAATTTTTCACTGCAAGACATTAGAAAGTTGAACATGGTCTTTTATTTGAATTGGCTGTCAACAGCTGGAACTTTGGTATCATATTCAAATATTGACTCGGAAGCTTTCAGGCATGGAAACTTCAGGACATGGATCGTTCTCAGTTTTAGCTGTCTGTTGTGGTCATGGACTCCTGTTATTCCAGCATGCAGCAGGTCACCTGCACTATGCAGGTCTCTTCCCTTCTCTCTTTTCATAAGTAGCAGAGCCTGAAGAAAGGGGAGGCTGTAGTTCTGTCAGGGAAGAGGCTGAATGGACAAGGAGCTGCTGAGAGAGAATTCACAGAATCACAGAATTGGCCAAAAGGATTACAGGAAATGGCACCCTTGCTTCTTCCAAGCTGGAAAAATAAATACTGCATTTGTTACCCTTGATGGCACTAGCATTTTACAAGGGAGTAACATGAATCTTATCCTTGTAGCAGCAAGCACGAGTTCCTCTCACTGCTGTCTGTCCTAAGCACTCTGTTTGGCCTTAAGGACAAACCATTTCGTGCATCTACTTCAGCAGCTGGCTGTTGCAGTTCAGTGGACTGAAGAAATACAGACCACAAACACTGCGCTATACTGCTAGGCCAACCAGCAGATGCTCAGCGTGTCCTTGGTAAGTTTTAAAAGTCACCAGGGCATCACAAAGGAGATATCCCCCAAGGATTCTCGGTGGAGCAGTTTCTACTGGGACTCATCTATGATATGACATCAACTTTACTTTCAGGTAATCACACGGACCTCCATCATTTTGGGGCTGCAAAGATGCAGGAGTGAGGATCTCCACAAATAAAGAAGCTTTCTTTCAGAAGGGATCTAAATGAGGGAGAAATATCTCGTTAACAGTAATAACAGGCTGGAGTCTAAAAGCCAGTGCTGTTTGGCAGGATAAAAGGAGTGGAATTCAAGGGGTGGAACTGGAGAAAGGAGCACCCCAGTGGGCTCCATGTCCACTGGGAGACACTCTGAAGCACCTAAGGAATAGGTAGGGTTAGGCCAAGAAGCAACAGGGCATGAAGTGACTTTCTGGCAGGTCCACTGCAGTGGCAGAACACTGTGTCTGCAGGCAGGCAGGCATCCCATTGTGATCACGATAGAAAACCAGCAGGCAGTTCTCTGATTTTCAACAAAAGAATACGCTACCATCTTCCTGAGCAAATTATTTCACTTAATTTACTGTTCTGTGAGGAGTACCCATCTGACAGATCAGTAGTCTCAATATTACTTATGATCGTTATTTAACAAGCAGAAAGAAAAACACCGTAGCACTAAGTCCATGCCTTTGTCTGTAGCGGTTTTGACTCTTTTGGGTTTTTTTTCTCTTACATATTGTTACCCACAGCTGACTTCATCTATTATGGAGCAAAGGCAATTCCAGTCACTTCACAATTAGAGTTTCAAATTACTTCCTTTTATATACCAAATATTCACTTTTTTTCCATTCCCTTGAAGAGCATTTCTTCCATCAGACAAGTCCACAACTCCTATTAAATTAAAATACTTGTCCATGTAAGTGGAAAAATAAATTCAAGCAATTTCAAAGATTCTATAATTGAGCCTAAAAATACTGTTTAATTGATCATTGCAGTCACTCAGTTAATATTCACTGAAAGTAAATAGAAAAATGGATCATTGACTTATTTATATTGATTAGTATATGTGTATATGCATATTGCCATTAAAAATATTTACAGTGTATACCCATATTTCTACATATATGGGTCTGGAGAAGAACTGGTTTATTTACACCACAAAAAACATATAGACCTTGCATGGAATACATATTTCATCAATGACTGAAATCTTAAAAGTTACTGCAAATGAAGCTTCAAAACCACGTTGTTAAAAATATATCTTAAATTACAGTGCTGATAAATGTAATCTAAAGCAAAATCTGATAACGAGCCATTTCACTTCAAACTGTCATTGTAATGAGTTTTGAAATATAATCAATAATATTGATTTTGAGGTGATTTTCATAGGTGTAAGGGCCAGTTAAATAAAGTTGGAGGAAAAATTCCTCTGGCATTTTCATTTTGGTATTATTATGAACCTGTTCATATTTTCAAGCTTCTGTTTGGTAATCAATTCCTAACACAGCCGATTATTTATTAGTTGAAAGTGATAGGCCAGAAAAAAAATATTAGTTAATAATAAATTTTCTACTCTTCCGCAGCACAAAACGTAGTGTTAAAATTCCTCTCTGTCTGATATTTACAGTAAAGGTCTGAATAAGTAGAATAAGTATTTTCAGTCCTCAAAAGAATATAGGTTAAATTAGGTTCAAGACAAAGAATGAGCAAAAGTTTAGTTTTGCCTTGTCTAAGCCAAGTCTAACTGTTCTGCCTGTACTCTATTTTTCACTCAGGGATAGACTGTCACAGCCCTTTTTAATCTTTCCTGCTGTGTATATGCAGTCTGAAGGAAGAAAATACACTGCAGGGAAGAAGAGCTTCACAGATGCACTGGAAAGTCCACCCTCATGCTCAGGGATAGAATGCCAGCTACTGATCTGCTGCCTCTGAAACATTTTCCCTTGTAATTATCCCATCCATCTCTGATCAAAAAATTCCAGGCTACAATGCATAAAACACATGAAAAAAGTGCTGCTACTGCAGCTTTAGGAATAATGTGAAAAGCATCTTCTAGATGTCTGAGTTAAAAACCTAGGTAATGGGATGAATTATGCTCTCAGCTTTGCTTGATCCAACTCAGGGTTGCCTGGCTGGGTGTAGGAGGGTGATTAAAGTGCACCAGCATGGACCACAAGAAGGCAGGACCCACAGGTAAACTACAGATGCTTCTTGCTCCAGTGCTGGGACAGGGCCACTGTATGCAACCCTTGCAGGACAAATTATAAATTAATAACTCCTTCTTCACTGATCCAGTAAAACTATTTCATATTTCCTTCTTTCTCTCTAAGAGAACATATATTGGCTTTTCTCCAGTTTCTAATCATTCAGGAAGGGACCTCAGAGTGACAGAAACATTAGCTTGCAGGTATTTTCTTCGTCTGTGGCTTCGCGGCGGGGGGGAGAAAAGAAAAAGGAAAAAAACCCACCTAAAATTCTAGACACCCTAAACACCATTCCTGTAAGGAAAACATGCTAAGGGAAACAAAGTCACCAAAAGTCTCTGCCTAGAGAAACCCTCCACTGGCTGTGAATGCTAGCATCAACTGTTGTGATTGTTTACATTTTAAAAAAAGAGTTGCTTTGGAAACACAATTCTGAAAACAGTTCTGTTCTCTGTCATGTATTTTGGCTTGCCTGGGACTTGTTTTGGTTTCAATTCAGTAGATCCTGACTACATATCCCCACCTGTAGTTCTAATGAGTGGTTACAAATATTGCAATTAGCTGCTGTGGAAATGATTATGTTGTCACAAACAGAGGATTAGAACTTCATATGAAGAAAAATCATCAAGAGCAGATGAATGCTTGAGAAAAATAAAGACCTGGGTCTCACGCTAAGATTCTTAATAACAACATAGAAAGCCAATAGTAGTAGAGAGGGAAAACAGACAAATATTACTGCTTGCCTTTAATGCAGTTTTCCCCCAAAGGTTATTAAAATCCATTGATTGTGAAATGTCTGTTCTCAGGCAAAGATTTAGACTGATTAAAATGCACAGTGTATTGGGGATTAAACCTTTATCCCATGACAAAGTTCTTCTCAATGGAAACATAAATGACTGGATTCTGAAATTCTAAGAAAAGGATTTACTCTGAAAAGGAAAACTGGTTAATCTTATCAACACCAAAGCAAGAAATATGGGACCGGTCCTGCTCTGGCTTACAGCTCTTGGCCAGAAACAATGTAAAAATGACTCTTCCCTAAACGCAATGGTTTCCACATTTTTCTAGTTTCAAACCCTACTTTTGTAGGGCTAGCAGCCCTATATATTGGTGTAAATGGACATGTCCTGTCATGTGCTCAGGTAGCAGCTACAGGCCATCTCTGGCATTATGACCCCTCACTATCTGTTCTGAAGAAAATAACCCATTCTCCTGTCAAAGTGAAATTTGAGTGACTCAAAAACTATTCTAACTTACAGTTAGAAATTATTCTGATTATATGAAACACAGTTTCTGAAAGCATTAATTTTCAAGACAGACTGTTCTTTTACTTGGGTCAATAAAATTCTGTTAAAATATTAGCAGAATTGCAGGAAAATCACTCGTCATTTAATCCCTGCCATACAGGGAAAGGAGATTGTTATCTCTTGCAAACACTTAACAGCAAAATGGCTGGTTCAGTAAAGCACTCTGCATTCTGAGATTTGAAGAAGATGATATTTTGTGAGGTGTTTCTTGATAACAGTTTTCATTATTTTCTTTAAGGTCCCACACGTAGCGTTAACTTTGGCCCTCAGTGTACACTTATTTGTCTTAGATCAGACAGGGCATTTTTATCAGATCAAGATTGACAAAAGGTATTTCTAGTCTCTCGATTTATTAAATATTTGTTAAATGCTAAATAAAAGAACAATGCTTGTCAGGACAGCATGTTCAGACTTTTTTTTTAGTAGAGGAAATAAATTGCCTATGCTAATTTTCACCCAATTCTCATTATCTTCAAATTACAGGGATTAGAATACATTTAAACTAAATACAGATACTTTTTTGGAAAGGCCAAAGTCTCTCTGTGTATTGGAGCAGAGTGGCATTTAATATTTCTTAATAAATAGACAACAGTTTTGAATATTTTTTATTCATGTAAACCAGAACACACTTTGGAGAGATTCTCAACTACATTTTGTTATGACTTTTATTATGCTTTAGCCCTCTACTACTAAATCTTTCAGATTATATAGATTCTCAGTGTCTGTTGCCTCATACCTTTGAGCCCCTGGGTGGGCATGCTTTTAACATAACAACATACTCATTTTTCCTCATACTGTTCAAATTTTGTCTTCTAATATGTTATTTGCATGTGTAGCTAGTTAAACATGCATTTAACGGAAATAGATGCATACAATAAACACCAAGATTTATTTGTTTAATCATACCTGTGCTTTTCTCCTGCCAGTTCTGACTGGATGAGCCTAGGAGCACTTTTTTTACTTCCTGCTGAAGTTCAGCTTAAAATGAATAAATTAATACCTCATTGCAACCTTTTTATCTTTTGCTGAAACATCGCCCATTCTGTCTATGAAAACCTATCTGACCTCATACAGTTAGGTGTTCGGATACATTACACATACTCTGTCATTGCTTTCATATTCTTTTCATAACATCTTAGCACCTCCTCCCACTGCTCTGGATTGCAAAACTGGCTTTTCAGCCTCAGTTCCATATTCAAGGCTTGCCTTTTCCCATATTGTTTAAAAAAAAAAAAAAAAAAAAAAAAAAAGCCCCTTCATCGATTTAATGTTCCTGTAGAATACAGGAATCTTCAAATACTTCTAGTAGTTTTACAGTCAGTCTATTCTACATGAGTTAAGTGGAAGCTATTAAGCACATCAAGAGCTTCAGAGCTAACTATTTTTAGAAAGAAGACTACCTTCTGAATCTCTGCCTTTTGCTGACTTCCGTTGCTAGCAGAGTGAAGTGCTGTTTAAAACTCTTCTATTTCCAGGGAGTTTCAACTCTCATGCAGCTTTTAACTGCCCATTTTTCAGCTGCAGGTATTTTCTTTGTTGCTCCATTTCCTCTGGTAGCGTTCACTATCTATTGATCATTCACTGCCTCAGTGCTGTTTTTGCACCATAGCTGCTTCTTACCACCTGTGTTCAAACAAGCCTGGCAAGCCTGGACAACCCAGGCAGAGCCTAGGGTGTCTCTTCTTCCCACCTGCACATCAGATCACAAGAAAAATCATCTTTGATCTGACCAGGTCTTTTTAGCCCTGTGTCCATCCCTCAGAGAGAATAAAAATAAGTGCCTGACGAGTATAAGAACAGAGTTTGTATGTTTTTCCCTGAAGTATCCCCTTAGCCTCCAAACTTTTTTGCAGCTCAAGTTAATTCCTGAGCCAGACATGGCTTCTATATATTTAGAAATCCCCTAAGGATTTGTTTTCCATGACCTTCACCAGCTTTCTCTGGAATCCATGTAAACTTAAATAATTGCAACATCTTCCAGCAAGCAGTACCACAACTAAACTACACATTGCAGACTGCCCAACTCAGCTATATGCTAGCTTCTTTTGACCCCTTCCTCCCCTGATCTTCTGTAAGGGAGGATGCAGAAGGCAATCAGTCCCAGTCCCTACCACCCTGAATCTGCTTATACCCATGCCTGCTCCTCTCTTTTTCAAACAGAAGAGTCCCTCTTTTATTTAGCCATTTCTAACATGGACGTAGGTCTTTGATAATCCTTGTTGTCTTTTCTCAGGCTGTTTTCAACTATATATTTTCCAAGATGGAGAGGATCAGAATTGCACACTTACTACTGCATGACCAGTGGCTGTCCTGGTGGGTCACTCCTCGAGTTTCTGCCATTTCCACTTAACAAACAAGGCTGCCAAGACGCCCAGCTCAGACTCTATCAGAGCTGGTCAGCTCACATAAGCACAGCCCCAAACACCACAAAAATGTGCACCCAGTGTCAGATTTAGATTAGCAGCTCAATTCTGATCCCTAAAACCTGTAGAAGAAACCTCAGGAAGAGGTAAGATAATCAAAGCAAACAGATTTTAAATTCGGGATGTTAAAAGCATTGCTTTCCACTTTGTAAGCAGCTTTTCCAGTTCATCTTTTCACGAGTTCTGACATGCAGAGATTTTAGTAAGCGGAGAAGCCTTCCAGCCTGGCCAAAAAAAAAAAAGAGAAGCCCTGAGAAACAGCACTAGCAGTAGCAGAATAGGAGATGCTACAGCCTCCTTCAGTAATATATACCTGCTCTGAGTTCTGGTTTAAATAGGACTCCTCACGCTGTTTTAATATGCTGTCACCCAAAAATACAGTGCCTTTGCAGTGCCAGTGCCAATATTCTGTTGGCTCTTCTTGCACCTCAGGGATTTTTTGCTGTTTCTTTGAAGACTATTAATGCCTGCAAATTTGATTGTTTTGGGGTTTGTGGGGTCTCTTTCCTGAGTACTGAGACTGATAGAACTAGAGTCAATGGTGGACTCAATAATCTCTCTACTGTACTATTTAGAATAACTTTTTGTATACTATATTAATCTCTTTTTTAGAAAACCATTGTAAAAAAAGATTCTTCTTTGCTCCTGTTTGAATAAAACTATAACACTGTCAGCCATTCAAAGATAAATAGTCAGTATTTACTGTAATGTTCAGCAGCAGCATTAACCTACAGCTACAGCTAGGAAATGATATAGGAAGGCATCTAAAGATATTGTCAATCAGAGAATTAGGGAATAGAATATTACTGCAATTATTGGCCCACTGGCCCTTCTGCTTGAAAATATCAATTTTCTTTAGCAAAATTGTATGGTCCCCCTGTACTGATGGCTATTTGACTTAACTTTCTTAACCATCATTTAACATTTTTCTCAAAAAAAAAAAGTCCCTACCGTTTCACTATTTACAAATAATTCATACGTGAGTCTCGTGCTTGCAGAATTATGAGATTCCAAGCATGCAACAGGAGGCTATGCTTTTGTAAACCCCTTAAACCCCTTGCACTTCTTTCAGGCTTTGTTGATGTATCACCTTCCTTATCTGCAGGTTGCCCTAGGATTCCCTTTGACAAAGTCTATTAATTGTGTTATATCCTTTGAAATTAAATTTGTTCTTTCCCTAAGCTCTTTTCTTTCATGGCCTGACCTTGCATATCTGAAACTGCCCCTAATAGTGCATTCTTTAGCACCTTTCACAGAGATTTCAAAATACATTATAAATACTAAATTATAAGATCATTCCACATACTTGAAGAAACTGAAGAGTATTTATGAGCAACCCTTTCTCCCAAACTGTGCTGCATAAATCAGGAAACCAAATATGATGGAGCAGACCACATGAGAGAAGAGCTTCAAAAAGGTACTTAAGCATTCTGCCCCTGAATATAGCTGCAGGAAGAATGTAAATCAACAGTACATTAAAACTGGTGTTTTCCCTGATGTGGAATCTTTTTGAGACCTTGGGTGATTAAGTGCCTTGACTTGGAGCCTTTATTCCAGAAGTCAGTGCTCACTAGAGATATATCAGGTGACAGGCTCAGTGTTGAACAAAGGCGGTGGTAACTGTACAGCAGCCAACACAGTCACTAGCAGTATTTTGGGTTTCCTTGGAGTTTGCCAGTCAAGCACTCAAACTGCCTACCAGAGCGTGTAAAATCTAGAGATCAGAGCACGACATGGTATTGCTGGAGGCTATAAAGAGAGGGCTGTATTTTTGTCATGTCTTTGAAAGGTTTCTCAAAATACAGGTTTGTCACAAACATCGTCCTGCAGTTTGTGGCTATTGAATATGAAAACTGAAAATACAGTGGGGATTGCAGCTTTCTGTCATCAAACCCTTGATTTTGTTTTAAATAAAAAAAAAGCACACAAAGAGGTTCAACATCTGGGCCCGTTATTCTTGCCACTTATGTATCATTTTGGAAATCCCTTATAACTTTGGATTTGAATTTAAGGAGGAGAAAGCATTCTACATAGAAAGCTATTAACAACCCACTGGCAGAGCCACAGTCAAACATTAAGCAGTTTAGGTCATGGACTCTTTTTAGTACCAGGACCCATGCAGGATCTTTCTTTTTCTGCCATTAATTAATGCCATTAATATCCTCCTTCCCTGCTTCAGCAGTAGTAGCAGGCTATGGGACTGAGACGTACTCTCCCCCACCTGACCTTTCCCCTTTTTTATGGATATGTCATGTAACAGAAGAAAAACAAATTGACATATAAAGAGCTTAATGGGTCAAACTTCCTTAAGGCCATTGCAAGGAAAGAAAGAAAGAACAGCCTTTAAAAAACTGTAAAGAGATTCACTGTGCCCATTTGATACATTCTGCCTTGCAGCTGATCACCGTCCCATGGGAGGTGAGGAAACCAAACACTGCATGAAACTGGCCCTGCAGTTTACTCTTTTCTGAGCAGTTTCAGACTTGTTCCACAGTATCTTTTGATCAGTTCTTAAAATAACTTGAAGAGACACTGTATTGACTTTGATACAAAAATTAGTACAAAAAGGGGACCAAAATTCCGTTTCTTCTATCTAAAACACAATGCTTTTGTATGGCCTTACTTCATTTGGAAGAAGTAACAGACAGTTATCAAAATTCCTGTGTTATTAAAAGTCAGAATATCCATGGAATAACAGCCTGAGAATATTATGCTATATTAAGACAGCATATGAAACAGGTCTCATTTACATGCAGATTTTCTTACACTTCCTACGTGTGACAGAGGATGAGGTTCCATACAGTTTGTCTCCTGACATTCCTTGCTGAAATCATCGCAGACTCACTACCACTGTCTCTTAAGGCCAAGGAACAGTTTTGATATGTCACAATAAGCACGCAAAAATTGAGGTGGTTGCCCAAAAGATTTAATTTCTTTAACGTTCCCACTGGCTGAGTAATTTTAACAAAATTACTTTTCTCCTAAAGCTTCTTACATTTCTTAACTAAGCCTAGCTGGAAAGTGGTATGTAGTCTTCATTGCTTGTTTTATTTTATTCATATCCACCTCTTTATATAAAGGAATACTGAGGTCCTCAAACAATATGAAGCAGAGAAGATGCAGAGTAATTGTATGTTGCAGAGGGATGGATGGAAGGAACAGTAGTGATGCTTTATCCCAGAGAAAGTGCTCAGCCTGACAGAAATGAACATTTACTGTTTTGATTAAATATTGAGGAAATTATTAAGAAAGCTAATTATCCACTTGTTTAAAAAGTGACACTCTAAATTCATGAGACAGGACATAAACAAATGAAAAGGTCACTTGAGGTCATCTGTGTCATACATTAACTGTGAGTTGTGGCTTTTCAGGTTTTTTTTTTTATTTTTATGAAGCAAATGAGTCTTGCCCCTCAATACTTCCATGACTGCATTGACACTTAGATCATACTTGTATAATCGTGGATATTTTCTATGTAGGCCTCCTGCCCATTTCTCTTCCTTCTGAGACTAATAGGTGAACAGCAGGGATTATTTTTCTCCAGGTAAGCAGGGGGTGGGGAGGGGGGGGAAGTAGGGTTGTTCACTGAAGCTTAAATCTCTACTTGCATTACCAGGTTGCTACATCTCTAGCATTTGGGGATTTCTCAGCTTTACCAGCAGTAATTTATAGCAGCTCAGTGTATAATCTCTTTCTTTCCTAGATCCTATTTTAAAGTGTCCTTTCGCTCCTTTTCCTCTATTCTTCTTGCCCATGGTAGCATCAAAGCATTTGAAGATGATGAAGTGCAATGTTTGATCTTTTTGTAGTGCTTCTGCCTGGATAGAGTGCATTATCTTGTGTGTCACTAGATAATACCTAAGAAAAAAAAGACCCTGAAAATATAAAAATAATCATATATGAAAGGATTTCATTTTGCCTCATCACTTCTGAACAAACTTAAACAGCTGCTGACAACTCAAGAAAACTTTGAAAAATGGTCCTTTTAGAAACTACTGTAATAGATCGTATTTTCTCTATATTTCACTTGTTTTTTTCTTTCTGAGGAAATTTGCATAAGAACAGGATCTTTCTTTCCAGTAGTTTGCTGACTTTGGCTGTCCATGCTGTACAGATTTGGTTCAGACTGCTTGGACAAGACTTCTGGTAGAGTTTGTTATCTTTTCAGCATTTGCAAAGCCTCTGAATAGTCAAAGAGGTTGGGGAGGAGGAAGTTTGTGTCTCATTTCTGCAAGTTAGTGAAGTGCAGAGCCCATTGCGGTTCCCAAAAGTAGAATTACACTTATGAACTAGACCTGGCTATCTGGACTCTTCACGGTTTGATGGAGGCAACCTCCTAAGTATTGTGGGGCTCACTTCTGTAAAGCGCATTCTCTGAGCCCCCAGGCTAATGCAGCAAAGCATTTACTTTCCTAGTTAATTCCCAGCATGTTGATTAGCTGTTGTAGATCTGGGCCAAACACGCTTCGTCTCATGCAAGACTGAGCACTGACTGTACTAATACAACAAAGTGAACTTCCCACTGTCAAATGTTGAAATCTCTGATATGTATGGAAATTTTTACCCTAATTTAATTTGTTTGTGCCTCTCTATACTTTCTGGTTGATAACCAAAAGGACTGAGAAACCTTAAGAAAGGCTGCTCCCTTGTGGTTTTTCTAGCTAGGCGAGAATGAGGACTTTTCATAAAATCTGATATTATGAGAGTTTTTAGTTCAAGATGTGAATCCCAGAAAAAGCATTGATGGTAAATGCATTAGAGAGGTCAGTAGTACTCACCACACTCCCAGGTGTTCAAATACTTTTTCAATTCTCCCAGGATTAAAACCTTGAACAAGCAATTAAGTCAATTATCTAAACTGTACAGCATCTGCTCACGCAAAATTGAACCTCTGAACCTTATTACATTTGTCATGTCCAGGGACAACCTTCACTGTGATTCAGGGTGTGATTGCTCAAAAGCAACTCCCAGACTCTGGGCCCACAGTCCAAGCTACAGGAAGGGTGAATTCACACAACTGCCATATTGCTGGCAAGGCACTCTCCCAGGGCTCACCAGGGCTCCCAGGTACAAGCTCAAGCATCAAGCTTTGTCTGACTGGACAGAGAGTCAGTCTGGGAAGCGCAGCAAAAATGAGGGCAAAAGCACCCATGGAAATACTTCTGAAGATTGAGAGTTGAAGCCCCCACTCTGAAAACAAAGAACAACAAAAGCAGGAAAGAAATTGAATGCTCTGAAATCACCAACATTTTTGATTAATGTCCAAGGCCCACAAAAATTAATTTAGCAAACTATGCTTTCCACATATAATGCCAAATCAATGACATTTATCCATTCAGATCTACAAACGAAGTTGTGTAGACTGTGTGAGTGTAAAAACTAATAAGCATACCTGAATTAAATAAACAGTTGGAAACTGCAGGCTTGGGGACTTTGTAATACCATATGGAGTCTTTCAGATGTAAATTACCAGCTGAAATTCAGCCTGGGTCAGTAGTAACCCAAATTGTTGCATTCTAATAATTGTTCAGTGGCCTATATGAAATTAGGTGATTGACATGTCTACAAATTACAAACACAATTGCTGCTAATAGAGCCTCTTAGGGAGACTGGAAATTGCATGGGCATGGAGAATGAACTGCCAATTCATTCTCAAGGTGAACTCTTCATGTCAGGGAGAGGCACCTGGGGGAGCTGTGTAGTGCTACTTTTCATGCTCAGACTGTTCTGATTAATTATTATCATTTATTATTTGTACAGTCCTCTACTGCAGTATCACCTTTAGGCTGAAATCTTAGATCATCCACTTTACCAGGAATGACAAACACACAGTTCCAGCATCAAATCATTTGCACTTAAAAGTCCATCTATAAACTGCTCTGGAAAGCTAGCTGGATCCCTTAGAATGAAGTAAGGTGGGATGACTAGGAGATATGGGGAATGAGTTTAAGGACTGTATGAACTTTAAAACAAGGTCATATCAAGGAATTAATTTTCCACTGTGGCAGTCTGCTACTTTTCCAGAGCTCTGGTATGCTCTAATAAGTAAAGTGTAAGATGCTCTATAATTCATCTGCTACTTTTAGAGGTTACTTTCCAACATGGCAAAGACTATTTTGGGAAAGAAATTTCAGATTTTTAATCTCCTGTTAGTGAAGTAGAAAGAAAAGCAAAGAAAGAGGTTTTCAATGTATATGATCACATGTTTATGTTTAGGAATCTTTTGCATATCAATAGGCAGATTACAAAACCATATACTTAATTTGGATTGCATCAGGAATTTCATCAACATAGTAAATGCTATTGGGTTTTCATACAGATTAAAAACATAGCATCATTTTTTCTCTTTTTTTTCTTTAGTTTTCTTCATGTTTAAAACAAGCCTCACACAATTCTAAGGAATTACCTTCCTTCCATACCTCTGTTTTACAAATTTTTGTGAAAAAAAAGAAAAAGAAAAGCATCCCATATTGGCATCACAACTATATTATCATGTCCCTACAAATCTGATAAATTATTCTCAAAGATAATTTCATTTAGTGGGAGATGCAGGACCAGAAACAGCTGTCATGGGACAGATGTTACCTCCCTTATTGCACAACAGAGTGTGCTCATTGCTTCACACCATCCCACAGATCTAGGTCCCTTAGCTCTTTTGTCTGATCCGCCCCAGGGACTGTAGTCATTATTGGTATGTAACAGAGCAAGAAAAGAGAAAGAGAGGTTGGGATTTATTTATATGTTCCTCAGAACTATCACCATGGTTAGATGCTGTTGAAACACACATTAACTTCAGTCCTGGCAGAGCACTGCGCATTTCTGCAACATTATACCTACTGGCATCTTAAAAATACTTTACACATCTGAAAGAGATGGAAACTCTTAGAAGGGTGGAAGACGAATGTCCACACTGGAGTTGGCAACATATGAAAGCCACTATTCCCAAGAATTGATGGCATTAACTAAAAGGGAGTCAGGACTCATGCTTTGCCTCTCAGTGCAAAGATATATCACTTAAGCAATGGTGAAATATTGCTGGTAAAAGGAAGCATGGTGCCTCCTGAAGCACTCAAGTCACTTTCTGCTACAGCCTAAAACATAGAGCCCCAACCAATTCCTCTCCATCTATCCCAGTCAATGTTATTACCAATGCCTAAAAGCTTGAAACTTCTTCAAATGCATTTGGCTTCTTTATTGAACACTACCTTATCTAATAACATAACGATTTGTACCAAATATTCCTTCCGGTTTTGTTCCTGTATTTTTCTGACCACTCATCTTTCATTCTTTCATGTAGCTTGGAAAAGAGACTCAGAATGTCTGCAGCATGGCTTTGCTGTCCTATTAGTTTATTGTCTCAATTTCTGCTGGCCACGCTGTCTTTTCTTTTCTGACAAATTGACTAGCCTTCTATGCAGAATTATATAAATTAGAATTTCATTTGTCAAGGCCCCCTGTGGGCAATATATTTATGTGGAATATAACCTCAGTTTAGCTTAAAAAATTAAACAAACACCCCATATACTATGCTAAAATAATCCAATCATTTATGATTCTGCAACAGAATTGCTAGGAAGACAATAATAATTAGTGACAAAAAGATATGTTCCTCTGGAGGTATGCTAATCATCCCTAATTTCTGCTGAAAGTAGCACAAGACAAAATGTAAGTGTTGGCTTTCACACCAAAATAATGTCGTCTTATGTTTATCAAAAACAAAGCCAGAAAATATTCATTACTTTGGCTAAAATATGGGGCACTGCAAAGGGAGAGGCACCAAGGCTGGGACCATGGGTAAAAGCTAAATATGTTTCATTCTTACCATTTCTATGGTCATAAATGAAACATGGTAAAAACCCAATATTTATGGGAAGAGGAAATATTTTCTCACTTCTAAATATGGTCACAGACAATGCATTTTTCAATACATACAGTCTGCCTTATGGCATATAAATGCTCTTTGTCACATTATTACAAATATCTCTTGCACATCTTGTAATAAAACACTTATGATGAAAGGTATCTGTTTTACAGATTTGGCTGGGATATATATGTCCCCCTTCAGAAAGGTGCGTAAGTTTGTGTGTCAAAGGCCTCTTCACCTTGCTTAAATTTAGGCATATAGTTATGGTGGTCAACAAAGTCTTGACTTTCACCCAGGTCTTTCTTGACTTTCTGTGTAGTACGCTCAACATGTTCTCACTCTATATCAGAGATTTCCCCAATAAGTAGATATGTTTTTGAGAAAAAATAGGCAACACAGAAATAGTGAGATCTAACTCGGTACATCCACTTCTTGTTTCCATTAACGCCTTAAAAAATATTTCTGAACACAAGTTTTGTAGAAGAAGGCCTGTTATATTCAGTTCAGCTTCCTGTGCTCAGGCTTTGAATGCACTGAACTGTGTTTTAAGAGTGTGTATGAGGGGCACTTTTCTTTAGCTGTACTGAAAAACTTTTTGGCCCCAATAAAATAATGTCAATAATGAAAGTCTTCACAATGGCACAAAAAAAAAAAGCCCTAACTTATTTTCCCTTTCATTTACTTTTCTTTTAGATGCCTGCTACCAAAGGCAGTACTTATTAGGTTTCCCTCTGACAAGAGAAAAATATAGCATAAAACTGGAAATTTCAGGTTTGATTTTATTATAGTCTTATAGTTTAGGGCTTCTGCCATATAAGAAGCTGCGATTTTCTATTTATTTGATAAAAGAAATGCATTAGCTTTAAGATGTGCTCTTGTATTTTACATTTGCTGGCTCATAAGCCACCTCAAATTCTTGAAGATGAAAACCTAAATTGAAGTACTGAACAAGGTCATTCCTCTGGCAGTCTTGCCAAATCCAAATCATGTGGATAAATTATTATAGTAAGAAGTAGGAAATATTTTTTTGAAAAGGAAATGTTTTGTCATTCTTTTTGTATTCTTTTTGTAGTAATGTTTAATTTGTTTTGTTTTACTGCAGTATGAGAAAGGTACAGAATGGCTTTGGAGGGAAAAAAGGACTTCAGAAAACCTGAGTCTGAAGTTAACAAAAAAGTTCAAAGATAGTATGCTTTGGGTTTTTTGGATTTTAGGCTCTATTCATTGCTCTGATGTTATTCCATAGAAGTACATTTTCAAGGTGGACCCAGAAAAACTGTGTGTGCAGGTTTTTTAGTGTTCTAACTGGCTATTCGGTATCTTTTTGCAGAAGTGTTCAGATCGCTCTTCTCTGTACAAGTGCTACAAGACTCGCCCTACTCTGACGTCAAAAACATGTGCAAGCTTTCCTTTACAGGTGGCCAAGGTATGAGACATTTCTAGAGAGGCTTTCAGTTGCAGCAGTCAAATCTGAGAGTTTCAAAAGCACATAAGGCCTTTCACTTGTAGATTCTTCTGGCAAAACAACTTAGAAGAAAAACCTCATTAGGATGATTGGGTGGCAACAGCAGTAACCTCAGGCATGGGTGGTGGAACCAGTTCCCTGCTCTGTCTTTAGGACCATAATTAAACTGAAAGACCGTGATCCTCACAGAGTTGTGGGTGCTTAACTTCCATTTAAATAATTCAGTAGAAGTTAAGTTTCTTATATAGTTTTGAGGAGCTAGGTCTTTCTTCTTCACATCTCAATGTGTGTCTGCATCATAGGTCGAAGTTAAGCCCACTCCAATTAAATTCAGGAACAAAACCTGGACCCTGCCTCTACACCAGATACCTATGATAGGTAACAGAATAAATTTCTGATTCTACAAATCCAAGTACCTGCACTGGGACCAACCAAACAGCTCTACATGGTGTTTCTTGTGGAGGTACAATGAAATCGGTACTAAGCAGTCTTGCAACATGGTCCATGTGTGTTGTGTGTGTGCTCTTTCCCATCCATAATATAGACCCAGATTAATGTTTCACAGGGATATTGAGGGGATGAGATATACTGACAATAGTGAAACACTGGATGGCTATGATTTTAAGACTGATTTTAAGACCAGTAACATTTATCAATTTAAAATTATTATTAAATGAATGTATTGGACAAGCCCTGCAAAATGAGGTTGTAAATCTGAACTGGGAGAACACCGGTTGGGAAAAGAGCTCCAGGATAAGCTTACTAAAAGAAAAAATATCTTCAGAGAAAATACTGGTAGTAAACAATAATTTTGTTAGACTTCTTCCCTTTGCAGACTGCTTTGTATTCGACAGGTTCAACAAGGAACAAGCAAAAAAATGAAGCTTTCCTTAAACCCACATGGAAGAATGAAAAAAGCCAGTGCAATAATCACCCATAAGACTCCTCAGGGTTTTTTTCTTACATAAAGTTCTTCAGTCATAAAATTCAAAAGCTAAAATTTGATTAGGACTACTTCCAAAAGTACTTGTCACTTCTGTTACTAAGGCTTTTTTTTTTTATGAATATGCAGAGGCATTGGTTTTAGACACAGATATTCTAAATTAATTCAGCAGTGCCAGACACCATGCAATTGACAGTGTTTAAGGAAGCATACTGCAGGGCTGAACTCAGGTCGTGACATACTGCATGGAACAAGGATAATGTAATAATACGCAGGGGCTTTTGTCCAAGGATCACAAAGCATTGCTAGAAGTGCGTAAGTTGGTAATAAGATTTCTGGTTTACATCAGAGGAAATTGTGCCTAGATGTTTGATGTTTTTTTATTCACACAGACCATGGGTTTCTTGTAGAAGTTGCCAGAGTCACCTACCTTCTACCCTGAAGTAGACCACAACATTGCCTCGGGCAAGAAAGTCCATCCTAATAAAAAAGAACAGGTTTCTGGCTTTGTTTGAGAAAGGAGCCTGAAAGACTTTAGCATCTGGGCCAGAGCCAATACAAGGAAGCCCCAGGTTTAAGTGAGATTTTATGCCAGCTGTATGGCAAGCAGTTTGGGAGCCACTGATCAGCAAAACTGCCACAGATCATGGAAGATCCCTGACCCCCAGATCTGACCCCACTGTCAGGGTGGTGAGTCCCAGGGTGTCAGCTAACTCTTACCCCACAGCTGTAGATTTGTACTTTGGTGCCTCTGCAGCAGACCATGCAGGGGTCCCTGGGAATCCTTCCTCTAATTTCTTGAAAGATCACAGATTCTAAATGTCAAAACCATCTCACATCTGACTAATAGGTATTCTCTAAAAAAACTTCTTTTCCTTGGGTAAATTTCCAAGCAGTTTTATATCTTTGTGCTCCCCTTGACAAGCATTGAGCAAAATAACCTAGCACACATGTACATGTTCATAAAATTGATGTGCAGGAGGACAAGGAAAAGTCTCAGTACAAACCTGGAAGATAGGCATGCTGGTGATGTCTGCTGACTTGTCCCAGAGATTTGCTGATCCTTTCAGTCTTTCTCAAAGAATCAGCCAACTGCTCTAAAAAGTGTTTGATTAGCAAGGGCCCTTAGTGTGGACAATTAAACACTGTTCTGTTAAAATTATGAGATTTGGTGGGAAAAGGTAGGTAATTCTGCCCCAGCAAAGGGCTATAACAATTACCTTGGGAAGAGACAAGATTATTTCAGGAAAGAATTGTCTGAAGTTTATGGAAGATACATGAAATAGAGGTTTATGTAAAAAGTTTTGATCTGCACTAACTACATTTTCCAAGGGGGAAAATGATCATGGAAAAAAAACCACCTTTACTTTGTGAGTGCAATTTATGCCTTGCAAAGTCTGTGAATCACTTAAACCAAGTTAAGCTTCAAAATTCCTGGGATTAAGCTAAATGCTTATAAATCCTATATATAATTATGTAAAACTCCTGACATGACTGTATTCTTAATATTTCCTGTATGCTGTTAACATCCTAGGCTGGGATTTTTTTAGCCAGTCTAAAGGAATAATGCACCACACTGTTTTGAAACTCCTAGCATCAGGTGACTGATCTAAGATTACCTATATATACTACGGGTAAATAAGCAATATTTTGAAATAGTTCTGCTCTGTTGCAATATGAATTATTTCTACAGTGTTGTGGTAAACTAAAGAAAATTACAAAAAACCCCAACAACATTGTAATAGCATTGTTTAAGGAAATCTGTTCATAAGCAGTGATCTCACTGTAATGAAGAGACCAGTCCAATCTGTAGGATCTTTGACAGATGACACGGGTTTAAGTGACTTGTATTTCCACTCTGCAATCCAGGGTGACGTCAAGTCCCAGCTGAACTGGACAAGGGAGAAAAATGGAGTCCCTGATAAGAGAAAGAAAGACTGGGTTTTGAATCCTCTTTCACTGTTCCCGTATAATATAGGAAATCCTTGCTGATATATACATTCAACTTTGCTTTCTGGTCTCGTTGCATTATATGTCTAGACAAAGAAATGGCAATAATATTTCTTTCCTGAAAAAGCTATACTTTAGACTTGTTCCTATCAGGACATTGTCTCTACTTGATTAAAAGGAACCAGTACTGACAGTTCACATTGCTCCTTTTTACACAGAGGTGTCCTGTCCACTTTACTTTCCTCACTCTTCTGAAAGAGAGGTAAACTAATTCTCTATTTAACAAAATAATTTCTTCTGTAAAAGGAAGGTAATGAGTTACCCCATCTACCTGTTTGCAGCTTGTGACACTTCAGGGAGATTATCTCAGGTTTACTGTATATCACAGCACAGACTAAAACATTTCTATTGTAGATGGGAGGGGCATGGGAATACGGGGGACGGGACCTTTTTTTGCTCATATAACTTACACTAACTCCTCAAGAGTTTATTTAATGTTATAGTGTTATAGGTGTGCATCCTATGGTACGGCAATATTGCCACAAATTGATCTGTAAAATGAACAGAAGTCTCTGTTGTGGGCTTTACCGCAGTAACCTACATTCCTTTATTTAACCAGCCTACAATAACATGTTCACTGAGACAACTTCATTTTCTAACTTATCACAGAGTTTAGGACCAGAGACCACCTTTCAGTCCCCAGAATTCCCACTGTAAGGAGCTTGGCTTCTTGCTGTTCCCTCAACACAGAGAGTTTCAGAAGAAAGGCAGAACAACAGCTGGCAGCAGTTTCCTGTCTCATCCTGCCAGAAGTGATGAACAAGCAACTTGATTGTCCAGTTAATAAATGTTGTACAGCACTAAGCAATACTTGACATGATACATTGAATCCCCTTTCTGCAACTTGCATGTCACAAAACTCATCAGTCTGTAAACTACCATTTTTCTTTTCCCCTGAGAAAACAAACTCATTTTAAATATAGAAATCCCTTTGAAGTACACCTTGAGTTGTTTTAAATGTGCTTGTTTAGCAAAATAATCCTTGTGGTATAGCTTCTACATTTCTGAATTTTTTAGTGTGACATAGCTTCATAGCTTCAAAAATAAATACCAAACACATGCTGGTAGCAATCATATTCCTGTCACACACATGGACACCCATACAGCTCCTTTCCTATTCATATGTATAACTATTCATATAGTCACAATATTTTAAAGAGGTATTTAGGTTAGAAATAAGTAATACCATGTTAATAGTCATCTTGCTTTCAGGAAGTAGGGTTTAGTAAGAAAAACCTTGGCAAAAGGAAAAATTCTCTACAAAGTGCGGTTCACAGGGTAGCACTTTGCAGGGTATGCTAGGAAGAACAAATGCTCATACATTGGCTACATGACTGATTTGTCAGGTTTTAGTATTTGTAAAAGATATCTCCTGCTCAAATATTTACAGCTTTTTCAGATGTTACAAAACCTGTAGATTTAGATGGAAAATGGTCAGTTTAGACATGATGGGACGGATTTAAAAAGCAAGGATGAGTTTTTTCTTGTACATAACACATACAAAGTGCTTAACAGGGTTGTGTGAAGATGGTCCACCATGCTTATAACCCCAATGCGTAACGAAGGGCTTTCTTGTATGAGACACTGTAGGCTAGTGCAAGTGCTGGAATTGCTAGAGCCTGGTTATCCAGGTAATGTAGCCTTCTTTCTAGTGTTTTATGAGTCTGAGCAAGCAAAAAAGCTTTGGCTGGAGTCAAAGGTATGTGCCACAGTCCTAGTACTGTGGCCTCAACAGAGCCATGTGTAATCGATAGCGACAGAGTAAATGCAGTGAGTGTCTCAGCACCACTTTTAGTGGCATAGATATTAAAATGGCCATCAACAGCTGTAACCTGTGTCTGTAAATATTTGAGGGGTGACATTAAGCAATGGCGCCTGCAAAAAACAACTGCATTTGTCTTCAGGAAAAACTACTCTCACTAATCTTGACCAGGCACTGCTTTTCTCCTTTTCTCTCTGTCCCCTGTTCACTGAACACACACCAAGTTTTTAGATTCTTAAAATATTATATGGAATCTACATATAACGTTGATCAGATTCCTTGTATTATCTATTGTACAATCTCTTCAAAACAGAAAGTTGTCTAGTATTTCCCCCTTAGTCCAACTATTTTACTTCCTAAACTCAGCTTCTGAGTGCTTCTGTTTCTGGCCTCTACGGTGGCTGTCACAGATGAGCAAAGAGCACATGCACAAATTAATCTTGATCGTTATATGGACAACTTGATTTAACCGCATTGTATGATGGACACATTAGATCATGCTGTGCATGATGTAACCTACCTGTCTGTACAGGGGAAAAAATGAGATTCTTAATAGGTGAATGTACAAGAGGTGCATACACAGACCATTCAGAACAATTTCAATAAAGCAAGGTAACCAGGTATAGCACTCAAATACTGATATGATTTAAGGAATTGCATTTTTTTCCATTTTCAAAAACTGTTTTCTTCCCTGAGAAGTGGTTGCATAAATGGACATTACAGTCTCTGATGATGATTTACCATCACTCAAATATGCTTCAGTTAGTGCACTTGGCTCTGTGAAAACATCAAGAGAGAGGACGTATTTAGGAAGGCACATTCATTGTGCCTTCCCCACTCCTTAAAAAAAGAATAAGCAAATATGAACTTCAAATATGCAGAGCTCAAAAGTGTATTTCATCTAGTTTTGCAGTATCTTTATAGGTTTTTAGATGTATTCCTCTGCTTCTATGCAAAGCTTGTCCTCCAATTTGTTTTCTGCTTGCTTCCCCTTCTTTCAGTTCCCATTGTTCGACCTTGCCTGCTGCCTGCTGGTAGTCACTAGATGTTCAGCTTTTGCTAATCTCTTGTCAGCTGCTCAGTCAGACAGCACTGTTTGGCTTTGTTTCTCTGCAGCAGGAGGATGATTTTAGGCCTTCAAATAAACTCTTTCTTACCTTTAAAGTGAATACCCTTTCTGGCACCTAAAGAAGGGAAATTCCTTTCCCACTGTAATGCAGTTATGGCATTGCAGAGAAAAAGCACACGAATAACGTTTATCTTTGCAGTCTGACAATGAAGTGGCGTAACATGGAATTAGCTGTTGATGTGACTTGTGTGGTTTCCTGTTTCTACTTGATGCTAAGAAAAGTGTTCCTACATGAAGTATGACTATAAACGTGGAAAATATTGAACTTTATCAGCCAGGTGCTGAACACAGAAGGTTGCTTTCATGTGTTGTACAGAGCACCCTAGAACAAAGCACAGTTGGCCCAGTCATGTCAGCTACTCTCTCAACTGCCCTTTTGCAAGGGGAGGCAAAAAGTCTTTGCACCAGATGAAACAAATAGAGCATAAACAAACCCTGGCTTCTAATTTCTGTTTATTAACCAGCCTCATACAAGAACATGAGGGCTTGTGAGTCTTGCTTTCTCACAACCTTTTTTTTACCATCAGAGTCAGCCTGGACATCTGTTGGGGACTACAAAAAGAAAATTTAACATTTTTATTCTCTTCTTGGTGGGTCTATATTAGTTGCTCCGAAAACTGGGAATAGAATTTTAGGAAATGATAGAATACTGGGGCAAATTTTCCTCTTGTTTAATTCTGCCTTTGGAGGAGATGGAAACACTTTATCTCTTTTTGTTACTAACTTCATTTTCTCAACAGCTACTGTTTACCAAATCATACTCTTGCTAATATTTGCTGATACTTCTAGGCATAGGCTGAAGGTCATTTACAGCACAGCTAGTTCAGATAGTAAATTATTAAGGCAGACAGGAGTTTCATTTAGTAGATTTTATCACTTTCCTGTAGGGTGTGATTCGAAGAAACAACTAAATATGTAAAAGTAGTAATTATAATAAATATGGGATTGGAGTGAGCATCAGCTGGGCTAGACAGTGAATGGTTTTTAATGTTAAAGGAATGACAAATACATAACTTTAAGATCTTACCAGTTTTCAGATACAGACTTTATTGTCCTTGTCCCACAGACTTGTGTATTCCTCTCCAGAGAAACTAAGGTACATACATGTGGTACTCACATTCAAAATCTTGTTCTAGGCATAAAGGAGCCACAACTTATATGCAGAGCCAAGGAATGTATTGTTAGTCTAATTAAAGTCTTAATGACCTAATCAAACACAATAAACAGTTATTATTGCAGTTGCAATTAAACTAAAAGTCATAGTCTGAATCACCTAATTATTACTGGAAAAATTCCTTAATCATACTGCTACAGGTATTAGAGAGATACATATCTTTCCTCTGGTGTTACATTCACCTACCAGTGCCCTGCTGGCTTCCTCAAGAAGAGTAGGGGAGAGAGGTACAATGATTCCTCAGCACACCGACCTCTGACAGGAGTATTGTGAAAATTATGCTGTGGGTACCTCCCTTCTCAATTTTGGGTCTAGTAGGCATAAATATTTTTTTATATTATGTAACAGAACATGCTTTTTTTCTCACTTTATTCCTTGGTTCTGAATTCCACATTATACTTGTTTTTCTGTTCCCTCTGCTAACCCTAGAACTAATGTACCTGTCTCTCAGGGTTGCATCCCTTTAGTAAGCAGTGACTGACCATGAAGATTTATGGGTTTTTACAGTCTGAAGCTTCTGCATCATCCTATGCATATACTTCCTTACAGTACATTTTTATTTTAGGGTCATAAAGAATTCAGTCTACATAGAATTTATAGTTATGATTGCTGTCTATTAATTAAGATTATGCACTGCACTGTGCAACAGTGAAAAACTTAGCTAAGGCAAATTTAGGCAATAGGCAATAGTCACCTGACTGGTAGACAATTGCTATGATACCCAAACCAAGCTAAATATCAGCTCAGGTCAAAACAAGCCCAGACAAGTCCTGAAGCACTGCACTATTAGGTCAGTACACAGCCTGTGTCCTTTTACAAGTAATGTCAAAACCGTATTTGTCGGACTGCAGCACTGAGCTAGCGATATGTTGTCATATAATCTGGCTTTCCCTCAGACCCGCAGGCCAGAGAACTCAAAAGCCTTCCTGGGTCCAAGATTACAGATGCAGACTTCTGATTCAAGTCTTTGCAAAACCTGAGCCTGTGGCTGGGAGCAAGGCTATCAAACTATTCTGTCAGCCCTAGAGAAATGACTGCATCTCAGTACCTTTATGCTGCCCAGCCATGATGTTTCAAACTAATTGTAAATAGCAAACAAAGATGACTTTTGTTATTTCCTATTCTTATTTTTACTTTATCTATTCAAACATTGAAGCTGAGAAGGAACTACATTTCATGCAGCAGTAGTATTTGTGGTGAGGCTTGTTAGTGACGGTAAATAGCCTGGCAGAAATGGCTTCATGAGATAGGGGTGGGGTGTGTGGGGGTATTTTCCATGAAGTAGAAGTGTCCCAAGGTGAAGATTTTCTATTAAAACTCTGAAAGCTGTGTTTTCAAGACATGACTTTCTTGACTACTCTTGGCCTCTTGACAATGTAACATTACCTTGGGATTCATTTCTGTCTTAACAGCCTTTGTGGAAGTCATTTATCTATATTTGTTACCTATCCATATGACCTACATTTATCAAGTGCAGAATTCCAAGAGCTCATGCAGACAATCTGAAGGGAGAAAGTCTTTTTTAATCTATTAATTTGTACCTATAGCTAACGAATGAACAATCTTTTTTTTTAATAGTCCTGGATCAAAGTTTTTAATCAGTTTCAAAGGCTCAAATGCTGCAGTTGCTTCCTGGGACAAAATTCTGTCTTTCAGGTATCCCCGTACACATAAGCCTGCAGGGCTGATGCCTTCTAATTCCTTCCTTCTGTACTGCAAAACATCCTGGTCTGCAGCCCCTTATTTTATTGTTAGGTGAAGAGTGTAATCAGACTACTCCTCTGATGTTGCTTTGGTGATGCCCTCTGATCCCATTGCCTAGTCACATATTGCTAACAGAGGTGTTATTGTGGCCATCTGACATGCTGGCCTAATCAATAACCAAGATGTGCAAAAAAAAGGAGTTCTCTGGTGAGTCTCTGCAGCCTCCTGTGTGAGGAAACATCTAATTATAGGCAATGCTACCCACACTGCCCTCTTCAAAACACTGGCCTGGGGCATGTGAGAAAAAATTATTCCATTTTCTAGCACAGATATGTCTCACCTTTATGGGCGTACACCAAAGAGGAATAGAAAATAAATAGCACATAATTCTGCATTTTTATAATAAGTTTGAAACTAAACACTAGGAAACCTTGTCAGCTCCTGCTAAGCTGATTCCAATTAAAGCTTCTGGCAGAGTTCCAGCTGGTTTACTACCTCAAATAGCACTGAACATAACAAGGTTTATGAAGCATTCAAAAGTCAAATACCCTATTAACATAAACATGTAGTGAAATCAACTCTTCTACAATTTTCAGCTTTCTTTCTTTCTTTCATTTACGTTGGACTAATCTAAGATGATGTCTGTTTTCTTTGTTGCATCTCCCTTTTTTCTGCTTGCTGGAATGCAAAACAAGATTTAGTGTTTGAAGAGTGCATGATTTGCCCTGAGAACTTACTCCCTTTGGCAATTTTATTACAATGCTTTCTATTCCACTCTATTTCAATAGCAACATTCTGCTTTTAACTCCAAAATAGCAAGCGGTATATGTTTGCATATTTCTGTTCTGGACTATTTGGGAAGCATTCTGCAAACCTAGGTGCTGATGTCTTTAAGGCATTAGGGAGGAGGTTTCTCTCACTTTAAGAAGAATTGTTTGTTTCAATTCGTTTATAATCAACAGGCAATAAATCGAAAGAAAAAAAGTAGTGTAATACTCAAAATTATTTCCTGATACAGTTTGTCATTGTTTAATATTAAAGTTAGACATTCCTATTTAAAATGAATTAAAATGAAGCATATACTTCCCTGCGTCTTCAGTAGGGTAAATGTCTGTTTTGTTGAAAAATATTTAGTGCTTTTTGCCAGGATGCTGATTAAAGCTGTGGACAGAGGATAACAAATACACTGGAAATGAACCATGCTGAATTCCTTATAGATATATATATTTTAAATATTTGTAGGCACATTGGACACACTTAAGATTTGGCTGGACAGGGTGCTGGGCCATCTTGTCTAGACTGTGCTCTTCCTAGAAAGGTTGGACTAGATGATCCCTGAGGTCCCTTCCAACCTGGGATTCTGTGATTCTGTGATCTGAAAGTAGGAGAATGCACTAACAACATTGTAAGCAACACACCAAGTAAAACCATCTATAATTATATTGGCATTAAAGAACTTCTGAATAAGCAGAAATTGAAATATGCGATTAAGGTAGAATCATTATAAATCTGATATTGGCCACTATCATACACTTTGTGAATACAGTTAGTTAAGATAAAGCTTTATGATGTTATTTGTTAAGTCTCACCTTTATATTCATTTTGTAGTCCAGCATCTGATAAGTCAGCTTCACATTCTGAACATACAGATTAGATTCTGTCAGTATATGATATTGCTGGCTGTTACTCCAGATCTGCAAGATTTCCAGTAACGTTTAACAAGTTTGTTGATCCAAAGCCCATGCAAGTTTACTGAATGGTGGATTTCCACAAGCTCTGGATCAGATCCATAATGGATTAGATGTAAACAATTTTTCTTTTGTTTTAGTTGAAATAAGCACTGTTAAACAAGGATAGTTCCCTAAGACATAATAACACACACACGCCCCAGAACCTGTTTTTTTATGCAGAAATCAATCCATTACTCTGAAGCCAGATAAACCATGTTCTCTCTTACTTTCCACATATATATTTTAAGAAATATGTATTTTAGGAATTTCTGATCCACTTGTCATGTAATCTTGTGTTCTTAGTGTCATCTTCTACCACAGTCGTTAACAAGCTGAAATCTAAATGAGTCCAGGAAAGCCTTCAAAGATTTTAAATTTCTGTTAGTTTGGAAATGATATTTCTGTGAGTTATGTGTGATCCTTCAATTTTCAAAACACAGTATTCTTTTAATATTCTTTTTCCACCCTGATGTTTTAGGAACAGCCTGGTTGCAAACAACAACTACAAAAAAGAACCATTTTTAAGTGGTCATTTTGGCTTTTAAGCCCATTCAAATACCTGAAGACAGAGGAAGGAAAGACTTGTAAATACTTGACAAAAATACCTAATGCTTAGTACCTCTTAATATCCTTTAGTACACTGACACACAAATATTAAGTTCTTTTGTATTGTATGACCTTAGGAAAAAAAATAATTAAAATTATTTTTTTATTAAACAATATAATTCAGGTTTTAGCTTGCTAAGAGCTTTCTGAGTATTACCACTCATAATTCATTATGATCCTCTTTGGGACAGATAGGTGGGCTTTAAAAATCCTAATCTTTCAATTTTTAATCTCTTTTTAAGGTCTAATATTACTATAAAATGTGTTGGGGTAAACCTTTGTGTATTATTCTGAGAGAAATTTTGTAATTCAAAGTAAATATTATAATAAACTATTGCCACATTCAAAAGCAGTGATACCCTGACTTTTCTCTAACTATTGGAGTCATTTGTACTGAGAAGATAGCTCACTGTGCCTGAGTTTCCCTGCTGCCTTCTTTTTCTTCCTTTTTCCTTGATGGCAGCCTTCAAGGTGATTTTTTTGCTAAGGTGATATTTAATGCAAAGCACTGTATTTAGTTTGCATTCAGGATCTAAGAAAGAAAAGCTAGTCAAATCCTATTGGGAATCTCTACAGTATAATTCCCATGCCATTCTATATAGGTTACTGCAAATCTACCCACCTTTCTTTTCTGAGACTACCATACAGTGTTTCACACAAAGAGCTTAATCACTAAAACACATCTTGTTATTTAGGAGCCTTGACTGTAGAAAGCATACATCAGTTAGGAGCGGTAAAATTTTAGCTAGAGTACTAAGTAAATGACAAAACAAACCCAAATGTTGTGTTCCTTAAAATTTGTATTGAAATATCTTGTCCTTAAAATGTTACATAACAGCCTTTTGAGAATGTATTGACCCTTTCCAAAAGGGCAAGTTACTCTTTGCTTTGCACCCTCATTTTGGCCAGATTGCAAATTCGTTCATAATTGGGTCTAAATTCACTGGTGTGCCATTTTAGATTTGTTCCATGCCTCTTGAACACTGCATTTATCACAGATTTTTATTCACATCTGCTCAGTTGTTCAGCCTACTAACCTAATGCTTGCCACATATCCAGACATCAGGATGCATTTGGAAAAAAAAAAATAGAAAAAAAAAAGATTAATTCAGAAGAGAGCAGCAGGACCTTTGATAATTCTGAGTTCTGTGTACGAGGGTTGATTAACCATGACTAGCTCCAAGTTATATGTCTGTTGTTTACAGAGTAACACAGGGAGAACAATATTCTCAACATTTTTTTTTAATGATCAAGATACATTGTTTTTTGAACACACACTTTCTTGAAAGATTACTCCCAGGTTTTTGTTGGTTTTATTGGGTTTATTTCTTAGTGAGACTACTGATAATGTAAGGTGTGTCATTTTAAGATTAATAGACACAGGATGCAAGAGGTACAACATTCAGAGCATGAAGAATAATTAACTAGCAACGATGTCTGAGGGATGTTCCTGCGTTTCAAATGCTTCATTGCTTCATTGAGTAGTGAACACAGCAACTCACTCTGAGGCAGATGTTATGCCCGCACACATTGCAAATGCAAACAATTATCTCCAAAGCGTGCAGAGGAAAATCAGACAAACTATGTAATATTCTAGAAGAAAAACAAACCAAAACTGATTTAGAACTGAAAACTTTATGTCAAAGGTGAACACCATACATGAACACTTGTAATTGATATGGTCCATAGTAAAGTTGAAAACAGGGTATTCAACGTCAGATTCTGTATTTTGGCCAAGAAAAGATCTTGAATGATTTAGGGAGAATAGGAAGCTTTCTGTTGAATTTACAACCTAACTTTCAAATTACTGATGGCAGTGAGAACATAATTTCACATGACTGTTGGTCACCTTTGGAAACGTCCTGAACTAGTTGAGACAGGTATAGCCAAAGGTGGAATACTGGAGTAAATGGATTATTGATTTAGACTGGCATAGAAGTTCATAAGCTAGAGGCATCACAATGTATACTCCACAAGTACCTCAGAACCAGAAGTTCTCAAATATTTAATGTAATGAATCCTCAAATCTAATAAGGGGAATAAGCATATAGAGGAATAACAAGGATATTTTTGGGAGTGGGGGGGAGTGAGACAGGAGTTTGGCTTTCTGCTGTCTGCCCAGCACCTAAAACTGTGTGGTCCTGTTCTGTTTGACTAGGATGCTAAGTGTTGTAGTAACACAACCTCTGTAACTATTACTATCATTGGCAATAAAACAAAGAAATCAGGAGCTAAGTGGAAATCTAGTGTGTTTGCTGCAGTGCATCCTGCCTGTAAAAACATTTCCATCCAGGGTAGTATGCATATGTACTTCAAATTCTGTTCTGTGGTGCTCAAAGACGTCTTGTGTAGGTTGAACAGGAAGAAAAAAGATTGGTTTTTATATTAAGCTGTGTAATCAAGATGGACACTGTGACAAAGCTATTGTAGTTACAAGTGTAAGGGTTTAAATTTCATAGTAATATGACATCTCAGATGTTTGTACCATGTTATGATGTGTTGAACCTCAAAGGGAGGACACAGGAATCTTTTCACCTGCCAAGAGATTGCAGTGACTTCAAGAGGTAAGATGGTATCTTTTAATAAATTACACTGAGAATCAGTTAAGGAAAGAAATTAAGCAAATGGAAAAGCTCAGGGGCTGAAACTACAGTAACATTACCCTCTCATCCTATCCAGGAGAGGAGAAGGCATGCTTTGCTTCTGAAGCAGACTGAAGTTACCCCTGGATTTCAAGAGGATTCCCTGGTCTGCCTCCACAGCCCATCCCTGTTACCCTACAAAGACCATCCGCTTTGGTCTTACTACAGACAGGGCAATTAGTTTCTGGGGAAAGAGACAGGAATGGAGGAGAAAAGGACAACTCATGAATCAGAAAACACAGCTTTGAAAGAATTCAGAGAAACAGAAGCCTTTCTCTGTTATTAAGGGAAAAGCCAACCCTGAAAACAATATTAAAAACAGAAGTGAAGGGGAAGATGTTCTGACCTCAGAGATCTGCTTTTCTCTCTAGACCTCTGATGAGCCTCCAATCGTTTTTCTAATATTGAATATACGTCAGGCATGTTAAAATAAGGAATTTCACAGGTTTGTAAAATCTTCGGTGCTGTCAATGGGTACAACTGAGTAGTAGGTTAGAAATACCTGGTCTCGGTACCTTCAGTCCCATGGGAATATATTGCATCATTTAATGCAAATTCAGACTTTGCATCTTTCCTGGTTCTGATCATCAAAGACATTTCCTGTAGCAGGTCCAAGCTCTCTGTGAGTCTCATGATGACACAGAAAAAAACTGGGATGTATGTCACAGCTCAGGATAAATGAACCTAGCATTTGTTTTAAGCCATATTTTTTTCACTTTGAAAATAGCTGTGGGAGATGAAACAGTCTTTGGTAGTACATCATGATAAAAAAGGCCTTCAGACTTAGAGCAACTCCACAGCTCTGTCACAGCCTATATTCCCTCTAATGTTAAATAATGTTGGCATATACCTCCTTTGTACTTCTAGATATACCTCCCGCACGCTCCTTTTTTCCCAAGTTTACAAAGTAGGAATAGTCCATCATTATTTACTCCTGCCTAAACCAGATGCCAAATATTCACTCAGGAAAGGCTTCCCAGTCTGCTTCTTTCATTGCTGCTATATGTTGTCAGGACAGAGGCTAGGCTTAACCTCAGAAATGGTTGTTTACCTTGGCAATTGAACTTTGAACATGGTGTCTTAGAACAAGGCTCCCCAGAACACTGCAACACTGGTTCTCAGGTATCTGTTTGAGGTTGTTTAACTGTGTACCCTACAGTTATACTCTCTTTTCCTCAGGAAATCCTGGACCATTGAACTTCAGTATTCACCTCAGCCTGAAATGTCCAGAACCCTAGTTAAAATTCCTTCCACTTCTCTGGGTCTTAGCCTATTATTATGATTTTACGGCCAAGCAGGCCACACTAAAATTAAGAAAAAAAAATGTTTATTTATTTATAAAATCCTAGGTGGACCACACAGTTGAAAAATACATACAGACCTAAATAATAGAAAAGAAAGAAAATCACATTTAGTCTAAGCTACAACTCTGTCTTCCCTTCTTCTCAACCAACTGGCAGGTATAGATGCTTATCGGAGCTAAATAGTTAAAACCCTTTCAATGCTGTATATATTGTTGGTCTACCTTCCCTGAAAATATAGGCATAACACCTGTGATACTTCTTTCCTTTTGGGGGCCTCTTAGAGACTCTATCATATTCCTTAGCCCTCACCTTACAAATACTATTGATCCAGAACTTATTCAGGAAGCATTTCTTATTTTCCTTCTCTTAGGTGGTTCACTGCCCTCTCCATTTTAAAAGTGTTAGTGTCCTTTTGGCAGAGGAAGTATTATCTCCTGTACTTGACAAATCATTGGTCTACTGAGTGATAAAATATCTCTTCAGATCTGGGGGGCAACATGCCAATTTCAGTATTGAATCTTTTGACACAATGAATCATATTTTTCTTACTCACACATTGCAGAAATGTATTTATAAATAGCCACTCATTTATCAGAAGACTTTCAATTTTTTTAATAATATGTGTGTCAGTTTAATTCATTAATAAATAAAGATTCAGTGATTGGCAGTGAAATACCATGTGTGATTACCAGTTCAGAGCACAGATACAACTCTGAATGGACCCTCATCCAAATTCTTTACGAGTCATAAATGCTGTTAGCTATTCTGGGTGATCCAATTGTGCTGTGTGTTTAGGATTTTTTTCCCTTTGAAAACACTTGTAAAAGCCACACTCTCATTGCAATAGAATAGATTTGCAATTCTCAAAATCTGTTGTAAAATAAAGTTATTATTTAAGATTACCTTAATGCTTGCTGGCAAGCACTTGCAACACAAAAAATGGTTCCTGTTTAGCATTAGCTAGATGCTAATACCAGACAGGTCATTGGGGTCTGTAAAAGCTCAGGCTTGCATTCATCAATCAGAATCACTCTTCTGTGTAGGTTAAAGCATTGGTGCTCAATATTAAGTAATAGTAAGATTTGACACCATTTTACATGCCTTGAAAACAAAAGATTAAAAATTTCAGTACAGCAGTATCTTTTTATGGGGTAGCACTGCTGTGCTGTGAATTTCTTTGCAGCAGCATCATTCATCTTTTGATAGGCTTAAGTCATGTTTTGCAATATTTCAATGTCAAAGTATTGCGTATGACCTCAGTGTCATTGTCTCAGTTGCATTTACAATTACAAAACAGCACTGTAAAGGAAATATGTGGCATGTGGAGGTTCCACATCAACCTGGCTATTTATTGTCAATACCTAATCATGTGTAATACCACATATAACATCTTTGACTGGCTTCTAAAATAAAAATATGGAAAGCACATCTAGGTGACTCATAACTGGTTAAAGAGTTATATGTGAACTTTTGCATCGCTATTTCCAGAAGCAGCAGCAGCAGCAGAACTGGGCAGTCTTACTTTTCAGCTGTGGGGAACTCAGATGAGGCCAAAACTTTGATGGTAGCCCCCTTCACATAAAGCATGCTTACCATCTTCTCCTCTTCTCTGCACACCTCTGCAGGAACAGCATGTATTGCTCACAAATGGGATTTGAGGAAAACATCCTACCAAGTTAACGCATAGAAGGCATTTGTAATTGTCCATTTTATGTCTTTTTCAAGAGGGTTTAGGTGGCTTTTGCATGCTTCTGAGGGTGAGGGAGAGGGGATGTGTAAGTAAGCAAGCATGAAGGAGAGACCGACACACACACACACGCACATGATGTTTTGGTCAAATACACAGGAGTAACAAACACTTCTGGAGTTCATCCTCTAATCATCCCAGAGACAAAGCTATCTGCTGTGAGCTACTGCCTAACCAAGACATTCAGGAACTGTTGCAAAAAGAACAAAATATCTCAAACAAACTGTTGGTTTTGATCTTTCCATTCGATTGAAATGGTAGTTCTATTGATTCCAGATTTGCTTTGGTAAGAGTGATAGAAAAGTCAGGTTACTGAGTTTAATTTGTTCACTTTTCTCTGGAAAACTGATCTGAAATCATGCAAAGGGAAAAAAAAATAATCTACCCCACAAAATCAGGTACCTGTAAAAGTAATTAGATAATTATTATTGTATTTCATACTGCTTTTCACTATAGATAACAAACACCAAATGTTACAAAAATATCTTTGAGATTAGCAATACATGTGTAATATTATAATTTAAATGTCTTGCTTGGGTAAGAACTCATCTAAATACTTCTATCATTTATTTTGTAAAACTATAACCAATAACATCTAGCCCGGAACATATGTACCTGAGGATAATATTGATAACAAAAAATTTCTATTTACTTTAACCCTCCAGGTAAAATTTCACAAATTATATTAGCAGAAAAAAGATTCATACTTTCTGAAACCTATTTTCTTTTGAACATTTTTCTGCATAACTGAGTACATGAAGGACAACGGTGATAAATAAGGTGAAATAAATGAGTCCTTAGAGGTCCTATCATTTCATGAAGATGACAGCAAGTAACAGTCAAAATCTGCAGTGTTGATATAAGACATCGTCTTTGACTGTAGGAGTTTGTCCCCCCAGAAAAACTGAGACTTTAAGTTTCATCCTAACATTGTGGCATGTATTAATATATCCCTTCTAGTTTATTGTATACGCACTACAGTAATAGCAGCATCTCAGCGTGTGCCGGCAAGCAGGGGTATTGAAATCACTGGTGTAAAGCAGAATTTAGGCCTCAGCATGGTCACCGCTGTGGATATCATTTGGCTTCAATATATAGACAAGTATCTTCTGTTTGAGAGGTTCAAGTTTGCCCTTCATAAGAGAGAATGTAGAGTTGTATATGTCCTGCTTTAAGTAAGGAATCTCCTGTGCAGTTGAATGGGAATGCTGGAAACAGGTTTGACTGAGAAATACTAGAAATCTTTCTGTATTTTGGATATTGTCTTTTGTTCAGATATGTACTTCTGTGTTTGTACTAAGTTGTTTGCCTGTTGTCTCTCAATCCGTGTGTGTGGGGGAAGCTTAAATGTGGGGGGGGAAGCTTAAATGCAAATTGATTAGTAAATCAGAGGTAACTGCAGTCCTGCATCTAACATGTAAATGTCAATTTTTCATGCATATTATATTATGAAAATGAATTCCTTGGATTATTGTGTTATGATGCAATTTGCCCTATGTATCGATTTTACCTTAAAACATTAAGAAGTCATTCAAATGCAAGACAGAACCCTAAGGTCTCAGTAGGAATAATTTATTAAGAGTTCATCTTTGCAGAATTGTAAGATGTGCTTTTTCAGGCAGCAGTAAAACCACAACTGTTATGTAAATACATGCTTCAGGAAAATTTGAAGGCTAGTTTTGCTATCAGTTGAGGGACTTATAAGTCTCAAGTAGCCTATGTAAAGGTCAATTAGTATAGGAAACAGGATTAATAAAGAAGATCTGAACCATAAGAAACTTAGGAACTGAGCTGGGGAAATGTATGCTAAATGTGTTGTCCACAGCCCAGTTCAAAAATAAGCTTATTCATAATACAGAAGTTGACCGATGCCTGAATACCACCTGAGCAAAACACCTCTACCTTCTGAAAGAGAACATAATTCTGTTTCCTTGGTGTATTTCTTCATTTATAGGCTGTCTGAATTGAAAAGACAGATGTTTTATTCTGGGAATTGACTGCAAGGGTGATTGCTTTCAGGTGAAGCACTTAATAAATTAAAATTTAGGGAGCAAGATAACCTTACTTAGGGAGAAGAGCTGAAATAAGTAAATGTGAAAAGGAAAAAAAAGCCTGGTGGTTTGTGTTACATTTCTCTGCCTAATTAGATAATTAGAAGGTGGGGACCAGAAGGCCTAATATTGATTAGTTTTCTGAAAATATATTTGCTGAGAACAAGGACGCAAATAGGAACTGAAAGCATTTTGGTGTGCAATCTATAATGGTCGCCTTTAGGAGCTTAATGGTTGCTTTAGATAACAAAACAATGTTGTCTCTGAATGTGCATTGCTCTTTAGAGATTAGTGCAAATACAGAATTTACATTATCTAGGTATCCACTCAAAATTAAAAGTTTTTGAGGATGGTCCTTGGTGGAACAGCAGCAGACAGGAGATGTTATTTTTTCTTAAACGTAAGCAGTATCTATGATACAGAATATTAAAAACTGACTCTCACATGACTCATTGAGCCAAGTGTCATATACTGAAGTCAAATAAGAAATGGGTAAATCCCTTCACAGTCTTGGTTATTCAGATAAGCTTTACACCCATGTTCCTTCCTGGGGTTATTTTTTAGAACAATCATTTAGAGTCATCTCTATAGGTGTTTTAGACCCTATAAACATTTAGAAGTTAAGTAAATCCTCATTTCAGAACACAAAATCATCACTTGCCATGATCAAGAACAAATTCACCACTGAGAAGAGCTGGTGCTTCAATATGCATAAAGTGAGTATGCTGTGACTCTTCTGAAGTTTCTCCTGAACTAGAAGAAATTTTAGGAGAGCTGAACTGTAAATTTGAGCAATTAAAATATCTGTATGCATTCATTAGCCTTCAACAGGTACACCATGGTACAGTCATACAGCCCAAGTTGTGCTTCAAAGGATGCTATGCTGGGTACTGTAACAAAGAATGCAACACCTGAGCATTAGGATATAGACTTATCACCAATACGCCAGGGGATGAAAGTGGGGGGAAAAAAAGAGAGCTTTTAGTAAACTTGTAAGAAAAAAATAAAAGCTTTCTTCATGCAATTTTCTCATTTTCCACCATCCTGTTTCTCAAAATCAGTGGAATTTACAGTTGCCTTCTCTGGATACAGTTGCTCATTTTTCTGATTTTTTTCCCCCCAGTACTCTAAAAAGACATATAAGCCCCATAAAATCATATTTTTACTGAAGTAGGAAGATTTTATATATATTTTTTTGTTTAGCTTAATAACGGATTAGTATGCTTAAGCATTCCTCTAACAATTAAATTCCATAATAATGAGATTTGTAAAAGAATATATATAATTGTGTAGCCTTCTTTTTTGTTGAGCTACCTTGGAACTACCAGATGGGACAGACTGGGAGCCAAGATTTGAGTGCAACAAAAATAAAGGTGACAAAACTACCCACGCTTTCTTTAGTTAGAAGTAAGTCTAAGAAAAATGCCTATAAGGAAAAAGGCTACTCTGGTACTCAGAAGCATATTTCCTGTCCTCTTTTTATCCCTGTTGCAGATAGTAGCTATTCAGATATTAACTTCCTGCATCTTGAAAAACAGTATTAATATTACAGAACTGAAATTGGAATAGCAGTCTTCAAGTATTTGTCCACCTTAAGCTCAGCTTTAATAAACCCACAGGGACTTTTTACTTGAAGGATGTTAAAACAAAGCTTTCTGCTTCACCTTTAACTTCCATCAAACTATAGATCTCTGGACAGATTAAAAAGTAGGAAGCTTTGCCAAAATGAATCATCTTTCTGTTCAACTCCTTTGCTTTGAAGGCATACATACCATAACTAGATACAATGAAAATAAATCTCTCCTTAAAACACCTTAGCTACTTTTGCAAATTTCTATTGCCTAAAACCCCTATTTGTTACTGCTAGTGTATCCATTAAAGGCATCACTGGCTATAGGTAGGTCTACCAATAAAATTTTGTCATAAAACACTGAGATTTTATGAAAGAACAGCATGAGAGAATCAGAATTACAGTTCCTTTCACAAATGACAGCTCTCCTCAAAAGTTTTTTATGTGATATAATAGCTCAGGAAAGTTTTTTTCCCTCTAAGTTACAGTAATACAATCATTTTTTAACTTAAAATGTATCAACATAATATTACATTTTCCTACCAAATTCCTCCATTCTGACCCCCTCCCGCCCCCCCCACCCCCCAAATTCTCTTGTTATACTAAGTGAAAACTAAGGGGTTTTTTTTCAGGATAGGTGACAAACCATTATTGACTATCAAGAGAAACAATCTGATCAATAACTTTGCCTCCTCTTGGATTAATTACATGAATAGTTCCCATGGTCTTACAGAAACTCCACCCTAGAAATGCAACAGCCCAATAGGTGAAGGGAAGAATGGAACAACCTATAGCCTATAATCATAGGTTAATTAAGGTTACAAGGGGCATCTGGAGGTTGTCTGGTCCAATTCCCCACTCAAAGTGCAGACAAATTTGCAATGAGATACAAATTTTTAAAGTTTGATTGAATGTCTAAAGTTATAAGAAATGCACCTTTTTTAATAGACAAAATAGACTGCATTCCATAGTTTTCTCCAGAACTAATACAGCCTTGTTCTGCCACCTTTCACTGATCACTACTAGAAGCTTTCCGTAATATTGGCTGGTGACAATATGGATTTACCTATGTTAATATGATGAATTTAAAAGGATGGTTTCTTGAGTGTTTTTGCTCCATGCTTTCCCTCAAAAAATGAAAGATCCTTTGATTTCAACTTCAAAATTTCATTGTCTTTCCACTTCAGTACACTTCCGATATCAGTCTTAAGAATTATTCAACACTTGTTGCCCACAAACCACTCTCCATTAAACAACTTATATCAAAATTCAATTAAAATGAGGACAATACTGAAACTGTTTCACTGGAGACTTAATCAGTTTTGTGTGTACAAGTGGGATCACACAGAATAGCTAATAACATTTATGACACTTATACAAGATGTGGATCATGTTCCTTTTATCAAGTTGAATAAAAAATTACTTAGGATGCTTTGAATCTCAGATACAAATACTTTCTGTAAATGACTAGCAATGTTTTGTTGATGACCTATTACTCGGCTACCATTTAAAAATTAATTAAAATCTATTCATGAATAATTTTAAATATATCAAGGAAAATTAAAATAATGCACTAATCATATATAACATGTTTCTTTTTTCCTTAGAGCCGGTCAAGAAAACATTCCCATAATTTCAAGTAAATGGTAGTCTTTGAACGAATGGATATAAGAAAACATATTAATCTTAACTCCCATAAAATTCTTTAAAAATTTCTTTCTTTCATCCCAGGTTGTAACCGTGTGCAAAATTCAACTACTCCAATGTGATAAATTTAAATATTTTTGAATGACATAATCAATTTAAACTACTCAAAGTGTGCTTATAAAACTTGTGAATGGCATCAAGTCTGAAGTAGCTGTATTTTGGATGACAGAGTCAGAATCTGAAATGAGGCTTCATGAATGAAGGAACGGTCTGGCACCTGATGGAATTTGATGAAATTGGTAGTATGCAAACCAATAGAGGGGCAGTCAAATCAATGTAAAAAGACTGCAGACCTACCCCTAGCTGTAGGGTAGATCCCAGAATGAATAAGGATCAGCCATGTGACCCTGTTGCAAACCAAAAAAAGGCAAACATCTTTCCCAGATGTGTCATATAAGCCAGACAGCCCAGGAAAAGAAATTAGACGTAACTTTTCATGTGTATATAATTTTATATATATATATATATATATATTTATATATATATATAGTTGGTTTGTATCAATATCAGGGCCTCAGCTTGAGAATTCCATCCAATATTAGGCTTTTATGAAAGCTATCTGGCAGAGGAGAAGCACAAATGACATGAGTCTAGAAAAACAAGAAAAGTCTGACATTATTGGAAAAAAGGACTCCCAGTATAATTCTTTAGATGTTTAGAAGTTCGTGTAAAAAAATTATTGGAAAAAAATTCCAACCTTTGGGATAGCTAAGCATTGTGATACTTTACCTAAGGAGGCAACAGAGTCTTCCTGCTCAAGAGTTAAGAGCAAATTAGTTAAATCACTGGTCAAGTACACTTGTTCCTATATATGGGCAGAGATGGACTAAATGCCCTCTTTTAATCTTTAAAAAGAAATTGTTGCAAACACCCTGTCTCCTATCAGCCTACAATACTCCCACAACTCCCCTGGGGCAGATTTCTGTGATACTTACAGTTGGAGATGAGAGGTCACGTTATAGACAGCAGCCTTCCTGCATGTCTCTTCAGTTTTCTCACTCTTCAGTAACCATAGGGTTCTGCAACATGTAAGATCTTCCGGGGTCTCTCTGGGCTGTCAGGATTTGCATCCCCCTTCTTGTGTCATATTGTATGACTGAATTTGGCTTTAACAAAATTCTAAGTAATTTACCATGTCTGTCTCACAGTTGATCTTCAGTATATAATTCTGCAGATTCTCATTAAAATGATTTGTCATTCTCCTAACTACTTCTTTGAAAGCTATTTTTTTTAAGGTTTCATTAGAGGCTACTAATGCAAGACACTGGGATCATTTTAAGTTCACAGCCTTCCTATGAAAAGGAGACTCCATTAAACCTTGTTCTCTATATGTTAAATTGGAACATCTTGAATCCCCTAATCAATTATTTAAATTATAACCTCATGTCCTCTATTGCTTCTCTTTACTTCTATTTAGTTGTTTTTCTTACCCTATTGTTTCATTCTTTTACTAAGCACTGTGTGACATTTACCTCACATTTGTTCACAAAGTGCTTAAAGTTCATTATTGACTTTGCATAATCAGTGTATGTTAATTATCTTTGCTTCTGTTTCTGTCATTATCGCATTTTAAATTACATAAACAAGAGCTCAACATATACAAGCTAAGGCTTTAGGAAAATACATCATCTTGGAAAAAAAAACCAGGCCTTCTAAATGTATGCTGTTGCCTTGAAGAAAAGGGAACAGGCTGGAGCATTTGTTAAAGACAACATTTTTCTTTCAGATCTACATGGCTGCGCTTAAGTCCATTACCCTGCTCACCTTATGTGCACAGATCTCTGAGCATGAAAGATATACAGAACAGACTATCAAAGGTGAGATCTGCTTGGTAGGATCTGAAAGAAGAATATTGCTTTAAAGTTACTGTCCAAAGCTTCAAGATCTGAATGTAAAATAAAGCTCCATTTTAAGTAAGCTAGGAAAACATTTCCCACTTTTGGCTTAGCAGAATCAATCACTGACGCATTCTTCAGTCTTGTGAACACGTGGCAAATTCTTCAATACTCCTAACGAGCATATAGGTCTTTTTCTTTTCCTGCACTCAAGTTGTGCCACCCAAAGCTAAATGACCCAGTCGCAAAGTTTTTGGTTTCTATCAGTACTAATTCTTAATTTTAGACTAAACAAATGAGACAAAGGCCAACAATAACTAAGTGCTGTTTGCAATTATTACCATGTCTCCCCAGATATAGATGGTAGATTCATCATACAGAATCAGCACAGCAACTTAAAGTCTCAAGTGTACAATTCAAAAGTCCTGTAGCTGCTGTAACACCACCATTCAACCTTTTCTGAAACTGCAGCATGCCTTTAGCCCTTTTCCACTCATATACAAAAGAAAAACCTAAACAGATGTGATTTGCATGCACATATACTGAGGGAGAGCAGCTGTAGGCAGAAAAGACTGACCATTCATGGTGCTGTGACAGGCCTCTGCAGAGCTGACTGAAGAGCTGAAGGGTCAGAACACAGACTGCAAAGCAAAGACCCTGTAAATTGGTACGTTCTGACTGGGGACATTTAAGTGCAGAAATGACCAGAGGATGATGATGCATGTGGCAATTGGTTAGGAATGGTGAAATGCATTTGTTTGCTGAGAGATGGTTTTGGATTATTTTTACGATGGGGAAATAAAAGAGTTGTATGGCTTGCATATGTCCAATAACATAAAGGAAGATCTTTAAAAGAACAGTTTTCCCTCAGAAACACCAGTATCTGCAATTCCTGTTTTAATACCTCTTCCCCCTTTCTTCACCGAGAAATTAAATGCAAAAAGATCCCATTTGGATATAAAAAGTAAGATACCTAAATAAAACATCCTAGGTTTCAAAAATGCTGAGACCCTGGCAGGTCTTTTCATTAACTTTGATAGACCTTCCAGCTGTTTACTGCCTTACAAATAGGCCAAACAGCAACTAGTTCTGTATTTAGGTTTGTAACCTTAGACGGCATTGCTTAAGTACGTGATATGCGCTTTTTACTTTGGTGAAGTAGAGAAATGGAAATTCATAGTACTGTCATAATATGGTGATTTTAAGATTCTCAGGCTTTGGTCTGTAAACTAAAAAGGCTCCTTTTTTCCCTTCTCCTTTGAAAAATAGTGAAAAATAGGAAAAGACATTTTAACAGTGTCATCAACCCTAAAATACACACATTCACGTTCCCAGTACTACTTACAGATACCACTAAAATGCATTTCTAAAGCAGAGTGTGACAGCAAATGGGGACATTGCAGAAGTAATAAGGCTGATGAATGCTGACCCCAGGAGAAAGCTTAATGCTAATGAAAAGCAGTTAAGAATCTTCATTAGTTACATGGGGAAAGGGAAAGCTATTTGGGTCTGATTTTGCTTTACAAAATATTATTGACAGAGCTAATTGTAAACTCTGACTTCTGGGGAGTGGTTTCCAACAAAAAAATGAAGATCCATATTTCCAAGGACTGTAGAGATATCAAGCTTGAAAAACTAACCTAATGCTTTCCAAAAAACTGCAACAAGTGAGCAAGTCTCATCAGATAGAACCCAGTGTTACCGACATCCTGGCCATACTGCTGTTGCCATCCCATCCTAGAAGGATGGATGTGGTAGCAGTAAGAAGCAAGAATGCATTCCACAAAATAAAATGTGATTATCATATGCAGGTCTCAAAATTAACTGCTTTTTCATGTCAATTTTAATTGTCAAAATCTTCCAACAGCACCTTTGAGGTTATTAATTTAAACCAACATGATAAAAAGCACAGCTTTATGTTCTTATCTTTTAAGATTTTGACACATTCTTTATGTGTCAAAGTACCTAATTCTGATATTGAAGTTAGCTTGCATAAAATATTCTCATCTATATGAAGTGTGAAGTATAAGCAAAGAGACAGGACTACCTATCTATTACAAATTGTATTGTGTTTGTGTGTAATTCAAGCTAATTTATAAACTCCCTTGTCATGGAAGCATATCAAGGCACTTTACACGCTGAAAGATATTATATATCAGCTCAGTAAAAAACCATCTTTTAAAAGAGTCTTTAATCTTACTTTAAAACATTTAGCTAGGGAATGAAATAAATGGCTTGTAATATAGGCAGACCCAGAAGTCTTGCATATATTTACCTTTTCAATACACAATTCTTAATAATGGTGAATGCAGTAGAGTAACTTCAGTATCACAGTATCTGTTCAAGGCCTCTGCTGAATATCATTAATTAGTCCCTCTTTCCTTTCCATTGATCTTACATTCATTTTTTGCTACATAAGGTCACAAGACTGACAATCCAGAGCAGGCTAAAGCCCTTTTAGTTCTTCACAGAGTAAATCCCAAGTCTGTGAGCATCATTCTCTGCATCCTCCAAACTCCATCAACCCTATTCAGAAGGAGCAACCTAATATGCAAAATGTGTTCAAGATGCATTCAGTCATTAGTCCTTGCTGGGCTACCAATCAGTATGCCTGTTGTGCCACTTGTTCTTTTGAGGCTTTTTAACTGGGATTCAAACAGTCCACACAGATAAGACCTTGGCTCAAGTGAAATTAATCTTTTTTACCTGAGTGTTCCTGCTCCTCTTTCACTGAGTGAGTCTTATTATTGATATTCTGCTTTCTACAATGTGTGTTGACTTGGCAGTGTAGCATAAAAATGCCCAGACCAGTTTGGAGGTGAGCATACTCCAGCCACAATTCTCCACCTGCACCAGTTCTGTCAGCAATGTTCCACTGCACTTCACTGTAAAGAAAAGTAGCTGACATTCTGTCCCACACTGCCATGGCTAAAACCTGGGTATGTGAACAAGTCCATCTAAGGTGATCTGAAGTATCACTGCACCATACTGTGGTCTGCCAGGTTTATAAGCCCACAGTCTTGACTGCCATCCACCCACACATCTTTGCCTTTCTCCTATTGAGAAGTAAATAGTAAAACAGGCTGTTATGAACTGTCCATCAAAATCACTAAAAAAAAACTTGGTTCCGTATGTTCCATTTCTCTTTTAGCTGAGACATTATTGCAAGGACCTAAAAGCGAGAGTAGTGAAAGAAATTCTATATTAAGACAAAAAGCTAAGTTATTCTAAAAAGACCTGAACTCATGCTTCTGAAAGGCTGTAGCAACCAGGCACTGGACAAGTGTACGGGTACTTGTGCAAGCTCCTAATGCCCTTGAAGGGGATTTATAGCCACTGAGAAGTGACAGATCACAGGAGTAACTCTGTCCATGAGAGTAACTCTAGCCATATAACACATTACAGCACCAGTTTCTTCCCTCTAGCTAGAAGAGCAGGGATCTTACGCAGCACAGTGCACTGGTATGGAGATGTTAGGCTGGCCCGAGATATCGTCTGTAGAATGACTACCTCACGAGTGCAGTGCTGTACACAGTCTGTGTCCCATCACTGAAGCACCTGCACCCTTTCTAGCTTTATAGCCATATTTTTAACACCAGCTCTTATACCTCTACATGGCACCGATCCATGCAGATTAGACACAGTAAAAAGCTGGTATAAGGCCTGTTTCTGTGGCTCTGTGCCACTCTTACATGTCACCTTTTGGCTGTAAATTTCAGGGATGCAGCAACACTTGCAGGGTCACTTTTACAGGAGAGGAATGAGTATCCTGGATCCAGAGGTGATGGACGTTTCAAACTGTATAGCAGTGCTCAAACATTTTTCTCCTCTGCCCACACAGCCAAAACTTTATCAGACTGTTTTCTTTTTTTCTTATGCAAATCCCATCATTTCAGGATCAAACCATTCTAATAACATGTGAAAACAAGATATGAACAACTCCTTCCTGACAGCATAGGGAGAAAGAAAAGTAAATACCAGTTACCTGTCTTAGGCACTGTCACCCTTTAGCAGCTTTGTTCCCACCACAGCAGAGTTGAGTGAACCACTTTTAAGAATTTATTTTATTTTAAATTTATTTCCTGAGTCTATGTCTTACATTTTCCTCCACTGATTTTGCATGGCTTTTTATTCTTATCTCTATTTTTTCAACCTGCCACAACTCCTTCATACTTACCACTTTTGTTTCTCTTGTTTCATCTCTTTCTGCATTTCCTCACATTTTGTAGGTCTTGTTGTTGTCATTGTCTGTAGAGTTGCTGATGCTTGACTTTTCCCTTAATTTGAGATGAACAGAGGAAAATGAATTATGTTCGATGTTGAACATACGCACACAATAAACACCCGACTTTTAAAAGATGTCATGGAAGCATCTGCTATGCTATATTTTTATGACTGGTATAAAACAGAAATAATTGGTATTTACTTTTATTTTCATCTTCAGATGTCATTTCTGCCCACCCCTTCTATACCCACTTAAAAATGTATCACTACATTAAAGTTAAATCCACACAAAAGAAAAGTCAATTTAAAAGCATTTTTGAAGTTCTGAAATTAAAACATTCCCAGAGTAAAAATAATCTTAACTACTGCAAAGTTTTATGCCCTCTCTTGCACTCTACACTCATTACTGACTACAGCTTAAAATCTATGCTCATTAAGGCTTTTACTACCTGTTGGCATTTGTGTCTCACTACTTAAACTGAACTGACATACCTAATAAAACAGGCATTGAAAACTCAGTAAAAGGTTTTTTGGCACCCCAGGAAGCGAGTGGGATCATTACAAAATTAAAATACATAGAAGGCAACTCTGAGTCAGCAAGGCAGCTACAGTACTTGGTAACTGTCACTTGATTACTCTTGAAAGCTGATAAAAATCAGAAATGGTGATTGCCCACCACAGGCATAAGATATCCTTGCTGCTTTAGAAACATAATCACTGTGTTGCAGGAGGTCTAATCAACAGCTACCTATAATCTCTGTGATAGCTGTAAAAATGTGTTAATGAAATATTCATGCAGGTAACTGTCATAGGCATAAAACATCATAACCTACTACTTTTTACTAATGAATACTTTATTGGGCCATCCTGTTCCAACTTACTTTTCTACAAAAACAATGTAGGTTCAGCCTGCTGATTCTTCCTAGACACTGTGAGCAAAATCTCACTAAAAATGTCAGTCTTGAACTGAACTGAAGAAGCAAGGATGAGATGTCGGAGCATATTCCTGGAGAAGATGGCACGATTTAGTGCCCTGAATACAATTCCACATTTTAGAGATAGTTCTTCTTGTGTAAAATGTATTGGCAAAGTTTTCATTTGGGAAAGGCAAGAGATTGCATATATGTGGATCATTCTTGCTCCTACTTTCATGGCTCAGGAAAACATCAAAGAGGGAGGATTTTGTTTAGCAAAGGCATTAGGCTCACATGACAACTACCTCTCAGTCTTGGAAGGTGGTTTAATCTCTCTGCATCTAACTTCAGGATAATCAAGGAGACAATACTTCCTTTCTGCTCTGCTTACAGACAGGGTAAACATTAAAATAGACCCATCAGTATGTGGCTGTGAATTAACCAGGAAATGTCACACTAATAATAAATTGTTTAAAATAATTTGTGCAAAAATGATGTTCCAAAGTTTGCAATGCACATTACAAGATCTGTGAAACATATACATAAAATTAACCAACATGGTAGTGTCTATTTATGAGACTTTGGAACAGCTGGCAGACAGCAGACAAAAAATATGAAAACATCCAGGTTTTTATTAAGACTCAAGAATCCCATCCATCTCAAGACCATGGAAGGTGCCTAAAAGACTGGAAAATCTTGGAAAGTTAGGCAGTTATTTGAGAAATAAAGCCCATAATCACTTTAATTAGGATAGAGATCATTTTGTGTAGAACAATCAAAAACTTTGCTTACACAGCATTGCATATGAACTTTTATGCCATTTCCTGTGATTAGAACATTAAACTTTTTATCTTTAAAGCCCGAAGTGATCACTTCCTTGACAGAAGGGATTTAATTTTCAACTCCTTTTTGAATGTCGTTTGACAATTCAATACTATTAAAACTTCCAGTGTATTAAATGAAGTAACGTAGAAAATATTTTTAAAGGCAAGGATTCTTCTGGATAAAATGTCCAATGATGATCTCAGATATAATTTCAAATATACGTCTTGACTCACAATTTAGCCACCCACAGTTCTACTGTCATTTCAATAGCTTTACCAGAATAATAGCAAAAGATTCGTCTCTTACCTGAAAGAAAATCTAAGCTCCCCTTAGAGCACCTTAAAATATAAAATACCAAACTTAGCTGAGAAGAACTAAAAGGGAGATCTAAGACATAAATTCAGTTGCTCCAAGCAAAATTTGCAGCCTCGCTCAAAAAACCCTGCTCAGCTACTCCCTGCTCTGGAGAAACCTACATGTGATAGATATTTACCATTAGTTACCAGGCTACCTAGAGCTACCTAGAGTTGTGCCCAGGAGTGTTTCAAATCCCTGCAACCATAAATCATGGGCTCCCAATCCAAGAGGGGCCCTGTAGTCTGAATGCGGTAGATCTCTGCTAACCACATCAGAGCTGATACAAATGCACCACACGGGAGCTCCAAAGAGCCAGACTTGTTAAACATATGCAGAGCAGCTTAAGATAAAGCTGAGATCACGATCAAGACCTAACTCTACATCATGGTCACAGTCAGAGCAGGCTCATTGCAGCAATGAAATAAGGCTGCTCCAGATATACATGCAGGGTGCCCAGGCACCTCCGACACCCCTTTGACTCTGCCACACTTCAGCTGTAGCTGTGTTGGGTAACTCAGAACAAGTCTCACACTGCATATTTCAGGATTCACAGATGAAGTAGCAATGTACTCCTTTTCTGCTTGGGGATCTGCCTGACGTGATAAACCTGCTCTGAAAATATTTACCAGAGTTTATCAGAGTGAGCATCACATACAACACAGAAAACAGGCACAGGTGGCACTTCAACTCTTCCCCATAAGCTAGCGTTTAGTGCCATAGTGCAGGATAGGTAGATAAAATCTTCCTTTTTTTTTCAAAACCAGCTGTCTTCCCTCCCTGGTGAATTCCTAAAAGCTGGTTATACACGTTTAGGTTTGTTGATGTTGTTCCCTCAATTGCTTACCTTTCACTTCCAGAGAACTCTGAATTATTAGTGTGCCAGAGCACAACTCCAGCAGGAGAAGCAGGTCGTATCCACATGCAAAATAGCTGCCAGAATGAAAGTTGTACCCTTCCCAAGGATTTGTGGGTTTAACTGTCCTCAGGCAGAGAGGATAATGAGTCTCAATATTCTACACCCTATTTGAGTAATGTAAATAATTGGTACATTAGCTAATAAAAGGGCCTTCCACTGTACTAATTACCTCTTAAAACTTTGGGCACCTATGCCATCCATTGAGAAAAAATATATGAAGATGAAAAGTGTGTTCCAGACTTTAAATCCCAAGAGGTGTAACTCAGAAGATCCCTGATGGCCTGCCAATAGCTTTAGCTTATATTCTGCAAGCCCTTTTCTCACGAGACATGTATTAACGCGCAAAGCTGCAGCATCCAAGGGTACGGAAAACACCAGGTTTCTCTGTTGGTGTCCTGCAACAAACACAGCTAAACTCAGATGCTCATGCACTTACCTCTGTTCAAAAGCAGCCATATGTCCTGTCTCTAGTAGTCAATCCTGATTTGTATGTGCGTCAGGAACTAGTTAGGGTAAATTAAAAAAAGCTCTCTGACCAATTTCCTGTTGTTTTATATCCTTAATCTTTGAAAACATTAATCTGGAGTCAGATTTCTCAGTGCTCTCCAGAAAGAATCTGAACATTAGTCCACTGGTAATAAGAGAATATAAATAAAATAATCACCTCATTTATGCTTTCAGCAGAGCACCATGCAAGTATTAGCTAATTATCATTAATTAAAAAATTATCTGCAAGCATCTTTTCTAGATGTGTGAGAACCAGAAAACAGTCATTTGATTTTATAGTGATGAAATTATAAAAATATTTTCAAAGAATAAATGAAGTAACAGTGCATAGAATACTGAAAGAGGTGTAAAAGCAGTTAATTATGTTGTACAATATATTATATTATCATAAAGCAGTCAGGACCAAGAAATAACATGATGGAGATTCAGTATTTTATTACCTTCAAAACCTTTCTGCTTACACTTTCAGCGCAGTAGCCCAAAAACAGTCAGCTTGTAGAAAGCCAAATTTATGTCATGATAACTATGGACTGTGGAAGCAATCTCTGTCCACAGTGCGTGAGCTGAGGATGCAGAACAATGCTGTTTAGGCAACTTAGGCTTCAGTCTAAGCTCTAAAAACTAATGCTCTTAGTTTTGAAGAAATACATGAGTAATCATCAAAATTTTCTGGGCAGTCTAGGAACTTAGGACATCTGACGTAAGGCTCATATGTGGTATGTACTGTCACAAGTCATTATGAGATGAATAATATATTTTACGTATTTGAGATTAGGTATGTGGAAAGTGTGGAAATGTTTTTTTTTCTGATATGTTTTCTGTAGAATTAAACTTGCTACCAGTCAAGTCCAAAACACCTTTTTTTCCTTAAACCAAAATAAGATTTTTTTTTAAATATAAATATTGAAGCAGACAACAACAACAACAACAAAGGTGTTTTGTGTGGCTTCATTTGTTCTAAAATGCATCCTGAATGTTTTCATAAGTTACTATTTTGGGAAAAATAAATAAACATGCAAGATACATAAATGAATATGGAATTATCTTTGAGCTGTCAGTCCATGAGCTCTAGGTACTTTGGAGGTATTAAATATTTTGGAGGGGAAGCTTTTGTAACCTCTGAGCTGTTTAAATACCTGTGAAGTCCTTTCATTCAAACATAAAAGGCATTGGGAGCATCCATTTGCCCTGTAAGAGACATTCAGTGGAAGAAGAGGTGAAAGGAAGGGAAAGATCTAGATGTATCTAGAGACTTACAGACTTCGCTCTGATTGACTGCTCTGAAACAAAGCTTATAGCAAGAGGAGAATGAAGAGCTCCAAAGAAAATGCCAATACATGTTTTTTTACTATCAACATGATGCATACTTGTTGTGATTTGTATTTATTTCTTCCTTACAAGTGAAAGCAGCCTCTCCCAATTCAGAATTACCAGGTTTCACTGAAAATTGTTGTTGCAGTCTCCTTTCCCACTGTGTACCCGGTCAGTACCAAACAAGGTTTTAATTTATGTAAAAATAATAGGGAAATATTTTTATAATATGTTGATGCTAGACTAGTGCAACAACACAACCTTGCTGCTGTAAACCTCCTCATCCTTCCCTTCCAAGTTGGTTCTAACATTAGTTTATGCAGTCTTCAAACCAGTACAATTTTTCTGCATGTTCCAACACAGTTTGCAGTGTAGCTAAAAACAACACAGCAGGATGCTGCAGCCTCTGTGGAGCCACCACGCCAACACTTCACGTGCCAAAAGAAAGATGAGACAGCACCAATGATTTAGGCTACATGAACATGCACAATCATGTGTGTTTGTCTCCCCACTTCTTTGGGACATTCACTTCCCAAAGGGGAGGCATTTTCCAGGCTCAGCCTGCTGGGCTGGGCTGGGCTGGGCTCTGTTCTGGAAGCCTTGCTGGCCTGCAGTTAGGTTTGAGTCTTGTTTTTGAAACAGAGATACTGAAAGATACATACATGGGAAACACACATGGGAAGACAAGCTCTTCTGCTCTCTCTCTCTGTCTCTTACACACACATCATCTGCCACTTGGTTAATGTAGACAGATGTGCCTGTGAGTAGGAAAGGAAAAAGCTCTGGTTTCATTGGTCTTAATTCACCTATTTCTGTCTGATTTAGTAGAACAGCTTTAGCCTTTTCGTGCCTTCAGTCAAAGGGTAAGCACAATAATTATGACCAAACCAAGAAGAAAACTGGTTGAAAAACATCAATCATTTTAGCCTTTGGTTGAGCAGGGGAGCAGTAATCACACCCGAATTCCCTCCCCCAAAACGGTACCTAAGGCATAGTAAATTGTTCGCTGATAAGTGCTTTCTCGGAGGAGGTCAATTGAATGAAAACTCTGAGAGTCATTACCATATGCTCTCTGGTTGTTGAAAGGGCTTCCAAAGCACTATTTCCTTCTCTTTTTCTCCTCCTCAGTCACTACTTGTATTTTCTTTGCTAATGTCTTTGGCAAGTTAGGTGAAATTAAACCAGAGTGACAGTATGAAAATGACAGAATATTAATTTCTGCATTCACCTAAGGACAATATCAGGTTTTAACTTATCCTGGGATATCCATCGCCAAAAAAAGAAAGTCTCCATTGTTCCTGCTTGAATTGTCTTTGCTGTACCATCTATAGGCACCCTGGTAATGTACATTTCCCCAGCTGAGACAAAGGAATGCCATGTGCTAAAACAACTATTTTCTATACACTGACATTTGCAAGAATTTCTGACGTGACTTCAGCTGTTAGTCTGGAGGTGGCTGCTGCCAAATAACACGTGTGTGACCCACATGTCAGATACAGTAAATCTTTCTCTGGTTTGGGTCCTCAATCATTTTGATCACCTACTGAATGTTAACATCCATTGAATCCAGTTGTTACCTTTTTCTCTATACAACTTAATGAACTTTTTTTCTTAAGTCATACTTCAGTTGTCCGTGTGTGACATAGCAGTTTGATGTTGAAGCACCTGTCTCCTGGAACCCAGCAGCAGAGTTGGATTTTAGCGCTCTGCAACCATGGTTACATCCACTGTGCTTTCCCGAATTTCATGTAATTGAGTAACTAGCTTAGCATTGTTGCAGCAAGAAAGGCTATTCATTCACTTGATCCTTCCACACGGTAGTCCTTTCTATTAGCTGTTTGTTCAAAACAGCTCAAACAGTGAAACAGATCATGAACATTTCTCTGGTTACTGGCCTTTTCTTTAATTAATATTAAAGGGAAACAAAAATTCATTCCTAAGTGTGCACCTGTGCTTGGGGCTAATTTAAGCTTAATTTATGAGATCTTTTTGCATTATATTTGTAATAGAAATATGATTTCTTTTTTGTTATTAGTTTACTGGTTCATATCACCTAAGAATTTATGTTTTGAACAGGAAATGTCATAATAATTCAGCAAGGAAAGTAGAAAGAGAAACCAAGGGAACCATTTAACCCCCAGCCAGAAATAGTGGTTGCAAACCTTCCATTTGCTTTTAAGGCTCGTAAAGCAGCCACAAGCCACAGGGAGAAATGGAAGATTATAGGCACAGATGGTCTGAGGCTGAAAGAGGTAAAGGTAACTGAGAAAACTCTCTTAAGAAACTGAAACAATATCATTTATGTTCTGGCTTTCTTTGGCTCTGGGCAGCTAAAAGCAGCTGACTCTGAAAACTATGGCTTGTTTTGGAATTGTGTGTTGAAAGGAGATTTACCTTTACAGTATTTTATCCTTGGTAATGTTCAGAGCTGAACAAGGTCTGGGACAGTCACAGATTAAAAGAATTGCAGATTCAATCTATGATTTTGTAATTGCAATTCATTGTTATTTTCAACTGTACTACCACAACTGAAGTTCGAGCTTGGACTGCTAAATTTCTTTTTCAGGCATTTCTACTTTTTATTAACAAAGGATAATTGTACATTGTCATTGTAATTCCTGAAAAATGTACAGAAAGATTTCAGAAATGGTGATATTTGGGCATGAAGTAAAATAGAGAATACTAAATACATAAGCCAATACATAATATGCTGAAAAGCTGAAGAAGGTATAATTGTTGCTAAATGATTATAGACCATTCTGAACAATAGTTAGGGATTTAGAAAAAATGCCTAGGATAGAGTTGTCTAAATAGGAATTCTCATATAAAAAAAAAATCTTTGCATGTGTATCAAGGCCCCTATCTGGCTTCAAGAAGGATTTATTGACATGTGTGGGCTTACCCTGCCCACATACGTAAGTAGATCTCTCAAATTGTAATTATGACTCGCAAGACCCAAAAATCAATCCCCACTGTTGGAAAAAACAAATTGTGCATAATGAACAATAAAATATGAACAACCTAACCAAGAGGCTATTAACAATTATTAGTCCAGCTACAATGTTAGTAACAGCCATAGTCCAAATTAATACAAAAACCCCTCATTAGTAATGCAGTTAAAATTGTTATAAAAAATATTCACCAGTCTCTCTCCCTGTTCTCTGCCGTGATGCTCACCCTTGCAGGGTTCATCTGCGTCACAAGGCTCATGCTTGCCATGTTTCCCAAAAAGACCAGAAAGAGGGATTTGCCTCAAGTTGTCAGCATCCTAGGATTTCTGCTGGGAGGTGTACAATGCCTGCGATGGCGTTTTCTTCCTCCCCAGTTGTAGGATCTCCTTGGGTTTCTCTTAAAATATTTTTTGCTTGCAGCCCCAGCTCCCCTCTCAGGAGCTCCCAGCTAAAGCCAGAGAGTGGCACAGTTGCCTCCTCCAGCCCGAGCTGCCTTCAAAGGCTGCCATTTGTCACCCGCTGACTCCCTGCCTCAATCAGGATGGTGCCATATTGGGGATCACAGGATGAAGCTAAAGCAGGAGAGCCCACAGTCACAGTCCTGCTCAGCCACTGCAAAAACAGGCTGAATGCGGGTGTGGACATGGCAAGCCTGTACAAACCCTGGTACCCTGTACTGTTGGAGCAGTACGAAGCCTGGGACCCGTTACAACTCATGACAAAATCATATTTCCTGGGCTACAATGACAAGGGTGGTGTGATTGGAGGCAACTGCTTCTCACAAATGTGCTATTAGATACCACCACTTCTCCAAGATGCCAGACCAGACATAAATGCTGAATCCTCTTACCAAACACATATCTTGCACCTTCATCTGAGGCACAGAGGAGTCACCTCTACCCATGTACACAGCTGGTACAGCAGTAGCAAGGGCTGAGCCACTTTCTAGGAAATCAACAGGTCACCGGCTGCAGGAGCTGGCATCCCAGTAAGGAGGAGGCAAAGGGAACCAAACAGGACATTGCTGGTATCTAGCGGGGAAAAAGGATACAGTAAAAGCAATCTTAAATGGGAGGTGCAGTTTTATATTTGGGGAGATGGGGACAAGGTGTTAATGGGGCCGTAGACACTTCTTTAAATACTTTTATGTTGATGCTCACCTCTCAGCACTGCACTTACGCTCATCACAGGGTTGTTCTATTGACTGTCTAAACCCATACAGCCCTGGTGAGTGACTAATTTGTACTGTAGTTCACATAATAAATTATTACCACGATGATGAGTTCAGAATGTCTCTATGACCTCGATAAAAAGGAAAATCTGAAGAAAAAAATGTTCGGTGTGTATTTAGAGTGTAACACATAAAATGATATAAGGAAACTTTGGTCTTGGAATGTTAAAGTGGAAACATCTACTACTATCAGCGAGTAACAATTAGTATGCCACCCGAATTTCACTTTTACTGTGAGCAGTATGAAAGTGATCTATTTTGCTGATATGCCTTTTAAAAAATAAAAATAGATGTGTCCATTTACCATATCAAAATTTTATAAAACCGTTTCTGCTAATGAGATTTTGAGTGTTGATGCTTTCAGACACTTTATCTGTCACAGAAAGAGTGAAGCAACACTTAGTCATGTAAAACAACTTGGGGACTTACCAGAAATCAAGTCACTAAAATAATGAGAACATCTGTTCAACATCTGTTGTTTAACTTAATTTACTAGACCTGAGTACAGGAAAAAACAGTGTTCTCATTAGTGGTCCATTGACAAATAAAGTAATGTGAAATTGATTGGAATTATTAGCAGCTCCATTTCAGCTTAACGTGCATAAGCTATCACTTAAGACTGACGTGATTTTTTTTTTTATTCAGAATTTGATCATACAAATCATTGCTTTTCAGCTACTTCTGCCAGCATCACTTTGAACATAAGAAGCAAGCAAGAAAATGTTCCACATGGTTGAAGTGAACAATATATAGCAAACCCCTTGTTTAACTTTCTTACTACTGTATCAGTTTGAGTTCAGGATGAAATACTGTCTTTTCTTCCCTTACATGGTTCTGTGGAAATGAATGCAACACCATGGAACGCAGACCTCTGCTAAAGAAGCCATTTCATCTCACTTAGAGTTCTAAGAGGATTTCTAAAAATCTTAAATAGTATTATTTTTAATTAATTTTATCCACCTTAATTTGAACTTTTTGAAGTATGCAAGCACTGTATTATTTCCTTTAACATGTTAAAAATAGACTATGTAGAATATGAGATTAAATTCTATTTGTGCTTCAGTAGTGTAAATATTTATAAGCTTTACATGACACATAGTCAGCATTTATTGCCGATGTAGCTATTGATTAGTAAAATCTCAAGTGAAAAAGGTTACATTAGTCTTGCATTAAAACACTCTGAAATGGACCTTGTATCACATTTTATCACCTTTTTTTGCTCTAATGGGAGCGTTTTGCAAAGCATTTAAATTCATAAGCTATCCCTTGAAGTTTTTTAATCACTTTCTTTTCTGTTATGGAAATAATTCATAACTGAATCATATATACTGGAATAGAACATACTCCTCCTACTAGAAAAGTACAGTTTTAACTTAAGGCCCTCATGGGGACATCCAAAGGATGAGGTTTTTGTTCACTTGAGTTTAAGCATCTTTCACTGGGGAGGAGGAAGGGTGGAGGAAGAGGAGGTTTAGATATCAGGAATATATATGCACAGTGAGTAATCCTGTAAGTCTGTGTCTCCTTTTCCCTAACAACAGTTCCCACAGGCTTGCTTGAGAAAGAGTACAAATATCTGAAGGCAAATTAGACCTTGCATAAACAATGGGAACAATTGATTTCACTTAGGTATGTAATTTAAGGATCCTCATGAAAAGTGTAGGAAATCCAACAGATTTAAGTTCTGTGGGGACTTATATATATGTGGGAAAAGTAAATAATTTTCCAACATCTCATTCATCTAACAGGAAGAATACACCGGGCTTCACTAAGTCCAAGTTCCGTGTACAACAGAGTATGAGCTCAGTACAAAACGGAGTGTTTAACACTGCATTTTATTGTACAGGTGAGCCCAGATACGTAATTGTGTTATCACATGGCAGCTGGTTTCCAAGTATTATTGATGTGCATGATTTTGTCCTATTTCCTTAGAAACTAAGCTGAGTCAAATGATCAAGAACTGACATGGGTTGAGAGCATTCAAACTGATAAGTTCTGCAGCTCAGCTGATAAGCTTGTAATGCTGTGGTAACTTGTTTTTGTGTTTCCCATTGCTTCACATGTCAGTGTTCTTGACGTACCAATACACAAAATAAGCCAGATCAGTTTAGGTGGATGTTTTTCAGGGAAGCAAAGCATTAGCTCCCATCTGTTTCCCTTTTTCAGTTTTATTCCTCTCCGGCACCCTGAAGCAACACGCCAGTCTCAGAGGGGCAGGAAGAATCGCTGTGCTGCACTAGGTGTGCAAATAGCGTCAGGGAGGGAGAGCCCCAGGCTTTCTCCCAGGCTTGTGCTTCGACTAGGGAGGCACCTTATGACTTGTGGAGGGACACACATGCCCCTGCCATATGGCCTGACACAGGGTGTAGAGAGGCTCCAGGGCTTCCTTTCACATCAGGGCTGCACCTATCTCTGGATTTCCTCTGCAACTCTGAGGTAGAAATCTCTGAATTAATTTTGAACACAGAAAAGAGAGAGAAGAAACTGACCTTCCAGTTTTGGAAGCTGTGGTAAAGTGTTGATTGACTTGTATGTAAAAGGTGCCATCTTTCTAATTATTGTTTGCTAATCACAGAGAAAAGATTGTGCAGTACCTGTTGCATGATACGCCTGACTCCAGCTTGGCTATAACCCATGCACTTCATTGAAAACTTGCAAAAAATAGGAGATAAAATGATACAAGCTGGAGGAAAATTTTCAGACTATCATCTACAAAAAAGAAGTTTGGTCTGCTTTTACGAAAGCAGCAAGAGTTTATTTCCAAGTCTTCTTTTAATACTAATTCTTGTCATGACCACAGTGAATTTCTACATTTCAGATTATTTTTGGTTTCTCTGAGGCAGATGGAGTTTGCCTTTCACATGATGTCCTGAGGGTGAAGGTTCAGTAAGGATGAACTATGCAATCTGCTTCACTATAACACATGACATACTGTTGATCAAAGAAGAACGTGTTAAGGACCAGATGTTGCAAGTAGTAATAACATGTCCCAAGCCTTGCTTTCACCTAATGCATGACATGGTGGAGCTAAAAGTACTTGTAAGATATGATCAATAGGGAAAACATAAGTGAATATCGCAGAAGAAATATCTCAGTTAATTTTTTTTCTCATTATTAATTCTCCACTTCCCTATTTTAATATTCTGCTGTAATTTCCCTCTTGCGTTTAATTTTCTTCATCACATTTTTGCCCCATTGGGATATTTCACTTAAAATTGGATTGATAGCTGCCTTTAATTTATTCTTTTCACTTAAAATGCAGGGGTCCATTTTTTCCCCAAAGGGTACAACACTGCTGAGGATTATTTCAAATCCTAAAGGAAAGAAGTATGTTCCAATTAGTCAAACTCTCTCCCTCCATCTCAGTATGGTTGTTTAATTCTATTTATTCTGCAGACTTCTAATGCAGAATAGCCATTGAAACAGTTATGTTACTACATTTTGAATCTGTGGGGGGAATCTTGGCTTTAAGAGGTGGACGAGAAAACTGATCGTTGTTTCATTTCCAGATTCGACATGGGTTTCTTATGTGATGTAATATCATTTCTTCTTTGTCTCACACTTTCCCATGTACCAAATGAGTTAGTAGAGAAGACCAGCAGAACATGATCCAACAATGTCATGCTTTTTCAAGAAAAAACCCAAATGAAATGAAAAACCCATGCCATACTAGAAGGTCATTTGGTTTGCAAGTTGTCTAAAATAATCCTTCAACTTCCTTTTGTTTCCTTGTGTCCTCAGTTGAGACACAGTGCAGAGGATTGGAATAATCTTAAAAAAAAAAACTTTTAAAATCACAGTCTATGAGGAAAGCTACTAGGATTGTTTAGAGTAAAGAAGAAAAGTCTAATGGGAGAGTACATTAATGGTTTTCAGACACAGGTATTTGAGAAGAGGGCACGTTAATCTTTTCTCCATGTCAATGCTGAATACAATAAGAGGTAATGAATTTAAATTTCAGCAGGAAAGATGGGGGTTAGTCATTAGAAAAAGGTCTCTAATAAAAAGGACAGTGAAGCCTGGGATATTATGGAACCTTTAAGTTCAATTTAGACAAATATCCATCATAGATATTAACACTATGGGGGACAGGTTTATGGACAAGCTGATCTCGAGTTCTCTGTTTGCCAGACACATTTTCTAAAACTCCATTTCTTTTGCTGAATCCTTTGCTGTCCTTTCTTACCTGTAAGAGGAAAAAGTGACTCTGAGCGAGCATTGTGCCTGTGAGAACAGCACAGGTGGGGCCATGTATGTATCGCTGTGTATGTCGCTGAAATGCAACTAATTTATGCATTACATTCTTTTATAGATAGGTTATTGCTAGCTCTTTACCTCTAATACTTGCTAACATTGAAAAAATAACATAATTTTTAAAAGACTGTCTCTTAACAACTCTGTTCATCAAATCATTGCATTTTTCTGGAATATAATATGAGCTTTCTTTATTTTCTAATTCAAACCACATTGTCATCTCATATTTTATGGTCATAATCTTTCAACAGAGTCTTCTAACTATCTCATTAGGGACTCAGGATGGTTGAGAGTTCTTTTTTCATTCTTTCTGTGATTTTTCTTGTCTAAAACAGAAGGGCATCTCGGCCTCTAAGATGAAGTCTAGTTTGACTTTCCTAATTTCACAAAGCCTGTTAGCAAACTTCACTTGCAACTGAGACAGTACCTACAGTCTCCCCCTCTAACACCAGACTGCAGCTATTTTCATAACTAGTGTCCTTTCTAACACTTGGGCTGCAGGGCACACTTGTACCTAGGCTGGAACATGTTACAATTTTCAAATCATTTGAATTCTCAAAAGGAAAATTTTAAATGCTGTAGCAAGAGGTGTTTCTGCTTATTTACTGGGAAATTTTACGGGCAGGTACGGATTCAGAGCTAAAGCTGGATTCTCTGCTGCTTGCTTACAAATGACCTGGAAACTGAAACAGAGGAAAAACCCTAACAGTTAACCGTCACACAGTGCAAAGCAGCTGAAATACCTCTTTTGCACTGTGATTGACACAAGAAAAAGAGAAAAGAATTCTCAGCACAGCAGAGTCTTTTGCCCATGTAGCTATGGGGACTACTGGCTTTTTGGAGTTGAGTCATTCGTCATACAGCACTTGCTGAACTCACTCTCAGTAGGGGCAAACTTCTTTGGAGAATCTAGGCGCTTAGATCATGTTAATGAGTGTGGTATAAATAGATAAATAGATTTGGCTGCTGCACATCTTTGTAATTTGTGAAAAGTAATGATGTTCTGAGGCACTCTTAGTTAATGAAAATAAATAGTGTGTCCTTAACATGCCATTAAAGAAGGTAGTTCATATTAATATCAACTTTAATTTAAAAACATATTTGTTTAGGAAATATGAAAGATATACCATGGGGACATTTTCTAACTCAGTGGGAGAAGGCTTTTGTAGGGTTTATCCCCTTTATCTTGACATATTTATGTAAAGCTAACTTGGGCTTCCTAGTACAGCCCAAGTGGACACAGATAAAAGTGGAATATTTATACTTCAGAGAGTAATACTGTAATCCATCATCTACTTGCATTCCTCTTAATTCAAGTAGGTAGTTCTTTCTTTGTTTTTTAGTTTAGTGACACAGTAATATGGTGCCTGTTATTCTGACTTGACTGGTCTCAGTAACAACATTTAGTATTTGAGTTTATTTTCCTTTCCAGTGTCTCTGTTGTGGTCTGTAATAGAAGGAAGTGTGTCCTTTGCCTCTGCACAGCTGATTCCCCTCAGTTTGGACATCTATACAGAAGTATAAAAAGGATTTTTCTTCATCTGTGAGTTGCACAGTCTAAATTCATTCTTTCAAAGAGCTTAATAAATAGTAGTTCACCACCTTAGTAATGGACAGTCAGTATAATCCACATTGCATAAAAATGAGAGAAACAGTAGGATGGTAACTTGCTCAGTGACTTTAGCACAAATTAACCTGGTTTACCAGTTTAGACCTCAGAAGTTCATTGTCCCACTGTTCCTTAGCCAGCTATTACAAATACACTGTACAAAGTAGCTTTTTTTTTTGCTGCACAGCTCCCACTGCAGTCTGTGCCACTTCGGTACCTCATTCCACCTGGGGCCAGAAAGTTTTTCATTATTCTCAACATGAAACTTCCTCCTGCAAGTTAAGCCTGTTACTTGCTAACCTATTCATTAGGTTCTGTTCCAGTTCAGCGTCGCAGCTAGCTAGAAAATTTCCATTAAAACCCAATTTTGCCCACAAGACGAGAAAATTGATCATCAACATTTTTCAAATAAATTTTAGCTATCAGCTTGCTCTGAGACCATTTTCCAAAGCCTGTGAAAGTGTTTAATAACTAACTGACATTAAACAATATGCAAAAATATCTTAATAATCTAGCATTGCATTTAATTGAAGATTTCAATAAAAACTTAATTAAGGTTCCCACATTTGTACTTGGGGGCTATCCTGAACTCAATACCATTCAAATCCCATTAGTGCTAATGGGCTAATGCCAAATGTGGAGAATATAAAACACATAAAATTTACTTTTAATAAGTCATTTATCCTCCATTAAATATAAAACTCTTATTAAAAACACATTCAAGAGGATTGACCATTATTATTACAATGAATGTTTTTAATAATCAGTTGATATTTATTTAGTTTATAGTACTGTCTAATTATAACACAATTATGGATTTATAATGTTGCTGTAAATCTTCAGCGAATGAAATGTCTATCTGGAAAAAAATAATTTTAAAAGTTACCAAAATATATATTTTAATGTCATTGGCTCAATTTCTTTCTTTAAAAAAAAAAAAAGTGGGAAATTTTTATTGAAAGAACATTTAGGCAAGAGAACTTTAACTTAGAGAAGCAAGATAGTGATACACACCAGATGATCAGAAGAGGGTTGCTTCTCGAAGCAGCGTTGTTATTTTTTTAATGCAAAAATATTTAAATAAAAAGAATCTGTCTTCTCATGATATTTTAATAAAGAAAAATAATCAACAGATAGTTATCAGACCAAAGGGAAATATCAGACCAAAGGGAAATGGGATGGTAATTAGGCAGAAAGCAGGCAGGGAACATGTCAGGCAACTGAGTTTTGGTCAAGGAAAACTTTTAAAGCCCTCAAAAAGAAAAATTGAAATCTTGACTTCAGAATATTTGTCCATTTAAGGTGTTTAAAAGGATGGGAGACATAGTCCAAACTGAAAAAGAGGAATTTTGGAAGAGAGTGACTTACTGTGGACCAGCTCTAGACCATTTCTTCACCATTTGTAACACTTGTGCTCTAAAACATTTTTGGGGTGTCTTCTATTTGCCCCTCTAATTTAATTTCCTCACATTGTCTCACACAAAACCACATATTGTCACATCTTTGCTCTTGATAGAGAGGATTGAACATACTTATTAGGAATTAAAATAGCTACTGTGGTGGAGGCCATTCCTTAAAATGGACAAGTGCTTCCTGAAGAAAAAGAAACGTTGTTTAAAGTACCATAAACCACTGTCCCCATATTTTATCCTGAACAATGTTTTGATAAGTGCTACACGAGCACAGTGCTACACAGGCAGCCTGTAGCAGATACAGCCCCAAACTAAATGTAGAAGGTTAAACTCCACCCTGTGATATGCAAGTGCACACAGGACTAGCCAGGGCTAATGGAAAAGCCCATATATAGCTTCATAATTATCCTTGTAAATCCACACCTGCTAAGGTGACAGAAAGTCTCTGAGAATAGGCTTGGTGTTCACAAGGGGATACGTCTTCAAAAAGTTTGTATAGTATACAGGCTCTGACCTTAAGTCTACTGAAGCCAATGCACATTTCTTCATTGACATGAGAAGGCTATGAGTCACAAATAATGCCATATGCCTGGCTTGTATTAATCACTTTAATGAGCTAAAGTTGTATTTAAAAGAAGAAAGAAAAACATGGAAAATGAAAGAAAGGGTCTGCTTTGACTTTTAAATCCTTTGATTCCACTGATTTCTGTCCTAACGTTATTTAAACATGTTTTAATTGCTTACATTACAAACACATAAGGCTTTGAAATACAGAATGTTAATGAGAATTTTTACTATTCAGTCATAGCATCTTCTGAAATATATGTGATTTAGCTATATTTGGTGAAAAATCTCTAAAGCTTTAAGATAATTCAAAATCTTTCTTTTTACTTGTTTTATTTATATGAAATTCTAGGCAGCCTCATCATGGAGTTAAAAAGACTCATTTTCAATCCAAGGATTGTACTTGAATCTCAAATCATTGAAAGAGATCTCAATTTCACTTTGAAATGTGGATTTTATTTCAACCCCATAGTATTCCTTTTCCATAATAAATGCTCAGAGATGTTTCTGTTCTTTTCTTAGGGAATCCATATCATTCATTTCAGTAATGTTGCTTCTTGCTTTTGAGGTACCATCTTCCTCCCTGTGGTGGTCAGACCCTCATGGAGCTCTTCATACAATTAACCCTTAAAAAACCACTTTGTATCAAACTTTTACTGTATTTCAGATTGTTGTTCTGCCGAAGTATTCAACACGGCTGAGTGCTAAATCAGTTCATAGAAGGCTTTATGTATACCATGAGCTCCTTGTGTTATTTTATGTGTGAATAAGCAGATTCTGAACAACTCAAAAAGAATTAAAAAATAAAAACTAGGCATTGGTATCTCTTGTCTTCTAGTGGTAGAAACAGGAAAGGGAACAAGGAGGACTGACGTCAGAAAAGACACCAGAAGTCAGTCATAATCTATATCCTTTTATGAAACAGCAATTCAGATGCATCACCTCATTCTATTAATGCCTGGTCATGAGATCCTCTGTTTTTAGAATACTTTTGTCCTTTTCTTTCTGGGTGCTATTAATCCACTGTGACACAGAAGAGATAGAAATCCTTTGACAGATGACACAAGGATCAAAAAAGATGACAAGGATCAAAATGTTTAATGCATTTTAGTGATAGTCTTCTATTAAAATTTTTCACTTTAAGATAGTCAATTACCAGCAAATAATATAATATCCTTTAAAAAAAAAAAAAAAAACCACAAACAAACAAAAAACCAGAAAGAAAAGGATAGGGAATACAAGTTAAATGTTTTCCAATCAACTGTGTCTGATAAAATTCACTCCTTGATACTTAAAAAATTTGCCTGAGGCAATCTCAGAGCCATGCCCATGGTCTTTAAGAACTGGCACTAGGAAGCTGAGAACCATCAAATAAGTATCAGTCTTTAAAGAGGGAGAAAAAAAGGCATCACAACAAGGCCCCGTGAGGGCCAGTGGTTCCATGGGGCCAGGGGCTGTGGAGGGTCCCCAGAGGTCCATCAGGGCAGGTCCTGGCAGTGGGGATCATCCCACCACCCCACCCAGGAGCAGAGCACTGCGGCAGCCCCAGGCATCAGGCACCTTCCTGGGGACGGAAACAGGACACGGCTGGGCAGGAATGTGGGTCTGCATGCGGGCCTAACTCAGCAGAGCCCATGGCTGGGCAGGGCAGGGCTGTGGGGAGCTGAAGACCAGCCCTGCTGCGGTGTCACTGGGGAAGGAGCTGGCAGCCCCAGGTGGCTGACATAGGGTCCTGGACCCTGGGTAGGGAGGGGGGAGCCCCAGGGTTGTGCAGCAGAGCTGGAAGAGCCTCAGGGACACAACTCATTTAATGTCATATCCTTATCTTCATGGAGACCCTAGATATCATTTTGCAAACCACCGTCTTAAACAAGCCAAGCAAAAACAACCAAGACAGAACTACTGGAACATGTATACCAAAACTGTTGGATAAAGATATTGAGGATGTAATTATCAGTAGCTCAAGGGCTGTTTCATGAGAATAGGCTGAATGGTTTCATAACAAGTGGGACCATAACATAGCAAATATATTGATTAAACAGAGAGATAGGAGAGCCCACCAATATGCTAGAGGAATGGATTCAAACATAGTGTAAGTGATCTTCACAAACAGTAGAAACTGTCTGGAAAATATTGGTCAGATTGAAAAAGAAGATAAGAATATGTCTAGTGTAGAGCACCAAAACAACATGCTTGTTATTGCAAAACATAGATATACATCATTCCAGGTTTTATAAAGAAGTCTTTAGTCCATGACACACCTGAAATAATTGCTTATGCTGTGTTCAGAATTCATAGTATGTCTTCTGGAGTTATATATTTAGTTTGGGTAGGGTTTTCAGGACCAACTAAAGAAAGTCTAGAGTAGAGCAACAGGAATGATCAGAGAAAAAATTACTTATCAGGAAAAAGTGCGAGAATTGCTGTAAGTTAGCCTAAGAGACTAAAGAATGAACATGTTAAGTCTCTAAATGTATAAATGACCTTTGGAAAAGGAAGCAAATAATACATTCTCCAGCACTAAATGAATGGGAAATATATGCAGTTAATACAGAAAAAAAAATTGGTCAAATACGGGTTAAAAAAAAAATTCTAATACTAAGCAGAAAAATATTATCAGGAGGACATCATGCACTCTCTATCATGTGAAGTTTTTAACAGCAATTCAAGACAGACCTTTACCAGAGAAAGCAAAGATATAGTTGACCCAGGCTTGGGGCTAGGATATTCTGTGGAATACTGGGATTACATGCTATGTCAGAAAGACATTGAAAATGCAAGGGGGGAAGTGAGTAAAAGCATTCCTGCGTTGTCATGCAATTTTTCTAGTTAGACACAACCTACAAAATGAGAAGGAATTGCCATATCTACAAAAGAGCTTGATGGCACAGGAAGGTTCTGATATGCTTCCTATTGAGTACCTCTCTGAGTAAAACTTTAGGCATTTTTGCTTTGAAATTTTGGGATCATATTTTGATCATTGCTAAAGTTCATGGGGCTTTTTTTCTTTTTTCATAAGCTTTTAGCAAACTGAAAGTGTACGGACTGCAATCGTACTAAATCTGACAGAATCACAACATCACTTAGCTTGGAAGGGACTTTTTGGTCCTTCCCCTCTTGGACTAGGGGATGTAGTGCAACATTCCCTGCTCCAACAGGGTCAGCTAGAGCAGGTTGCTCAGGGTCACATCCTGTCAGGTTTTAAATACCTCCACAGATGGGGACTCCACAACCTCTCTGGGCAACCAGTACCAGTGTTTGGCCACCCTCACAGCCAGAAAAGCTTTTTTTTATTGTGCTGATTGAATTTCCTGGGTTTTAATTTGTGCCCATTTCCTCTTGGGCACAGTCAATTTGCACTCCTGAGAAGAGTTTGGCACCTTCTTCTTCATTCCTTCCAATCAGATATTTATATTCAGTGATAAGATGCCCCTGAGTCTTTTCTTTTCCAGACTGAACAGTCCCAGATCTCTCAGCCTCTCCTCATCAGAAAAATGTGCCAGTCCCTTAATCATCTCTGTGGCCCTATCCTGGACTTATTCCAGTAAGTCTGTATCTTTCTTGTACCACAAAGCCCAGGACTGGACACAGTATTCCAAGTGTAGCCCCATCAGTAGTGACAGAGAGAAAGCACCACCTCCTTCAACCTGCTGGCAATGCAGCCCAGGATATTATAGGCCCTTTTTGCTGTAAGGGTGCATTGCTCATGTTCAACTTGGTGCCCACCAGGACCTCGAGATCCTTTTCTGAAAAGCTGCTTTCCAGTTGGTTGGCCTCCAGTGTCTCCTTCCATGACCAGGTGAACCACCTAGTGGATGAGAGAAAGGCTGTGGATGTTGTCTACCTGGACTTTAGCAAGGCCTTTGATTACATCTCCCACAGCATCCTCCTAGTGAAGCTGGCATCTCATGGCTTAGACAGGTGTACTCTTCACTGGGTAAAAATCTGGCTGGATGGCCGAGCCCAGAGAGTTATCGTGAAAGGAGCTAAATCCAGGTGGCGGCCAGTCACGGGCAAGGTCCCCCAGGGCTCAGTGTTGGGGCCAGTCTTGTTTAACATCTTTATAATGATCTGGATGAGGGGATCGAGTGCACCCTCAGTAAGTTTGGAGATGGCACCAAACAGGGTGGGAGTGTCAATCTGCTCAGGGGTAAGAAGGCTCTAAGAGGGACCTGGACAGGCTGGATTGATGGGCTGAAGCCAATTGTATGAGATTCAACAAGGCCAAGTGCCAGATCTTACACTTGGGTGCAACAACCCCAGGCAATGCTACAGGCCTGGGAAGAGTGGATGGAAAGCCACTAGGTGGAGAAGGCCCTGGGGGTGCTGGTCGACAGCCGGCTGAATGTGAGCCAGCAGTGTGCCCCAGTGGCCAAGAATGCCAATGGCATCCTGGCTTGTATCAGGAATAGTGTGGCCAGCAGGAGTAGGGAAGTGATTGTGCCCCTGTACTCGGCACTGGTGAGGCCACACCTTGAATATAGTGTTGAGTTTTGGGCCCCTCACTACAAGAAGGACATCAAGTTGCTGGAGTGTGTCCAAAGAAAGGTAACAAATCTGGTGAAGGGTCTGGAGACCGAGTCTTATGAGGAGCAGCTGAGGGAACTGGGGTTGTTTAGCCTGGAGAAGAGGAGGCTGAGAGGACCGACCTTATCATTCTCTACAATCACGTGAAAGGTTGTAGCGAGGTGGGTGTTGGGCTCTTCTCCCAAGTTACTAGTGGTGCAACAAGAAGAAACGGCTTAAAGCTGTGCCAGGGGAGGTTTAGATTGGATATTAGGAAAAATTTCTTCACTGAAAGAGTGGTCAGGCATTGGAACAGGCTGCTCAGAGAGGCGGTAGAGTTGTCATCCCTGGAGGTATTTAAAAGACCTGTCCACGCAGCGCTTCAGGACATTGTTTAAGAAGTATGGTGGTGCTGGGTTGACAGTTGGACTTGATGATCCTAGACATCTTTTCCAACCTTAATGATTCTATGTTTCTATGATTCTATGATACTGTCGCATGAGATTGTTCCTCCCTTGCTGAACTTCATGTAATTCCTCTGACCCCAGTTCTTTAGCCTGTCCAGGTCCCTGTGGATGACAGCAGAACCCTCTGGTGTATCAGCCACTTCTCCCAGTCTTGTATCATCTGCACATGTGTGGAGGGTGCACTCTGTACCGTCATCCAGGTCATTACAAAGATATTAAAAAGGATCGCCTCCAGTATCAACCCCTGTGGTACACCACCAGCAAACTCCCTTCAGCTGATCTTTGTGGCACTGATCACAACCCCCTGGGCCCCAGTTGTTCAGCCAGTTTTTAATCCACCTCATTGTCCACTTATCTAACACATGCTTTGTCAGTTTATATATGATGTGTTACATCAGACACTGTCAAAAACCGTAGCAAAATCAAGATAAACAACATAAACTTTGTCTACCAACCTAGTCACTTCATTGTAGAAGTCTATCAGGTTGTTAATCATGATTTCCCCTGTGTAAATCTATCCTTACTATTCCTAAACACCTTCTTGTCCTTTATGTGGTTGTAAATGGTTTCCAGGAAGACCTTTCTTTGGTCTTTCCCAGAGATGGATGTGAGGCTGACTAGCCTGTAATTCCCCCAGTCCTTCTTCTTACCCTTCTTAAAGATAGGATAGTCATCTGCTGCCGTCCAGTCTTCAAAAACCTCTCCCATTTGCCATTACCTTTCAATGATAACAGAGTGCAGTCCCTTAATGACATCAGCCAGCTCTCTCAGCACTCATAGATACAGCCATAAATTTATGTACATCCAGTTTGACCAGTTTGTTTAAACGCTCCCTAACAGGTTTCTCATCCACTGAGGGTAAGACTCCAGACTTTCTCTATGGTCTCATGGGCCTGGGATTTGCTAAAGAAGCCCTAATTTTTACCCCAGCTAACAATTCTCCATTCTGACCTTTTGCTGTCCAGCTGCAGATTCACAGGTTCCCCTACCAAGCATGAGTTTTGAAGGAACATTTGAGCAACTTTTGGTAGAAGTTCTGGAAATCTGTAATTAACATTGGGCATGGAGGGGAGGATGAAGGGGAAAATTAAGAATTGTAAATAAAGCACATCTTACCCCAATACATTGAATAATCACTAAGTTCTCAGAAAAGGCAGGCGAAAGGTCTCCCAAAGACTGACAGTCTGACACTGCAGCCATGAAACCTTACATACATATATGTACTCTCATCCATGAAGAACTGAAGATGACCTATTGCAATTCTAGAAGAGATACATTAATGTAATGAAAGAGGGACAACATGATAAAAACACGATTATTAATTCCCTTGTTGCATACATCATATCATTTCACCATTTTGTTTTGGGTTTTTTCTTGTAAGAGCTGACATGCTCCCTCTGATTAGAGTGTCTCTTTCTCCCATGGACGTTGTTGGATTTTTGTGGGAGAAAAGGTGAGACAAATATAATGAAAATTGGAAGAAAAAAGATAGTAAACTTTCTTCAGTTGCTTGTGGTAGACACACAAGAAGGATGTTTAAAGAGGTAACTTGTGAATACAAGTATTTTATTGGGTTTTGGCACAAATATTTTGACTGCTGACTGTTGAAAGATACTGTTCTGCTGCCACTCAGATGGGTCTGCCAACAATAAGGACCTGGCTGGTGAGCTGGAACAAGGCTATAGTGGTTTGTCTGCCACATGCTGGCTTCTCCTCTTCATGACTTTTTTTAAAAACTCTCTTCTATTTAGCCCTGACATTATATGTAAGTCTAATAAATTCCATCCAGATCTCTACAGAATGTGAGCAGGTCTGACAGCTTTATACTGCCTATGTGGATGAAAAAGAACTAAACATGAAGACAAATTGAAATATTATGAGCATAAACACAGATTTTGCCAGCTACTGACTAGAAGAACTAGTCATGGTTGAGAGTCATTTAAAAATCAGGCATAGGAAAAAAAGACTTTTGGAGGAAAGTGTGCAGAAAAAATCCAGCATAGAATTAAGGACATTTTACCTTCATACATGCCAAGAAACTAATTAAAAAAGAAATTGCAGGCCAACGGTGGAATCACTATGAAAAGAAAATTAATATGGGAAAATAAGATTACTGTTGAATATTCTATGTCAGAGCCCAAGACCTTGTTGAATATTGGTTCTAACAAAAGAGGGATCTACTTTCCTCTTCATAACTCTGTTACTGGTGTTTAATAAAACTCCTATATAGAATGCAATTAAGTGAAACCAGTTGGGTTTTATAGAAAACAAATTAGATTCTATGCCATTTCATATCATATTTTTTAACAAAAATATAAGCAAATATGAATTGACATCTATTGACAGATAAAAGATGTAATTGTTTAGAATTTCTTGGTAATTTTTGTAGTGCATTCCATATGCTTGTAGGAAATGGCAAAATTCTTCTGAGTTGCACAGAAAATATATATAGTTGTATGAATAAGTATTTTCTGTGTAAAGTTAACTTATGAATTCCAACTTTATAGAAGTAGAAAGGTTCTAAGCTCTGAGATACAGATTTCCAGCACAGTATCATCCAATACTCACGTATTTTGAAGTTTATATTGTGGCGATATTCACCTCACTAGGAAAGCCATTTTTGGGGGTGTGAGATTTCAGGGCTTTTATTTAGCACTGAGAGTAATTCCTACCTAGAACATCATGCAAATATTGGCTGCCAAAGTGTAAAACTTTCAGGAGCTGTACCAGCAACGACAAGGTTTGATAAGAATCTTCTCTTGAATCAATATACTTCTGAGGTTCTTAATGTTTTCTTAATATCTCCATTTATCTACTCATCTTAAAAGGAGAAATAAGGAAACGTTATGAAAGAGGTTGCACTCAAAAGTTTTCAGTTTCTAGTCCCAAGGACAGAGTGAGTAACAACTGACCTTTTCTGCTATCTGGGTCTAATGAAACTTCCATATCTTGTTATTCCAAAACATCTTGCCACATAAAACCCACACTTGCTTTTAATAAAGTGTCTTTCATTTGAGTGAAATTTCATCATCTCACACTATATCTCCTACATGAATTATTTTGGGTATCCTACAGGCATACATTCCCTAACAGGACGGGTAAATCTAAAGCAGCTGAAAATTTGAAAATACATTTCATACTACAGCAGCAGTGGGAGATGCTGACCCTCAAGCCCCTGGGAAAAGGTATGCCGCTGGGATGTGAAAGATAGATTTCAAGTTCCTGCTCTGCCTGGTTCCAGAGAAGAGCTAGAGCCTGTGTTTCCCACATCCCATAGAATATCTTACCAGGCTTTTAGCTATTCTGGATGTAGTGTGCTCTCAAAATGCCATTATATAATCATTTTAATGATACGCCTGTTTTACAGGGAAAGACAATTATTACAGAGACACTTTATAATGAGAGCTTGATGTGAAGAAGACTTCTAGCCCTGTGCTCAGTGCCTTCTTGCTGACTTCATTAATATTACAATTCTACTGGCTAGAGGGTAGATTATTCTGTCCAGCTGTCGCAAAGTATAAACCATCCTTCTGCTTTCCTTAGTACTGGTTATATGGGGCAAGGTGGGGTGGGACCTTGTCCCTTTAAACAACAAATACATAAACTGCAAGAAATCCAGACATTTGTTCGTCATTCATCTCCCTACCCTACCCTGACCCAACCTGTTGCTAAACACCTGGCAATCCCGATTTCCAGTGCAGTAGTGCCGAGTCACAGCAGTAGCCTCCATGCAGCCCTTCAAAGTGCTGTGCGGAAACAATAGCTGCCAGCATTGCTGTCCACTTGTTGGTTCTACGTGTATGCTGCCAGAGAGTTTAAAAAGTGAGCTACCTTCCCTACCATCTGATACCATGGCAACCACTCCTCTGCTTTTTACCACTAAGCATCTGTTAGCGTTTTCATTGTAAACCCATGTCTTCAAGAGTTTAGGGCTTGGCATAAATCATTGTTTCTCCTTCAATTTCTTGCACTGGATTGTATTAGAGAAATAAAAAATCTGGCTCCTTCTGTATTCTGCTGCTTAAAAAAAATAACAAAGTCCTCCAACATCCAATGCAAAACGAAGTAAACCAATTAAAATTATTAGAGTTTGCCATGCAAGTCTGGGTGGCGCTTCAGCTCCAGCTCCTTCCCTTCCACAATCTCAAGAAAGGAAAATTAAGTACATGGGTGATTTGGTGATGATATAGAGCAGCTAAGCTGCTTACCTCATTCCTGCTTTTATTTAATGCTGCAGCAGAAGATAAAAATTGCACTTCTGAGATTAGGAAGCTCTGCACACTGGCAAGTGAGAGAGGTAATCAAGGTAACAGGTTACGGACTAAGAAGTAAGTGAGAAATTAATGAAGGAGAAGATATCACATGTTGGGTACAAAGGTAACAAGGCAGAGAGCTGAATTAGAGGGAAGAGATGAGGATGGTTACCAGCATGTAGGAAGAAAGGATATTGTCAACAGTGCAGGATAATGGTGCTAAAAGCAGATCATGGAATATGTTACCAGGATTTCATTTCTGAAGTTTTCTGTAGGAATGCAAGCTAAAGACAAGGAATGACATTCTGGATTTGATGAAAGGAAGTTGGGATTAGAAAAGTAGTTTTTGCCATCACTGAAATGAAGTTATTCTTATTCCTTTCTTCCCATTCCAATCTCTAGAAAGAAGACGAGTTTGAAGATAAGAAATTTTAGAAAGGACATCATGAAGGCTGAACTATGGTCCTAGGTAAATCAAAGAGATTTTCACTCAGAATAAGGAAGAGTAGGGAAAATATAAGCACCTTTGAAAAATCAGATTGATCTCGTGAGCTGAAGGATTTTATGTCTGAGATTGTGAAATGGCTTCTCCAGTGGCTTCTAGCAATCAATATCTCTCCTCATTCCTATCACGTGGAACAAATGGACTCCAACATTATTAATTTGCCTGTGAGTAACTCCTTCGTTCAGAAAACACAGCATGTCCAACCAAATTGAGGCACACTCTCGTTATTCTACTTTCAGGACTTGGCCCACAAGCATACCTGTACAGAGCTGGCACTTACTCAAGATCGATGTCTCCCATCTTCCAGGGATATCTAACCTTTTTAGCCATACATTACCTTAGTTCTAGCACTGTCAGTCAGGATTCTTCAATTGCAGGGTAGCAAGCATCAAAAGAACAGTCTGTACCCATGATAAAACAGCTTTGTGGTTGAAAGAGCAAGGCTGTGAGAAGACTCTCATCGTGTCCCAGGGTCCTAGTCCAGCTTTGGCTGTGCCACCAAAGATAGTTCAGCAAGATGATACCTGATAAGATTGTTCACCAAGACAAATAAAAAAAATATAAATGCCTGAAGAGAGATGCAAAGAAGAAGGAGTCGGGCTCTTTTCAGTGGTGTCCAGTGACAGGAAAGATGCAATGGGTGTATACTGAAACACAGGAGGATCCCTCTGAACAGCAGCACTTTTTCACTATGCAAGTGACCAAGTACTGGCACAGCTAGCCCAGAGAGGTTGTGGACTCTCTTACCTTTGAGATATTCAAAAGCCATCTGGACATGGTCCTGGGCAACTAGCTCTCATTTGCCCTGCTTGAGCAGGGGTTTGGACGAGATGACCTCCAGAGGTCCCTTCCAACCTCAGCTGTTCTGTGATTCTGTGACAAAATAATGAGTTATTTTGGGCTAGCTTTGAAGAGTGGCCTAAAGTCCTTATGACAAGTTGTTCAGTAGTGCTACACAGAGAGAAACTGGCAAAATCCCTAGACACAGTCTAGTTTCACAATAATGCTAAAGCAGCAGAAGCCAGCCTAAACTGTCAACAAAGGAAGCATCTCCATCTTCAGGCACTTGTTCCAACCTCTGCACCTTCCCTCCCCTGGGTCTCCACAAAACATTCATGCAGCTGTGCAGTCAGAAACGGCTTGGAAATATCTTTAGAAAAATTATTCTTTTGGCAGCAGCAGTTTCCAACCCAAAACAGGGTTCTGAGAAAGTTTAGGACAGAATTAGGTCCTTCTACTTTCCTGTAGAAAAAGGTCCTTCTACTTTCAGTGTGAAGTCATTTCTAAGTCACTCCTCAATTACCTTCAAGAGTTCAGATCAGCTTACAAATCAGTACCTGCCAGCAGCTCTCCATTGTAGCTGTTAATTCATGCTTTCGCATCTGTTACATTAGCATGCCAAAAGAACTTACAGCCTCCTTGAAATTTCCTTCAGCATAGTTTGAGCATAATTGAATATTAAGAGATCAAAATTTAATTTTTGTATTTTCTTAACCAAATCTATTCAAATATGCCCTATGCAATAAATCCCTTGGAGTATTCGGTGCAGAATAAGGTCAGAATTTTTACAACCAACCATTTCTGAGTGACATATAAACAAAGAAAGGTTGGAACCTTCCTTTCTTTCTTTTAAAACATGAAAAGCCCAAAATGTTTCTATGCAATTTAACATCCACTAGGCCATGCTGCCACCTGTCAGTCTGGTAACCTCTTCTTAGATTTATAAGGATAGCTGAAGAATAGTTGAGTTGAAAATATCCTTCATCTAACTATTTTTTATTAAAATTAGAAACATGTAGTCTAAACTTTGTCAAAGAGTAAAAAAAGAAACCCTTAGAATAAGTTTCTGAATAGGCAGTAAGGCTGCTTGTACTGCCTAGGTGCACATTTATAAGAGCTTTCATTGTATGGGGATCAAATCCTTTCATTAAATATTCTCATTTAAAACCAATTTGCATAAATAAGGGCTCATTTCTCAAAAAGCATGCTCATTCAAAGAAAATTAGATTTCACTTGGAAATGCACACAACTCCAAATTTCTCTTCATGTTCTCAGGCTGTGAAAAACAGACTCATTTCCAAATGTGTCCAGTATTGGTTCACAACCATTTTCCTCCCAGTCTCAGTAGACCCAACAAAGCTGTTACACACAGGAGCCCCTCTGAGCACACCAGTAGGTGCATCCACTTCCTGATTCAAAGCAAGACCTTGGCAGGCACCTACTCCTGCCTTGTTTTAGTTCCCAAATGAAGGATGCACCTGTGCTGTCCAGAGAGGAGCTGTGACATACTCCAGTCAGGTCCCTCATGATGGAGCAATCTGGAGTTCCGGTCATTCTGAAACACGTGCCTCATCCTCAGCCTGTACATAGGCAGTGTCAAGTAAAGCCTATATCTCCACACAGTTTGAAACAGTCATTTTGGGGATGAATGAACTGAGATCCTCTGTTTCCTTTCTCACTTTCCTATATCAGCTTCTGCCCAAACTTATTTGTATGGCAAAGCTGTTCTGTTCACCTTCTTTAGCTTTCCTGATTGCTCTCCCAGCTGCTTAGGTATGTTCAGGGCCACCAATGAAATCTTTATCCAGTGTTGTTGACATCAGAGGAAAGTATCAAGTAAATGGTTTGCAAGGATTTATTGTTTATTTATTCTTGTTCCATTTAGATTTTTTAAAGTCTGTAAAGCTTACTTCTCTCTCATTAGCATGATCCAGATTCTGCCATTTACTCATCCAAAATAGTCTCCTCTGGGCTTAATAATGGCTGTTACAGTTAGGGTAATTCACTGAGTGTGACAAGGGGCTGAACTGGTATTTTTCCACCTGACCAAAATGTTAACATAGCTCTGAAACTACATAAAAAAGGCCCAGGAAAGTCACAGATTTCCCAAAAGTGCTGCTCTAGTGTATTCTCAGCTACAACTGCTGCTGTATCTAGCAAGGAGCCCCATAACCAAGTCAATTTTATAGGCACTGTTTTGAGCACCACTTAAAGATGTAGTTATCTGACACTTCTGAAAGGCTTTAGTTGCTTTGGATGAATATTTCAGGAGTGGGCATCCACTTCAGACTGATTTCTGGTTGGTTTTATTGTTTGTTTTGCTTTTGAGCTGAAACAGTTCAGCTACTAACGCGAGTAACATACAAGAAAAACATTGCATTTTGATCAATTTTTAAAAAGAATGATTGGAACCATTTATGTTGAAGAGCTCCAGGACGTCTGTGCTTTGAAAGGCTTCATGTTTGGCAAGGAATCCCGTGCATAAAAATTCACCCAGATTTGGACAGGTTACAAGCCTCCAGATTACTATTTGTTTATGTACAGTACCTAATGGCCAAATCTTGGCAGCTGAATTCTCTGAAGATTTCACATGCATGGCACATTCTTTGTCCTTCCCTGGCTCCTACATGCCACCTTTATAATGATTACACCATCTCTGTAATGACTATACCATGTCTCTAATGGCTATAAATGTGTACTAGCGCTGTTAGTGGTAAGTCTTTTCCTTAAATAATTTTTTAGGGTTTTTTTGAGATGGAGTTTTATCAAACTCTGAAACCACGAACAGATAAACTTTTTCTCGTGTTGGCATAACTCCTCCCTGCTAACATGTCTACTTTTCCATTATATGGGGAAAGTTAAAAAAAAAGCATTTCCAAACATTGATTTCCATTGCTTAAAATGCAAGATATGTACTGTATCATCTGGGTTGGTAGCTGATTGGGTGATGGGATGTGTTTATTTGCTTGTTCAAAATTAAATATATAGAGTTGCCCAGGTTTGTGAAATTAGGTAACAAAAGTTCCTAGGTTCAGGCTTGCTTCTCATTGAGCATGAAATTCATATAACAGAAATATGTGAACTCTACCATCTATGTGATTTACCTTTTATACTATGATTAAAATATACTAATAAGAAACCACAAAGTAAAAATACTTTAGTGATTTATATCAGCAATGTAATCACCTACAGTTACAATGCTTCTAAAATTTTTTCTTCTGGTTTATGGGATGTTTGATATGATCTAAGTATCCAATTATGACATTAAAATTACTTTGTAATCTATTTCACATGACATATTTACAATACATGTTATACACTTACATCTGATCTAAAATATTTCACTAAATGCAAATCTTGTCATGCTTTTTCTTAACTAATTTGCTTTCTTCTGTTTACTAACTGAATAATTGTCAGAGTATAATTAACACAGATGACGCGCGTGCCTAGTTTTCAGGTTCAGGTTAAATTTATACTACTGCATATGGAAGTGTCTCATTAGATCGCCATCTGAAATGGTGAAGGAGTTACTATATTTTGAGTAAAGCTTTTTTCACAGACTTTCATCTTATTCAGTGGTGCTACAATGTTTTCATTAGTCGGCAGTTTCTAAAATGAGACTTTCATATTAAGCACATCAGCTTGGACACATCAGTGTTTACTGAGGTGGAAATAGTTGTAAATTAGACACTAATCACCAAAATACTTGGAAAGATTCTAAATTCTGCAGGCAAAAGTTTTATACTGGGGCAATTAATACCATGAACCTAAATTTTCCAGGTCTCTGAAGTTCTGAAATCCAAATTTATTTCACAGTCCACTGTTTTATTTTCCAGTGGTTTATTTTCCAGTGACTCCCTTCTCTTTTGGCATGCTTGCAGACCTTGAAGAGCTGGAACTTAGGATTCAAAAGATTTGGCAACAAAATTGAGTTGTTTCTTAGCAATAAGCTGCGAGATCTTTATGCTGCTGTGTACTACTGTAAATTACAAGATGTGTACCCAGTGTGACTTTGATACTTCGTTTCAAGCCAGTAATGAAGAATTAGGTATGGTTCTAACTATAGCATTTAATTTATTGTGACATTTTACATGAATGGCAAGAAAGTAGGTCATATGAAATAGGGAATGTAAGATGGTGGTAACGGTCAGTTAAATAGTTAACTGTTGCTATATGAAAAGTGGCATTGCATACACCTTTCACAACCAATGACATTAAACAGTGAGAATGAAAGTGATACTGATAAATTTTGGCACAGAGAATTAATAAAAGAGAATGCATCTATCCTGGTAGAAAATAAAAAGTTAGTGGGTCAATGCAATTACATTACAGCTTTTGCTTAATATAGGTTAGTAAGGCACCCCTTCCCTCTTCATGTCTTTTTCATTATTGAGTAATTCCAATAAATGATTAAAGTGCTGATTATGTTCTGTAATCCAAATTACCGAATGTGAGCTAAAGAGGCATTCACAGATCTAGCCTACCAAGCAATGTTTTAATTCTACATTGCCACTTCAAATTTATAAGCAGTGATATGAAGTATGTTGTTCACATTAATTCTGATTTATAATCTGATGTAATAGCTAAATCACAGAAATGGATTAAGTTTCATAGACTTTTTAATGGAAAAAAACCCACCCACTATATGTTGTTGAGAACAACTGACATTGCAGTCACACTGACATTGCAGTCAGGTCTTCAAGTTCTGATGTCTTTACTTGCAGAGATTTCCCTACAAACTAACAAATATTAGGTACTTTTACTCTAGTAAAAGGCACAAGGAAATAATAGAATTTTTTTAATTGAGATTTCAAACCGAATAATCTGTTTCTTTATATGCATTTCTTCAGTAAGCAAATACCTTGTCGCACACATCTAACAAAAAGAAACTTTATACATGACTAGGGAATTAGTGGAGCAGCTAATTACTTACACCCAAACAAATGTTTGACAAGACAGAACTCCTCAGCACTGTCTCAGTACTCAAAGTCATCTTTTTAAAGCCCACATTAACTTTACTACATTGTGAATTTCATGTATGGAAGTTTATCGTTACCCTGGAACAGTGCCACAGGAACATTTCCTGCATTATTCATGATGAGTGGTTTTCAAATGTAACTGTCTCTCAGAAACTTAGCTTCTCCTTTAAAACAAACAAACATACATACCAAGGCAATTTATTGAACAAGTGGACATCTGTTCTGCTAAAACAACCTCTCCCAATATGTTTGTTTTTCCCCTTTCAGTATGTGCCACAGTAGTTCTGGATGTTTCTTTTGCAATGCTTTCATTACTGTCACTTGTTTTGTGTAGTAATATTTCTTTACTTACCAAGAATGAGTATCTTAAAAGCAGACTTAATTGGGGGTTTGCTTGTTTCCTTTATTTAAAGGACAAAATACTGCAAGAAAGGCTTGCACGTGGCTTTATGGCCTGTTAAATCAGCTACGCCAGCGGGATTTCTCTTTTGAAAGTTTTTCTGTCCAGAGCCCCCAGTATATCTCAGGACACCATAGTGATGTAAGTAAATGTTATTTAAAGTATTGTACTAATAATCCCTGTGTACACAGTGATGTGCCAGAGAAGTTGGGTACTTTTGTCCCAACTTTCTTTTGATAAATCTTTAAACTTCTTGGGAGCAAATCAGAAAAAGCAATTGTGATTTAATTGTTCTTCTCAGCAGGGCTTGTTAGGGGACAAAACATCCCAGTATTGTGCTCACACCTTTTTCAGTAGCTCAAGCTACATCTGAATCTCTCTACATATCACGTTACAATATTATGCTGTGGTGATGTACTTTTATTGAGAAGAAATGAAACATGGGAGGGAGCTAGGAATATTTATCATGCCTGAATTTGCACAGCCCCATTATGTCCACAAACACCACCAATATGGAACTGATCTGTGTTCTAAGTGACTTTGAAAGAGTATCTGTAGGAGATGATGTACATTTGTTAAACATTTCCCAAAGAAATGCAAGACTTTGGCTTGATATTCCTCAAAACTAAGGCACTCAACATTTTTTATTAGGTTTTGGAAAAGCTGCTCAGCACCCTCTGTGTATGCTAAACACCTACATTTCTGCCTCTGTGCCACCTGTTCCATCCAGTTTTATTGACTTCTTCCCTTTTGTCAAGGTGCTACAATTCCCCCATTTTGTAATGAGCTGTTACAGAGCATCAACGGAGATGGCAAAGAGGCATCTATCATGCCTGTGATTTTTTTCCTTGATACCAATTAATTAGACAGAACCGTGGACTGCAGAAGAAATGTTTAGAACTGAAGATATCTAAATGATCTCATCAGTGGAAAGTTGGATCCTTTGGTTGATGGTTTCTAATTTACACTGTAGCAGATGGATGGTGCTGAAGGTCACAATTACTGTATAAGGCCAACTTGTCTGTGCAGTTTGAACTCCAAGTAGATAACTGTCTCATTTATACAGCATGCTTGTAGGGAAAACCTTTTGTTCATCTTTTAAATCTCTATTTCATCTTAGTAAATTACATCCGTGTGATGAAACAAAATCAGATTTCATGTTATCCTCCATTTCATTCTTCATATTGAATCTGGAGCTCTCTAATTAGACTGAAGAATTTCATTGCCATCAAAGAACCAAAAGGGGTTTTTTACTTGCTTAGCTGTGAAAGAACTGAACTGAATACTTTTTAGACGACCAGCCTAATAATAATAAAAACAGAATACAGCTCCATATTTAACTGAGTTGAGTTGAGATACATTTTCTTTTAAGGCAAGAAAAAAATCAGGTCAATTATCTTTTAAAATACAATCAGCTAAAATTTTGAGAAATGTACAACTCACTAAAGTGACAGGAGCAAAAGTTTGTTAAAAATCAGTGAAATCACTGCCTGCTGCAGAGAGGCCCTTTAGCACAAATCGTGAGTGTATGTTTTCACAAAATCAGCTACTCAAAACAACTGCTATGGCACAATCTTTCTGAAAAATAAATTCAAGGTAGAATACCCCATATTCAGCAAAGCTAAACTGTTCTGTGTATTGTGGGTAAAATTACGCAAATGAATAGATATCACATGGCACTTAACAAGCTGAAAATCCACACATTAGCTTCCTTTGTACTAATTTGTTTGTGTAGCTATATCCCATCATTCATGAGGGAGACTCCTGAATCAAAACACTTCAGAAACAAAAACCAAAATTAACTCCAAACAAAAAAAAAGACACTTTTCATTTGAAAATTCGGGACTGAATTACTTGGGCGATGTTTTGTACTGTTAGTGACTTCAAAGTGACCTTAAGACTATGGCATCAAGCAAACAAGCTATAGAATTTTGTGCTGTGGTCTTTCCAGTCTAGCTTGGGCTGCGAATGTAATTGAAAGTATTTCCATCTGATGGATATTCACTGATACTTTTTTTAATGAGCCTAGTTAATTTTCTAGCAAATCTCTGTCTACATCATGGTCCATATCCCCTCACAGAGCTTGACATTGTCTCCTAAATCCTCCTGTCCTTTTGTTACCACCTCTGTAGGTCTGGTTATCTCTTTTAAGCTAGCTACTCTCCTGAAGTTTAGAAAAATCTAGAGCTATACTACTGCTAGAGCCAAAATAATTCATTCTGGGACCCTTTCAACAAGGCAAGTGCAATCAGTTGAAAAGTAGACTCTGTGAGAAAGTGCAAGCACACAGAGTGTGGTGCAGCTGAACACTCACCAAGGAATGTTCAAAAACAAAAGAGTAACTCAGAGATTGCTGCATGCTTTTTTGATATAACACACACACACACACTTAACAAGACTGAGACTTGATGCTCAGAAAAATCCTTTTATTTCCTAGGCACTGAGATTGAGTAAGGCTGTATTAAACAAGCTCATTTCTTTGACAATCTGTTACTTTGTATTGCTTTGCTAAAATTTTGTGTTAGTGTCATAGATTTGCAGATGTCACTGAGCTGCAGTAAGTCAGTGAATGTGGCACAGTACTGAATGATTCTCAGCCAGTTGTCTCACTTCTCAAATGCAGGGAAGAGAGAGATGAGCATGCAGGTTTAAGGAACAAGGCTGACTATATAAACATACACACATCATTAAGAGGCTACAGTGAAAGGCAGAAATACATGTGCCATTCCTAGTGACTGTTAAGTGTGATACATTTGATGTGTCACATCAGATTCAATACGACCTGTTAGTACATAGTACCAAATCACCTGTGGATGTTATTATGTCTTAGTCATTCTGAGCCACCTATGAATAATGATCTTTTCCTGCTTTGTTTTCTGCATTCGTTGTGTCCTCTGCAAGTCTCATTTGAGCAGCCTGCAGTTTTCTTTTTGGCTTCCTCCCACATGTCTCCCAGCATCACAGAAATGGCTTCCCTGCTTCTTCTCTGCTTGAGCCCCGCGTACCAACTCAGGGTAGTTAAAGATTTAATCCTGAGTGGGCCACCACGAATCATCCAGGCTCCTGCTTAGAATACCAATGTGTCTGCATTAGAGATTCCTTTCTTATATCACAGTTACTTGCTGTTACATCATCATTAGCAGTGTCAGCAACGTTCTGCTACAAACTGGTTCCATTTTTCTTCATTCTCCAGTATACTACCAAGTGAACTACCTAATAATGGTACGATGTCAATAAAAAAATTATTGCCACTTTTCATTTATGTGAGAAGTTTAACTCTAAATTTTATTTTCCACATTAGTGGATTTTTTCTCTTCTGTGTGACTAGCTGAGCTATGTGACATTTTAAGTATAATTTGTCCCAAAGTTAGAATTTAACATCTGTTTTAGGGTACACACGGTGACATTTTAAGAAAAGAAACCTAACTCATCTGTGCAATTTGTGTATCCACATGTGCACACATTTTCTGAAAACTAGTGCAAATTACTGATGATGTATAGTCATCTTAGGAGCAACTATTAGGAGCAAATACTGGATTTATGTTTGTAATTCTGGTAATGGCCTAGACAGCATGCAAATTTGATAAGAAAAAATAAGTTGGCATCTGCTCTTTAAGTAGCAGAACTTTGTTCAATTACTTTATCTGTCAAAAAACACCAAAAAATGTTTTCTGTAACTGAACACAGACTGGAACACTGGGGGTGGCAGAACTTTTATACATATCTATGCTAATGAAATATGTCACATATTTGTGGTGAATATGAAATTAGAAATAATTTTTGGAAAACTGAATTTTCTCATTGTGTATACTAGAGGCAAAAATTAGATTACAGTGTGAGATCTGGAAGACATATTCCCTGATTGGGTGGAACCACAGTATGCACCAGGTTTTCATCCAAAGATATGTATGAACATACAGGTCTGGGGGCCAGAGGACAGCTGTGGTAGGTCACTTTATTCTGGGCAACCAGGAAGGCAGAGAGACCACAATGCATACTGCAAAGTACTCCTGTCCTATTATATACAGAAAACCATATAACGTGCCTCATATGTATGTTTCATAGCATCCCACATCTAGATGTTGTGAAAGTATTCTTGCAGAAGTTTTGTAAACTGTTTCTAAGCTTTTCCTCACAGAAAATTCTTGACTCTGTGTGTGAGAAGCCCAAAATGTGGGGTGGTTGGTGCCCAAGGCCCACAGGCAGTAAATTCCAGAGCTACATACATAGTTATAGGAACACACTTTGTCGGGTGCTTTTGGTGAAATGAACCATAAAATGAGCCACATAATCAATACATGGCTTTAACACATTCAGACAGGGGCTTTGTGAAAAAAAGCAAACCATCATATTTTTATATTTGTTGCAGAGACGCTTCTGTGTAATCAAGATCTACTTCCTCAGAATATTGTCTCTGCATTGTAATGCAGGAACAGAACACTCTCTGCATTGCTTTAATGCTATTCAAAGTGCAAGGGACCGTGTATTTGGGAGCTTTGGTTCTCTGTCATGCAGGTCAGGTTCAGGAATCCTGGCAAAGAAAAGCAGCTGAGGCGTATAAATGTCAGGTAGCTGCTCAGAAGCCTGCTGCTCCAAGCATTGGCCTGGGATAAGGGAGAACTACGTGCTACCACAAATTACCTGAACCAGGCAGAACAGAGAGTGAGTTCGATTTAGCACACCACAGATGTTCAGAAAGGTTGGAGTTCCCTGCTTCTGGCTGTATTATAACAAGCTGCCCCTCAAATGAGTGAAATCCCTTTAAAATGAGTACTCTTGTGGTCATGGAATTTGTTCTTATTGTTTTTCTATTTACAGCCTAACCTCTATTTCTCATGTATTTTCTTTTTTTCATATTCTAAAATACTCATAAAGAGTATCAAGCATTATTGAACAAGCTGTTTCTTATTTTAGCATATTTTATGCAAGTTGGAGCCCAAGGGGCATTACAGAGTTAAAAAATAAGTAACAGCAGAGGAAAAGAGAAAAATGATGTAGTAATAGATAAGGGAGAAAGGATAGAGATTTGAATAGAGACAGAGGGGCAATGAAGCAGTGAGATACAGGAATGCTGTTCCAGATGGCAGAAGCAGCAGTTGGGAAGGCTCTGGCACCAACAGTGGCAAGATTGCAGGCAGGGACAGTGAAGAACCAGGCGCTCTGCAGGGAGAGGAGGGAGAGAGAAATACAAGGTCAGCAAGGCAGTCTGGCTTAACTGCATGGAAAATTATAAAACCCAGGCTGCTGATACTCTGTCACCGAACCTTGTGTAGCTGATTTATGCCTCTGCAGAACTGTGCAAAATGGTGACTGAGAGGTAGCAATCTTTCACCTCTACGGCAGGCATCTTGCACCGGTCAGTGGAAGATGAGCAGGGCAGCAGTCATTCAAGCCTGAGGCATGTAGCTAAAGCAGGTCCTTGAGGAGGGACCTGCTAGTTATGTTTGTGTGCAGAACGGGATGAAACCTCTAGATTTAAGTAAAGACATTTATTGAGACTTTTGAAGATAGTAATTGCTTTTTCAGGGAAATAGCTTTGAAGTTTGCTCTCATATAAACAGCTTCCACAAGAACACCATTGTGTTACACAGGTGATGGGACCAAACCCCTCTGGTAGGGTCATTTCCTCTTGGATGCTGTAAAAATACCATGACTTGATGATAAAAGACAGCTTTTTAAATTGTTTTTCTATAGCTCAGGCAATTGAAAAAGGCTTTTCAAATGTGCATACAAGAATTTCCCTTATGTGAATTAAACAAGTGGTGTATTGTGCACAAAGTATGGAAAAAATCTCTTTGAAATGTCTGCGGAGGGTTTTATGACAATAGTTCCATTGTCTGCAGCACGGTTTCGCATAGATTAATGTATATGCTCTGACTGCTTCACTCATGGCTTTTGCCAGAATACCGCCAAAGACCTTTGAATGGAATCTGAGGTCAAGCTCTGCACAGATCTTGATTCCACCACCAATGACCTGAGCAGCCATGGATCTGGATCTGGGTGCCCAGCACACACAAACAGACCCATTATGTACTATCCCCTCCCAGCTGAAAAACAGAAGCACTGAGTATGCTGTTCAACTGCCAAGACCAAGAACGTGGTGAGGCTCTGTCCTGTGCCGTAAGCCCTGTCAGGCAGATGTCGGGCAGGAATGTGTGCTGAGCAGATGGATCATTCCACTCTTGGCAAGACAGACTTGGGACTAAGAGCTAGCCTCAAAGTGCTAAAGCCTCAGAGTGTTTAAAATTAACATCAGAATGTAGTCAGTGCCATACTACGTTGGACCAATATGCTAATAGATTGTACTGTCCTAGTTTATCTGACAGTGCCTAATAAAAGATAGCTCAAAGAAGGCACTTTGCAGTAAGCAGCTGGGAAAGAAGTCACCAAGAGGAAAAATTTCTTACTAAACTCCTTTTAATATCTTTTTGTGCTTGAAACTTCTGATTATTTGGGTGAACTGGGTCCTACAACACTCCAGATGCTGCAAGCTTTTTCCTTGATTTAAACAAGAGTTAGAGGAAGTGATTAATCTTTATCCTCACATTTTCAGATACTATTGTTTGCACATCTGTCTAATCATATTGCATAAAATGCTTAAGAACACAGAAGAGAGAGGGAAGGAAAGGTTGAAAATGTTGATTGTGTACTTAATTTTATTTAACTATTGAGAAAATATTTCTCATAAGGTAGATTTTTGCATGTGGTATTTGTCATGTACCTTTAGGGAGGATCTGAGTCAACCCAGACTCTGGGGATTGGCTATCACTTACTCAAACATTAATTCCACATTGTATTATCCTGGTAGTTCATCAACAGCAGTGATAAGAGGCATCCAAAAGCCTCAGTCTGATTTGTGATATCAGTTCTGCTTTTTAAAATAAGAAAGTTCCTTATACAGAGACAATGGTGTCTTGTGCCTGTGTACCCCATATGAATACACAAACATGTTATTAGTGATGTACTTAGGAGGGGGGAAGCTATTATCTAGTTTTTGGAAGTTTTCTTTTGGTTTAAACTACACTTTAGTATAGGTCTGAGATGCTTAAATAAAATGTGTGTACAACAGGAAATGTTTATAAAATATCAAGACCAAATTGTCACTTGAAGGTGACTGGTTGCAGTTCAGTTGCCAAGCCCTGGTAACAGGTTTGGTTATTCATGTCCATGAGAATTGGCATTTCTCATTGACTTGACTAGCCTGAATAGTCTTCATATTCTTCATATGAAAACTGTAGGAAAAACGGTGGCGAATTTTCTCTCAACTCCCAGAGAATCAATTAAGCAGCATTGAGCACCACCCAGCACAAGATACAGCCAGCAATGACTACTGTGCACCATGCATTTCACACTTTCATTTAATTCCCTTTGCCACTGCAATTTAATTAATTTCACTTGGTCTTATTAATCTTCAGATAACATCTTGATATGGACGAGCATAGAACTTCATCGCATGCAACGGATTTGTTCTAAGCACCTCTTCATGAAGTTTTTGTCTCTTCCCTCAGTGGAAGCGTATGTGAACAGACAGTGTTTAGGTGACTGAATTCATAATTACTAATGTTACGTCTGTAATACTATCTTGTGAAAAAATGCATTCATACTTCTTTAAAATATGATGCAAAGTCTAATCTTGCTTTTTCTCTAATTTTGAAGTTGACTTCGTCATTTTCCGCGGTGCTGTACTGCTGGTTGCAGGCAGTGTCAGTCCCTTTTTGGCTTGAGAGGGTTTTGCAAGCTGTTGCTGTCTAATAGCGCTCTCTACCGATGAACTGTAGGAAAAACATTTCATTTTTGTGCTTTTCTATATGCTTTTAATTTCTTTCAGAAACTGCTAAATTGAACTAAAAGTATTTTAAGTATCGTGGCAAACTAACTGTTTCAAGCTGAGCTGTATAACTGTTTTGGTTTTTTTTTCATTTAATTTCATATGATTTTGTTTTTTCTGTATTTTATAATTGTGCAAGAGACAGTTATATATTAAAATAGTGAGATATTTCCAAGCAGAACCAGAGTATTTGGTAAGACTAGAATTCACACAGGCTGTTTTCTCCTAAATCCTCGAGGTTTTTCTAGGCAATACTTTCCTATAATTTACAAGCTGACAGCAGAGATAATCAAATATTAGACTGCATTCTCACTTTGCAAATGAATGTATCATACCATGCACAAAAACTGTGTCTGCTGAAAGTTATGAAAGCGGCTGACTTCATTTCTCAAGTCCTTACTGTATTTTAACTGTGTAGAATCTTCAGGATTAGGCACATAGAAAGACTTTTTACCAGGGCCTGTAGTGACAGGAAAAGAGGCAATGGTTTTAAACTGAAAGAGGGTAGATTTAGACTGGCCATAAGGAAGAAATTTTTACAATTAAGATGGTGAGACACTGTAACAGGTTGCACATAGAAGCTGAGGATGTCCCATCATTGGAAGTGTTCAAAGTCAGCCTGGAGAGGGCTGATCTACTGGAAGATCACTAGCTCTAGTGAAAGAGGGTTGAACTAGATGATATTTAGAGATCCATTCTAACCAAACCTATTCTGTGATTCTATGAAAAGGAAGAGATAGAGGGAAAGAGGGACATTCAATATAAATACATAAAAACACCACCTCTAGAGTCTACTCATAAAGGAGGTACAAGAGACTCCAGGTCATGCTGGCTTGGACACCGTGCACTCAAAAGTGTTGCTGCAATACCAAGCCTAAACCAATAACCCTTACTGTGAGGGTTGGGATCCCACCTGTTCACAATGCTCAACAGTGTACTGGAGGCCCCTCTGGTTCTTAATATGAGAGTGTGAGTAGTGTTTTGGATGAAAAAATCTTACCGTATATAATGTGATTTATTACTTCACGAGAAGCACCAATCACCAGATAAACTCTCTCATACAAATATCCCCATTCCAGTGATAATGTGGGGGGCTTCTCTTTCCCAGGGATGTTATTTCTACTGCTTTCCGCTGCTTTTATTTCAGACAGATATTGAGCGTATGTCCATTGCATACTAAACTTGCTCAGTCATCTTCTAAGCCTTTAAGCCATCTTCTATGAGGTTATATGGAAATCAACTGGCCACCTGAGGCCACAATAGTAACAACAGTAATATTCAATCACATTTTTTCAGTTGCAGGACTTTATAATGTCTGATTATGAAACAAGACAATACTAACCCCATAGTCTTCCTCTACCCAGACTGAAACTGAGTGTGGGAAAAAAACCCAACACAAATCCTGCTTTATTTGTGGTACTGATGCTGTTTGAATGTGTATTATAACTATTCCATTACAGAGATTTTTGTAGTTTTAATTTATTTCTCTATTTAATCAATATAGAAAAAAAGAATACTGGATCATAATTCCTTTCCTTGAGTAATGTACAGTCACAACAATATTGAGATTTCTCCCTTCTCTTTCCACTCCTGGCAATGAATTTAGTCTCAAACTTACACAAATTGTTTGGTCCATTTAGAATTCATGTGACATTTTGCATGAAAAGCAGTGTGAAATGCTGTTTTCTCTGCTCCTGTGACATAAATTATTCATCTTTGTGATTTATCAGACAGCTTTTTCTTGTAGATAAGAGGTCACCTCTCATTTGCTCTACTGATCACATAGCCTAAATAGAAAATGGGTTGAATCTACCAGAAAAAAAGGAGACCTGAATATCTATAGTTTGTCTGAGGATTATTAAAAGAAAAGGCTATAGCTCAAAATCTGTTTAACTTTAAATGAAGTTGTTTGTGCATGAACTAGGTTACCCAGTGTGCAATAAAAATGCAGGTAGTGCAGAAGTAGATGTCTGGTTTTGAAGTGTAACAGAGGGATTTATACAAATCACTAGAATACCTATGGTCTAAGCCTTAAAAATGGGTCTAGGAGACTATGGCGATTTCCTGCAATTATATAAGGTAAGTTGAGGTGGATTAAGGACAGAAGAGCCATTCACTTATTAGTTCTTGGTTGGTTAGTTTGTTTGTTTTCTTTTGGAGGAAGTTTTAGAAGATATTATGAATATTTTACTTTTGTAGGACATTCTATATAAAGCCAAGCGGTGACCTTGCTAAGAGAATCACACAGGTGACTGGGGATCTGTGCTGGAAGGACTGTCATGTTTGAACACTCAGCTCAGACAGTCCCTCAGTCACACATTGCTTTCCCTGTTTCTCCACTCCTTCCTACATTTCTACTGACAGTTACTGTCTGAGGCATGGCACGGGGCTAGCTGCACCGGTAGCCTAAAGCAATACAGTCATGTTTAGTTTCTTGAATTTCTTGAGATTTGAACCAAATGTTGTATTATGGCATGCATGGAGAATTCTTGCTTCTGTATCTGCCAATTTCTGACAGATGTTTTGGTGTTTCTCTTCATAATCAAGTTAGAGCAATACTTCCTGCTAGCCTTCAGTTTCTGCCCCAGCAGTGCCTATGACAGTAAATCAAAGTGGCCCCTGTTCTCTGGCTGCAATCACAAATGGTACTTGCCTGGGCAGCTAAACTCTCCTGCCCCCCAGAAGAGTTTCACCTTATTCATACTGTCTGTCATGATTAATCCCTGACCTCAGTTATCCCAGAGAAATTTCTGCAATGCCAGGGAAGATGCTAATTGGTGTGAGTCAAAACTGTGCCTGGGGACATATTATTGTATACCACCCATATTCAAACTCTGCTCTGTGATGTTTAGGTTACCAACATAGACCTACAGCAGCAGCTCCAACAAACAGAAGACCAAAGATTCCATCATCTGAATAAAAAAATCACCTGGAGAAATATATTTTGTACACAGTGAAACAGAGGCTGGTTTGTTAGGGGAATACATGGAGATAATATCACCTTCACAAACTCATGAAGAGCTGTATTCCACAGCTTTCACTGGATGGCATGAAAAGGTGTGTACATAATATGAAGATAATAATATGCTCTTAAATGAGTCCATTATTTCTCTCAAACTCTGAAGCTGCTGCTGCAGCAGTAGCAGTTTTTAGTACTGGCTTTTACTGTCTGTGGCTGGATAATAGGCTGTGGTTTCTGTCACTGAAAATGGCAATGGCCATTCAAGCTACTGCCAACTTCCACAGAAATTTCAATTTTTAGTTACTGAAAAGAGGAAACCTCATGCAAGCTGCCTGAGGAGAACACTTCTAAGTGGAAAACTACACAGTTCAGGCTATCGGTGATAGCAGGTAAGCAAAAGATTTTTCCTCTGAAAAAATATCCAAAATATTTCTATTCCTTTCCAACAGTTCTTTTTTTCACATCTGTGAATTGCTGAAGCATTTCTATCTTGCCTCATATTTTAAAAACAATAAAAATCATTTGTTGTGTTCACCAGTACTCCAAGACAAGTCACAGGCAACAACTCAGAGATAATATGCTTTTCTTGGTGGCAGTGACTGACTTTCACACAACAGCATGTGGAGAAGTGCTCTTTGGCCAAGTATTTTCTGTATCATTCTTAATTTCTGTGCATAAATTGGATGAAATCAAGAACCTGTGAGATAAAACCTTGGCATTTGAAGTTCTTACTGCACAAATTTTTTTCTATGGCCTTTACATGGAATTTACACAGGCAGGCTTCACAGAGGGAAGTGGGTTTAGTCTGAGTTCCCAGATCTGACTGAACTTGTAAAATGTATATATGGGAGAGAGAGCTGAATTCACTACAGGTAACAGAAAGTGCAGTCAGGCCTTTTGTACTAATACTAACTTCTTCTCACTGACAGAGTTCTGTAATACCATAGACATATTATTTTACACTAACCCTCAGACACACCATTTATTAATCTTCTTTCCCATTGCTATAACTCTACTAAATTTTAATTCCTTGAGGCAGACATTTTCCATGCCGTGTGTTTGCCTGAGGACACATTTTTAATTGATCTTGAAAGTAGATTAAAGCAGGTTTTTGGCTTAAACAACTTGGCTATTTCTCAGAATGAATCACAAGCAAAATATGTTTTTCTCACATTAAAAAAAATTAGAGAGAGTAGTGTCAGCACCTCCATGTTTAGGCTGCAGGCTCAGACAGCCTAGCAATAGAATCCTTTCAGAGATGTATATTGTCCTGCAAAGTATTGTCTGAAAAGTTACTACAAACTCAGCAGTGTGGCAGTTACATTTTTAGAAGATTATGTTTATCTCAAATTAGTTCCATCCTACTGCCCTCCGGGGTTTACCTGACTAATTTTTTCTTCAGAGCTCTTCAGAGTTTCCTGCCTGAGGACAAAAAGAACTGATCAGAGCTTCTCTGACATATGAATCTCTACAGCTTCCATGAGCAACACAAATGCAGGAAGGAATAACCAGGTTGTTGTCTCCCTTGTTCTCTAAACACAAGCCTTAGTGAAAAGCACTAGAATAAGATCATGGGGCTGTTATAAGAATAATGGACAAGGAACTTTAAAAAGGCAGAAGCAGAGAAAAAAAAACAGAGATACAAAATTGGACAGTGATGAAATGGAGTGACAATGGTAAAAAGGATAGGAAGCACTTGGGATGAAGTGGTAAGAGCAGAATAATCAGGAGACAAGAGCACACTGAATTTGGTGTTGTGCATGAGGTAACATGCAGACCAAGCCATTTTGTAGTCACTTTTCCTGAATGGCACTTGGGATGTGCTGTACTTTTGGAGCAGGCCCATACAGACACAAAGTAGAAAAGTAACCACCTACCAGTATCAAAGGGCAACCAAAAGGCACATGCTATGGAGAAAGTCTCAGGGAAGTCTCAGGATGTGCTGAAGAGAGCAGCCCAGGCAATGAAGGCAATTAGGTAACCAATTTGTAATTTACCTCCCTATCACCTCTCCCATTTATTCCCTGCTGAAATGGGGTCTTATACAAAAAAGTGTAAAATCCTGTGAAAAGATTTCATAAGCCTGCATTTACAGGCTAAAATAAACTCATCCACGAGCCTTAATTCTACGTTTGCTAAATTCCATAAAGCTTATTCCTTAATGTGGTTTTAAATACAGAGATATTGTTGTGGGATTTAAAGACTGACCCTTCAGACAGGAGAACACGAGGGTGTTAATTGTTTTTAGACTATGTGACTGGTTAAGCCTTGCTGGGTTACCACTGAAATGTTTGCAGAGCACACCGTGATAGTTTATAGCAGCTAGGCAGCATGGCAGTTTCAATAGAGTTCCTAGATCTTAAAAAGTATTTAAATCACTGAATCCATCCCAGCTCTTAACCTTTTGAATGGCCATGGAAATAGACTGTTCACAGGCTGATGAGGGGGCAGCAAAGCCTGAATGTTATAATAGGCGAATGTATCAATACGGCTGTGGTTTCACATTCTGGGATATGTAGACCAAAAAGTTTAGAATGTCACTTCATTTATTTTCTTAGTGCATCATGTATTCAAAAGCAGAGCTGCACATAGCAGCTGATCGTGTTAGTTCCAGCTGGTGGTACCATGGGCAGGCAAAGGAGAAACAAAATTGCAGCACCAGATCAGTGAACACAACTGCATGCCAGGGTGCCGAGGCAGCAATATAAAACTGATTGTCACTGCAATTCAGTAGCCAGGCTTTTCTCTCCACGCGTTCCTCCTCTGAGTGACAAGGAGAGGTGTTTAGTGTAGTGTTTGGTTTCTCTTGACAAGACTGAGAAGGAGGGGAAGTTTGAGAAAGTAAACAGATGCTGGAGTGATTTTTGAAAGGTGTGGATAATTGAATAGGTTTGGGGTAATTATTAGCAATAAATGTTCTTAAAAATGAAGCAGAAAATCACCTACACAAAAGGCTTTAGTGCAACTTATGAAAGAAGAATAAGGAAGATTATTTGTTGATTATCTTCTTTTACCTATCAAGCTTTCAGCATCTTGACAGCATTAGTTCAGCAGAACAAAGAAATTACTCCCTTGGAATTCTGAGGCATTTATGTTTCTCATATTAGTGAAATGCATGTGGAATGAGTCACAATGTCCTACTTGACCAAGCTTTTTGAAAGAAAAAAAGATTGATATAATTTCTTTCTTTTCTTAGAAAACACTACATTTTAAATTAAAATGCACGGATATTTTATTTTTGTATCATAAGAAATATACTGAGAAATCTTATAAAGTACTCAGATGTAGGTTATAAGGATTTCCTTAGAAGTCATTGCCATGTCTTAGATAAAAGTGGACAAATAGACCTTCCACATATGCCTGTGCCTCACAGTTAAGACTTTTAAATTACAACCATAGCTATTGAGCCAAACAATTCAACTGACATGTCCTGTAATCTCTTTAATCTTTTTCTAACATAACCTATTCTTTGTATCACCTAATCCCACATTAATATTTTAATACACTATGTATGTTAGTGTAAAGTCAGCATATGTTAGTGTAAAGTCAGCAGCAGGGTCCAATCCAGGGTTTTATGGGATTTTTTGCCTCTTTATTGCTGTGCTTTTACTTCCTATTTGAGAAATTATTCCTATTTTAAAAATGCTAGACATATTCTTCCATAATATTTTAGTTCAGAATTACATAATGCTACTGAAGTTATTGACCAGGGACCCCAACCAGTTACTCTGAGATGGCTGCTCATGAAGATTTCCCCACAGTTGAGATCCGTAGAGGTACATAGATGAGAACAGATGTAAGGTGCAGAATGCATTAAACAGGTAAGCCTCTGTTTCCCAAGCCCATCAGGGAGACCGTGAGATCAAATCATAGAGCAGAGTGGCACTAGAGCTACATAATATACACCAGGAGTCAACACAGGGCAGTGGACAGCACACAGCGCAGAGGAAAATTATTTTAAGCCTTTGTTCCCTTTCTTTATGTCCACTCTAACTGTAAAAACAGCAGTTGAGCAGACACTCAATTTTATGCAACCATATAACAGCCAGAAGAATAAAAACCCTTGCTGTGCCCTTCAAATACCCATGAAGAATTCATTTCATTAAGTCTACCAGACATTATTTGGTATAAAATGAAAGATTTGTTTAGGACTGATCACAAAAATATTCATGAAGTACTTCTTGGCAGAAAAAGCCTGCTGTTAAAAAATGGTTCTTAAACCATTTTACCATGATCTTTTGTCATTTTTAGGAAAAAAAATCTTATATTACATCATTAAATACACATGAAAAGAAGTAATTTTTTTAAAAATCATAACAAACTTTTCATGCTATAATTTTTTCTTTCCTATTTTATTTGTTTTCAAATAGACATGCTTTTCAGTGCAACACAAAAATGTTGCTCTTTGACATTAAAAAGAAGGGTGAATATTTTTGGCTACCCAGCATGACATCCTTCACAAGATAAGGCAGATATTCTGAGAGCAGATATTCTATATTTCAGAAAATCAATCGTTTTAAGACATTAAGCATCATCTCACAACCTTGATCTCTCTTCAAAACATAGAAATGTGGCTGAAACCTGTGTGTTTGTTCACATCCAGAGATGAATGTGTATCTGGAGAAAGATAAATGAGGCTGCAGATGGTTTCAGAGATTTTTGTAAATCTGAATTATAATTATATGGTTGAAGAAAGAAGATCCATATGCGGTGGATTCTTGATTTCCAGGTGAATTAGAATCATAGAACCATGCAATATTCTGAGCTGGAAGGGACCCATGAGGATCACCAAGTCCAACTCCTGACTCCACACAGGGTGACCTAGAAGTTAAACTATGTATCTAAGAGTGTCATCCAAATACTTACTAAACACCGACAGGCTTGGGGCTATGACCATTTGTTCCAGTGCTTGACCACCCTCTTGGCGAAGACCTTTTTCCTAGTATCCAATCTGAACTTCCCCTGACACAGCTTTAAGCCATTTCCTCATGTCCTATCAGCAGACATCCCATAGAACAGATCATAGAATCATAGAATAGTTTGGGTTGGAAGGGACCTTTGGAGGTCATCTAGTCCAACCCCCCTGCAATGAGCAGGGACATCTTCAACTAGATCTGGTTGCACAGAGCCCCATCCAACCTGACCTTCAGTGTTTTCAGGGATGGGGCATTTACCACCTCTCTGGGCAACCTGTGCCAGTGTTTCACTACCCTCATAGTAAAAAACTTCTTCCTTATATCTAGTCTAAACCTACCCTCCTTTAGTTTAAAACCATTACCACTGGCCCTACCGCAACAGGCCTTGCTGAAAAGTCCATCCTCATCTTTCTTAAAAAGCCCCCTTTAAGTACTTAAATGCTGCAATATGGTCCCCCCACAGCCTTGTCTTCTCCAGGCTGAACAACCCCAGCTCTCTCAGCCTGTTCCCATAAGAGAGGTGCTCCAGACCTCTGATCATTTTTGTGGCCTACTCTGGACCCGCTCCAGCAGTTCCATGTCCTCCTTGTGCTGAGGGCTCCAGACCTGGACACAATACTCCAGGTAAGGTCTCACCAAAGCAGAGTAAAAGTGCAGAATCATCTCCCTCAACTTTCTGGCCACACTTATTTTGATGCAGCCAGGATACAGTTGGCTTTCGGAGTGGTGAGCACACATTGTCAGCTCATGTCCAACTTTTCATCCACCAGCACCCCCTGCACTGCTCCCCCTCCTTGTAGTTGTACACAGCAGTAAAGTCACATCTCAGTCTCCTCTTTTCTAAGCTGAACAAACCAAGTATCCTCAGCCACTCCTAATAAGTCTTGCCCTCTAGTTCTTTCATCATCTTTCTTGCCTTCCTTTGGACATATTCTACTATTTCTATATCCTTCTTATATTGGAAAGGCCTAAATGGCAGGGGAGGGGAGGCTGCTCCAATGCTGGGTATAGTGGGACAATCACTTTTTTTGACCAGTTAGCTATACTGTGCTTAATGCACCTAAGGAAAGGGTTGGCCCTTTTGGCTGTAGGGCACATTGTTGACTCATATTTAACTTACTATCAACCAAAACCCCCAGATCCTTTCTGCAGGGCTTCACTCCACCCTCTTGTCACCCAATACATATATTTACACACACCAGATTACACCATCCCACATGCAGAATCCAGCATTTGTCCTTATTAAATTTCATATTGTTGGTGATTGCCCAGTGCTGTAATATATCAAGATCTCTCTATAAAGACTCTCTACTCTCTAAGGAATCAATGGGTCCTCCTAATTTAGTATCAGTGGTAAACTTGCTTAGTGTGCCCTCAACTCCTGTGCCCAGGTCAGTGATAAAAACATTGAAGAGAACCAGCCCTCAAATTGAGCCATGGGAAACACCCCATTTACTACAACTCTTTGAGCCTGACTCTTCTGCCAATTGTTCACTCATCATATTGTGTACATGTCTAGCTATATGCTGGACATTTTGTTCAGAAGGATATTGTGAGAGACATTATCAAAAGCATTGCTAAAGTGTGCTGTTCTTAATATGAGAGTGTAAGTAGTGTTTTGGATGAAAAAATCTTACGGTATATAATGTGATTTATTACTTCACGAGAAGCACCAATCACCAGATAAACTCTCTCATACAAAATAGTACAACTTCTTCAATGGAAAAAAATAGAAAAACAACTAAGGTTTACTTTCCAATAAAGACTATCTGGCATTCTTAACCTGTTTATGCCCTTTTTGCTGGAATACTACAGAGACGAGGAGTCTACCACAGTTTACCCAAGTAAGGAATTGTTCTTTCAGATGAATTGCTGGAATTTGAAACACTGTCTAAGGGCTTGTAGGAGAGCTATTTAAGAGAGTAGAACTGTAATCCAGACTATTTTTTCTGAGGCAAATATATATCATTCAGCCAGTGGATAATAGAGACTGTAAATGTGTTCAGTCTTCATATTTTTGCAAAAATGTAAATATCGGGAGAAATCGATGTGGAAACATGATTTAATTCATCCTCTATTTAAGACATCCAGGTGTGAAATGAGTAACTGCATTATGGTTAATGATTTCACTGCAGTATAGGAATCCCCTCAGTGGGAGAAGGGTTATTCTATTTTACTTCTTTAGATAGAAGTTGTCCAAAGACTCCAGACAAGGAAAAGTTTAAACATAGCCACGGAGAAATATAATTAGAGTACTGTACAGTAAATAGAAAGAATCTGTGATCATTCAATAAAGAAATAAAATCTCCTTTCACTGCAGCTCCTCACTTTACAGAGGGATTTTATTACTATTTTTAAGTCTTAGTAGGTATTACGATTATTATTATTATATTTAGTTTTATTGTTGTTATTATAATTCTCTTTTCTCTCATATTTTACTTGTCTCTCAGTATGTGCCATTAGAAGGCAAAACATTTCTGGCACATGTGGTCATTTTCCTATACATCACTGACTGTACTATGCAATGAGGTTCTTGCTTGATTTTTGTACCAGTGCCCCACGATTAGACTTCATGCTTTCTCCAAGACTAAAGACGAATAATGCCCCTGTGTTCAGCTGGTTTTTCTTCTCTGCTGTGGGGTTCTGCACATAGAAGTTGCCCCTCTAGGCAATATTTTAGCAATTAATAATGAAGCTCTTCTACATCTGTCTGCTCTTATTTTTCTTTGATAATATTTAGCAAGACAAGGAAATTCTGTACTGGCTTGTTCTATAAACTCCTACTGCAGTGTCTTCGTGCACAACAGCAGTCATATGAAAGCTTCACACAGAGGGGGAGCAAGAAAGGGGCGTTTTATTCAGTTGATCCATTGTGAGAGCCTGTGCCATGAGAGAAAACTTTCTTCTTCAGCTGGTGATGTGGTTGGTCCTAGACCACGGGGCAGGGAGCCCTTCCTGTTTATAGCCTTGCATAAATAGTGAAAAGGAAATTTGTGTTCATACTTGCTCTATTGATAAGTATGATTTGAGTCATGCAGTGCTATTTCCTTCAGCATGTCTTAGGGCACAGAATTTGACAAGATTAACCGTGATTCATTAAGTACATTTTCCAGAATGAGCTTTTTTTTTAAAAAAAAAATTGTTTTCATTAAATTTGGGGGCAATGAAGGTGGTGAAGGACCTAGAAAGCAAGTCTCATGAGGAGAGGTTGAGGGAACGGGGTTGTTTAGCCTGGAGAAAAGGACGCTGAGGGGAGTTCTTATCGCTCTCTACAACTACCTGAAAGGAGGTTGTAGCAAGGTGGGTGTTGGTCTCTTCTCCCGAGTTACTAGCAATAGAACAAGAGGAAATGGCTTTGAGCTGCACCAGGGGAGGTTTAGATTGGGTATTAGGAAAAATTTCTTCACTGAAAGAGTGGTCAGGCACTGGAACAGGCTGCCCAGAGAGGTGGTGGAGTCGCCATTCCTGGAGGTATGTAAAAGACCTGTAGACATGGCACTTCAGGGCATGGTTTAGGAGACATGGTAGTGTTGGGTTGACGGTTGGACTTGATGATCCTAGATGTCTTTTCCAACCTTAATGATTCTATGATTCTATGATTCTATTGTTAGCAAAAAAGTATGTAATACACATGACTGGCTACCCTTAATGTGTCTCCTACTTTTCTAAACTTCTGTTGTCTTTCCAGCTTCTCTTACTCAATTATTACATGTGTTTAGTCCTTTCTTTTCTCTGAAGAATCCCTTTTCCTCCAGCTGTTTAAAAGTTATTATTGAATCTCCTTATTTCTATAAGGTCATTATGCTGGGATGCTGAAAGTTGAAAGCACTCTTCAAGGAAAGAGCATATTGCTATATTTCATTTTCTATCCTTTCTTTGTATGTCCTAGTTTACAAATTCTACATCCCACTGAGCTTCTCACCAGCTGTTTAGATCTTCTGCTTTCTTTTCTTCTAGGACATTGCACAACTAATTAAAAACTGTCAAACTAGTAAATGTTCAAAAACAATTGTTGGATTGAATGAACTTGATATTTTAAGTAGTTCCCATGCTTCCACTTGCCCAGCAACTATGTCTACTTGCTGAAGGAATTTCATAAAATAACACGAAAGAGGTTATCATTTTGGTTGCTATATTTTACTTCTATTTTCCAGTCCCTTCCTCAGTGTTGTATGTTCTTCAGTTCCTACCAATAAAAACAGAGCTATGAACTTTCTAAGTAATGAAACATACAAATACGGTCTCAAAGCATGCAGCTTAAAATTTTGTGCAGACAAAAGTGGATCTGATTACAATTTGTTTTATCTGAACTGATTTTGGAAGCCACTGTTTTCATCCATTTTAAAGCACCATTTTACAGTGACTCTTAATTTCACCTCAGTAAAATAGAAATGCTAGCTTCAAAGATATCTACAGAGTGATAGCATCAAGTACTGACTGCTACACTAATTATATGAACACCTGCCATGCAAACAGTTTTGGAGATCTTCACAATGATTTGGTGTTATATACCCTTCAACAATAAGAAGCAGAGTAAAAAATGTCTAAGGACATTTATTTCTTAGGAAAATAGCAAAGTTTTTGTATAAGGGTACTCTCATTCAAAGAAGAATTGTAAATATACTTGAAAGAAGTTACCTGCGACACTTTCGTAAATGAAAAGCTGCTCTGAGTCAGAGCTTTAGTTCATCTGATGGCCTAGGAAATATTTATTCTGAATTGATCAGCAAGTGGGGTCACCGGTACTTTAAGAAAGATTTGGGAATGAGGGGTAATCAGCCTGGCAAAAGTAGTTTTTATGGAGGAAATATCTTGTGTGCATTTCTGTATTTTAGTCCTTTAATTCCAGCTCAGTTGATCAATCTATAAAGCCCTGTAATGTTGTCCTTTATTTATTGGGGGGAAAAAAACCAGCCAAATAAAAAAACAGGTTCTGGTGAAACCTTCAACTTTCTTTAATAAAGAGAAAGGTATGCCTTGGTAGTAATCAAAGATGTAGCTCATTACTCAGCCACAAGTATTTAGATTACAACATTTTAGATCAATATATAATATATTAATAAATAAAATAAATATATTTTATCAATAGATAAAATAATCATGAGGACACTGGAGCATAGTTGTGCAGGTCAACATTGATAGCAGCTAAGCTTTTGTGAAACTTGCAATGTGAATTGCTTATCATTGGGATGATCCCTGCATAGCTGATGGCATAGCAAGCAGAGGCTCCAGTGACAGTCAGAAACCGAACTTGAAAGTATACCCTTCAGCATTGCCCTTTCCTGGCATTGTTTTTCTCTGCTACTAATAATGGTCATATTGTCAATTCAGTCAGTTCAGTGTGTTTTCATGGATCACACATGATTCAACACATGGCAAATCTCTTCTGCTGCCATCCATGTCTATAGTGTCTTCCTCTCACAAGTTATATATTGCACTTACCAGTCTCCAAAAGCTTTGTACCAAACCAGCTTCCTGGGAATTAAGAGCAGCAAATATTGACTCATTCTTTTGAGAAGACTGGCAAAATCCTCTTTCTTACAGAGTGACTTGCTGACCCTTGACGTCAGAGCAATGCATAAAAGTGATGGTAAACTGAATTGATTTGTGAAACAACCAGTTCCATCACATTGCTGCAGCAGATTTGAACAGAACAAAAACTATTATCTTTCAGATAGACAGCCAGGACATTTTTACCACAGCATGGGATTTTATTCATCTGGCTTCACCAAGAGAGATGAAAAGAGATACCTAAAATTTAAATGTTTACAGTAGTATTACAGTGTTAAGAAGCAGTGTGAGAGAAAGGATCTAAAGATAAAATATATTTGGAAAACTGAGAGGATGGTTCATCTCTTTTCAAGAGACATGAGACTGGGTTTACACAAGAGAAAAATGAAAGGCAATTTGCTAAGATACCAGAGAAACCTATGGTGCCAATGCATTTCGAGTGCAATGTGCAGTTCTGGTCTTCACATCACTAAAAATTATGTAGCAGGACCAAAAAATGCAGAGTAACAAGTAAAATCAGAGGTATGAAACAGCTTTCATATGAGGAATTACTAAAAAAATAGGTGTCGCTTCCTAGAAGGACAGCTAAAGCCATATGTGGCAATGATCTGCAAAACTGTGCATAAAAGGGAAAAAAAGATAATGGTTATTCATTATCTCTTCCAGTATAGGACACATGAGGACAAAGCGAAAAAAAAACAAGCAGCAAGTTCAAGCCAACATCCAAAAGGAAGTGACTTCTTTGCACGGGGTGGAGATCAGCTGTGGAACTCCTTGCCACAGTTTTTAAAGCAGTATTTGTCCAAAATGATGGGGAAAATCCACAAAGAAACATCAAAAAAAAGAGCATTGTCATCCTTTCAGGAAGTCTTATATGCATGACTTGTTGGAGGCTGTTCTTCTAGCAGTGTCCAGGCATTTGTCACTGCCTACCATTGGAGACAGGACTCATACTCTCTGGAGCAGGCTCCCCAGGGAGGCAGTCATGGCACCAGGCCTGATGCTATTCAGGAAGCACTTGGACAATGCCCTCAGAGATATGGTGTGAATTTGCGGTTGTCTTGGGCAGGGACAGGACCTGGACTTGATGATCCTTGTGGGTCCCTTCCAACTCAGGACACTCTATGATTCTATGATTCATAAAAGATAGACTAGTTGTTTCACCCAGCATGGTCACGCCTACTTTCTTTTGTTGAATTGCAGAAGTAATTATGAGTAACTGAATCTTTATTCATATTATTTACACTTCAAGTATACTTATACACTATACACATTTTGTATGTAAATTCTACATCAGTATAGGGAAAGGATAATGCTCCAAAGCTGAACAGCAGTCTTCTCCATGTGACAAGGGTAGTTTAGTTACATTCAAGAATATTTCATAGTTTCATTAAGTCAGTGGGATCATTTCTGTATAAAATGGGTGGAAGCAAAATGTAAAGTTACTAAAAATATTGAAAAAGACAACCCTTCTCAAAAAAAAAGTCACAGCAGTCAAATATATTGTTACTAATTTAGTAGACTGGCAATAGGAGAGCTTCCTAATATATATATAAATGTCATCATTGAATGCCTAGCAATGTTGAAAAGGCAGAAAGAGCCTGTTGTCAATGAAGCAGGAAAATGCCAAACTTGATTTAAAGCAACTGGTCAAAAACCGGTTGTGTGAAAACAAATTATTACTAAACAGTTTAAAAAATATTACAGCCTACACCCCACACTTGATTAGAAGGGTATTAATCAGAATGAAGGATGTCATTTTTTTTCCATACGAATATTTATCTCTGTGCTTAGTAACAGATTCAAATGAGATGGAGATATAAAAACCTAATTTATTTAGCGTATTTATATCTTTAGATGTTATAGAATAGACTTTGTCTTCAATTACCTTCACAATTACTGATATGTACTTCTCTACTAACTGTTTAAAAAACCCTAAGGCTGCCCAAAACCAGTGTGTAATGTTCTTCACTTCAGTCAATGAACTTTAACAGAAACCACTACATTTTAACTGAATTTTTGTTTATCTCCAGCAGCACATTTTAATGAAATCAATACATTCTTGCTGAAAGCCTCATGAATCCATTGGAAAGAATACATTTTTACTGAAACCAATATACAGTTTTATAATGTCTGTATGTTTTAGTGAAAGCATAGCAATACATTTTAGCTGAAACCAATATATTTCTCAAGGGCTGATACCAAAGAAACCTTATTTTACAGTGAAACCAATGCATTCTTACTGAAACTAATATTCTATATTCCTGAGCCAACACTGTCAGGCTAAATGAAAGCTATGTTTTATTTTAGTGAAGAAATTACATACTTTCAAGATTATCTTAAAACAAGGAGTTTTGCAAAGCTTAGATTTTAGTATGTGCATAAAATAAGAAGCAGATCATAAGAAGTCATTCCTAGATAGATCTATCTCCTTGGTTTTACATTTTATGTAGTCTTGCAACATATATGCATTCTATCAAATGAGTAATGATATAGATAAGAGTTTATTTTCCTTCTCAATAGACTTTCACTAAATCTTTTTTTCCACTTTATATGCAAACTGACTTAGAATACGTCAGCATTATGGGTGATTTACACTTCAGAGCAGAGGAGGAGAACAGTGGTTAATGATTTTATTGTAGACTAGATGTGATTTATTATGCAAAAAATTTCGTAAAGATTGCTTTCAGTATGTCACTTTTGGTATTTTTTCTTGATATTTTGACTAAGGATGTGCTGATCTGCATTACTTAGAAATATTTTGAGTAGTCTGGTACATGTAGCTAATGATTTGTGATCCTTCTAAGTGTTTTAATCGATGCAATTAATGTGAATTAGAAGGCTCCATCTGAATTTCAATGGATCTAAAGAAATGCATAATCTGCTTAAAATTTAGATACAGTTTTTCTTTATCTTTTCAGTGTAAAGAGATAAAGTAGGCAGAGTAAGAAAACCAGCAATAGTGACTTTCAATAAAACTGTTTCAGCATTACATGATACAGAACAGAACCACAGGGCCATTAAACAAAAAGGAGCAATTTTATACAATTACTGTTCTCACCACAGGCACATCAAAATATTATTTTCTTTTAAACCAAATATAGCATAATTTCCTAATGAAAATCCAATTGTGATGAAAGATTAAAGGAATCTACCATAGCCCAGTAAACTAAAAAATGAGTTGTTTGACTGCAATGTGTTATGAGCTAGAATTCCTGATCCTAAATCTGATCCTTCACAAGCTGAATAAGGCAAAGGGTTACCCCAACTCCCATAGAAAATGTATTGAAATACTTCAGTGTTTATTAGATCAGAGCTGTAACTGATTTCCTTAAGATGACCTTGACTAAGGAAATATTAGGGCTTTTTCCATTTCAGTATCCATATCTGACACCACTGCTCATGGGTTCCTTGCTGAAACACCAAAGACATTAGCAAGCAACATGGAGCACTCCCAAATCATCAGCTCCAGTTCAGCATCCCTATCTGTGCAGATGGGATCCTGATATTTCAGGGACTAAGGAAAATATAGCCTAGCCATAGCAAAGTTTGCTTTGCCAAGCTTGCTGGTTTACAGAGCTGACCTACTTACAATTCTTATGGAAACAAAATGGACATTTTATCTCTGAAGCTATGCCTAATCACATCTTCAAAAATTTTCTTTCCCTACTAATGATGTTTGAAAAATAATGAATAAAATGTAAATGCAATGAAAAGTCAGAGGGAAAATGCAATATTGAGGAAATATATAGTCCAATTAAAATGATTAGCATAGAAAAGGGTAGTCTATATTCCTACTGCAGCTGCTCACTGAAAGGTTCTCTTCATGTACAATAGGTTGCCCTGGGGGTGACTGATCCACTTCCAGAAAGTATAATCATTGGCTTCCAAAGAATTTAAAAGACAAAGTGTAACAAGACCATGCACTATACTAGTATTGGATTTTACCTCTCCTCATTATTTAGAACCCTCTAGCAATTTTCCCTTAATAAGTTCCTATAATGCTTTGCTGGATTCCTTTTTTCTATACCATATTTTATTCTTCCAAATGAATATGGTCCACCCATCTTGACATGACTTCTACACCACCTCTTTCTAATTACTGCTCTTCATGTCCTACCATTTCTTGCAAGTATTATAGAATAAAAGCCATCCCTACACTTATTTTAGAGCCCTAGACAATGAGGAAGGACAGCATTAGTTGCTGAATTTCATCCTTTTCTATACCATTATTAAAATATACTTGATTTTGGAAAGGGATTAAAGTTTTGGACTTGAAGTATAATCTTAGTATAAATGACTATACACCAGATACTTAAATACAACTGAACTAAAACCAAAGCAGAAAAGAATTTCAGTACTACATTTGAATCTTGGGTATCAGTTGAAAGTTTTCATGATCACAGAAACAAGCAGGTTTTAAATTCATGGTTAATTTTAAAGGCATTTAATAGCAACCACAGGAAATTGAGAGTCTGTTTTCCGTAATTACAATAAGTGTGTTTTTAATATTAATGTTTTGTAGTGATGACTTCCAAACAAGCTTCAGAGTCTTGGCTGATAAAGCACAGGATATATAGAAATATTATGTATACTTCATGGATGTAATACAGAGAACATGATAAAGATCATTAATAGGATATATGGTTACAGCCTCTGTCCTCATTTTAAGAACCCCAACAAAACTGAAAAGGTATAGAAAACAAGTTGCAGGATCCATTTAGATCTTCAGTGACTTGCCTTTGGATTAGAGATTCAAGCATATTGTGCATAACAGGAAGATTAGAGGGGACTTGATCATGGTACTTAAAAGTCAGCTAAGGGAACAGATATATGGTAGGAAGTATCTTTCAAACCAAGAAGTGCGGAGATTCAAACGTGTGAAACTGATATTAAGCTTGTAAAGGAGGAGGAGGAGGAATATTCTAGTGAAATGAAATTAACAACTTAAACACTTAGTCTAGGAAACCAGTTCTGTGTGTTTTGAAGTCTTTCATCTGACACAAAAGATAGTTCCTCTAGCTTGACAGGGAGAATGGAAGTGCTAGAAATATTTCTGTCTTCAGATCTCAAGATACTTTACACAGAGTTCAGTTTAGCAGACATAGTGGTTTCTTTTGTTAATAAAAAGCAACACAGTTCCATAAAATATACTTGTTAAGAATTATAATCAAACACTATTAGGATTCAGAGAAGGAAACACTATAGAAGTATACTTAAGACATAGCTGGATGCAATGAAGCAGGAAGAAAACCCAGTATCCATGTTGCATTAAAATTAACATTTAACTTTGAACAGCTTTTTCGGTATTTACTTATAAGACAGTAATTAGATTTTTTTGTTGTTGCTTTTAAGTATGGCTGCCGCTTGGGACTATGATTCTGAAGTTAATAATAGAGAAAAAACAAACATAGAAATGCAGGAAACCTTTCCTACCTTGTTACAGATTATAATAGCTACAACCTTGGCTCCTTAACCATAAGTCTCTTTCAGACTCTGCTCCTATTCACAATATTTATTTACCTGCCATTAGTTACAATATCTTCACCCTTTGATGCTCACAATGATTCTTCTCCTGAAGACCAATTACTTTTAAGAGACAGAAGTTTCACCTGTCTTCTCTCTTCTGTTTTTTCCTTCCACTAACTGTTACAGCATTCTTATCCAAAGGAAAATATACTTTATTCGTACATAGTTCATGCCTAGTTCAAAGCTAAAGGAAAGATCTCCTGGGAGAAACTAGAGACCAATAAGAGCAAAAAGAACACCAACAACTATAATCATCTTTATAAAGAAGAGATCCCTTCAGGTTGTCCTCTTCTATGTAGCCAATATCACAGTCCTTTCTTACATCAATTGCCATATTTATCCCACTGGTAGCCTCTAAACCAGTATCCCCATTTGTTTCTGCCCCCAAAAATGCTTTCCTAGCTGATGAGTAGTCAGGAATGACACTCTCCCAGAACAGTAGCTCCCAAAATCTTAGTTAAGTAATATAGCACATCACTAAGTAATATCACTGCTGCTAGGTTGCTTTGCAGACATTAGATTCAAGGCAAAGATCATGTGACACAAAATGTGTGGATAACAGAAATAAAGGAAACAGTGGTATCTCAGAGGCACTTGTGAAAGCTTTTTGTAAATACAGGTTATTAGCCTGGGCTTGAATGGATAAATACATTGTGCGGTTATGACTGACTGAAGTCATATAAAGAAAACTAATGCCACATGTTAGGAAACCCTGTTTTCAGCTTACCAAACACGCAAAAAAACCACTGGTCGTAAGTCCTTCCTTTATGAAGCATGTAGATTTGACAGTTAACTGCCAGAGAAAAAAAATTAGCATGGGTAAATCTGAAACTACCTTAATCACTGCAAACACACAGTTTGAGATCTAAATGAACTACTACCTTTAATAACGATGCACTGAGCTTTATTAAAAATGCCGAATATTTCATATCCCACAGAGTCCTTTCTCCTGAAGTACTAGCACTGTAAAGGCTATCTCCTCCTAATGGAAAAATTGCTTCAAATACTCAGCATGTTCACTTGGGGATGCTCATGTAAAAATATGTCTAAAGTTACTCTGAACAGTCTTTGTCAGTAATTAAAATCTCTATTAAAGGTTAAAGGTAACTCCCCTTAAAAACAGTGAAAATATTTGCATAATTTCAGAAAGTCCTGTATCCAGCTACAAGTGATTTACATTATCTTCTTCCTCTTAATTTCTGATGGATGCTCCACATTAAAAAAAAAGGCACATGGCTTTGTGCCCCATGCGGTATATTGAGACTTCTCTGACATTTCCTGTTCACAGAAATTGTCCGCAGTTGAAATACACTTTTCAGTTATTTGGTCCCTGTATAATGTCATCAGTGCGCATCTAAGGCTCAGAAAATTTTGCTAGCTGGCAAAGCCTGGTGACAAACAAATCAATGGTTTTCATTTTGCTGCTGGCATGCCTGACAGGGTACGTGACTATCAGATGTCAGATTCATTTTTAGGCTGGATTTATTGATCAAGTCTATCCAGAATATTTAAAGCCTTCCCTTGTGTTCTGAAGTATATAGAAAATGTCTTGCTGCTCAAGGTTCCACGGATCCCGAGTTATTCATTTTTACTTATCATTAGTGTCGTTACTGGCTGCTGTATGGTAATCAAGTCTTTTATTCCTTTCAGCCAACTTCTGTCAAATATCCTTTCTCATACCTATACATATTAAATATTCTCACACAGGGTTGGTAGAATGTTCTGAACAAGGTAATCGTGGTTACTGTTAATAATCATCTTGTACAGACCTTTCTGATATGTCCTGAAGAACTAAGAGTATTGTTCTAACAAAGGAATGCACTGACAATCCTTGATTTGCTCCATTCCATGTTCACTCAGAGGTTTTGTTCAGGATAAAATTTTATGCTTTTTCTCACTCGAGAATAAAATCTGGAATGCTTTTGACATCCCAGCCCTCTGGCGTTTCCATTTTATGTCAGATGTGTTGCCTACCCAATTCTGTTATTCTTTAAATACATGGTAAGCTGCGGTGTGTCAGTCAGTCCCACAACAAATCACTTGTTTGTCATGGGATTTCATGAAAAGATCTAAGCCTATAGCAACAATCTGTATCTTTTATGCTTTACCTGCTTGACTTGGTATTTCACAAAACAATCTAAATTTCCAGTATCTGGCTCTGCTCCTGCAACCTGTACTTAATCAATAGGACCCTGAAGAACAACATGTATCATATGATATATCAATCCACTTGTGCTCATGTGTGGCCTGGGATTTGCCCGGGTCAGCGCATCACTTCTTCACAAGAGTTAGGGATGGCATTTAGGCACATGGGGTCTCTGCCTTTAGCATACTGTGTGCATGTCCTTACTGCTCTGTAACTTACTGCTGTCTCGATGGTCTCTGACAAAGATGAATTCAAACGCTTCTGTGGCCTGATTTATTTCCAGGAGCACACACAGGTCTGCTGCGAGTGGAGTGCTCATACAGACTGTCTGTGAAACAGAAGAACTGGGTCATTCCTTATTCTCAGCTAGAACGAAATCAGGTTTCAAAATTTTGAAATCCTTCAGAAAACAGAGGGGTTTACTTTCTTTACACACCTCTAGGTTTTGCCAAACATTTGTATGAGTAAAATTTGGTTTTCTGACTCTTCACAGAAAACAAATAATATGTACCATGACAAAGCAGATTCTGTGTTAGATTCACATGAATGCTTATAGAGTAAGTAGTGCAGTTAACTTGTCTTCAGTCTTCATTTTAATTCTCCCATTAGAATTTGAAAAACGAATAGTTATAATAGCTAGAAAAAAGACTATTCTGAGTTGCAGTCCAGCTCTGTGATGGCTCTGTTATGGTTGTGTACCTTGCCCTGTATTAGGAACTGAAGTCAAGGAAGTGGAAGTGGAAAGTCATCTGTGGAAGTGGAAAATATTGAATCCATTTGGAAGCATCAGCAGCAAACAAAATCTACCGCTCACTTGTATGTGAGATACTGAAAGAAGTGAGCAATTTCCCCACTTTCTTCTCCATCTATCCACTAACTCACCTGTGAAAGGAAGGATATATTAGGTGAACTAATATTTGTGTGGCCTTGATGCCACCCAAAAGAGGTTATGCAGCTTTCAGACTACTCAGAGTGCAAATAGAGTAATATTGCATTCACCTTGTGTATGTTACATATTTTTATTGTTCATGTGGATATGCTAAGGTTTTCTGGGTGACAGTTTCAGAGCTAGGCACACTCTGTGCTTTTTGGATGATTCCTTTGGAAGCTGCCTCGATGCACAGGATTCATCCCCAGTGAAAAGCACCCATCCTGAGAATGCTTATTCCAGTCATAACTCTCCGGTTCACAATGACATTGTTTGCTGAAGCCATCGACAATGGAAAAATCTTTGTTCAAACCTCATGTTGTCCTTCATGTTTCCTATTCATTGTTGAAGAATTATTTTCCCTAAAAGTCATAAATGTTCGGATTCCCCACAGTGCAGTTTTGTTGCACAAACAAAAAGACATAAACTTTTGTCTGACTGACCCTGCTAAAAGAATTACCAGCAAATGAAAAATCTGTAAGAAAAATGAAAAACAAGAATTGCAACTTTGCCCTGTGACTACCAACGCTATCTATATGCAGTCATATATGTGTATATATCCACATAAACACGTACATGTATCCATACATAAATGTACATGTATCTACATATATAGAGGAACATAGACTGAAGGTAAGTGTCTAAGAATCAGATATTCTTCTTAACATCATGAGGGGGCAATGTAAAAACATTTTGAGTATATAACATCTCTATGATACTGCCTCCCAGTGCCCAGATTTATTTATCTGAGTTACTGGGCCTGTTCTGCTATGCTATGACAAAAATGCAGGAAAAAAATATATGTAAAGGTATGGGGTCTGATGGTTTTTAAATGCTTATTTTTTCTGAGTTTATAAAACTATTTAGAATACAGTAATAATATTAATTTAATGCATAAATTATATTAGGTTATATAATGAAAATAGTAATTGTTTTTTCTTTTTCTTTTGAAAGTATAATTTATTTATTTTATCAAAGAGAAGCAATATATTGACATACAGCATTATACTTAGGACTAAAAAAAAGCCACTTAACTTTTTTACCAAACGGACAGTTTATGTGTGTCCTGTGTACTATATTATATGTGTATGTATTATACTGTATCTTTATTTCAGTTTTCTGCCAGATCTATATTCAAATTGTCTCTGAATTTGTTTTTTATTCTCTACTTCATTTTTCTATTTTGCGTTCTCACTAAATTTATTCATATGGCTCCTTGTCCATTTTGATTTTTTAGCCTCTCTTTATTGAAATGAGAGCCAAGTGATAAACTCTGAGCTGTAATTTTGAAACTATTATGCTGAAAGGAGCTTGAAATTGGATAGAATTAGCTTATTCATTCAGCATTGCAAAAGGACAAATACTAGTAATTCCAGAGCACTTCCAATTTCCATTTACTTCAGAGCAAATTTCACATATTCAGCATGTGCCCAGTACTAGAGTTGCTTGGGAACTTCCCTGGAAAACATTTTCCTGGTCTGTGAGCAAAGTCATTGCTATTCAGACCTGAAAAAGAATTGCTGTAATGATTGCAACTGCACAAATGAAGAAATGGGCTGCATTAGCCTATGACTGATGAGCAGATGGAAACTGGACTGGAAGCCTAGAATTACTATTTTTATTATATAGCCTAAACTAATTTATGCATTAAAATTATGCTTGTATAGACCTCTTGATGTACAGTTTTATACAAGCCATATGCAGTATTGTATAGAGGAGAATGTGCAGGCTGCTAAGCATCCAAACAGAGCAATAATGATACATGATATTAACTGAACACATGGTTCGACTAGTGCCTGGAGCCTGGGAGTATGCCTAGCTTATAGGTAGAATAACTAATCAGTTTAAAAGTTCAGGAAATCTATCAATAAAAGAACTCATGTCGTAAATATGTATGTAAAGAACTGATAAAACTCATGCCAAGGGAGACCTGTAGCTTTCATTCTGGCATTTCAAGCTGCTGGAAAGTTCAACCATGCTGAGTGTAACTTGGTCTCCTGTACAGAGTGTTCTCATTACCTACAATATAGTCCAGGTTAAGAAACTCACAGTTTGTATGTCCTCTCAGTTTAGACACAATTCTAGTTTCACAGTGTGGCAACTATTAATAAAAGCCAACCTTTTCATGGTAAACAAGATTTTATAAATTAGGAGGTTCCTTTAAAATTATAGTTCAGCCTGAGTGGCTAAGTTCCTTTTCAGACCCCTAAATAAATGAACAGGTGTTCAGAATTAACACACTGCAAGTTAACATCATCATGCTTGTTAGAAGTCAGGAAATCTGAAAACAGAATATTTTTCTTTATGTCTAAATTAGGAAACAGGATCCCAACTTTTTCAGGAGAGATTGCAAACATCTTTCTTGTACCTTTATTAACCCTTAGAGTTCTTAACTTCTTCTTTCCAGAGATACCCTCACTTTTGCATGTATATTCTCTTCCTTTACTCTTCGTTCTGCAGTTGGATGTTAGTAATGCTTATAAGCCACACTGTAACAATCAGATTTACTCTGCTATTGTAAATGTTCTTATTAAAATAGAGAGATTTTATGCATGCACAGAACCTTTTCAAATGACTATTCACAGGGTCTTTATGGTGCTCCAAGTTCAATGAGGCTGCTTTTCCAGTATTTTGAATATGACAAACATGTAGACAATGATTACTTAATTTGATGAAGAATTCTTTCAAAACAGCTCTCTAAATATTTTAAATGAACTTTTAATTTCTTTGTGATCTTCAGAAAGATTTCTTGAAGAGCTGCACAGGTACAGACCAATGGTGACATCAAGTGGTGATTTACATTTTTACTGTATTTGAGAATAATCACAGTGGCAATGTAAAAACAGATTTCCTCAGAGTTTTTTCTCTGGTGATAAAATCCTCTCTCAGATTACTTCTATCTACATCTGGTTACTGAGTAAGGGATAAAACTGGCAGAGGGATTTTCCTGATTTTTTTTTTTACTTTCTGCTCTTTCTGTAGTGCTTTCTATTTTCTGTTCTGCACGACCCATTGGAAAATGCTAAATACCACCCAGCTTGAAGAATGACTTCATATGCTTCCAAAGATTACAGGATATGTTCTGCTGAGGTCATCACTGCTATGCCAAATGTCATAACCAGAGATTATCCTGGATAAACTAAAATCTGGTATTCAGCTGTGTATTTTACTTCTGATATGTGAAAGTATCTCCTTCCCCTGATTCAGGTTCTTAATCACCCTGCAGCAGTTCATTAGGAAGTGCAAGTGTGATATAAAACCTATATCAGCCTATTTTGATCACTTGCTGTGTCAAAATTATATTATATTTAGGATTAAAAGGACCATATACGCTCCAGAGTTCTCATTTAATTAAGTTCAGAATTGTCAGGACTTCTGCATTTTCTGCAGACTCCAGCAATATACTACTCCTCAGTAAGTACTAAAAGGACACCCTATTTCTTTCTAATTTGATCCAATATCAAATACTAATCTTGAATCTTGCCAGTCTAGAAACTACATCAAGTGCTGTTTTCATTGGTCTTGCTAGTTCTTATCAGCAAATGATGAACTGTGTTACCACAAAGTCTCCGCATTGAAACAAGTAAAATATTTTTCAGGTGTTTCAATGTTGTAAGTAGCAAATTGGATTCTGTCAGTGGTCATAGGGCATGGAAAGAAATAGCAGTCAGAGCCTACAAAGACAGGAGTATAGTGATTGCATAGTTTAGGCTTCAGGAGCCTCCCTCCTCTACAGGTGACCTGCCCAACCTTTTCTTACAGAGCAGATGTGATTCAGTGCCCCTCTGCATCCTCCCAATAGCTCCCTTCTCAAGAGCCTACCCTTACGGCAGCATGGCATTACTGGCTACATTTTTTTTCCCTTTAAAACTTCAAAAAGAATCACAGTGCTGTCTATCTAATCCTTGGGAATTCATACTGCTCTGCATAATTAGGCTTGAAATCAGCTACAGCACTAAGCATCTCCATCTGTAATCATCTTTTGGAAAGAACATAGTACAAATAGTTGCAGCAAAGGGTAATTATTAAAACAAAATTCCAGGTTTTGTTTTGCGTTTTTGGTTTTTGTTTGTTTGTTTGTTTGTTTTTTAACTCAGACCAGACTGCTAAGAAGCTTCCACTGTTAGGATGTCAGTCTGATCGTGAAAATGCATATAGAAATGCTCCTTTAAGCAATATGCATGACAGTCGCAGAGATTCCTTTTGTAGCTTGAGCTGCAAATTAGTCACCTGCTTGCAAAAGAGAGTTAGAGCCCAGTTTCTCCAGTGCCCATGCACCAGACAAAATCTTTTCTAAGGAGAAAATTGCCCTTTGTCAAAGAACAAGAACTGTGGGTCTCAGCAGGAGCTGTGAGAAGGAAGAAACATAGTCATTTATGCTCCTATGCTTATGCACAGGAGCTGATCAAGCCACAAGGAGCAGTCCCAGTCTTCACTGATGATTACAACACTGGGTAATGTGGCCTTGAGACACGTCCAGTGACATCCAACACAGTCAGTTGACCAGTACAATAATACCTACATTCTCTATTTTGCTTTCTTTGCGTTTTAGTATCATAGCAACTTGAGATGGAAATGAATGCTGTATAAAGCTGATTAACAGACCAAATAAAGTACTTTTTTCACAATGTTCCTGGAAAAAACTAACTGAAGAGGTATATAAAAGTGATGAGAAAGCATAAAATTCTCTGTGGAAGGTTTAGAAGATTTTTACTAGCTCATGACTAAATGCTATGGAAACACCTGGTCAAATTTATCTCAGGAGGATTAGAAGTTAGAGTCCACAATGCCCTGAGGTAAAGTGCAACTCCTGTTGCCTTAAATGCTACAAATCTGTTCTTTATTCTAGACTGAATACCCTTTATCCTAGTTTTCAGCTTCCCTCTAAAGAACTTCATTACATCTTTTTCCACTGTATTAAATAGCCATCTGCCAGCCAGAATCTATTCCCATATACCTACCTGGGGACAATGGCAAAGCTGGTTTTATCCTTCTCTTGAGTACATATTTGAGGCTAAGCTTTATCAGCTTGTTTTCACAAGGCAGGTTTTTCATACCTCAGTTCATTCTTCACTCCCAGTTAATCTTTCATCAAAATTAACTGTCTGTTCTCAAAGTATGTGCATTCCTTTTTCCCTGAGAAAAATATTTTCTAAACATTTCCAGCAATAAAAATTAATGGGAGACAATGGGGCAATTGTAATCAGAATCAATTATTACAGAATGTCTTTCATTAAGAGAAGACATAGCATAGAGCTGCAGCCTGGAGGAACTGAATTTCAAAGCAAAAGCATTTGTTATGTTCCACCAAGCTTGCTGACCTGCAACAGGCTTAAACCTCAGCAAAGGGCAGTTTCTTTTGCTTTAAATGGTGGAATATTTGGCCTGTTTCAGTGTCTGGCTAGTCTGTGACTGGTGTCTATCTAAAACAGTAGTGTGGAGTTCCATTTTTGTTGCCCGTGAAATTCTCCTCCAGGCTGAATCTGTTGTAGTGATATATTTGCAGGTCTGACCATCAGAGCATTAGATCCCTGGGACAACTAGCAAAGCCTTATGATATTCTCTGCAGCTAGTGGAGCATGAAGAGGAGGGTGTTTCTAGCAGGGTTACAGTCAGATGGTTAAAAGCCATCTAGCATCACCTCCAAAATCCTGTTTATAGTATTACATCCAGGGGAGATTCCCCTGGAAGCAAGGGAAGATACCTGATATCCCAGTGCCAAACATCCAACCCTTCATTACCTCTTTTGGTGAATAATAGAAAATGAAAATGAACTGATAGAATAAGTTTATCTCATGCAAAAGAGCAGCCCAAAATTCATGTACCATTTAAGGCCTATCTCAAAGTTAAAGATGGGACTTAATACACAAACCCTCCTTTGCACATTTTCTTTTACCACTGTGAATAATTCACCAAAGAGAGTATATGAGTCTTAGACAAAAATAACCCTCACACTATAAATCTTGGCTTTGTGTCACCTTTATGAGGAAATGGTCTTTTGTCAAAGCAGTGGTTCCAGGCATGAAGAATCCACTCTCTCAGAAGAGGAAGCACAAAAAAACATAAGTGCTTGGTGACATCTAAATGTACAATGGCCAAATTTACATAGAAAAAAAAGAGTAAGAGGCATTCAACAAAGCACATGACCTTTCATTAGCCACCCAGAGAGGCTTTCTGTGGCATTCAATGTGATGTGAAAGGGCACCACGATAAACGGAGTCCTAGAGATACAGCCCTGTCTGTCCTAATTATAAAGACCTTGACACATTACCAGGAGGAGCAAGAAAGCAGAAGCAAACATGAGCAAGATCAACTCCTTCATATGATATTATTTTAAATATTCCTGCAAAATCTTAAAAAGTGATTTTGCAAAGTACAACCAGACAATTTTGTGACATTTTTAAAGTATGTCTTTTCAGACATATTTAATACACAGATGTTTATATATATATTTCTATATTTAACTCTCTGGTACTTCTTTTAACTCTCTGGACACTTCTTTTTTTTACCTGGCTTTTCTAATAACCTTGCCTCTGATTTTCTTAACATCAGTTGTAGACCTTGTTAGAGCTGCTGAACATATCAGAGTAGCATTGGAACTTATTTTTTTAAGATATGCTGGTAGTGATATATCATCCTTATTAGAATAGACCTTCTGATACTGAGTTGAAATCTTCCTTGATACTCTGGAGAGTTAAATGTTACAGGGGCCAGTACCATAGGAGGTTGTTTAAAGACAATAACTTTAAATAATGCACCAAGAGCAGCAAAATTGTTAATATAGGACCACATGATGATACCCTTGTTTGTACTGAATAGGACCCAGCTCCCCAAACACTGCTTGTTAACTAAGGCACAAGATGAATGAAGGTTACTGAACTGGGTTTTAAGTAACCAGTCCTTCGTTTGGGTTTTATGTTTAAGTTGCACATCTTTTTGTTTTTATTTCTTTCCACAAGAGGGCAATAGTGAACTACAAATATATCATTCTCCTTCATCGAGAGCGTTACGCTCATAAAATGACTTCTTTTGAATGAACCAGATGTCACACTACAATAAATCAAAATTACCCTCTGAAATCTAAAAAAAACCCTACCTCTGTAATAAAATATTGCAACCAGAAAGAAGCACTACATATAAAGGAAAAGTTTTCAGCGTGGTTCCAGCTGAGATGCTAGAAATTATAGTTACATCAGTGACTAAAGGGCTTTACTCACATGTCTACCAACAGAGGACTTCTGTCATCATTTATTCTGTGCTGCGTGTCAGGTTTCAGTTGTTTAATTCTCACCATTACCTAATCCTCCCGTTTAGATTTTTATTTATCTGATGCAAGATTTTAATTTATTCCATCTATGTATTTTCCCTATCAATTTCAGTAGCCCTTTTTTCATCTTTTTTTTTTTCTTGTCTCAGTGTAAGTATTTACTACATCTTTTATGGATCTTATGCATGCCTTTAACAACTGACTTGGGAGGAAGTACATGTGTGTGTATGTCTCTCCATGAAAAAGAATGAGAAATTTGAAAGGGTAACTTTCTTTTTATTTTTTTTTATCACTAGCAAAGGCAGGAAACCTATTCCCACTTAGATCTGTTACCATGTATTTAACAATTAACAGGTTACTCCTGGAGTCTAGAGAAACTATTTAAATCAAAGGGCAATTTTTTATTTCAAGTTACTTCCAGGGACTGATTAGATGGATTTTAAGCCCTTGAGTAATGCTAACCTAATTCTGCATAATTCATTTTATTTCTTTTACGCTTATTGTTGTAGTAAATACCATTATAACTGGGATTATCCATACCTTTGATTTATATTCTTTGAAAATAAATGAGTCCTGGAATTTGAAACAAAAATTATAAGAATTTGCAATTAGCCAAACTCATTCAAACTCTGAGAATTCTGTACCTTGAAATACACATATTAAGTGTTATATAAGGTAACTCCCTGTGGGCATCAGTAAATTTATGAGAAACTATATGGGAAAAATACTGAAAGGGGAAAAATGAATGGACTACTCTATAAACTAAGGGAAATAGTTTAAGAACTAGAAGTAGGCAATTCTTGAGTAAATCTTGAGTAATGTATTTGATACATTGCTTTTGCTTGAAATTTCATCTACCTTAAACAAAACCTTAGTCTTATACTGTAGTTTCCAAAGAAATTCCTGAAAATTCATATCGATCTCATGGTTCAGCAGAACAGAACTTAATTTATAAAGTAGATCAGAAACACTTGGCCCACAAACAAACAAACAAAGTTGGCCCACTTTTTCTCCTGCTATACCCCATCAAGCACTTCTGTGCATTAGAAACCTGGAGATTTTAGTGCTTTACTTCATTTTTATCACAGAAAGAGAAATTTTCAGTCAAAAGAAGCATAGCAACTTTGGGTACATGCATGAATGTTTCTGTGGTTTCCACTATCTCGGGATGACCTTTTGCTTATGACAAAGGGCAATAAAGGAAAGCACACAGCTGTAGTCTGTAGTCTTCAATTCACTGTCCACACGAGGTAAGCAACATGATTTCCACCACAGTTAGTTCTCCGTTGCATGGAAAAGCAAGCAGCTAACCCTAGACTATGAAATATTACAGAAAACCCTGGCCAAAATACCTCGCACTGGAATACAGCCTAGTCAAAAAGACTGTGCCAGAGAGGAGACTTGGGAACAAGCTAATCTAAATACAGTTCCTATAGGACACTAAAGCATCATCTGGAATCAATGCCTTTCAGCTTTGATTCAAAAATATTCAGTTTAACCTCTTTCAAAGACAATAAAATCCCAAAAGCAATAGATGTGTTTTACAAGAGAACATTCACTGATTAATAAAAGTATTTATTCAAAGCACTACCAAAGGTAAAAAGCCTTTAAAGTTTAAACTTTTTTAAACTGTATGCAGTGTGTGGAGAGTTCTATTCACAGTTTAATGATTAAAGTAACAAATTTTGTGTTAAAGGTAAGATCTGAACAGATGTGATACACATGGAGAACAAAGCATGCGCTCACAAGAATCACAGATCATCATCTTTTTGGGGACAAAATGAATATAATGAGAATTTAATATTAAATCAATAGCATGATTTAAGTTACAATTGCATTAAAATAAATTCAGTCTGTTATGCCATGTGTTGTGTGGCATGATGATATGATATAGATCCAGCAGACTTTTCATATGGATAAAGATCACAACCATAGAATATATTAAAACAATTTTTTAAAAAATTCATTATAATATTTTCTGTGGCTTTATTTTTCTTCATCTTGCTGGTACTTTCTTCTGTAGATTGATGAGTAATACACTAAATTAAGCAAAATGTTTGGCTGGTTAATTTTTTCCCCAAAACATGTACTGTTTCCTATTTTCTTAGAAAACTTGGACTAAAAACTGCCATTTGAAAGAGATCATAGGTGTATACACCTGAAATTATACAGCTTCCATTTGATCTCAGTGACACTGAAGCTGGGCTAACTTCAGGGAAACTAGTGTTTTTCTACATTGTTAGTATCTCTGCACTTTTCCTAATGTACTCTTCATCTGTGTGTGCAGTCAAATTTAGAAGAGAAATGTCACCTGGATTAGAAAAGGGCTGATCTCAGATTCTGACATCGGACAAGAACTTTCATTTAAAAATATCAGCAAAAAGAGATAACTAAAGTTTTATAAGGACGATAGAGGACACTTGCAAGGTCATGTGTGTTATCTGCAATTTCTGGCTGTCGAAAAGTTGTGACATAACAGATACTTATAAAATATGTTGGAATGAAAAAATCTGTTTGAGCTCTGTCATACCCGTGCATAATTTCTACAGGATGACTAAATTATGCAGTTACAGAACTGGAGAAATGGTATGTCTCTTGGAGGAATTCATGACAGGGAATGAAATATTTCAGGTGGGAGAAAGGCCCCTACAATAGAATCAGCCATTAAGTTACATAGGAAGTGGGCATATTATCTGTTGAACTACCTCAACAATACTATAATACAGTATCTTAATAAGATAATGGATATAAACTGTTTAGTGGAAATTACAAACAACTGTATATTTTGATATTTGAGGAACAGACATCAGTTGTCAGATAAGCAGTATTAAAAGGAAACCTAAATGGCCAGAGATTGCAAGAGACTTTTTCCATCTAGCAGAAAGAATGTGCAAGAAATTATCAGTCCCTACAAATATATCAGAAGAGGAAAAGTTGTTTACACTCAAGATAATGCTATCACAGGGGGAGAGATGGCATAAACTGGCCATTGTACACTTATATTTATATGAGGCTTCCATTTCTGAGCTGAGTAAAATTCAGGAACAGAAGATATAGTGGGAACAAAAATACCTAACAGGTCTTAGGACAGTGCTGCAGAGATACAAAAAAAAAAAAAGGTTCCTTTCAAGACAAAGAAATGGGATGGGTCCACATCCCCCAGGTGACTGACATCAGCCTGACAACCTCTTGTCTTATATTCTGTAACTGTCAGCTGCAAAAAAGCTGTCTTCTTAGAAAGGCTTCAAAAAGCCTATCTTCTACTGTCAAGTAACATCCTAAACCGCATGGATAACCAGACTACAGATAGTGGTAATTATCATACTATTTAGAAGTTAAAGGAATTATGAGACTAGTTAGATAAACATTATGTCATGAGTGGATCATTTACCAATATAACATCTAGTTTGAAATGCCTGTTACTTTTCATATAAACTTAATAAAATATGCTGGGTTACACATTCTCTATTTTACAATGCTTTTTCTCCTCTTTTTCTGGCTATACATAGTACATATGCACCTAATTCTGCCAATGAAGATTTAAAATATATAAATATCAGCACATACTAAATATGGATTTTCAATATCTTTCACCTTAATCATGTTTTAAACTGATGAACAAACATGGTCACAGTAAAATTGTTAAAATGCTTAAAAAGTAATCAGTAATCCCCCTTTCTGAAAAGTGTTTGACAAGATTTTGTCTGTTATTGTTGAACGGCCCTGAAATCAAATGAACAGTCAGTACTTATTCAGAGCAGCAGAATATATATTCATATATTCTGAGAAGGCTGAGAAGGACCTTGGAGTGCTGGTGGACAGCAGGTTGACCCTGAGCCAGCAATGGTCCCTTGTGGCCAAGAAGGCCAACGGTATCCTGGGGTGCATTAAAAGGAGTGTGGCCAGCATGTCGAGAGAGGTTATCCTCCCCCTCTACTCTGCCCTAGTGAGGCCACATTTGGAGTACTGTGTCCAGTTTTGGGCCCACCAGTTTTAGAAGGACAGGGAGCTGCTCCAGCAAGTCCAGTGGAGAGCTACCAAGATAATCACGGGGCTGGAGCATCTCCTTCATGAGGAAAGGCTGAGACTCTTGGGTTTGTTAAGCCTGGAGAAGACTATGGGGGGATCTCATCAATACTTACAAATATCTGAAGGGTGGGTGTCAAGACGATGGGGCCAGACCCTTTTCAGTGGTGCCTAAAGACAGGACAAGGGGCAATGGGCATAAGTTGGAACACAGAAGTTCCACCTGAATATGTGGAAAAAATTCTTTCCTGTGAGGGTGCCAGAGCAGTGGAACAGGCTGCCCAGGGAGGCTCTGGAGTCTCCTTCCCTGGAGACATTCAAAACCCTCCTGGATGTGTTCCTATGCACCCAGCTCTAGATGTATCTTCTCAAGCAGCGGGGTTGGACAAGACGATCTCCAGAGGTCCCTTCCAACCCCTACCATTCTGTGGTTCTGTGATATCCAGTATAGGGACCCACCAGGAAAAGGATCCAGCCATAAATGAAATATGGTCTACATCGCTCCCAGACACTGAAGCCAGCTGGCACAGGTTGACAACATGCACACCCATAAGTTCCTTGGGAAAAAAGTGGGGTTTATAGCCCGTCTGTGCCTGGGATTTGTTTGGAAAATAGTTGGCGTGGGCCATAAGAGCAGCATAGAACAGTGTCAAAGTTCAACATTGTGTATGATCACATTAGAGTACCCAGAAAGGTTTCTGGGAATTTTAATTTACCAGTATAAATGCAGCTGTGAGAGGCCAGAGCATGTTCAGCACAGTGTTTCAGAAACATAATTTGGATTAATGGAAGTGGACTATCATGGGAGGGGAAAAAGTCTAGTCCTTCCTAATTTCAAGCTCTAAAGTAAGTACAGAGTGATAACCTCCAAAGCAAAAGGCTGGTTTTTAATATATTTCTGTTGTTGCAATCTAGAACATTAACAAACAATCCTAAATAACTAAAAACAGGGATTTGGAAGAATGTGAGCCATACTACAAGTCCTATCAAACAAACATCTCAGAATATGTTGGTTTGGAGATATATATTAGTGTCATTTATGGGAAAGACATGAGTCAAATGATGCAGACTGATTATTTTAAATGCAGCTTTAATTTTTTTAGTATGGAGACATAACCAAATTTTAAAGTCTGCTGGAAAATACCAAATTATCTAAATACCCATCTAGGAAATTAGCATGGCTATGGACCTGCCTGGAGTAAATCTATGCAATTCCTTTGGCTTCAGAGACTAGACTCATAGAAATGAACTTAATTGTCTTTTCTGTTTTAGTAACTGCAGCCATCTCAAAGAAAACAAAATATTAAACAGAAGTGACAACACTAATGCTGAGAACAGTGAGAAGTGATAAATCTTAGCATCTTTGAGATTTTCATGGAGCAAGCATTATTTTTAATTTTGTATCTGCTATTAAAAGCAGACAATGATACTTTCATCCCCTTCTGAATCCCTTGGATTGCTGTCTTTGTTTTTGTTCTGCACATCTTTAAACAGCCTCTTTCCATAAAACCAATATAAATCAAGAGCAAATCCACTGAATTCAGAATTTCTACTGAATTCAGTGGATCCTCATCTGGAAACAAAAAGGAAAGATAGGCAGGTTCAGTCCACTGGCTAAAAGCCTTCCGTTATGTTATGTAATTTTCTTTTCTCAATTTGATGGGAAATAACATATGAATCCGGATTATCAGTTTGGTTTGAAGTAATTTAGAAATAGTTCATATCTGAAGAATGCAAATAGTTACTAGCTAAATAAATGGCCAGCAATTAATCTAAATAAACATGCTAATCCTAATTAAATTAAAGTAGGTTAAGATAAAGTTCTCTAGCACAGTGTTTTAAGGGAGTTGCTCTTGCTGAGACAATAGATTGCGTCTTCAATAAGCAGTCTTTTTTCTAAGAGAAGGAACAAATAAAGAAAATCTGGTTTTCCTGTGAAGGTCTTTTGATAAAGCTATACAACAGATTTCACATCACCATTTAGGAAAAATAAAAGTCTTAGGATTCAGAGTTTTAGGTCTCCATGAAAACTTGTCCAAACTCTAAAATCCCTTTGATTTCACAAAAAAAAATAGATCTATCAGTAAGTTGTAACAATCATAACATACTGAAATGTGTAGGATTGTCGCCTATTCAGTACCATTCTCAAAGACAGCTTCTAGTTAAAAGATAACAAAAAATCAATTTAAAAACAGAATAATGTCCAAACATGCTGAAAAGAGTATGTGAGCCAGTGGAATAACTTATTAGCCATTTAAATATATGTGGGAGAACTCACCTTTCTTAACACTTTTTTCTTTTCATTTTTTTTGCTACATTTTCATATCAGTAAAGAAGCAAGATTTTAATTTCTTTATTAATCCTAGAAGAGCAGTGTGGTATATTTAAATCTGAGGAAAACATTCACATTTTATAAGCAGTTGTTCACATTTATTGCCATTATGTGAAATTCTGGTGAATACATCTGAGTCAAACTTGAACAGCATATTCAGAATGAAAATGGCATAACTGTACTGATATTATATTATTAGTTAGTTTTGCTGGTTGTCAACCCATGAACAATTGCATACCTTCAACAACCAGCTCCTAAAAGCAGAGAGAGTCATCCTGGATTTCTTTATAAGTCTGAGAAAAAAAAATTAGAGCCCAGTGTCAGATACAACTAGGCACATCTACAGCTTTTCCAGTATGCACCATTCTGTTGAAGAAAACTTATCAATTAGAGTTTTTCAGGGCTATATTTTGAACACTAAACAGTGTAAATTTTATCACATTCCTATTTGACTGTGGTGTGTTTGTGCCAGGATAAACTGATGAATTCATGCAGTCCAATTCATGCAGGTGTGTAGGGGAATAGACAGGGATCGGCGACCGGAAGATCACGGGATGTGACGGAAAGATAGACTCCTCCCCATAGGAGTGGCAGGAACAGGAAGCGCAGGAGCTATATAAGCGTGTGATGCAGCTAAATAAACGGACATTTTGTATCCATCATGTTGATGTCTGTGCATCACTGTCCCCAGGGTGGGTAGAGCCCTGTGTCCCGGAGATATGCGGCCCAAGATAAGTTCTCCCACAGAAGCATACAGCTACACAGGTGCTTTATAACTGTTACCAGAAGTCGGCCACAATCCACAGCTTTTGCAAACTCTGAACATTAGGCAGTGTTTGATCTGCTCTGGAAGTTATATTTTTCTTTGTTATTGCAGTCTGAGTGCATCCTCTAAGCATGTCCCACCTGAGCTATGATAATGTACACTGGGTTTTTGCCAGACATTAACAAAGCTTTTTTCACAAGAGGTGGGTGAGTTGAAGTAACTGGTACTTTTACTCTTACCTACACCAGGTGTGACGTAAAAAACCCACAACCTGCAATCAGTTCCTATCCTAGTCAATATAAATTAGTCCCACAGCTAACTGGAATTTATGGTAATGGGAACTCATCAAAGGAAAATTACATATATTTCACAAGAGTCAAAGAAAACAAGTAGACTAACAGAAGAGAAAATTTGGTTCACTTTCTGGTTTTCTGCACCAGTCACTGCCTTTCCTTCAACCAAGAAATATTATCTTTGTATAATTCAGCAAAGGCCAGCTCAAAGAATTCTTCAAATATTGAAGCATTTGTCCTGAAAGGCATGACACGAATCATCTTTGCCAAAAGGGCTTCCCAGAAAATGTGCAAGCCAAATCTTAAACTCATTAAAGGAAACCAGTTACAGCCCAGAGGGTCAGAAAAGTATTTTTTTGTGTGTGTCTGATTCAAAACCCTAGAATTTGGATACAGGAGCCTGCCAAACCACAAACATAGGAATGTTATTCTGAGCGAACACATTTACCTATGTGTTAAAAATATACATACATACATACATACATACATACATATATATATATATATATATATTTGTGGTGGTGCAGCCCCCCGGGCCACTCTGGGATCCCAGAATGAGCCCTACTTTGTTGTTATCTTAGTCCTAACGGCTTGGGCACCAGGCAATCTCTGTCCACAGCTGGGCCATCTGCTCCCTGACTTGCATACCAGAAATGTGGCTAGAATGTAAAATATTGACCAAAGCCAATCATCTCGATCCTATAAATAGTGATCCAAGAGGGAGACCCTTTGAACTCTCAGGGACCACAGCAGGCTGTGTGATTCTGTATCTCCCCCTGGGCTGGGATGCCTCTCATGACAGATTTCGTGAGGATTGAAGGATTGTCTGCTGATGATTTCGCGAGGACTCAAAGGCCTGATTTCACAAGGTTCACAAGGCATGCTCTGACGAATGCCAGCACATAAAAAAGAGTAATTTAAGAAACTCACAAAAAGGGAAATTTTCTTCACAGGTTAACCTTGGGGGTGTGGGGGTGTGTGCAATTTGACTATATATACATATATATTATCCCTATTCATATAATCCATTGACCAAGTTAAGACTAAGATTGGACCTACCTGCACCTAGACTTCTCTCTGAATGAAAATTAGAAAGCAAGGGGGTCTGTTTTGAACCTTGTGACTCAATGGCAGGGTCACCCTTATCCCTGCATCCACAGTCCCTCTGATTCATTCTAACTCGAGTATACCTCAATTTTCCTTGTGCATTTCTTCTATTTAAGTTATAGAGTGAACCTTGCCATTCTCGAATCTTTAACTAAGTCGCCATGTTGATTGTAAAAAATTCCATCAAATTGCTGTTTTAAAATGGCTAATGCTGTTAAGAATTATACAACCTAATACTGTGTTCTATCTCAAAAATACTAATACATATTAAATTGCTAACTAAAGCTGTGTAACAAATCATATTCCCAACAATATTCCAGTGTTTTACAAGAAGAAGCTGTCTTCCCCAGAAGTAAAATGAATTCTTTTTTGTAGTTTGTTATCTAGCAGTTTTATTTCATGACCACTCTTCGCTGTACTGCTAAAAGCAGGACAAGCTTATTACGTGACAAAAGCAACCATTACGAGAAAAGAACTAGAAACAAAAACGTCAAAAGCTTGTGAAGTAACATTTTTGTAGTAGTTGCCTGCAACCAGTGAAGGAAATCATCCATGGTGAGTTAAATTCTGGTACTTTACAGCCTCCCCCGCAGAGTGTTCATTCAGGGTTATAGCCGGTAGAATCAGTGAGAACTGATATGATGGTAAAATAAACCTAGACGACCTAAACCGTGACACCAGATTAAAAGCTTTGTCCATCCAGTGCAGCTCTAGAAGCAGCTTTTTAATGTCACTTAATTACTGCTATTTCCCTTCAATCTGTAACAAGCATCCAGCATAGGGAGTAGAAAAGCAAGCACACAATTTTTAGGACATCAGTCTTCACCATGGAACTTATTCATTGTTTCTTTGCTGAGGAAAGACATGTTTGCCAGAAGACAAAAACCAGGTAATGGCTGTAGTATTACCTGCCATTGAACGTCATATCCAATAAAGGATTTAGGAATTTAAAAGTAACAGAATTGACTGAGGCCTGTATGAGGCTGATGAACTCCCTATGAAAGCATCAGCAGTCGTGTTTCAGCACAAGATGGGAACAAACACACTGGCATGCAGCACTGGGTCACACACACACAAAGAGGACACAACAATGTCTGTGGGAATTGATGTCAACTAGTCAATTTCTCCATCAGCTCTTGGGTGATTAAAATCAGATTATTTTAACCTACTTAACACTAGTGGAACTATATTTTTATGACTACCTTTAAAGCAGCTGTATTAATTCTATGCCCTTCCTACGCTGACTGCACAACACTATAACCTTCTGAGTCAGAACTGCTTACTAATTTTAAGAAGCCAAAGAAAGCAACACATAAAGAGGTGAGTGCAATTCCTTCGCAAAGAAGAGTTTTTGAGCTCTGTCCATCACACAAAATGTCATAAAACCCCAGCACTATACTGTGAATGGGTGCAAAAGAAAGGAATGCGCTGAAGACAGAAAAATACCATACTCCAGAATAAAAGCCAGCAAGAAAAGATATAGTCTGTAAGGAAAGTGCTATTTAAAGTTTGTTTGCCAAGCAAAGCACAAATGCTGGAACAGGCAGGCTTGCATCAGTCAGTATAGGGATTACAAGGTCCCAGGAAGACCCTGAAAAACTCTGAATAAGTCAATCAGGTAATCCAAGCTCCATGAAGAACCAGAAGAGGCTCTGAGATGGAAAAAGTTCCTGGAATATGGAGTCCCTGCTTCAGGACACTCATATTATGCAGCAGACGTGGGTTTCTCTGTTGAGAGGGATGTAGTGTAACTCACATGTGAAAGGGCAAAGCAACTGTCATTTAAAAATACTGATTATAAGATGAGGGAAAACACAGACTTTCAGAAGAAAATACTCCGTGGAGCAATCTGACCTCAAAGAGTTGGATTTTTTCTGTACATTGGATACAAGCTATAGCTTGGAAAAGCTGGACATCTAGACTTCACAGGAGGCCTACCCACTGCATAAAATAAATTAAGCTGATGGGTGGTGAATGACTGACATCTCACAGATAATAAAATAGAATTTGAGATGTGGAGACATTGTACCACTAGTAAATCTCCCTAAAAAGCATCAAGACTGCTGACAGAGGTGCTTCTGGTGCCATAGACCTATTCAATCCAATAAAAACACAGTAATCTATGTGCGATGCATGTCTGACAGCTATTCTTGAGCAAAGTAACACAAACAGATTTATGAACCTCTGCCTGAAGATCTGTAAAAGATACAATCAAATTTGGCTCACTGACATGAGGCAAATGACTGTGGGTCCCAATCTTGAAAAATATCCAGCAGTTCCTACTCAAGGGTAATGTGCTCCACTTTTAAAAAAGCAGTCACCTCCACCTCATCATGGCAGGGTATGTTCTGTATACAAGCTATAGGATGACACACTTAATAAGGGACCTGGATGAGTTAAAATGAAGGTTTTAACCAGTTGTATTCATGAAACTAAATTGTGACTCATTCCCACAAGACCCTTGAAGTACCTCTTAAGGCACCTCTTAAGGACTCAGGTAATCTAACATATCCTATTAAAGATTACAGATAGACTATGCTGGGCTTTTTTTACACCAAGATTACAAGTCAGGAAGCACTTGTCTACTTCTCTTGTAATTGGACTACCATTTTGCTTCCTCCTGCCACAGAGCCAGGTATGACTCAAAGAATATATTTAGTTAGTTGGCCAGGCAAGTTCCCTATATTACTGCAGGAAAGATCCAAGTGCTAACATATTAGTAGCAAGTAGCTAGCAGCTAGCACTACTTGAGATAACTTCTTGTGTTCATCCACTTGGAGATACACCACAGAACCACATAAGACCACAGCCCTGCTTGAGCGGAAGTTGGTAGCCACACGGCATCACAAATTGCATCAGACACCCATGTGGGGGATGTTGAATCCCAACCACTGAGTCTTACCTATGCCTCAAGGCACAGGACTGAAATTAAGATGTTCAAATCAAGGCACAGATGAACAGGATATGTGGTAGTGGCACATCCCTATTTAAAGCAGATAAAGAGCAAGCCACCCATGGTTTCAAAAGTGTGAAGCTTCTTGATGGATTGTGTCACTCTCACAGGCATAACAGGAAGCAGGAGGTTATCAAATAGTGAGGGGGAAGACATGGTCTTAATTGAGTCACTTGAGTCCTGCCTAAATGTTGTCTGTGAAACAAGAGAAAATGAGAGTAGGTGTGTGGACAAGACCAAGAAATGAAAAGCCTTGACAGCAAGAAGATGTTGAAGTGATGAAGAAAATCTTGAGGAATTTTTAGTACATTTACAATGAGAAAAGAAAGAATTTGCCAGCAGGATGTTTACTGGCCTTGCTTAGGGCAAAAAATTGAAGACATATAGTTGGCTGACGGTAGTATCTGCTTCTCCCCACAGGAGACTAAAAGCTGTCAGCCCACATGCCTAAGGATTCTAAGCTGCGAACCCATCACATTTCAGTAGCCTTAAAAACTTACTTCCCCCAGACCTCTTGCGAAATCTGACTTCTAACAGCACTGATTGAGATATAAATAGTGCACATTTACATATGGAAATTACTGTGCTGCATCTGATTTGTATGCATCCTCTGGCACTGTGCAGTACCTTTAGAGGAAAGAACCTCTGTTACAGAACACTGTGAAATAGCCTTCCTATACGTGGAAGCTGGTTTTTACTTAGTATCTATGAAAATTTTCTTCTTTCCACAGAAAATCCTGATTTATGGCACTGTTTAGTGTAAACTAGCATTGTGCAAATATTAGTATGAAGACTGAAATATATTAATCAGAAAATATTATTCTTATGACTGACAGAACTGTGTTTCCTCATGCAACCATCCTCTATGGGCCAGACTGTATCCTACAAGCTGTACAATACATTGCAGTAAATTTTGTTCAGGAGGAAGCCCAAGAAAGACGAGACAATGTGTATGTATCATTTTTTTCCCTGAAATTCTCCGGTATTTCAATTTTCACCCAATATGGAAGATAACATTTCTTTTTTCCTACCCTCTCATCTTCATATGTGCCTTGTCATAAGATAGATTTCCTTCTAGCACTTTATGTTTGTCTTGTACTATTTGATTCTTTTGGAATTCTACTAATCTCTTCATGTCACCTGTTTGTGATTAAAACAAGGACAAGGAATTTGGTAAGCTTGTATATTGTATACTTCCTTATTTTCAGAAAAATTTTTGGTTGCCTGTTTTACAGCAACTAAGAAAATACAGTGTATTTTTCCTTCACTTCATCTACACCGCAGACTTGAAATAAGCCCAGCACTATTTCTCATCTCTAGACTAGCTGGTCCCAACCTTATCAGTATCTCACAGGCAGGCACTGTCAAACATCAAATAATTTAGATTTGAATCCATTCTGGTTTGGATGTCTCTGTTTTTTCCTTTCCTTAGAAGGCAATGATGTTTATTGACCATAAAACTTGTGATGTAGCCAATATAAGCAAAAGGCCATGGCTTTGAACTGACCTGACGGAGCAGGATCTAAGGACATGTCTTGGCCTGAGCTGACTTAATATTTGTTTACTGGTGAGGTTGCTTGATCTGGGTTAGTGAAAGCATGTGGGTGACAAAGACAAGCCCCTGGAGGAGAGCTGGGGCTGGGGAAGGAGACTCTGCCACTCTTTGGCTTAGCTGGGAGTCCCTGAGAGGGGAGCTGAGGCTGCAAGAAAAGAAAACATATAAGCCACTATGGGTCTAAAGATAGTATTTTAGCTTCTTCTAGTCCACTTTAACATTGTTTGGAGTTTTTTTCAGCATGTTATTTCATGGGTTTTTTGCATGTTGTTGTAATCCCTGGTACACATTATGCATAAGCCATAGCTGAGGTCTTAACACTGACAGTGAGGAACTGGCATTACCAATGCTGCTATTAAAGTGGAACCAGCAAGGGAGAATCCCTTGCACTTCTTGCACACAGTACCTTGTGTTGGTTGAAACAGGTTTAATTCTTCCACGCTTTGTAGGTTTGAGGAGCTTCAGAAACAGCTGTTAACTAGCTCAAATATTTCTACTTTAAATTTTTGCACTTAACCATTTTTCCAAAAAAAAACCCCACCCAATTCCATGACTACCAGATTTGTATTTGACACACACTGAATTCACTTTGCCTGTCTGACTGAGACGCTGCAGTGGGCATTTCTGACTTTTCTGGATGCCCAGGAGGCCTGAAAACCTGAATCGCTGTCCAAAGTAGAGAAGATCGTTCCTAGAGTCAGCAGGCAGCCTCAAAAAATCGTAGGGCTGCCTATCCTGCTTTAGCTGGGACTAGGGATATATTTATGTGGTGTCTAAGAAAAAGGCATCACTGTAAGAGTAATTTTGTGTTTCCAGTCTAGAGCCTGGTTTTGGATATGGATCCATATAAACAAAATAGTTACGTAGGAGGACATTAGCCATTTAACTCATGGCCTTAGCCATTCCTGGGCATCTGTCCAGTGATTTCCAGTGATTAAGGATGCAAAGATCACCCAACTAAATGCATTTGTTTCCCTTCTGTCTTTCAAATCAGTTTCATACAGTGAACTCCATTGAGCTCTGCCCTAACCTCATGAACAAGATCCATTCAAAAGGTGGAGGAAAGGAACATCACATTGCTTTTGAAATTCTGCCATTGCATTGGGAGTACTAGAAATGCCAGAAAGCATTGGGAGTACTAGAAAGAAATTAGCTGAGCTAATGTTCTAAGGAATGTTCTCGTAGACAGAATTATTTTCTTCAGGTTTTCAGTTGGCCTTTTTTCACATTTTTGCCCTCTCTTTTCTTCTGCCTAAGCCTGAAATTGCTGAGGTTTTTGTGTTTACCTAAAATGTCATCAACACCTTTTTGTAGGGAATTTTGACTTATTTTAACCATGTCTAGATCAGTGGGAACCAGTCACCATCTGTATAATGCTCACCTCACTTACTTTTCTTCCTTCATGGCAACAGCTCACAGAAGCTGTCAAAATTACAGTTGCACACTACACACTGAAAATATCGTCTCCACAGCTGAACCTCTTTTTTAAAGCTGGTTTATTTCAGATACAGAGGGAATACTGGTGAATGTCAAGAAGCAGACAACAAGAATTTGTGTGTGTGTGTGTGTGTGTGTGTGTGTATGTTTTCATCTGCATGAATGGCAATCTAAAGACAGAGACTATCTCCATGGGAGTAAACAATGCATTGAGATGTGATGCATGAGAAACTAAGGATGTGATCTGAGGGTCGTTGGCTTTTTCAGCTGGCTAACACAGCCTCAGGAAAAAAAAAAAAGAGCCAAGTTTTTTTTCTCTGACATAAAGATAAGCTCTCATAAGAGTTCATTAAAACTGTATAAAACTCACTTGCTTGTTAATGTACCCTCCCTTCTGCCAATTTCTGAGAAGATGAGAACATATTTGGAGTTCTGAGAAGATGAATTTACTAATTTAATGATATAAGGGAAAATACAACTCTTGGTTGGAGGCCCAGTCTTGAAAGCTGCCTACTCCCTGTCCCCTAATTTTGTGTTAGTCATCATGTTTAACTGTAATATATACAGCTAAGTGCTTAAATAATATCTAAAGACAGGATGGGAAGCTGCAAGCCATCATTAGGTGACAGGTTTCATCTTGAAAATAACAAAAATTGCAGACATCAGTTCAGGGGTTCTTTGTGGGGGAAAAAATTTATTATAATATAATTCATGGTCTTACAAAGAAATCACCATCTCCATGGCTCCTGTCTACCTGTTCTGAATTATGATAATTGGACAGAGGAATTTTTTGACATATATCCCAGTAAGTACAATTTTTGCCCTAACCAGTATCAAGCTGCAGACCTCGTACCTCCCTGGCAGCAGAGGGTCTCTTCCAGGCTCGCTGCGGCCTCAGCCTGCTTTGACAGTTGCTGAGAGGAGCGGTGCCTGTGGGGTCTCCTGTTTTAGGTTCACCCTGTGATCCCCATCATGGCACTGGCCCGACAGACCACAGTGGGGAGTCATTGCGTGACAAACGGTAGCCCCTGGAGAGACCTGAGGCTGGAGGAGGTGACTGTGCCACTCTCCGGCTTTAACTGGGATCCTCTGAGCTTGAACCCCTCCCAGCAAAGATCCCAAGACACTGACAACTTGTAGCCCTCACCCTTTCCTCCTGAAGGGACTGAAACTATCATTCTCCCATCCTAGAGGCACACAGGAAAGGTGAGCATCCCACCAGGGAAAGGGGGAGAGAGTAGTAAGCCTTCCTGCATAACAAGTCTAAGCTTATTATTAATGAGGCTTTGCATTTATTCATACTGTAATAGCATTAGTATTATTGTAGTTGGGCTGATAATAGCTATTTGTTATCCTTTTATAAGATTGCTGATGGTTCAACTAAGTTAAAAATAAATTATTGGATCCATATATGTGCCATGTCCCTTTTTTCTATTAAAAATTATAATATATTCGTTTCACTTTTTTCATATTTTTCATATCTTTTATTTTTGTTTTTAAAATTAGAGTTATTTTTGCAATATATTAGGTATTTTAGTTTATTCAACTACTTTTTACAAGAAAGCACAAATGACAAAAGGTTCAGGACATGAGATACTATTAAAATCTTACCAGTTTACAGTATCTAGTTTAATTATACAGCACTGACTCTGTATTACCTATAGAATATAACACAAGACAGTAGGTTCTCTGAAGCAGTAATCATCACTTAAAATGCATTTTGTAGAACATACATCCCAATGGAGCCCTTGGCTCAGTTCAAGCCTCCAACGCCGCCACAGCACAATGATGCAAAACAGCACAGACAAAAATCTAGTACTACATATGTAAATGCTTATACTGTACAAGCATTGTACTTACCAAGTACCTAACAAGCACTAAGCTGTACTTGTTAAGAAAGAGAAAGAAGGGAAATGGAATCAGTAATAAGAAAGTATTTTGGTCAAAAGTGTACCAGAATCCCCTTATAAAGCAAACACAATGAAACTTTCTTCAGCTCTCTGATGGACAGCAGCTTCTAAAAAGAACTTTTGAATTACAATGGCAAGAGTTCTAGCCTTCAATTGTTTCTGTTCAGATTCGTCTAGCTGACAGTTTATGTTAATTTCCTCCTCCTTAGTTATAAATTTTATTCACACCAATTATAACTGTACTTGATATTAAACTAAGCAGCTTAATGAATAGAAATGGTGTTTTCAAAACAAAAAAGATTAATGAGCTAGCAAATGACTGATTGGCAAGGAAACTAACAAGTTTTTTATTTTGAAAGAGTGAAATATAAGTTGTGCATCACATTACATAGAGTAGGTGCTACTGCAGAGGAAAATGTCATGTGCTTAGCAGTTATAACAGCTTGATCCTTTAGGGATTTATTTTTGTTTTGCTTTACATTCTTCTGTGTGTTCTAAGACAAAAATGAACCAGATTATGAAAGACAGTCAAGCTTGGACCCAAATGTTTAGTTTAATGATCTTGTTACTCTTTAAGTGTTCTTTAAGAATAGGGTGCTTTAAGAGGAAGAAAAGTGAATAAGACTGAAAATTAGCAAGAAGTCCCCTTTTATTGAAAATGTAAAAGGAAAAGGAAGCATCATTCTCCACGAAGCCTATATTGGTCTTCTTTTTTTTGTGATCTGCTAAAAGATGTAAAGTTCTGGCAACATAGGTAAATCATTGTTGTTCAAGAGTCATCACTGGTAGTGCTGGATAGTTATTAAAACATATGATTTGCCTAACTGAGCAGTGAAAATCAGCTTTGTCCGTGCCTTTCTTTTTCAGAAAATATTATCTTATTATTTCATGCTGATTTATCTGTAGATAATAATTCTTCTATCACCTACTGCCTCCTGCATGGCTCTGTGAATTATTTGCATGAGAAAGTAACAGTCACAAAACTGATCTTTCTACATAAAGCTGAAAAACTTTATACATTACTTTTTGGTTTTTTTCTTCTTTGTACTTGAAAAGCACTTCCTTTACCCTGCTTCCAAATTAGGAAGTCATTCCCACACTGCTTCTTTTCTTTTGCTGTTGCCAATTAAATATTCCAAGCTCTGGTCTCAAACTGAGCTTCACAGGAAGACAGACAATTTAGATCTCTGTTCAAACTCAGTGTGTAACAAATGTGTTTCTCTTTGTATATGAAATTAGCTACAGAGTGTTTTTATCACCTTGAATTTGTGTTTTCAAGTGATCTGATGTACATCCAAACTGTTACAATTTTATCTCAGAAAAAATGTGAGCTTCCACACGTGAAAGCTGTTACCTGTTGATAAATCACAGCACATATTTTGGTAGTCAATATATGCATTTTGAAAGAGTTATTCTTTCCCCAGAAACGTGGACCTAATACCACTCATTGTTCTAATCACCAAAGCAATTGTTTAAAATTAAGCACTCTAAGCACATGACCAAAGCAGAAACAGAGACACTTGTTGAACTTTAAGCTAAATCAAATTTAATTGAAAATTATTGATGATAACCTATCCACAAATAACTGAATTATGAAGTTGTATTCACAAGGATGCAAGACCTCTGCTGGTGAGCACAGCAGACAGGCACAGCAGTGTGTGCAAACGGATGCACAGAAGGGGACTGGAAATGGATGAAGGCAGCAAGGGTCCACTACCATGGTGGCGGATGCCCCACAGGGCACAGTGTCCATCACCCATGGGACCAGCTACCCCAGCACAGCAGAGGTTTCAATCCAGAGCAAGAGCTGAGGGAGGATGCAGCTCTGCAGGTCAGCACTTCCTCACACAGTAGTTGTCAACATCAGGGTGTTCACTTTCACAGCCATGGGATCCTCTGAAGATGGAGGACTCCTAGGAAGAAATGGGATCGACCTGACAAAGTGGAGCAAGGGCAACTTTGCCAACAGACTGGCCAGCCTGGTGGGGAGAGATTTAAACCAGGAATTAAGGGGAGGGAGATTGCAGACCACAGTTAAAAAAGAAATAGTAGATAGGGGTAGAAGACAAAGGGTGAAGGATGATGGGAACAAGAGAGACCTCAGGAGTGGTAAAAGCAGGTGAAGGAATGACAGCCTCTAGCATATGTACAGAAATGCATGCATCCTGGGAAACAAGCAGGAGGACTAGAGCTGTGTGTGCCATCACATAAAAGTGCTGTAAAGAACATATGTAATCTCTCCAAGGAAGACAAGCAGGGAAAGGGCACAAGGGAGGATGTAGGATGTTGCTCTTTATGAGCAGGAACAGCTTGGGTATATGGGGCTGTTGTACACAACGGACAGCAATCTGGGTGACAGCTTGCAGGTCAGGGTCAGCAGAGAGGTCAATAAAGGTGTCATTGTGGTAGGAGTTTGTTACAAACCGCTCCATCTGAGAGAGAAAGCTGGTGACATCTTCTTTAAACAACTCATGGAAGTGTATGCACCACAGACCTGGACGTTGCAGGGGTCTGCCAGCTCCTGGAAGGTCAGCAAGGAGGGACCCAAGAGTCAAAGGATTTCTGGTGGGTGTTCAGGATAACTTCTTGATGGAGGAGTCTCACGTAATTTGTGGAGTGAATCCTCCTGCAGCACATTTCTATGCATGTGGAGAAGAAGCTGACTGGGAATAGTCAGCAGAGATTGGCAAGGACAAATCATACCTGACCAACACCAACCGGGGACAAGCAGTGGATGCTATTTATTTTGCATTTAGCATGGCTTTTAACACTGTCTCCCATAACTGTCTTGTATATTATGGTCTGGATGGGTAGACAGCCAGATGGATAAAACACTGGCTAGATAATTGGCTTCAGAGAGTAGAGGTCTACAGGTAGCGCTCAGTAACTTGTGGAGTACCACGGGGGTCTTTGATGGGACCTTTCCTGTTTAACATATTTATTAATGGCCTAGAGAAGGTAATGGAACACACTGTTATCAACATTGCATATGGTACCAAACTGGTGGGGTGAGGAAGCAGTCAATATGTTCAGTGGCAGAACTGCCATTCAGAGAGACGTAGGCAGACCGGAGGAAGGGGACAACAGGGATGATGTAAAACTGAACAAGGGCAAGTGCCAAGTCCTGCCCTTAGGATGGAGGCTGGGGGCAGACAGGCAGGTGAAGGACAGTCCTGCAGCAAAGGCCCTGGTGGGCAGCAAACTGAGCCTGAACAAGCCGTGCGTCCTCATGGCAAAGGCAGCCAGCAGCAGCACCAGCTGCATGAACAGAAGCATGGCCAGCAGTTTCCAGGGAAAGGACTATCCCCCTCTACTCAGCACTCCTGAGACTTTTATACTATGTGCAGTTTAGCCCCACCCCCAATATGAGAAAAACATCAACAAACTGGAGCACATTCAGGAAAGGACTATCAAGATGGCAGAGAGGAAGAAGCACTTGCCGTAACAGAGGAATTTGGCTTCTTCAGCCTGGAAAAGGGGTAGCTTTGTGGGGACTCAACAGCAGCTCCCCAGTACCTATGAGCCAGGCTCTTCACAGCAGTGCATGGTAGGACGATGGGAGACAACAGGCATAATGAAAGAAGTGAGGTTCAGACTTGACATAAGGAAAAACTTGTTCACTATGAGGACAGACAGGTTTTGGACCGTGTTTTCCAGGAAGACTGTGCCCTCTGTCAGCGGAGATTTTCAGGACCTAAATAAACAAAGCCCTGTGCTTTAGACTGGAGACCTCAAGAGGGCTCTTCCAACCTGATTTTTCATATGAACTTATTATCCCATGAAGAATGTATCCTATTTGGATGCAAATGCTTTGCAGATACCTACTACATTCTACATGAAATTTCAGGGGGGTTCTGTTGCTTTGAGATTTTTTGAAGACTGGTTAATGGTGTTGGGTGTTCTCTCCAATAATGTAAGACCACTGTGCTATGTTACGAGCTGTCATATAGAAAGAGGCATAGAAACTACTCTGCTGCACCTTCTGTTCAGGATGGCCTCCCTGCCTCATCACAATGATCACTCTGATCCAGTCCACTTATTTCTTCAGTCACCTCTTCCTGCTGTTCTGACACGTGTATAGCCTAGTAACAAACGTGATTTTTGCTTCATCTTTGGACAGTAACCCTTGGGAGGAGGCAATGCACCCATATTTCTACCTTTCTTCTAAGGAATCCTTTGCTTTGTTTTTTTTAAAAGCATCATAGTTATGCACCTGCTCAATTCAAAGCAGCCCTGGCTTGATGTCTTATTCTCTTTGAAGACATTTTTGACCTCTCAGTCATTCAGCCTTTATCTGTTATGTCAGGCTAGCAGAAAAATATAAAATCTAGTCACTTTTTTCTCCTCAGACTTTTCAACCTAAAATTGTTTGATTACATAGAAATTAAGGCTGTTGAAAAGAGCAATAAGCCAGGGAATATTTCCCAACAGAAAACAGCAATAGATAATGGCAAGCAGCTCAGCAAGCCTGTAGTATCATTTTCTCAAAGAAAATTTATGTTGGGGAAAAAAAGTTTGTCTCATCAAATAAACAGAGAAATACAGCTACTTTCTGTAATATTCATTGTTTGTTTTAATTTGCTAGTTTACTACACACCTCAGCTATGTCTTCAAGATGCATCAATAACAAAAGGAAAGTATTAAGCAAACTGGAACCAGGGACAGGAGAACATAAAGACAGTCAATATTTGGTGACTGAGGTCAGCTCTCAAAACACATTGCTGCCATGAGGTAGCTGCTAGTGTAAGAGTTCTGCAGAAACACTGCCAAGCTTTTACACTGAAAAAAAATCTTTAGCATAGGATGTCAGAAACAATAACTTCAGAATGTCTATAGGAAGTACAGCAACACCTGGGGTGCGAGGAGGCACAGCAGGAGCACAGCAGACTGTCACTCAGCTGCCTGGCTCATGCAGGCTCCCCTATAAAACACACAGAAAGGTGTACAGAGAAAGTACTGGGTCAGGCTCCAAGCGTATTTTGTAAGGGGGTGCTAAACTCTTTTTTACTTACCAAAAGGAAGACAGTGAATGCGTGCAATTATTAGCTGTAAATGAAAAGGAGCTGGCTGAGTTCCCACCATCAAGAAAAAGGACCTACATAAGCTAAAAGTTGCTGCTGACCCAAGAACACCTGCTGTAGCGTGCTCAGGAAAACACCAAGGCTAGGAGTCACACCACTTTTAGCCGGTGAGATTCTGGGACAGTGCCTAGCAGCAGTAAGAAGAAGAGGAGGCCTAGCAAGTTTTAAAGCATTCTCTGATGAGACTGTGGGGAGGATTATATGACGTCTTGCCTATGAGGAAGCTCAGTGGTGCTTGCTTCCATTGCTCCCTTAAGAACACTTCTTACAACCATTCACCTGACATTGGTTATTTTTTCCCAGAAATAGCAGTTTGTTCTATAAGATGAACAGCTGGAATACTTCTGGTGAACCTTGCTTGTGACATAGGAGTTCATGATAAGAGCCTGAGTGGACAGCTACTACTAATTTTGCCTCCCTTGGCAATGGTGCAGTGTGAAAACAAGATTTTTACAAATGTTTCTGTTGCATTTTCCTAAGAAGTTTTAACCTCAATGCTTGTTAACGTCAATCTGTCCTGAAGTGAAATGACATACATTGTTCTGTCATTGTCCTTGCCTTTTCCTCACTGTTACTACCCAGAATGCTGTACTTCCTCAGAGAGGTGGAATGGGATGTGCGATTGAAGGAAAAATAAGGCTATGATGCTGCTACATTCTCAGATATTTTGCTTTCCAGTTCTCAACCCCTGTCTGTCTTCTTCTTTTCAGGAGTCTATTTGGTACCATTTCATGTTTCTTGAGTAGAGAATTTCTTTAGAAACTAATGTACTTTTCCCCTTACTTAGAAAGCCCCTAAAGGCAATTTCTACCTTCTCCAGGTTTTCCCGAGACCATCCTGCATAATTTACACTGAATACAAATCCTGTGTAGTCTGCGGAGGCCTAAGCAGAAGAGATTTATAGAAATCACAGATGAAGATGTCTAGAGATAACATTCTGTTTTCCCAGGTATAATGGCACTTCAATTGCATAGGTAATAAAAACTCCAGGAAAAGGAAAGGGGACAGCTTAATGGTGTTATAAAAGCCCTAGAAAGATAGTTAAAGTTTATCCAGTGGAGGCAAGAGTTGTGTTGTTTGACAGCTAAGCACTAGTCACCCCTTTATGATCAGACTACAGAAAGTATAGAATAAATGCATCCTCAAGTAGAAAAAAGGGAAGAAAAGGTATAAGAAAAATGAACAACAATTCAGCTAAGGTTTCTGCCAGTAAAGTGCATCTGTTCTCACGATGCATTCCTATTTATTTGTTGCTATGCTTGTCCATTCATGTAGTAGGTTTTATGTCAGAAACATAGATGCTGGGAGGAGAAAGTAAAAAAATCTTGTACACATATTAATTTTTTTTCCATCTTTTTAAAGTCTTTAAATATTGATACCAGGCTGCAGGATTCCATGCAGGCTCAGCAAGTGTGCAGCACACAACAAATACTAAAATCAAAGCCTCAGACTATGGCTTTCTGTAAGCACCACATGGATATATGCCAACATCTGTGCAAAGTATCTCTTAATCTTGGCATAAATGCAGGCACCTGTAGAATCAGAGCCTTATAATCCCCCTTTTTCAATACATTGCTTGAACAGCAACATTCAGCTTTCTGTAGGCCAGAAACATAAGCAAGAAATTAAGTATAAATTCATTACCATGTGACACTGACTTTTTTTACTTAAACTGTGCTTTTTTTCCAGGTGCGGTTCATAGTCTGACAGCTCCTCAGCTGTAGAGGGAGGACAGGCACCCTGCCACAGCTGCGCTGCACATCTCCACAGGGGATGTTTCTCCAATGATGGAAGGATTGGTTATGGCAGAAGGCATATCTGTGATGTCTTTTCCTTTCCATATTCACCTGTGAATTCACCCTACCAAATGCAAAAAACAAGCACTGCTTAGTTTCAATGCAATGGTGTCACTATTCCTTCTGCATTGACCACTACTTGAAACAGTGGGTGAATGATACTGCCTAGTCCTGCAGAAGAATAATTTTAAAAATCCCCACACTTATGTGTTCTTTGAAAGTGAATCTGTTTATATACTCAGAACAGTAAAGATGTCACTAACAGAAAAGTGTCCTATGTGCGATCCAGAACTCCTGTTCCAGAGGAACTGCAAAATTACTTGTGTTCCAATGCAATTTGGTAGATTCAATTTCTTTTTTTTCCACATACAGGGATTCAGTAATTTTGTTCTTAAAACAATTCAGTGATAACAGTCACCTATTTTTTCTTATAGTTTGGTAACAAATAGCAATTTCTTGCAATCCTGTATCATTTTTTCAGGCTACCGACCACAAATCTTGCTGTCAAGAAGGGCGCCAAGATTGCCAATTTCAGTCTCTGTTTGGAAGAAGGCTGAAGGTCTTTCTAGTTTCTACCCAAAGACCTGAAGAAATTAACACGTAGGCTTGCAGGAATTTGATTTCTTTCTTTGTGTGATTAAACATTGTATTTCCTGAATATATTTTTCTTCTTCTCCTGAAACCATGCCCCAGTTCTACTGAAAAGTTATTTGGGCTATTAATCATTTGTTAAAGGAGCTGAAAATGGTGCCAGCAGAAGAGGGGAGTCAGCATCCCCAGGAAGTTTTGAAAGCTCCTCAGTCTAAGTGATGTGCTCCATATTTCCATGCATGCACAAAAAAAGCCAAAGTTCTAGACACAAGGCCATGAATAGATATGTTGAATCATTCGTTGTCCTCAATTCCTTTTCTTGAAATGTTCCTTTTCTTTTGAAAGCTTGAATACTGTCTCCCTTTGTCCTGAATATCCTTTCCTTCAAAAGCCCAGTAATGGAAAAGGTCACTGCATCAATCAAGGAATGTGAGGGTCACGAAGCTGAATGCATATTACTGTTATATGGACAGTATGCAAATCACCGATTATCTGTTTTCATCTCTCTGCCCAGAAATAAGTTTAACAGGCCATTGGGAAAGTGAAAGTATGCCTAATAAGAGACTGCTGCAGAGTGTATAAAAGTAAGAACAGACAAAAGAATTCAGACTCAGAATAGATGGTTTTGTCAAGAAAGTATTAATTTTGAAGGCTGAGAGAAAATATGATTTTTTAATAACCACAACTCCAATTAAACATCAAGGGAAAAAAGAATTAAGGGATTTTATTCGTACAAAGTCCGATAGCTATAAACTGGGCATTTAGATTAAAAATAAAGAGTTTCAATCATTTAAGGCATGAAGTTTCTAAAACAGCCTTCCCAACACATCAGTAGTCTACATTCCTTTAAGACATAGTTTGCCAAGTTTATCAACAGGCACATTTGTGAAAATGAGTATTGGTGACCTGCAAGACAGAAACATGCTAATTCCTTCCCTGAGAAATCTTTCCCAATTAAAGGTTTTATTAAAATTGAAAACATATAACAAGTTAGTTTAAAATGTCCAACAATAACAGACCTTGTAAAAATGTTTGGCAAAATAAAATTAACCAATCAGCAAAACAAAAAATATTAGCATAGAGCAGAAGATTCTGCTTCACTGCCTTCTAAATGCCTCACATCTGTCTCACATACATACATTGCTCCCTGCATAGAGGAATTTTGATGGAGTTCAAGTCTGTGGATCCTTTACAGCGAGATTATGAATACTTTATCATAAGAAATGCAAGGTTTCTTTTTTTTTTTTGGGGGGGGGGGGGGGGCGGGAGGGAAAATGCCAGCATGTCACATATGGAAGATTTTGTGAAAATGTGACGTTCTCAGTGTCTCATGTAAAAGTATAGGAAGGAACTTCAGCATAACACAGCAAGCTGTAGCTTGATGGACACATCATGTTTAAGGAGGGGTTTCTAACTACCAGTGTTCACGCACTATACAAGGAATTTGTTATCTGTACTTGTGTTTTTAGACTATGAAGATGATGCACGCCTCAGATCTGCAGAAAATATGTGCCCTGTGTTGGATCCCCTCAGCAACACGCTGAGTGCTCTTTTAGTCTTTTCATTAGCATTATCGAAAGCAAGCATATCTAGGAATTTTGCTTTCATGCTCTCGTCCATATCTGGGTGAGCCATAATTGCAGCACACAAGCAATCGATAAACTTCCTATATGACTCTGTGGGTCCCTGCTTTACTGCGGTAAAGGCAGGTCCAGTATTCTCATCATGCACGTTAGTAAGAGCTCTATAAGCTAACTCTTGGCTCAATTGCAACACCTCAGTAACAAATTGCGCTTGCCAATCAGGTCGTGTAAAAGGCCCTGCTCCTATTAGCATCTGAGCCTGTACACCAAACAGAGGATCACCCTGCTGTCGAGGTATTGAGGCTGCCCTATCGCAGGCAATCTGCCAATGTTGGAAAAATTGTATCTGCTGCGAGGGTGGCAACAGCATCCGGACAATCATCCTAGAGTCATAAGGAGTTAATAACTGTGAGGAAAAAATGTGTTGTAACACGGACTGAGTATATGGTGATTTTAACCCATATTGAGTAACAGCATTTTTTGCCTCCTTCAACATTTTCCAATCCAACGCTTCCCACACCCCTCTCCCATTATTATCTGCTACAACTGGAAATGCCAGCGGCAAAAACTGCCCTTCTATCATGGCATCTCAAATCACCCCTTTCCATCACATGGATGGGTCTCCCGTCCCCCCTGCCAACAACCCTTTCTCAAATACCGCCAACGCTGGTGGCGCTGGCATTGGTGCAAGAGCACTGGTCCCACCCGGTGTTTCATTTGGGACAAACGGGTTAGACCCCGATGGTCCGGGGCATGGCACAGACAGAGGAGCTGGTAACTTTTCCAGCGATGCCCCTAGGTGAGCCTCTAAAGTTTCCAGCCTTTTTACCAATTCCCGCAATTGTGCATCCCCCAAACCATTTGCTCTCCCCTCCTCCTCTTCGCAACGTGACGGTGGAGAAGAAGGTGGCAAGGGAGGGTAAAGTGAAGTGGTCGGCGCCGGTGAAGAGGGTCGGGATGGTGGATCGGCGTCATCATAAATCTGAGGACTGTCTAACTGTGGTGCATCTGGTGGTGGTAGAAAATCTTCTGCAGCTTTTCCCTCTGGTGCTGGTACATGTGTGACGAGGCGGGCTGTGGCTGCAGTTTCCGCTGGGATTCGGACACCCCCCGCGGCGTGAGCCGGGGTTGTGGCAGGGATCATTGGACCCTGGAACAGCATGCCGGTTGCAGAGGTGGACCCGTCAGCTGGAGTCAAATGCAGACGCCACAGCTTGCCATTCAGCCCTCATGCTTTTCAATGTTTCATTAATCAACCTCCACATGGTGGAGAATTTGCTCGCCTCCCTGGATCCTTTACTTATTTCTTCCCACAGCTCTGCCCCATTTTTTCCCATATTGAGACATCAAAGGTGGCTCCAGCTGTGGGGATCAAGTCTTTTCCCTTTGCCCAAGGGATTTGAGCAAAGCCTTCAGGGTAGACGAGTCATAACTCAGCCCTCTCATTGAGAGGATATGTTGGAGGAGCTTAACCACTGCTGACTCTTCTTTTGTCATGGTGGACCCCATCTCCTACCCGGCTGCCCGCCTGATCAGGGTGAGATCTAATCTTTTGTGCTAGCGTCTTCCCGAGTGCTGGGGCAGCACTCACCTACGGCCGGCTTCTGCACCCTCCGTCTTCGGCTCCATCAGAAAATCCAACTCCGATCCAGGGGTCCCTGTTTGGGCACCACTTGCTGACACGGAAGTCACGACACAGCACACGACCAATATGATCAAGCAAATGGCAGTTTATTACAGACACAGCACGGTTAATATAGCTCTTTAACCACCTTATCACACACAAGCCTATTGTTAATTGGTCAGTATGGCCTTGGGCTTTCAGCGTCAGCAACTCCTGAATGCGGATTGCCCTGGTTTTGCTACACTGTAACGAGACACTCCCGCCGGTGATACGGGATGCGGCCCCTGTTGACAGAGTAGTGCCTGTGGCCAACCTTGGAATTTGCAACTTATTAGGAAGACGTAATGCCATACTGCACGTCCCCACAGTAAGTTTGTGCAATGCCACTTTGTAAGTCTTGGTAAATACAAAATCACATTTGTTAGTAATAGTTACATACATTGGTTTTAACTTGCGACATCCTTGAGGCCTTCTTGTTCACAGGCAGATTAAGTCCACACAGTCTGAGTCTGGATTGTTCACTACGTGTCCTTGGCTTTCCAGATATCCCACAAATATGAACTTTGGAAATTAATTCCCTAAACCAAACAATCTTTCCACTCTGAAAATGAGAATACAGGTAGTTAATATTCTCTGCCTTCACCACCTACCCACAAGGCTTCCAACCCTGGGAATTGCTTTCATGGTGGTTTGGGTTTTTTGGGGGTTTTTTGTTTGTTTTATTTTTGTTTTTAATTATTCCCTCAAACCCTACCCTCAGAAAGTAACAAATATACCCTCTTGGGTAATCATTTATTTACTGTTTCTCCAAATGTGTGTTTTGAGTTACCTCTCCTGGGCAAACATCAAAAGGTTCTGAAAGTTCAAGCTACTCTTCTGAATGCATTATGGCCCCAGCTCACTGCATTCCAGGTCATCTTATCATTTTGGTTGGGTTTTTTTCAGCTTGTTTTGCAGGACATCGGATTTTTTGTTTTGGAGAAAAGTCAAGATTGCCACATACACCTGTATAGGACTCTATCACCATCTACAGGGATACTGAATATTGAGAGAGGATCATCAGACTGGTTTTGCAACTGATCTTCAATAACAGGCAAAAATAAAAAGGATAAAATGAATAAAGATCATAACGTACTTTGTTTCACAGACCTTAGGAGGGCAGTATTCTGAGCAGAACTTAAAACTGACCTTCTTTTGATGATGGCTTCCATTGGCTTACCAGTAGTTAGGATATGTGGAATTAAGTTTTTTGGCAGTAAGTTTGGGATGGGGCAGTTGTTTGGGATGGTTTGGGTTTTTTAAAGAAGACATAATGGAAGAAGATGTCAAAATAATGAGCCTTCAAGTCCTGAAGAAGGACAAACTAGCACATGGCAGGACACTTTGCTTTAGAAAAGAGAGATGTGGAAGTAATTCTTTAAAAGAACTACATAATTAGGAAGAGTGCCCTGGAAAGAAACCTCAGCAACTGTTCAACACTGGGAAGCTGTCATCTGTTGCTGGTGATGACAGTCAAGCTGCAGGAAAAGTTTAAACTCTAACAGCTGTTAATTTTTCACAAGCCACAAAATATTTAACAGGAAAGTCAACAGAATGAAGGGGCTTAGAACGACCAGCTGGAAAGTGCTAAGTCCACCTTGCATGTAATTCTTTTCTACTTCTCACTTGTAAAGCATAGGCTTTCCAGGAAGAATGTTGTGAAGTTAAACTTCAGTCTTTCATGTGTACAATAAATTCTCAAACAACAACCAAGAACAGAACCATAGAGTTTCTTCTTAATAATTTAACAGAGAAATAAAGTGGTTTAGAAGTCTGATGTACATTTACTATTACACAAGAAAAAAAAACCTTAATAACTTTTAAAAACACTGTTTGAGAGTCACCTCTCATTTGAATATTGGTGCATCATTTTACGTAATACATACTACCTGAACGCTTTAAAGGTTGAGGGCGGGGAGAGGGGAGAAGCAGCTTTTCTGCTTTGCAAAAACTCTTCACACTTCAGTTAGTGAGCAGCCTGCTCTTCAAAGCCAGGAAAACATTGGAGCCTTTGGACCCGTAGGGAACTGTTACCCCTAGTTACTAGCAAAAATGAAAGCTGTAGCTTGCACCCAAAGAAGCATAAACACTAAAGTCAACATAGAAGGATTCAGCATCCCAAGGATCTTGGCCTCTACTTCAATTTCCCCCAACCTAATCCTAGCTAAGTAAGACAAAAACATATGAACATTACCTAACATTTTGGTCTCTTTTTGCTCTCTGTTCATCCTGGTTTTGGCTGGGATAGTGTTAATTTTCTTCCTAGCAGCTGGCATAGTGCTGTGTTTTGGATTTAGTATGAGAATAATGTTGATAACATACTGATGCTTTAGCTGTTGCTAAGTAGTGCTTATACTAAGTCAAGGGCTTTGCAGCTTCTTATGCTCCGCCAGTGAGGAGGTGCACAAGAAGCTGGGAGGCGACACAGCCGGGACAGCTGACCCCAACTGACCAAAGGGATATTCCATACCATATGACATCATGCCAAGTATATAAATTGGGGTCAGTTGGCTGGGGGTGGCAATCGCTGCTCCCGGGCGGGCTGAGCACTGGTCCACGGGTGGTGAGCAATTGCATTGTGCCTCACTTGTTTTGTATATTCTTTTATCTTTTTTTTTTTTTTTTTCTCTTCCTTTGCTCTCCTATTAAACTTTTTAAAAAATGGGGTCTTTATCTCACCATATGGGTTTTGCTTTTTTTCCTCCCTGATTCTCCCCCATACCCCACCAGGGAGGGGGGAGGGTGCACGATCGGCTGTGTGGTGTTTAGCTGCCTGCCAGGTTAAACGACAACACTTCTAAATAGGATTCCTATAAACATGCACTATTTTTTTTCTCCTGGGAGAGAAATAGGAAGAAATCACACGGTTTCATAGTCAATACTTCTATTCCTAATAGGCTGAGCTATTTAAAAAAAACAAAAACGAAACAAAAAAAACCCAAACAAACAAAAAAAACACCAACCACAAACCACACACTACACCACTACACACTAATAACCTGTCCTGAAATTTATTTTCTCTGTTATTACATATGTAACTACTGCCTGGAAAAGAGTTCCATTACAGGTGTATAAATATCTCATTAATATACCCAGACATTTTGGTATTATATAGTTGTGATATTCTCTAATCTCTGATCTGGAAGGTTTACAACTCACTGACTGAAGAAAAATAAACTCAGAAACACTGGGAATTCAGAAAAAAATTTTTTTCATTTCATTTGGGTGGGGGTTTTTTGTCTGTTTTTGATGTTTATCTTCTTGCTTGGCATGAAGAATGGTTAAATCTTAAAGAGGAACAGCAAAGTCTGGAAGTGCATCCCACCTAAATACTTGTAACACAGTGATGTAGGATTTTGTTAATAAGCATTTCAACAGTCTGCGCTAACAAAGTTATATTCAGAACGTGTGGATGGGAGAGTGGACCATACGTCAGTCCATTTTAAGCAGTCCCTTTTCAAAAGAACTCCTCACTGAAAGAGTTTTACCATTCATTTTCCGTTTCCTGGGGGGGCACTTGAATATGCCATGGCATCATGTTCTGACCAGTCATCAGGTCTTGTTGGTACTTCATGCTCGTGTTTTTCTTCCTGGCTTTAGAACTCGATTCCATATGTTCCTGTTATTCTCATGTTGTTCTTTATTCAGATGGAAGTTTGTGATGCAGTTGGTGCCCCGTCAGTACTCTGCAGTGGTGTCCTTGGCGTTCGCTGAGCTGCGTTCTGTTGCATTGCTGTAGTTGCAGTTGTAGTTGTAGCTGTAGTTATTGTTGTAAAAGAAACACACCTTTAAAGATTCAGCTGACCATTTCAGATTCCATAACAGCTAATAGAATCAAAGGAAGGATATATGATTTACTGTTAAACTCTGCCTCTGACACTACAACAAATGATAGTCAGCACTAAAATGAATAATGTATCAGAGCACTCAGAAATTTTACATCAGTTTTCATAGATTATAAACAAACCAGCCTCTACTAAGTCCTGTCTTAAAAGGGGACATATATATGTTGAAAAAAAGTATCTTTCAAATGTAGCATCCTACACTTAGCTTACATACCTTGTGAGAAGATGCTCAAATTAAAAATGTCCAGCATCTCTGCATATACTGTAGGTCTTTTTACAACTTGATAAGCATGAGCTGTGAATTTGAGAGAAAAGTTCGTGGTAGCTGAAAGCATTGCTTTTAGGTGGCATTTCCATGCAGACTGTATTTCTGTGCTAGTACAACGTATTCAGCACGTGTACCTTTAGTGTTAACTTATGCATAATAGTGGAAGAAACATCCCAGAAAACCCTGGCATCCCAATGCCAGCAAACCTAGCTGCCCTAGGTAGAGAATATGCATCCAGCCATGTATAATCATGGAACCCTTTCCACAACAGTCATGACCTTTCTCTCCTTATTCTCCAAAATGTACCTACCCGTGGCAGAATATAGACTTCATGAGCAAGTACCTTAAAGAAGGAAGTTACTAATAGCAAAGGAGTCAGTGACAATGATAACAAAAATGATACATGAGGGCAAGGGAGTCAGAAGCAATTAGATGTACAGCAAATGAAGAAGTCACAAGAAGAGGAGGGATACTGGAGGAAGTAGATGAAATTCTGATAACATTTCTGAGGATTACATGCTCTAGATGACTCAGGTGCCCTGCAATATTCCCACCCTCACAAAACCCTCTCAGGTACATGCGTGTTGTTAGACCACTCTACACCTATAATGCACCTATAGGAAGATTATTCCTACTTCTACACAGATATACTAGAGAACATTTCTGAGTTGCTGGATGAGTGAATTTCAAAAATTATGTATTTGAAAAATAATGTATAATTCTATGTATAAAATATACTATAACAATCTAAAATTAAATATGCTAACACCAGCAATTTATTTAAGTATTGTCAAATCATACAGCAATAAGAATTAATTATAAATTGTTCCCATATTCCTCTGTATCTTTTGTTCTGGAAGTTACAATACCAAAGCTGTGGACTTATATTTTTACAACTAGAAAACTATCTATCCCAAGGTAGATAAAATTTGTTGTGAATTTAAATAAAATTTCAGCAAACATTGACAAAACATTTGACAAAAAATGGATTTGGGGCACTAAAGAAATATTTTTATATGTTTCATGTACGCATACGTATGATTCTAGCAGCCTGAAATCCTTGGGAAAGTAAATTCATTTTAAAGGAAGAAATGAGCAGAAGGCAGAAGTGGAAGTGTTTAGAGTATACCCTACAATCCAGAACTTAGGGTGTTCGTGTGGAAAGGTAGAAAATCACATTTATTACCTTAATCAAAGTTAATCATGGAGGGAATATGTTCAGATCTTCCATTTTCCATGCAAGTTCCATAATCACTTAGTCTTTGTAGGAGCATAACTGTCTATTCGATTGCGTGTTTTTGCAACTGTCATCCTGTTGAGTCTTCCCTTAAGACTCTAGCCCTCCATATTTAATTTTTTTTTGCTTTTATTTCTAAAGAGTGCTTTAGTAAGTTTTGCTTTGAGCAAATTAAGAGATAAAAATATTTCATTCCCACAAATCAAAGGTGCATCTACATAATATTGTTGACTGCAGAGTACATTATCACATCTCAGAACTGTATGCAAACACCCCCAGTGCAACCTAAGATCTCTCCCATCCCTGAGAACTTGCACTGCAGGGAATTCAGGGCAAGATGCATGAAGACTCAAGTCTATATCCACATCCAAATGGGACATCCAGTAGGGGAGGTAATAACACTGCAACAAGAGCCAGGTAGATAGCCCCAAAACAGCATAAACAGTGAAAGTCCTGTTGAACCCATGGCAGGGTTGTGAGGGGTGCCATTTTGAAGCATCTGCTCTCACGCTGTCAAGAAATGGTTGTCCCAGTGCTTCACTGTGGTCTGGAAGGGGAGAGGGGAGCTGAGGGTTGTTGTGGTTTAGCCCCAGTCAGCAACCAAGCACCACACAGCTGCTCACTCACTCCCCCCTGGTGGGATGGGGGAGAGAATCAGAAAAGTCAGGAAATGCATGTGTTGAGATAAAGACAGTTTAACAGGTAAAGCAAAAGCTGTGTGTGGAAGCAAAGCAAAACAAGAAATTCATGCACTGCTTCCCATGGGCAGGCAGGGGTTCAGCCATCTCCAGGAAAGCAGGGCTCATCACGCATAATGGTTACTTGGGAAGACAAATGCCATAACTTCAAACATCACCCCCTTCCTCCTTCTTCCCCCAGCTTTATATGCTGAGAATGATGTCATGTGGTATGGAATATCCCACTGGTCAGTTGGGGTCAGCTGTCCCAGCTGTGTCCCCTCCCAGTTTCTTGTGCACCCAGCAGAGCACGGGGAGCTCTGCGTAAGCTCTACTTAGCAACAACTAAAACATTTCCACATTATCACCACTGTTTTTAGCACAAATCTGAAACATAGTCCCATACTAGCTACTACAAAGAAAATTAACTCTATCCCAGATGAAACCAGGACAGGGTCCATCAGTCCAGTCAGCCTTCTGGAGTGTAGAACCACGTCACCAGCACTGTGTTTATTAAGTCCTCAGTACTGTAGGTTGACATTCCTGTACATTTTATCTTTAGTGATTTAAAAGACTATTAGGAAGTCTTAACACCTAGTTATTTGTCAAGCTGACAGCAATTACCACTGATTGAGCATATGCCATGTGCAGTGAGTTGTAAGACTGAGATGTGATTGGTTTTGTACTTGGTTCCATATTCAGGCAGAGTGTAAACAGTTCAGTGAAAGGATTTTGCGTAAACAGTTTTATTTCCAATACAACATATGTATTTACATGTGAATATTCTAAAGTTTACTAGTTTCTCCACACAGAAAAAAAAAATGAGTGAAGCCCAGATTCTGTTAGCACAGGAAAAGCTTTCCTCTTCTCTCTTCTTCCAGGCCAGCTACTCTAGCAGCCTTCCTCTAAGAGGAAAATATAAGGCATTATTTTTTGGAAGAATATAAGTTTCCATACACTAGGCTTCTAATACACGTTGGTGCTTTTGAAGAACAGTTCCCAACTCTATAATTTTTGCTACTGTGAGAGAATGGGAAGTATTGCATTTTCTATTACAGCATTTTGAATACAGATGTCTCTCAACCTATTTTATTAGTAAAAGGATAGACTGTTCACTTTGACTTTAAGTGATTCTAACTTTCATTTTAATTTAATGTAGATGTTTAGTACCATGAATAAAAATTTATTTAGCTAACAAACAGCAAACCCAACCAACATTTAGATACAGTTTTCAATTTCTCTTCTGTCTGATGTTTCTCAAACTTAATTTTGGAGACTTCAGTGACTTCGGAAACAACATTCATGTCTAGGCTTGAAACCACTGTAGATTAATGACTGAAACTCCTTAAAATAAAGCAGGTATTCAGTGACCTGTGTGAAATAGGTTGCTGGTGTCAAAGCAGCTTCTTCCCAAAGAAGCTGTTGTCAGTGCTGTGTCTAATTAGTGGCCTTAGTGTCATCCTCAGCAGAAACCACGGACTGAGCAGACAGAGATGTGCTATTTCGGCACAGTTTTTCTATGAAACTATATGTCTAGTAGCAGCAGCAGAACAGTGGTGGTTGTACAGAAAAGCCTACATTTCTTCTATTCTTATTTATTTTTAATAAGACTGTTACACAAGTTGAAAGTATCTGTGGTAACATCAATAAAGTATACGACCGTGGAGCTGGTTTGCTTTCTAAAAATATGGTGGCTACAGTGGGCTGAGGTTTGGGCTGAGGTTTGCTTAAATATTTTGTACACAGAAAATCTGTGTTATTTACTCATTCCATCAGGTTATTAAAAGTAAACAAACCAATATCTTCTGATGTAGACTAGAAGACAACACTGGCACTGAACTCAGGAAAACTGCTGAAAATGCAGACACTGAAGGTAGCCTTCCTTACACTGTCCCCTCCACTGTCCTCTCCCACAGATTTCTGACTGGTGGGAGGATAAGCATAATCTTTCACCATCAAACTCTTTTTCTAATCTTTGTCTTTTAACTAAATTTATACTGTTGGGGTTGTTGCACAGTGATTCATATCTTCCAAACAAAAATTTCATTTAGTTATCAAAGACAAATAAATGACTGCTTAAAATTTTCTCTTTGATGTCTTTTGAATGAGCTCGGCTTTTCCATGCTCAGAGGAATAAGTATAAAAGAATATGAAATCGGTAAAGAATTGTGCTTGTAATTTTAAATTAATGCTTTTCCCTCATTCTCCTTTAAACTTTTGAAAAGCTTGTCTTGCATCTTTTTTGAAACCTGGGAATGAGACCTTCAGCTTTAAAAACAAAAAAGTTAAAACAAAAACTAACTAGAAAACTTCAATAGCAATTATTTAATATAAAACAGGCAGAACTGAAATAATTGGATGGAAGTATAAAATTAACACTGGATTGTGTAGAAAGAAGTTACAGAACATTAACAACACAGTAACTAAACAAGAAAAAGAGCCAACTCCGTCTAAGGATATGTGAGAATATCAGGACTCCAGGAATACCTTCCAAGGTCCCCCAGTTGGTCTCTGGCAGAGCTCCGAGCAACCTCTGCCTGCACCACATGCCCCCCACCCCAGCCAATTAACCTCTTTGCCAAGAATTTCAACTCGTAACTCTAAATAAATCATGGGTGATTGTGCTGGTTTTGGCCAGGGTGGAGCTGATTTCTTCACGGTGGCTGGTGTGGGGCTGTGTTTTGGACTTGTGCTGGGGACCATGCTGGTGGTGTGGAGATGTTTTGTTGAGTGGTGTTTGCACTAGTCAAGGGCTTTTTCAGCTTCCCATGCTCTGACAGGTGGGGGTGGGGGGCCTGGGATGGGAGGAATGGCCAGGGTGGCTGGCCCCTGCTGACCGGGAGGTGTTCGGTACCATATGACATCATGCTCAGCATATAAAGCTGGGCGGGGTGGGGGGGGGGGGGGTGGGGGAATGTTTGGAGTGATGGCCTTTGTCTCCCTAAGTAACCATTACATGTGATGGAGCCCTGCTTTCCTGGAGATGGCTGAACACCTGCCTGCCCATGGGAGGCAGTGAATGAATTCCTTGTTTTGCTTTGCTTTGCACATGCAGGTTTTGCTTTACCTATTAAACTGTCTTTATCTCAGCTCACAAGCTTTCTCACCTTTACCCTTCCAATTCTCTTCCCCATCCCACTGGGAGGGAGGGAGTAAGTGGCTGTATGGTGCTTAGATCCTGGCTGGAGTTAAACCACGACATTGATGATATTGCTGAGCTTATTGCAGACACCACCTTCAGTGTACCTGTTGTTACGCTGTTTGGAATTTAACCATTTTATTATAACCAAACCTTTTCCCAACTCTAGCAAACAGATGTAGTAGGTCTTTTAGGTAAATACTGTAACAACAAATAGGACTGTAGGATGCAAACACTTACTTTCATAGATTAAGCTGCTAAACAATGGAGTTTTTTTGAGTTACTAATAAAAACAGAAAATGAGTTGATGACAACAGGAGAGAGGAAGTTACGACATGAGGCTGTTTTTAAACCACAGATGTCAAAATTAAAGCCCAAATTTGTAATTTTTAATAGAAAGTGTGATTGCCTACTCCCTTTCTAGCTCTTCTAATAATTTTTATATACAGAACAAAATAGATTGACTAGGAAGGACTACAATTAACCTCTGATTACCTACTGGCTTAGTGGGAGGGCACACTGATTGGGAGATGGCCCAGACTGGGCACCGTGGGTTCAGTCCCTGATTCTCAATCACTCAAAGCTAGGATTTCAAAGCAGATCTCCCAGGTCACAGGCACGTGCTATAGGTACTAGGCTGTTGGTTCATCATCATTTCTGCAAACAGAATATGAAATAAAAGGCAAGCATAGGCTTCTCAAAAAGCTAATCTGGCCTGTGCACACCACTTTTCTCTCACTCCAATGACCCTTTCCTCCCTCTCATTCAAATTAGGTGGTTTCTTGTTTGGCTGATTTTTAAACCTGGTTTTAAAACCTCACTTACAGTAGCAATCCCCAGCCATCATCTTCCTCTGCTCAGACAGAGAAAAGGCTTTTGTCTCTGCATGCAGCTTCACAGGCAGAACATACGGTGGCAGTCCTGCATGTTGGAGACACACAAACTTCACCACCCATGCCCTGTAAGTTCCCTCTGGGTACACATAGTACCTGTGATATTCCAAACTGCCTAGAGTTTGCATGAACACTGAGACTCCTCTGCACAAACCATAAATCAGGGCTGATATGTGAGTATGCTATAGCTCTGGTCATGCTGCCAAGGAAGAAGTACTATGTGGGAACTGGAACTTGCTAACACTGGGCAAATTTGAAATTACAGATGTGTTTTGAAACGCATTTTTGTATTCTTTTGTATTTTGTTTTAGTGGAAAAGAAAGGCCTCCTGCAGGGGTCTTGGGCAGGAATGACTCACTGGAAAACACATATTATTAAGAAAAGGACAAAGCAATCACAAGGAACATAGTTCCTGTCATCTTTTGCAATGAAAGGCAGCAGGAGGAATCAATTGTTGTTTAGCACCAGGTTTGGTTTTCTGAATGAAATGAGACTATAAGAAGGCAGAGGACAACTTGCAGTGATATCTTTGGAGGAGAGGGCTCCTCACCAATGCAAGAATTAAAACATCATCTGCACTGATCAAAGGATCAAAGCTATTTTTGTTTTGTAACATAAATATCTGAGCAATTTGACTACAGCATTTTCTGTTTAGGTTGGTTTTGTCTTTTTGAGATAACGGTGCAATTGCAGGTGGAGCATGGGGTTTTGTTTTCTGTTTTCCCAGGGGAAGACCAAAATATGTCGATACTTTCCTGGAAAAGACCCAAGTATGTTAACACTTTACTCAAACCACAACTGAAAGTCATATATTACACTGGCAAAGACTGCATCATCAAATATGTGGTCCTGGTCAGCAGACAGGTATGGGCAGGTATGTTCATGTCAGTAAGGTGGCCAGGGTGGAGATTTCTTGGACACTCCGTTGCTTGTGTACCTAGCTTTCAAGTAAGTAACATTCATGTTCTCTGGCTTTAAGAGGCATTTAGTACCTCTCCTAATGAAATGCTTCACACCTTTATCAGATAGATTGTCCTACATTTTAAAGGGGAGTAAGAAGCAATCATAATTGCTCTTAAACATGCTATTTAATACCAAAGGGTTTGGACTCATTTGCAGTAAACCATAGCATATTACCATGGAAATTACCACCTAAGATTACAGCTGGTTATGAGCCAGTATCTTTGTTTATAAATTTAATCTATTATCATCATAAAAGGCATGAAGGGGAAGCTTGCAGTTGAAAATGTAGTCTCTTAGAAGAGAAAAATAAGACAAGAACCTATTGGTAGGCCAAGTAAGATTCTTATCAATGTCACTTGCATAAGCAGGATACAGATTGCCCAGAGGAACCTCATACTGAGAACCAGTTCAAAATAAATCAGAATCCTAGTAAAACCTTAGAAGTAATCATAAGGATCATATGATAACTGAAATGGGTAGGGTTCTTCCTCAAATGAAAGGGAGAATTAATGCTTCACATTCCCTAGGTAAAGAAAACTTTTCTTTTTTGTTATTCACTCTTAAGTGGAATCAACAAAGAAGACTCCACCTGAAGACAAAAAGGCTGGCTTTTAGCAAATACAATGTTATTTTGTAAAAGCACAAACCTTCTCTTTTACAGCTCACTTGTTAATGAGAAGCCTTGAACAGCAAATATAGCAGTTACTGACAAATAGCTTTCTCAGACCTCTGGGCGCTCTTAATAAGATGTCTGCTTTTGTGAAAAGTGATCAGGTTTCTCAAGGTCTGGTTTGCAACAGTCTCCTGCTTTTGGTAACTCCTGAATATTCAGAAACCTGAGAAGAAATCTGTTACTTCCCTCAACATCATGTCTACTTTTTGGTAATACATCCCAGGATGCAACTGTCCTTTTTTTTTTTGCTGTGGGGGCATACTGGTTAATCATGGTCTACTTGTCTACCAGGACACCCAGATCCTTTTCTGCAAAGCACCTTTCCATCCAGCTAACCCACAACACAGTGGTGTTCTTGAAGTCCACAGAGTTCCTATCAGCCCATGACTCCAGACCATCAAGGATCTTCTGAGCAAGATCTTTGCCCCCATTCCCAAGCATATCAATCCCTTCCTGCAATTTATATCATTCCTCAGCTTGTTGAGGTGCACTCTGGTTCATCATCCAGGTCAGTAACAAGGAAGTTGAACAGCATCAGCCCCAGTATTGACCCCTGAGGAAAACTATTAGTAACTATCTACCAGCTGGACTTTGTACTGCTAATCTCAGACATCTGAGCCCAATTGCCCAGCCAGTTTTTCCACTTACCTTGTAGCCCACCTCTCCATTCCATGTCACCAGTTGAACCATAAGAATACTATGGAAGACTCTGTTGAATATCTTGATAAAGTCAAGGTAAACAGGCACTGCCCTCCCATCATCCACAGAAATAGTCATCTATAGAAAACTAGCATAATGGCCAGGTACATATTGCCCTTAGAAAATCCAGGCAGGCCATTCCCAGTCATATTCTTGTCCTTCATGTGCTTGGACATGGTCTCCAGAAGGGTTTGCATGGTAACCCTCCCAGGGAACAAGGTGAGACTGAAAACCCTATAGTTACCTGGGGCCCTCCTTCTTTTCCTTCTTGGCTTAACATTTGCCTGTTTACAGTCATCAGGAAGTTTTCCAACTTGCTGTGACTTCTCAAAGATTACTGACAGCAAATTTACAATGATACCAGAAAGGTCCCTCAGCCACCTTGGAGGCATCCCATCTGACCCTTGGACATGTGCATGTCTGACTTCCTAAGGTAGTCCCTCCTCAGTGTTCCTCTAATGTGGATCATGGTTCACTCCCTCAGACAGTCATGAAGCTTAGGGACCTTAGATATCTGAAAGCAGATCATGCCAGGAAAAACTGAGGCAAAGAAACCACTGAGTACCCCAACCTTTGCTATGTCCTATGTCATTAGACACTCTACGGCACTGAGCAGTGGGCTTATTTTTCCTTGATCTTTCTTTTGCTGCCAATGCACTTACAGGAGCATTTCTTTGCATTCCTTCACATCCCTCCTAGCTTCAATTCCATCTGAGCTTTGGCTTTCCTAACTCCATCCCTGTGCATCTAATCACTATCACTAAATTTCTCCCTGCTTCCACCTTCTGTATACTTCTTTTTCTCTGTCAGTAGTTCCCAGTTCATCCACGCTCACTTCTGGTGTACCTGCCTGACTCTCTGCACATCAGAATAGACAGTTATTCTCTGAGGAACATGTCTTTGAAGATCATTCAACTCTCCTAGGCTTCTTTGCCCTTCCTGCACCAGGGTGCAATGTAGAAATATCCATTCCATTTTAACCACAATACAAAGAGAGTTGAAGCTTTTCTTTTCATTACAGTTTTAGGAATAAAATTACACACATGTTTTCTATGTTGCTACTTGTCAATGCCACTGGATGTTTATAGGAATTCCAAGATTTCTTGTTTCTGTTATTAGTTCCATATTCAAAAGTACCAGTCCAAGTTAGACCAACAGTCAAGTCAGGGAGGACCCTTCCAATGATTCCAGAAGTTCTTAATCAATGAACCTTAGGCAGAGAGCAACAACTGGATTTTTGCAGAAAAGTCTAAATTTTAGAAAGTTAGTGGTAGAGAGTGGGGTGGGGTTGCTCAGTGTTGTGATGAAAACAAAGACCTTGAAATTATTCTGTAAAAATACTTGTTTATGCAGCAGAGCATATCCTGCTTGGGAGCTGCCCACTCATGAAGCCAACAGAGGGAGTATTTTCTTCACATTAATGAGGTCCCCAAGGCAGAGTTTCCATCTGATATTCCGTCCCAGACAGAGACTTTTGGATACAAGGGGTGGGGACAGACAACATATATCCTATTCATTGCTGGTTTGTCCAAGTCCTAAGATGCTGGTGCCACTACAAGTGCAGTTCTTGGAAAAGAAGAGGGAAAGGAGGAATGGAAAGTAGACTAGAGAATTCATTAGGACAAATGTTGCACCATCCACTGTGTAGGATAGATACATGTAAAAAAAGGTTAAAGCCATGTCTGATTTTGTTTCAAGAGTTTTCACCCACAACAGTAAAAGATTCCAAACCCATTAATATTTGTATTTTGATGTATAAATATCTGAGAAACATAATTTTTATAAGCTTGATCTTATTCTGAATTATCATCTAAATAATATTGCTTTCTCAAAAGAACATTGGTTTGGAGACAAGTGACCTACATGCTTATTTGCTGACACAGGAGAACAGGTTAGCTTAAAACTGCTGCATGTGGAGGGTTTTTCTGGTTAAACACAACCTCTGTGCATACCAAGAAGCCTACAATAACTCCTCCTTTTTGCAGTCTGAATTGTATTAGTACTCTGGATATGAGCCATCGGGCAAGAGGAATGAATCTGTGTATTCAGAAGACTAAACAGTAATGCAGTAATGGCTTACATCATTTCCAACCCCGATGTAGCTATATTTCATCCTCAAATTTTGTGGATGACAGAGGGTGCAAATTTAATGTATTAGGTCGACTTGGCCTCAGATTCCCTCGTGTTTCTCTTCAGATTGCAATCCCTCGTGATTCCCTGACCATTTTTAGTAGCATGACAAAGGCTAATTTGGACTTGCTGAGAAACAGGACTTAGCAAAATTATTTTAGTTCAAGGATGATAGAACTCTCCTCTACTTCTCACTAATGCAGGCACATAACATTTTGATTGAGCTCAGTTCTGGCTGTCATTTAACAATTAACTAAGTTTATAGTATTTATCAAAGGTCTTATGAAAGGAAAAGAGCATGAATATCTACCTTTCTTGATATTATTATTATTGTTATTTTACTGTTTTTAGTGGCTAATATTATTAAAACAGATATCATAAAAGATACAAATAAGGCAATGAAATAGGCTTATACATTGCTAAAGTGAAGATTTTTCTGGTGGCAGCTCTTTGTGAGTCATATCTAACACTGAAAATTTCAGGTGGATTTTTTTGAAAAATAAGTGTGGGGCAAAAAAAGAGTCATGAAGAATTTTCTGCCAGAAAGTTTTCAGGTTGGGGATCAACATTTTCTTCCAATTACAGTTTTCAAAGTTACAAATTCATATTGTTGAAATGAAAGACCTCACTGAAATTGCTAACTAAGGTCCAAAAAAACCCTTCTTTTACAGCTAGAACAGTCACACTTTATTTTAAATAAATGGCTAGCATACAAGAGCTTGAGTCTTAGGTGCTCTGAGAGCTTCTAGAATGCAAATCATTCATAGATCTTTCGCCTTGATGTGGCTTTATCTCATTATAAGGGGTGAAGCTCAACATGAAAGTATGTAAGTGCTTTAGTGAATCAAGGCCCAATAGTTCTTGAGTGACAGTTGTCAGTGACATCTTAAACCGTCAGCCAGCAGGGCCACTAGCCATGTCCAGAGTCTCACAGAATCCCAACCTATACATTCAAATGCTCTATCCTATATGAAAAACCTATGAGACACAACTCTTTCTGTATGTTCATATCAACCAACCTACTGCAATTCTACAGGCTCTTTGAATATGTGCACTCTGGGAAACTACTGAATACGCAAAGGAGTCCAGCCAGACTTCTTTGCTATGTTCAGATGGCCGTTGTTTTTCCATTTGAAAAATAGCATTACTCCACAGGATAAACTGCAGCGAGAACAAGTGGTTTGTTGCTGTTTAATTACCAATTACTATATTTGTAACTTTCTCAAAAATAAAAAAAAAAATCAAGCAAGTTTTAATTACTCACGGGAAGAATTACATATAGCCAAGATGTACAATCACAGGAAAGTAATGGCCTCAAAAAGCAGCACATGAATATATATATACATATTTCCATGACAACTTCTAAATCTTGTGACTCATATCTAAGCATGATTAAATAAATACAGTGTCACTTCCTAGGCTATTATAATCAAACTAATATATTCATAGCTGACCTGTTTTTTTTTAGGGGTGCAACAGTGGTGCACAGAAGTTGTAGAGGATTAAAAAAATGTAAGAGAAAACAGTATCGATGAGATAGATCATACCGTCAAGAGCAAGACTGTGGTCTCAATGCATAAAAGACACACTTTCAGTACAAAAAGAGAAGAAAGCATAGCGAGAAAAATTGTCCCTGAAGGGAAAAATAAAACTTTAAAATTAAGAGAGAAGCTTAAAAACAGCCTTCACATTAATATTGTTGGTTTAAGATGTCTCTTTGAGACCATCTGTCAGAAACACAGCACCCTGCAGTAGAGAGAGAAGAAACTTTGGAAAGAAATCCTGAGGGAGGAAGCAGAAATCATGGCTTCACCAAAAGAGAAGTGGAGGTCAAAAGACAGAATTGTTTCTTTTCTTGCATGGGAAATGGTAAATAATATTTAAGATTTTTCTTCAGGTCCTTAAGAATATAGACACTTTGCAGTGTAGACGGCAGGGATTTGGCTGTAACATAAATTCATTTTCATTCCTTCTTTATGTGAACTAAGGAAAAGACACCTACTTCAATCCATCTAAAGTGAAGCAGAAGATCCCATGAAGAAATCACAGGAAAAAAAAGGTCTTTGAAGGCTTAAGAGTACCCTTCCACAATTAGGGTCAAAGAATATGTCTTTTGCTTTTCAGATCATACTTCAACAAAGACAACCACGTTGGTAAACTGTGCTACCATTTAGTAATGAATACATTACATGGTGGCTAGCACAGACTTTGTTGGGACCTTCACCTGTAGCCAGAAGGTCTTCGTAACATAATGGTCATTGCAGAGAGATTAAGTCATTTTCACCCTTTTGGTGTAAGCCACTAATTTCAACAGGAATGCTAAACTGATATTCAAGATGGAGATAAGCATAGCCAGCTCATCAGCAGGATCTGGTCCTAAGAATTTTGCCCATGCTTTTGGGCAGCCATTATCAGGTCTGGATACATGAATGAAAGTGGAGTTGCCTTACTGAAATAGTATTTTCTAGGAGGAGACAGCTCTAATTAGAATAGAACATAAAAGTGAGAAATAACACCCAGTGAACAAAATCTCTTACCATCTCTCTTACAGACTCACTTGAACACTTTCGTAATTACAAATGTATTTATTTATTGAATGGATATTATTAGGATAGTACTCATATTTGATTTTTATTTTTAAAATCAGGGCATCCATGTATGCATTAAAATTATGTGGGTTTTTTCCATCCCAGATGGGTGAATATAATGTACAATATATGATGTAGGCAGATGTGAGTGGAAGTTTCAGAAATCATTTTGTGAGCAAAAGCTGAATTCTTGAAGGCAAGTAGATACGCTCTTGTTTCTGCTGCTACTCAGAACTTCCCTCTTCTGTGATCTGAATGTCAGGATTTGTAGTAGTAAAAGGGACTCCGCTGGAAGTCCCATGATGATCTCTTTGGTGAGTAGACAGACCCAAAAAAGCCTCACAAGCAGGAATGGGAGATAGTTCTGTGTACTTTCACTCTTGCCTTAGAATTTGTCTGTATAACATAAATCAGGATTTTTCCCATATTAACTCTGAATATTAAGTACAAAACAGCCCTGATGTGTTTGTTATTGCGGACATAATTGCCTAATCTGTGCTTCCACTTCCATTTGCCTTTAAGGTGTAAAGGACCCAATTTATATTCATAGCAAAGGACAAACAAATGAGGAATATTTATATGTCTGAACACTTGTAGCATAGCTGCATTATAGTTTCTTTGCCTAACTATTCCAAATGAAAACCAGCATAACTAGAAAGGAGATATGGTTGTAGAAAAAAGAGATGAAGAAAATAAAAACTATAGGCTGTTGTTTACCTTTCAAAAAATTAAAACTCAAACTGAGCACAAATTGCATGTCTAGATATATCCCAAATATATAGTTGATTATGTTTTACATAGTTCTCTAAAATAGGTTTTCAGGAGCTGGGGTGTAGGAGGTCAGATAAATTGAAAGATGTTTATTTTTGTAACAATTTAGAGACAATATAACTGTACACTATTTTTTCAATATTTGAACCTATGTGAAGACATTTCATGTAATAAGTTGTCCACAGATCTAAAAATGTCCTTACTTAAGCACGCAAGTCACCCCACTAAAACCCATGGATGTTAAATATTCATCAAAGTGTCTACAGGGATAGGAATTTTTCATCTTAGTTGAGAACAAGTGCAAGCTCATCAGAAGAGAACATTAGTTTTAAAGCAAAAAGTTTAAAGGATGCTCAACATGATGGAATTTGGATGCCTACCATACCAAAGGCTTCTTTTTAAGCAGGAGCAGTTTTAACCTCAAGGATAGCAGTGTCTATCCACACCAGAACTTAATAACCCTTGGTAAAATCTTTCTGATCCTTGTCTACTTCTTGGACTAAAAGCAGAAAATGCACACCCTAGCATTAAGACTAGCACCACAACATATCAGGAAATACACACCAGAAAAGACAGCTAGATTACTGTGCCTGTACATAGGCATTAGGGACTCCCTCATGGTCACGGAGACAGGCATGTGGCAGCCTGAGATAAGCATGAAAAGAAATTCATAGGACAGTTAGAGTCCCAACAGCACAACACTCTTGTGATTTCATTTGTAAGGTGAGTGATGAGAATTTGATACATAACTGTGTCCATCAGCCCCTGCTTTTATGACGAAGTTGAACCCTTTTGTGTGCAGAACCAAGTTCAATAAATGTGTTGCAGAGCTCTCATGCACTTGAGTGTCTGCACAGTAACTTTCCATAGGGATTTCACTGGCTACCCCCACAGGTATGTGGCAACTCAGGCTGCACATGAAAGGGGGCATGTAGGAGAAAGATACATGGTCCTTCACAAAATAATGTCAGTTTTACTTTTTTCCATACATAAATTGCCATAGTACCATAATTCCAAGACCAAGGGAAAAGCTGCCAAAAATACAATACTGAATCATGAATCAGGTATTCATGTGTACTGTGGATCCATTTCAACCATGTAGAATTTTATTCCTCTCTGTGAAATAACATTGTTTTCTCCAAGAATGTGTGCTAATAGCCATTGTCCAATATTTTGGAGAAGCAAAGCATGATGTACTCTTGAAAAACATATTTTTGACATTCTGGTCACCATTACATTTCTTGGGCTCAGTGTTTTCCAGCCCTCCTGCCAATGCCATGCTTTATGTAAGGTATATTATTAAATCAAATTTCTCCTCTCACAGAAACCATTGTCAGCATTCTAACCCTCGTCATGTAGGTATGAAAGGGGTTACAACTTGTAAAATACAGGATCATCAGTCCAATTAAATTTTAGTAAAAGAGGACTATTATCCTGTCAACAAAGCTGATATTGTTATAACCCATTATGAACAGGATACACATAATAACACCCTGCTATTGTGAATACAGTTATTACAGGTAAGTAGAAGAAGAGTTTGCTCACCCCACAAGGCCTATAATAATTTCTAAAAAGTTTCTTATTTCTCTCAGGACAAAAGTTTGACCTTAGGAAATCCGTGGAGGAAAGACAGGGAAGTTTGGCAAATGTGGAAAAAGGTCTTCCGTCATGATAATAACAAATTCCCAAATGGTTATTGCAGCTGTCCTTGGTCATCTGGCACGACATCTTCTATTTTGTATTAATATGGCCTAACACGAAGAGTTGAAACAAGGACCAACATTCACCCCTCCAAATTGCTCAATGAATACTCCAGCTCCTCGGAAATTATCTCATCCTTCATGGAAGATGGATGTGTGCCTGACTTTTGATTTGGTATTTTTTTCCTTTCCTTCTTATTTAAAAAATTGTTCATTACATTTCAATTGTTCACTACAATTAAAGGAAAAATTACATGTAAGTCTTAAAAAAGCTTGTGAAAAAGACTTCAGATTAAGAGCATGCCTCACTGAAAATTCCTCCAAATCACAGCAAGTACTGTTACTTTAAACATGAAAATGTTAAGAAATGTTATTCTTTCCTGAAGGGGGTTTGGAGAGAAAGGGTACATATTTCTAAATACACTCCATTCCTCTTTCTTTTTATTTCAGTGACTGTGAAGATGATGGAGCTTCCAAACTGTCTTCATCCCTGACAAGATGCACTGAAACACAGTACCCCATATTTGGAGTCTTGATGGAGACAAGTCGATTTTTGTAACTAGTCACTTAGACATCCAACATTCCTGTGCAAAACTGAGTATTCAAAGTAGCACATAGCTGGGTTAGCTAGGAATTAGTCCTCAGGTGGCTTGGACAGGCAATGTGACCAAGATAAACACTGGGACACTAAAAGAGAAATAAGGACCCCACAGGTCAACTACCAGTATTATCTGGTAATTTCTGTCTGTAGGTATTTCAGCTGATGGAGGCAACAAGACCTTTGATTATAATAATGTAATGGAGAAGATTATAGCTGTCACAAATATGAACTAACTACATTGGCAGGTGTGAGAAAATCATTACAACTATAGAAATTACAAATTGGCTACTGTCTCAGGGGCTAAGGAATGTTATGATTTATTTATTAAGAATATAACGATGAAATTACCCTTTTTATAGAACATCAGTTAAAACAAAAGAAAAAACTATAAGATGTCATACATTACCTTTTTTGTTTGTTTGTTTTTTAAGAAGCAGCTGTCTATTTCTATAATCAACAGCTTCATTAGTGGAAGAAAAATGCAGAAAAGTGGGTAAACATACTTGAATTCATACTACTGCAACTAATTTTTGGTGAACAGAATACTTTCCAAATAACTACTCTGTGACTGTAATATCTTTTCCTTCTATCATTTGCAAATCTGCCTGAAAACAGATATGTGAACTGATTCTCTGTTACTGACAGATTCCATGTACTCGGCCTCCTGCTGTTTGTATAATGCAGGAAAACTTTCTTTCACTCCAGTTTTGACAGGAAACAGACCAAAAGAAAAAGATTCTGAAAATGTTTTTGTCAGTATGGCTAATTTTCTTCAGAAAACTACCTTCTTTTTTATTACTTGATGGACTCTACATTAAAAAAATATTTTTTTCAAAAAGTCAACTCATATTGTTTCAACTCAAGAATTTTCCATCTTTGGAAACAGACACCTTTTTGCTTTCCATTTACAGCTTTGGATTTTCTGTCAAAGCCTCTAAATTCCTCTCTGCCTTGTTTTTGGAGTTAACAAGTAGTGACTTTTTTCAAAGGTTTTCCTGTAAGAGTAAAAGAAATTTAACATTTTATTTTTATTTAATTTAGAAACATTCCATGAAAATAACTCACAATCTTTCAGGAAAAAGTCTTTACCAAAAAAGAAAAAGGATGTGGTGGAAATGTCTTTTATCCCTTTTTATAACAGATATTTTGATAAAGGCTGACATAGAAATGTTATAATTCTGCAGAGGACAATGTAAGAGAACTTGTTATTTCAAATCACATCAATCTCATTCGTTTTTGCTATTATCTGTAATACTATTCTTTGACAGAGAAACTTGCCAGAAAAGCTGCATACAACTAAATGAACATCAGAATAGAAAAATGGGAAAGTGGTCTCTTCGGGCCCCGCTTTTTTTTGTAAGGCACAGCATGCCTGCAGAAACTGACATCTTTAGATGTAAAGCAGCTTCGGGGCTGGACTCAGTCATACATCGTGTTTTAGTTCTTTGACATAATGAGGATAAGGCTGAGACCTGAAGGGAGCTCAGTGTGTTTGGTTCTGATCTGTCAGCAGCAGACCTTCTGCTAATGTGGATCTAATACTAACAAATAAGACCATGTCCTCAATAACTCATACTATCAGTAACCTGTGTTTAAAAGCCACTTGAGTTTTGCAGCATTGATTTTTCTTCACTTCCATATTCTTTATGGAATAAATTTAATGACATTGAGAAGCTGGTGGAAGAAACTTTAAGCATTACATTACAGAAACATTATCATAGTACAGTAATGCAAAATAAAACACAGTAATATCTGCAATCATTTTGGTCATGTTAGAAAATTGTTCTCTTGAAGAAGTGATCACAATGTTCACTTTTATAAAGATAAAAAAAGCAATGCTTTTTCAAACAAACACCACCAGGTACTGAAATAGAAGTCTGCAGGAAGTAATTGCAGTGTCAGAACTGTAAGCCAAAGATGCAATAGAGTTGTCAAAGGTTTGCAACACAGAAAGACTCCATTTCAACTTTGCAAATACTTAGTAAAGAGCAAAATTATCTTGAATGGCAGATAGCTTTCCACCTGAGGGAAAATTTGCTAAGAAAATAACATCTTCAAAGTGAGTAGAAACAAGATGAAGAGTTCATGGAAAAATGTTGGGCTTGTGAAGTCAAAGACAAATTGAAGAATGTTGTGACATTTCCTCATCTTTCTCAAAAATAGGAATGATAAGTACAATAAATAGCCAAAAATGTTAGAAAACAGGCAGTTGTGTTCTTGCTCTTCAGAAGATATTTGGATGTTGCTGTTTGATAGAAAATTATTTCAGGCTGAGAAAAATTCTTTGTCTTTGACCCACTACCTAGCCATAAAAATAATAAATATTCTAAGGATAAAGAACTGCTAATTGAGTTCTATTTAGATAACCCTGGACTTAAAAAAAAAAAAAATAAAGACAGAAATGGAAACTCCCCATCTTTTGATTTAGATTGAGAAATAAAGCAGTAAGTATGTTGTTACCATTTCTGGCAGCTTTCTTTTGATTCTTGTAATGATAAAATGTAATGTAATGATACAATTACACTGTAATGATAAAATCATCAAAAGAAAGAATCCACAACAAGATAGTGTCTATGCAGAGCTTTTCACAGATAAGCTTCACATTATAGATCAACAAAACTGCATAAAAGTTCTAAAAGTACATTAACATTTTAATTATACATAGTTTTAATTTAAAAATTTAAAGTATTAATTCCATTTCCTTGACAGCAACTGTAACTACAACAAGAAAATCTTGATTTCACAGCTGTCATATTAGTTTTCTAAATGTTTTATTTATCACATTTTGCCTCTTTCCCTCCTTTATGCTGTAACCAAGTAATAGACAGAAAATGCCACACAGAATTTCTTCCAAAAAGAAAAGTCTCTAGCTGCAATGCATTATTCAAACATGCTCTGCTGGAGACTGAAATGCCTTTGATCTTATATGACAGCTGATAGACATGTATTAAAGGAGATGGTATATTTGCCAAAGATAAATTCTAGTTTTCTACATGCAACAGCTTGTGCTCACCATTGTGGGATGTTTTCCACCAAGAATGCATTAAAAACAGTCCCCCTTGTTTCAACTTACTAGACTCTTTGGTTTGGATAGAAGGATAGGTTCTACTGAATTTTTATTTCATTTTGTTTATTTTTTAAATGAGCAAGTCTTGTGACTACATCTTCTGTGACTTTACTTCTACCTTAAATTACTACCTTTCTACCCCTTTTATCTTTATTTCTACCTTAAAAAGCAGAAACTTTCATTTCTGAATCTGTGATCCTTCATGTCTCTTCTGCAGAGGCTCATTATCTTTTGGAGGATTCCTAAACTCTTTGATAACTTCTTCCCTTGTCTTTCCATTGCTTAGATAAGGGGGTCATAATTTTTAATCTGAGGAATTGCCTGTCTTTCTCAGTGTAGTACCTACCTATATATTTATTTCACACTTAGATTTGGCTGGCAGCAGCTAACTCACCACTGTGATGCCTAAATTTCATTAATTAATTAGGCTTCCATCAAGTTGTTCTGCAGTCTAATATTCATTTTACCATATCTTTAAAAAATTGAATAATAACCCAGAATTATTCCTGAAAACTCATCTTTTCAGTCATTCCCAGTGGTTACTAAATATTTTCTTGTTTACGGATCTCCTCTTTGAAGGCATGCTTACATGCACACTGCAGTGCTATTGTGGATGCAGGAGCTATCTTCAAATATAATAGCTTAGAAACCAGAAGTAATTTTGCCACCCCAGAACAGAGCCCTACATGAGTTAGTTTACGACGTCAAAAACATTATTGTACTCCAGTCTGCTGTGGCAAGGTTGTTTCAGATTATAAAAAGCCCCCTTTTTTGTAATGCAGTTACGTAAACAAAAAAAGCTAATGTAGCATCATCTTGATAAAAACAGTTAGCCCTTCATGCTATAGTAGCGTTTAATATAGGCCTCTGCAAAGTCCTTGTACCCGGCAGGATATAGCATGCTCATGACTGCTATACAGTTGTTTAATATCTTAAACCTATTGCAAATCTGGTAAGCATTACATTCCAAAGAACATCCACCCATATGCAATAGTGCTATTTACACAATTCAGCTACAGGTTTTTATGTGTTTACTGCTATATAGCAAAATGCTGCATAGCAAATACTCTCCCAATATTCTTCCCCTGCATAATACATGCGTTTGTATTATTACATCTCCAGACTGCATAGAGGAGATTTCAAAATTGACATGGAGTGGTCAAGAGAACTGTCTGAACTTTTCTGTGTGGAAAAAAAATCCCCCTCTCCTCCCATGTTATTTCCTAGTAGGAAGAGAGGTTGACTTCTAACTCTGTGATTAAGGCCATTTGGTCAGAGGCTCATGTTACCATGACAACACAGAGGGATCAAAGTCAGTTCTGTGAAAGACAACTGAGCTGATGCCAGCCGCCTCCTCACAAAATCTAGCAGAGCCTCAAGAAATTCTTCACCACCTAAAGCACGTCTGGGCTTCTCCGGCACTCCCTCACCCACTATACAGGCAGACCGATCCTTCCAGGCACATGAGTCTATGTCCTGAGCAGTACCAAAAGAAAAAATTCTCTGGCAAATGAGAATGGAGGACTGCATGGCATTTCATGCTTGTCATATGCGTACCTTGCATTCATTGATTTCCCTCTTTATACATTTTTTGTGTGATTCATTTCCCATTTGTATTTCAAAACTGGCAGTCAGCATATTCACCAACTCCCGATAACAAACATTTTGTAAGAACATTCTGATCCATAGCTTCTTCCTGAGGTCCCTATATCCACTTTTAAAGAATCGTGTAAGATGAGTGTGAATACTAAAATATAATGTGTAGAAATGTTTTATCAAGAAAAACATAACTGCCATCTCATTGTATTGAAAACAAAGACGGAATATTACAATGGTAGCTTCAAAGTGAAAAGTTATCTAGTCAAGTTTAAAAAGCATTTTCTTAACCTCAGCTTGGAGCTGGACTAAGACCAATTAGTTGCGCTCCATAACAAAACAGACTCCCTGCAGTATGGTATTGTTTAATTAACTAAAGAAAAATTAACATCTTGCTAAAGAAATTATTCAGTATGATATTTGCACAGTTAAAATTCCTAGGTTCATTTGTTGAATTCTATTAATTAATTTAGAATAAAAAAAAATAGCAGATCTCTGACAGGTCCATTCGTTTTTCCTCATGATAAAGATTAATTTTACTTTTATAGGCAACATTATAGACTTTAGATCATCTGATGTAACAGTGCTTTGCTGCAGCTGTGAGAGTCCAGACATGTCTAAAGATAATTTGAACTATTTTTTGAAGGTTTTGTTCTGGAATCCTTATCCCAGAAAAGGATCATAAATACATTCTGGTCAACTATTCCTACCTTGTTTAGGCAACATCTGAGCTGTGTTCATGCCCAATAAGCTTTCATTTGGTAAGTTGAACCACTATGCTAAAAAAGTGTGATCTTATAGAAAACACCTCTGCAGAGCCAGACCAGAGGATGCTAGTGTACAACAAGCTGACCACAAGCCAGCAATGCACCTTCACGACAATGAAGGCCAACAGCCTCCTGGGCTGGAGCAGGAAGACCATTCCCAGCAGGTCAAGGGAGGAGATCCTTCCCCTCTGCCCAGTACTGGCAAGACACCTCTGGAGTGCTGGATCCAGATTGGGGCTCCCCAGAACAAGAGAGACATGGAGAGAGTCCAGTGAAGGGACACGAAAATGAGTAAGATAAGAACTTGAGCATCCCTCATATGAGGAGAAGCTGAGTGAACTGGGGCTGCTTAGCCTGCAGAAGAGTAGTCTCAGGGGGATCTTAGCAATGCCTATAAATATTGACCGGCGGTGGGAGGCAGGGAGTGGTGGGGAGCAAAAAAAGTTAGGGAAAAAGCCCTGCTTCACTCAATGCACGATATGGCTGGCAGCTCTGGAATCAATAAAGCTTAACTATCTTATTAACACTTGCAGTTTTCAAGGTAATTTGATAAGAAAAATTAAACTTCAGAGATTTAGGCATCAGTTGCAGTACAGGACTAGATATACCACATTTCTATGAAGATACTACTCTCTGATCTGAAGTAGGAATGCACAGGATCTCAGAAAGTAGTCTTGAAAATCTTCTAGGGAGCCAATTCTAACTCCTTTACGAATAGCTCAGCTATCAGTGTAATTTAAACTTGTTAGATTTGAATGTAGTAGAGAATGAGTCATTCCCTTGTGTAAGCAAGTCTTTGTATCCAGGACAAGAATATTAAAATCAGAGCTTATCTTACAGCTGCAAACACTACGGAATACTTCTGTTCTGCATTTAAATGTTGAAAATAAAAATCTGTTGAGGGACCAGACAGTTATAGAAGATAAAGAGACCAAAAAAAAAAGCAGGAAATTAACAAAGCAAATACAGAAAAGAACAGCAGACAAAAATATAATTCAAAAAGAAAAAAGAAAGGGAAAAAGACCCACATATTTAGGTATGAAAAAAAAATGTATTCTAGAAAATGCCACGAGCATACTAAAATTATGAAACAGACAGGAACAGAAGAAGTGATGAAACAATACCATGAAATAAGATGACCCTTCATTACAAAGAAAATTTCAACAAGTAACAAAATGGGTTAGTCAAATTTCATTCCAAGGAACAATGTAGATAGCAGTCTAGAATTTTCTCCATGTTAACATCTACAGTAGGGATCATTAGTTTGAAGTTCTACTGTAGGAGATAGGTGAGAAGGAGGACACTGGTCCCTGGAAGGTGTCCAGGACAAAAAATATTGCATCACCAAAAAATTGAGAATATTGGCACATGATTTTCAAAGTTGTTGAGATACGCAAACTCCCATCAGTGACTTTTGCAAAGGTTGAACCCCACTGAAAATACTGAAAATCCACTGAAATGCCACTGAAATGCCACTGAACCAGAAAATCTTAGTTTAAGCTGCTTAATCAGCCTCTGTCACATAGACCCCATTCCTACACACACACTTTGTCCTACTCTTCCATCACATTTTACTTGTGCCATACCAGACGGAGGTACAGACATGGACCGCATTCTGGGGTGCATCAAACACAGCACAACCAGTTGGTGGTTGTCCTGCTGTATTCAGCATTGGTGCAGCCTCACATTGAGTACAGTGTGCACTTCTGGGCCTCACAACTGAAGAAGGATGTGAAGGTCCTTGAATGCATCCAGAGGAGGGCAACAAAGCTGGTGTCAGGGCTGGAAGGCATGTCCTGTGAGCAGCAGCTGAGGACTTCAGGCTTGTCTAGTTTGGAAAAAAGGAGGCTGAGAGGCAGCGTCATTGCTCTTTACAGCTTCCTGAGGAGGGGACATGGAGGTGCTGGTCTCTTCTCACTGGCACCCAGTGATAGGACATATAAGAATGGTGCAAAGCTGTGACAGGGGAAGTTTAGACTGGGCATTAGGAAGTATTTCTTTACTGAGAGGGTGGTCAAACATTCTTTAACTTTTGGTCATCCCTTAATTGGTCAGGCAGTTGACTAGATGATCATTGTAGGTCCCTTCCAAAGGAAATAGTCTATTCTATTATATTCTAGTCTATTCTATGTAGTGAAACATCTAGATTAAAACTGATCCAGAATTTTTTATTTCAAAAAAGTGTGGTTCACGTGCATCAGCTGTGCAAGGAAACAAGGAAAGAAGCCAGGCAAGAATGGTGCATAACTATGGTGGACAGTGGTGTCCATCACTGACAGATGATAGGTAGATGGAACACCATCTTCTTGTAGTGCTGAATTACAACATCCCTTAAAATGTCTTAAATCTGCCTTGCTGTTTGCAGCTAGCACTGCAAAAGCCATATGGGTAATTTACCATTATATAATTGCAACATTTCTGAAAAGAGCTGAAAAGATCTTTCAGTTCACTGTTGATTGGGGGCTGGGGGGTGGGTGTGACCCTCCAAAAGTTCAATTTCCGTCTGTTTATGCTGTCTAATCTAAATGTTTCCCTTACACCAGTTGAGCACTCATCAGCTCACTAAATGCATAGAAGAGATTTTGAGTAATGAGGTTCACTTTTCTGAGCTGAGGGCACTCCCAAGGCTCCCTGAGTGAACGACCTAGTGCAATAGAAGAGCTGGGAGCAGGACCACTTCTGCCGGTGGCTAGTAGATGGCTTTGCCATTTTCTAGAAGTCTATCCCATCTTTGTCTCACCTTTTAGATGTTTCTTCTTGACATGCAAATACCATTCATGCTAAGTAGTTGTGAAGAACACATTGCATCCATACTTAGATGATGTAATTCCCACTGCAACCTAATGCTTCTAGGCCAATTCCTTCACAGAATGCCAGATGTATGGAGCACCATTTTTAGAAAGAACAACTAGCAAGCTCACTCAAAAAGAGACTGCAAATAGTGAGCCTGTACAGGACCTAAGTTCCCTTGAAGATGACATATTCAGCTTTCAGATTCCAGAGCAACCTATTGGGAAATGATGACAATGAGCATGTTTCCAAAGGTGTCTGCTGCAATGGTGGCGAGCTGCTAGGAAGTACCTCTGCTTCCTGGGGACCCACAGCCCCCAGGGCAGATGCTTACAGCTTTACAGCCCCATTCATTCTATTATTCTACCATTATTATGGGTAAAACAAGACAACCCAAATGTCCTGAAGTCTTCTAGCTCCCATGCCATAGAATACAAAGCTCCTCTTCAGTCCTGGAGAAGAGTTTACTCCAAAACAATTTATCTGAAAAATATTCTTGTTTTGGAACAGTGTGTTTCAGCAATGTCCTAGTTCCCTGAAAATATTCTAACAAGTTTTCGTGTGCTACTCTAATTGCAGCTAAAAGACTCAACCACCTGTTATGCTTTCTGCATGTTTGGAATATTTATGTGAGGAATTAATTCAGTTGTTTCTCCTTTAGTGGTTTGGAACCCAGCAGAAGCCCTACATCATCTCTGAAACACCACCTTGCAAAGCACTGGTGTTCACATGTATAGCCTCCTGGGCTACCATGCTTTGCAGCCCTGGTGCACCATCTGGCTCTTTTCACTTAAATTCTTTAAACTGGGGAAGAGGGACCCTCATAGACTTGCAATCCAAGGTGCAAACCTAAACCAGCTAGCCAGAGTAAAATGCTGCTCCTTTTTTCCTAAATGTTCTAGTAACCAGGTAAACAAGAAAAACGATGATGCTGAATGTACCGTTGCTGGTGTCAAAGCTGGTACACAACAAAGTGCATAGGTCAATTTACTTGACTCAAACCAGTTATTTTCAGACCTCGAGCAGCATTGCCAAATGAATGGTAAGATCCAGTTACTTTTAGTTGTGTTTTCAAGGTTTTATATACAACTGTGACAACACAATACTTCCTCAGTCTCTTGGGGGGATTTTTGGTTTTCTTTTCATTTTCCCTTTTTCTTAATGACAGATGACAATTAGAAGTAAGAGCTAGGAGTGTAGCCGGCATGCAATACTGCTATGTCTCTGACAGGCAGGGAAAAGAGGACAGTGTTTGAAAGTAGGAGTGACGACAGCAATATGTGCTTCCCCAGTGATATTTCCATGCACATTTTCAAATCCTCCCCAGTGTATACACACATGCACTAAAATTTCATCCAAATCTATAGATAAGTGAGTCTTATTTTTAGCATGCCAATTTACACAGGCTGAACAAGGTGGTAGATAGCCACTGTCATGAAGAGCATGATTTAAAACTTTCTTGCCGTTGGAGGATCTTCCCTATTACGCCGCAGACAACTGAGACAGTAGGATTTCTTCTTAAATATACTTGCATATGTGTGGAGAAGGGCAGAGAAGTGTGGAAATGTATACAAAGCCCTGTTTCTCTGGGCACATTAGAGAGAAATAGCTGATAAAAGAAACTTTATTCACATGTCACTACAGGGAATCCTACATCCAAAAGGATGAGCATCTGTGCTGCTTTTGCAAACACCTGCATTTACAGCTGAGAAAACACTGCATGATTTACGTCTTATTTGTCATATCACCAAATGCCTCAGGCCCTTTCCTCCCACATCTTTCCCACTGCCTTTACTAAATCAAGAAGCTTAATTGCTCCTTCTGTTGAGTCTGAAAGATCATTTGTTACTTCCATTTATTTTATAAATGTGATTCCCTCTAGCCGAAAAAAAATTATGCTAGTATCCATTAACTATTTTAAGCATAAGCTGTTTTGTTTAGTTATTTTTCTTTTTTTTTTCTCTTGTATAGTAATTGTAGAGAGCTCTGATTAAAACCATTCTCATTAGGCTATTCCAAGTAAGTGATTCAGAAATTAGAGCAGACATTGAAACCCACTACCTGATTTCTTTGTGGTAGGGGACCACACCATTCATATGGGCACAATTTGACCTTCTGACAAAACTGAAACAGGTGTTTCATAGAGCTTTCAAAAAAAAAAAAACCAAACTGAATCTTTCTGGTGGCAAATCCAGCCATCTGGCATTGTGGTGTTTCAGTTATTTCCTTAGCAGTTTGCTTGTGGCAAATGTATTAAATCTCAAAAAAGGTGTGATCCAAAATAGGATTTTGCAGGCAGATGTTATAATGAAAGTGACTTTTAAAGACTGTTTCAACAATGCTGTATATATGGATGTGGTCATCTATACATAAGAATATATAAGACTTTTAAATCAGTAAAACTAGGGGGTTTTATATTGATGTGAAAATCTCCTTATGATAAAGCCTCAAATGTTCAATGTCAAGTAAATCGCCTTGGCAATAATAACAGACACTCCATAATTTTAACTCATTTAACTATTACATACAATTAATTTCTTTCATTTTCTTTTTAATTAAACATTAACATTTGAAGAGGTGTAATACCTGTTTGCTTGCAAGACCAGCTGAGTTCAAGGCCCAGTATTCCATCCTAATTAATATTTCTTTTAGCACAATTTCTTAAAACTTGCAGGGTATCATAAATTGATGTGGGGGGAAGTAGAAATTACCTTTTCCAGAGGTGCATGAAGATTCAGAATAGCAGGAAGTTAAGCTAGGGTGGGTGCAATCTTAGCACCGCAGTTTCAGTCACTGGTTAGTCATGTGTAATTTTCCTACTGGCTTTTACTAGCTCTTGCCTCTCTCTGGAGTCTTTAGTCTTACACTTAAATTCACTCCAAAATAATTTTTTTTCTTTTTTATAAAGTGCGTGTTAAACATTTAGGGAAAATATTTGTTCCACATAGACTGAAAAGGTAGACCTGTGTCTACCCAACAGATTATAAATCATCCCTGACCTGAACACAGCTCCTTAAGGCAGGAGCTGTGCAGGCTTCACCAAAGATTAACATGGACCTGACTGGTTAGGACTGGACAGGAGACACTGTACCCAAAGAATGACCATGTCAGGGCTGTACTAACTCAAAATATGCCTTTAGAAGCTCCTATTAAGAGAGCTTTCACATTGTACTGCTATCAAATTTCAATATTCTTTCACTTTCAGAAGAATAAAAATCTGTCTTCCTCTGGATCTTAATTACATATTAGAGTTGGAATCAAGCCCTCCAGGTAGGACAATTACAAGTATCTTACACATTCAGTCATATTTTAATGAAAGCCATGACTATTTAATCATATTTAATAGCTTGTATTTAATACCAATCTCTGTCGTTTCTGAAAAATCTCTTGATAGCGTAAAAGCCAGCATATTTATTATCCACACAATGTTTTACCATTTAATATGCTAAGTTGGTGACTGTACAATCATCAATTAACTTTATTTTTCTTTTTGCTGAAGGACAGGACATTTGTTGACAACACTTACATTAGATGCTGCAAACTTGAAAGTAAAACATCAGGAGTGGATCTCAAATACTTTTCTACTGTTAATGCATGTGCAGCTTTTTGCAAGCATCAAGACAGTAGAAGGCTGTGACTTGTCACTGTTTTGATTGTATCTCAGCAGGACTTCTGAATGAGACAGAAACACAGCACTGTACCTTCCAAAATAAAAAAATAAAAGATAATTTATTAAATGCAGTGTAACTCTATCATGCCAGGTTTTCCTTATTGCCTCACGCACAATGACATTTTTAATAACCCTCTTATTCTAAATGTTTTTACATATGGCTTTCTCAGTTTGTTTTATTTCACTGTAAGCTGTCAGGGACAGGGACAATTCACATCTGTGCTGCACAGGATCCCAAGCACACTCTTCACACATAACAAGCAGCTCCATGCCAGATGTTTGCCTGTCCTATAATGGGAGATAATTGCTATGTCCTGTTGCACTGTGATTATTCTGTTCTGCAAACTTTCATTTCCACACTTTAAAGGTAAGCTTACTGAAAACACAGATCAGGGTCAGTGTATTCCTGCTAGTCCAATGTATTTCTACACAGCTGAATATCAAGAACAAATGTGAAAATCCTAAGCTTTTTAAAAATTTAATTTATAACTGGATATGAGAGTCCAATTCTAAATGTGTATTACCTAGGTTTAGATTCAATGAGTCTCTCTGTCATACTGAGTCAGAGATACCTACTTTTTGTAATTCTTGGTAAAAGACACCTATAATACCATGTGAAAAATTTTTAGTTGATAATTCTTTCAGTGAAATCAGCTTATATAGTTACAGAGAAAGAGATAATGGCAGTAATACAAAAAGGAGACAGTGTATTTGAAACTTAAGACTTAGGCTAATGTTTATTAAAGATGTGGATGACCTAGATGGAAAGGGCACTCAAGAGGGACTGTAGCAGCAACAACACAGAGAGCAACAGCTGGTTAGTCCAGACTCAGATTCAGCACTCTTGACTGTGTAATCATGCAGAGGGAGTAAATACAGAATGCTGTGCCTTAACACCAGTATTGCCTTTACCAAGACATCTTCTGTAGCAGTTAAATTTCTCATTTATTACCAAGGTAAAACACAGCCTGGCTTCTCTTTGGAAGCAAGGACTTGTGCACACAAAAGTGCAGCAGCCTGATAACTCATAGCAGAAGCCAGTGACTGCAGGAGACAGAACAAACACTGACCGAGAAGGTAGAGAAAAGGGCAAAATTCCAACAGGAAATTCAGTCTGGTATCAAAACACACTTCCTGCTCAAGAGTCAGAAAATCTTGAGAAATAGATGACTTTCACTGAGGTTTTTACATTTTAAAAGGTTCAAATTCTCATTTGCCATTTTTATATTCAAGTAATGTAGGAGAGCACTTACAGACTGAGAACTGTGAAAGAGCCTCACATCCCATTAGCATTCATTGAAAGTTGTCCTGCGTGTCCTGAACGGACACAGTTTAAATCAATGCAGTTCTCATATCCTTCCACCAAACAACACAGTATTGGCACACTCAGACTTGGTGTGGCAAGGGATGTGCTCTTTTTCCTATATTTAACTGGTTTACTTTGTTAAATCCAGCTTGAGGCTACCTTTCAAATTTTTAAAGGAGGAAGACCACTATATTTCTTTGTTTCTGAAGTGTAATTTAACTAATTTTACTGTCAAGCTATAAATCGCATCCTTGTGGTTGGAATCAATAACTGAGTTCAAATTCTCATTATTTCATGTGGGGAATTTTAATTTTGTTACAAAAATTACAACTAGCATTTATTGCTAAATGAGCTATTGTACTGCATAGCAAATGTCTGTGTTGACAAGGTCAAGCATCAAAAATTTTTTAGTCATACATGGATAACAGCACTGAGATTTGAGGGTTCCTTTACTCTGCCTTTCTCTCTGTACTACAATTACAGAGGAGACATATGAGACACTGGAGCGGCTCTGCTTTACTACTGCTTTCAATTCACCTCTACGATGTTCTGGCTAGATTGAGACTGCAAAGTGGAGAACTTGCTGAAAACATCCATTGTGCTCAGAGGTCTTACATGTTTTCCAGTCACCTTGCTGACTGCTAGCCTGGCTAGAGCCCAGGGTCATATCATGCAGATTTTGCTCAGAAAGAATCAAGCTAGACCATCAGCTTGTTACCTAGATTATAAGAAACTTACATCAGTTCATTTCCAAAATAGGTCTAAAATGCCTCTGAACCACCTGAGGATAAAGAATGTGGATCAGAGATGGCTCAGTGTGAAAATAGACTCAAGACCCAGGCTTACTTCAGATTGTAGAGGTATACTTTTATATTTATTTCAATGCACCTTTGTGACCTTATTCATACCTTCTTTTCTTCTCACCAAACATACACACTACAGTCTTTCCAAACAATTGACTTACTCCTCCTGCTTTGCACAAACACTTATTCATCTCTGTAGGATGACAGTCTGTTGACATTCTTCTAGTTTCAGTCCAAAACCTCAGCTTATTAAACTGCATATGTTCTACCCACTATAGGTGTTAGCAGCAGGCTGCAGTTGTTTCTTTCTCTATTTCATCAACTCTTGTCATTTTTCGTGAGTTAAAAAATGCTAATAATGCTTAATCAGCTAGGCAATAGTAAGCTTTCCCATCTAGATGTCATTCTCTACCATAGCAACTACTGAAATAACCCATAATTTTACTGGAAATAGTTTATAAGATTTTTTTTCTAGACTATTCTTTTTCTGTAGGTTATGTGACCAAAAACTACTCACAGATAGAATCATTAAAATCATTAGCTCCATGAGACGTGCAAGTGACAAACAATGGGCTAGCCCCCCAACTCTTCTACCTCCTTTCACTTTGACAATATTCCCAGTTTGCTTAGCTGTTTTCACAACAGAAGGTGAAATTTTGAGATCCCTATTCTGTCCCTTTCAGGTGAATGCTAATTGAACTCCATCAATAAAGATACCACTGGATTTTATTTGGTTCTGTGTAGAGTTTCATGTGTTTCACCTGTAGCATTGCCAGTTTTGCTCTTCAGGCAAAGTTATTTGAGCTGATATTCTGGAAAACTTATGTGGCCTGTGTCTTCTTTCCACCAAGCCCAGGCTTGCAGTATCCTTTCATCTTCACTTTTTTTCCTGAAGCTGAGTTTGGATCTTGAGTGAATAAAAGCAGGTTATAGGAATAGAAGATTTCTAAGGAGGTTATTAGACTAGGAGATCTCTAACATCAAGTCCAATACCCTGGTATTATGTGTGGTAACATAAAATCACTGTCATAAGCTGCTGCTGGAGAATGGAATGAATGGCTGTTGTCTTTGTGTTCTTGTGATCCATAGCAGTAAGGTTGAGCTAATAAGTCCATAAAGAAAAGGTGGATACATGGGTCTTTCTAGTGGATGCACTACCCAGAGGCAGAAAAGACTATGCTTTTGATCAGGAAAAAGTGTTTTTTATTTACTTTTTTTTTTTTGCAGTTTTAGTATTTGTGATGCTGAGGTTAGAAAACAGAGCCAACAGTGATTATCAAATGAAACTAAAGCATGCAACAGAATAGAGATTTTGTGACGAACAAAGACCATATCCAAATGAACTACAGTCACATATAAAGATCTTTCCTATAACCTTCTATACAGCAGAGATTAGATCCATGGTGTCCTCTACCCTGCTGCTTCTCCGCATCTTCACCAGATGATGGTCTTGGGATATCTGGAGATGGCCTATGTGAGCTGGTTTGTGGCATGCATAAACAATGCAGATAGGCAATTCCGTGGAAGGGAAGATGGAATAACAGACTGACAGCTGTCTGTACAAAGGTTTGCAGAACTAAGGTTTTAAAGAAGAGACAGGGCTTAGAGATAATATTGAAGGAAACTGTTGCCAAACTACATCTTATCAAGTAAGCATAACTAAATGGAACCCACTTTGTCTTTTGTATCTCGTGGATGAAAACACTGCTCCTGTACTACTGAAGTATTTGATTTATTCATACAATACGTCTAGGAAGGCAATTGTCTCTCCATTAAGTTCAATTGATTCTGAAAACTGTATTTTAGCTACCCAAAATGTTGACTTTATTCAGCAATCATAAATATCTCTTTGATAGTTAAGTCCACCTTGGTTTAATTCTATCTGCAGAAAAGGCTCTGTTAACAAGAGTTTTCTATTTAATAATGTGCTTCCCCACAGGATCTCTAATTAAAACCTGTACATATATTTTCTCCTACTGAGTAAACAGCAGTATGCATATCTACTCTTGCCACACAGCTATATCTAACAAAGATGCCAAAAAACCCAGTGTATTTTGTAAAAGAACAAGTTCTGTCCATGCAGGAGCTAATTGGAATTTAGGAAAATATTATCAGCTTGTGAAGACCAGGTCATAAAAAGTAACATAACAGAAGTGACACCAAGACGTTTAGAGTGCAAAGATGAGCAATTAGGAGGAAAGTACCCTTTCGGCACATTAATTTGTTAGTTTTCATCTTAAATTCTTTTTATATTTAGAGATCTATGGACTTTTGCTAGATACATGGAGTACATTAAACGGGAAGACTTTGGTTCCAGATTTCAGCAGTTTCCATTGTCAGCTTCATGAAGGAAAATTACATTTGTAAACTGTATAGATTTCTTTTTACTTAACCTTTACATCTACCATACTTGGGAAATTTTCAAGGCCAAATTACCCAGCGGCACAGATTAGCTGTTGCGGCAACTGTAGCCTGTACCCAACTGTTTGTGGATAGGAATATATCCAACAGAATAACTACATGAGTTGCTGCTAGTTGTTTCTCTTCCTTTTCATTGTCATTGGCAGGGAATGTGTAAGAACTAAGTATTTTACTAACAATGAAAGTGTGCCTAACTTTACACAGAAATAGAACTATTTTTATAGTCATCTGATACACATGCAATTCTTGAAAGTAAAAGCAAAGAAATTGCTCTGACCCTGCTCTTGAAGTACAGCCTAAGGGATCTAAAAAGAGAAGCTGGGGGAAGATGCACAGTGAGGAGTAAGGTACTACCCAAAAAAAGGTTTAGATCCAAGTCATACTTCTCCAACCACAGAATCACAGAATGGTAGGGGTTGGAAGGGACCTCCGGAGATCATCTTGTCCAACTCCCCTGCTTGAGCAGGGACACCTAGAGCAGGGGGCACAGGAAGGCGTCCAGGTGGGTTTTGAATGTCTCCAGGGAAGGAGACTCCACAACCTCCTTGGGCAGCCTGTGCCACTGCTCTGGCACCCTCACAGGAAAGAAGTTTTTCCTCATGTTTAGCTGGAACTTCCCCTTTTCCAACTTGTGCCCGTTGCCCCTTGTCCTGTTATTGAGCACTATTGAAAGGAGTCTAGTCCCATCATCCTGACACTCACCCTTTAGATATTTATAGGTATTGATGAAATCCCCCCTCAGTCTTCTCTTCTCCAAGCTGAACAAACCCAGGTCTCTCAGCCTTTCCTCATAAGGGAGATACTCCAGTCCCCTGATCATCTTGGTAGCTCTTCACTGGACTTGCTCAAGCAGTTCCATGTCCTTCTTAAACTGGGGGGCCCAAAACTGGACACAGTACCTCACTGTGTCCTCATGTGGCCTCAATGTGGCCTCACTAGGGTGGAGTAGAGGGGAGTATAACCTCTCTCAACCTGCTGGCCACACTCCTTTTAATGCACCCCAGGATACTGTTGGCCTTCTTGGTCCCAAGGGCATGTTGCTGGCTCAGGGTCAACCTGCCATCCAGCAGGACTCCAAGGTCCTTCTCAACAGAGATGCTTTCCAGTAGTTCAGCCCCCAACCTGTACTGGTACATGGGTTTGTTCCTCTCCAGGTACAGGATCTTGCACTTGCTTTTGTTAAATTTCATGAGGTTCCCCTTGGCCCAGCTCTCCAGCCTGTCCAGGTCTTCTTCGATGGGAGCACAGCCTTCTGGTGTATCAGCCACTCCTCCCAGCTTGCTATCATCAGCAAACTTGCTGAGGTTACGCTCTGTCCCATCATCCAGGTCATTGATGAGTATATTAAACAGGACTGGACCCAGCACAGGCCCCTGGGGAACACCAATAGTGACAGGCCTCCATCCAGACTCTGCTCCATTGATCACAACTCTCTGAATTCTGTTTTTGAGCCAGTTCTCCATCCACCTCACTGTCCTCTCATCCAGCCCACACTTCCTTAGCTTGCCTGTGAGGATGCTATGGGAGACAGTGTCGAATGTCTTACTGAAGTCAAGATAGACAACATCCACTGCTCTCCCTTTGTCGACCCAGCCAGTCACACCATTATAGAAGGCTGTCAGGTTGGTCAAGCATGATCATCCCTTGGTGAATCCATGTTGATGGTTTCTGATAACCTTCTTGTCCTCTACATGCCTGGAGATGACCTCCAGGATGAACTGCTCCATCACCTTTCCAGGGATGGAGGTGAGGCTGACTGGCCTATAGTTCCCCGGGTCCTCCTTCTTGCCCTTTTTGAAGATTGGAGTGACATTTGCTTTCCTAAGGGATTTCCAATGGGATACTCAGCTGGGAGAGATGAACCTAAAGCCTAGGAGGGTCTTGCACTCTCTCTGAATGGGATAGTAATACTGACACAGCACCAGTTCATGCATTAGCCTATAAAGCCTATTCCTGGTTGCTGAAGATATTGAGAAGGTCTTTTCTAAGTGAAAATAAGGGATTCTTTAGTTAGCTCTGACAGCTAAGAAAAGCACATAATATAAAAGTACCGAATCTCTTTCCACAACTCAGGGGGTTCTGGTACTGTGGGAACAGTTTTGAATACAAATGTGCAATAAACTACCAATTATGAAAAGAATCCAATTAGCTTGTTCTTGAACATTGAATATTTGCTTTGCATAAATATTCTTTATTATGCACTTGAAGAATGGAGAAAAGGTAATTGTGGAGATCACAGGAGAGAGGATTTTTTTCTTTCAAAAGCAAAAGCAAAGCCAAAAAGCTCTGGGGTAGGGTTGGCTCAATGTGATGGGGGGAAAAAGAAAAAGGAAAAGTGGAAAGATAACAATAAAGGAAAGCTGTAATTACAAATGTTGGCAAGAACTAGAAACCAAGCCAATGTTACAGTACAGACACATTTTTCAGTGAATGTATATTCTATTTTCATATCAGAAAAGGCTCCCTGGTTTGAATTAGGCTTAAGATTATGTTGATAGTGGAATCCAAGTTATTGCTGCTTCTTGATGAACCTGCAGAACTGGGAACAGAGCTGATGTCCTTATTCACATGTTGAATTTAATGTTTTTCATCCAGGGATGTTCCTTGTCAGATGAGAACCACAGCATTATGAAAAGCTACCTTGAATATTCCCTTTTAGTGATGTATGGTTTTGCACAGATAAGCCATAAATCTTTTTCTTATATCTTACCTGCAATATTCCTGTTCTCACAGTTTCTTGTCTCCTGAGACCCACTTTTTTAACACAATGCATTGAATAGCTTTCTATCAACACTGCCTATTGTTTTCATCTCCTCTCTTTTATTTTCATTTGTTTGAGAGGCCTTTCAATACAGCTTGCCTTAATCTGCATTTTGAAATCTACTGTAGGTAATTGGAGTAATTTGTGACTGACTAGTTCATGGAAACAAAGGAGCAAAACTAAGCACTCACATAACTTTTTTACATGCCTGAACCACCAATACTATTGTAACTGTCCACCTTCATGCTTACTTCATTGGGGAAATAGAGACTGTTTGCTTTACTTACCAGTGCTGTGGAGCCAGCAACCACTCAATAGTGCTCACACAAAATAGGAGCAAAATTACTGGCTTAAAAAAAATAATCTTTTAACATCTGACATCTTCAGTGGGAGAAAAGGTGTATGCTGTTTACCCCACCTTTAAATGCTCCCATGTAATTTTTCCTTAAGTGAAGACTCAAATATTCTACCACCTCTATTTTCAGGAAGATTTCTATGCTTAAACAATCTGGGTTTTGGCCTCCAGAGGGACTGGTTAAGCTCACTAAATTCTTTTAAAAGTTAATTAAGTTAGCACTAGGAACTGCATACAATAGTGTGGTTACTTAATTTCTTTAAAATATTCATAACAAGGAGCTGATACTTTTGAAGTTTGTGATTTAACAGTTATAAATGTAGTATATGGGCCAAACTTTCAAAATGAGCTCTCAAATCAGTGGCAGTAAATCTTAATGTCTGCCTAGGTCTCTTCCATTGTGGAGGGGAACAAGAACATGGTAAAAGCACCAAGTCAAATTCAGCTCTACACCTGGATAAATCCATTTAGCTCCAAATGATTCATTGTGGTGCACAGTAATGCAGCTTTTGATCTATGAAGTGGAGGAATGACAGGGAAGCACGCTCTGCTGTTAAAAGCAAGCTGTATCTGCAAGGAACAGACTCCTTTTCCTTGTATCTCACCATCCCTGTATGCAAATTAGGCTGGTCATTTCTAATAGTCTACACAGCCTGCAAAGCTGCAAGGCATTCATGATTCAAAACTGCAATGACATAATAATGTTTTGGCATGAGGTAAAAGGCAGTAAGATCAAAACTTGCAGACAGAAGCTACACTGAATGAATTATGCTTCTGAATAATTAACTTTACTGGTGGTGCCTGGCAGGTGAGTATGAAAATAAATCTGCTTCATAGGTCTGCCCAGTAACAGGACAGATATGCTAGGAAAGGGATTACAGTATGAACTCCATGTTGGCAGCTTCTCTATGTCCCGCAGGATTACATGAAAGACGACCAGATATGCTGATGGAAGCATCTTTTATATTATTTTGTAGGTGAAATAATAAATGTAGAGGGATGGGATTCCTGATTAGGGGTTTAGTTAGTGGCTAGCACAATGGCAGTGCAAGTGGATGAACTGATAATAACATCCATGAAAGTGATGAGAGACTGATACAGGAAAAGAATGGCAATTATCAAAAATCAATATGTATTTTCCCTTACATTGAAACAATTATTTTGTTGGATACAGAATTTCTAGCTCTTCCAAAATAATTTCCTCAAAATTTAGAGTACCTATATTATGCTCTCACTTAGCCAAAAGTGTTGTAATGTGATAGAATAATTAGAAAAGGTTTCCAAACTCATTCATTTCTTAAGTACCTTTTAACAATGAAATACATGAGGAAGACAGCACAGGAGCAGAGAGCAGTGCCAGTAGGATGATAAGCATCATAAAAGAAGTAATAGTTTTAAACTCAAATAAATATTCTCCTGAAGAGAGAAAATAATTATTCCAGCAGTCCAAAGCAGCAAGGGTTTTCTAAGCAAGGAACCATAATCTCATCTCTTTACCCTGTCTTCTACCTACTTAGTCATTGTGCTGACTTTTTTCAGCACATTTTATCATGGTGATTGAAGTCTACAAAGGGAGAGTGGTAAAGACCAGCTGTCTGCTGACTTTCTGCGCTCACTTCAAGGACAATATTCAGTGAAGGAATCACACAGGCAGCAGCTAGAAGTGTCATGCTCAGCCACTAGGCCATACAGTTGGATGCTGAAGCTCCCCTTACACTGTATAAGAGGCAGTTGGTTATTCAGGATATCAGTCCTTTACACTGCCAAACCGTGCCCATAGGAAATGCCAAAAGTGAGCCAGTTTCTGCCAAAGTTTCTTCCATGACCTGCTCACCTCATTGTTCAGACAGACACTTGCAAAACTAGAGCTTAAAGCTAGAGTCTGCATCAGCATGTCAAAGTTCTCAGACAGATAATGCATACTTTTTACCTTGGACAATATCAGTGAGAAAACAGAAGTAATCCAAAGACTCTCTGGCCTCAGATGAGTGACCTCACCTCTCAGTGTCGTGGTTTAGCCGGCAGCTCAGCCCCACACAGTCGCTCACTCACTCCCCCATCAGTAGATGGGGGAGAGAATCAGAAGGGTAACGCTCGTGGGTTGGGATAAGAACAGTTTAATAATTAAAATTAAAAGAAACAACAACAGAAATGCAACGTAAAGGAGAACAATGAGAGGCACAAACCCCCGGGGGAGGGGGGAAGGGAGGGGAAACAAACCGCCAAAACAAACCACACGCACCACAGCCACCCACCGACCCAACGCCGCGCTGCCCCCGAGCCGCAACCTGCCCCCCCCTTCATGTACTGGCCGTGGTGTCACGTGGTATGGAATGAACCTGCCATTGGCCAGTCGGGGTCAGCCGCCCCCGTCATGGCCCCGCCCCTCGCAGCCCCCCCCCCCCCCCCCCCCCCGCCACGCGGCAGAGCGGGGGAAGCTGGAAAGGTAGCCGACCCCCACAGTGAGGAGAATTAACCCCTTCTCAGCCAAAACCAGCACGCTCAGGTTGAAAGAATCCGGCAAAGAAGGGTGCCAAACCAGTTAGCTCAGTCTGAAGTCCTACTGAGGAGGGTCCACAGAGGTTCAACAGGTCCAATAACACAACTGTAGATACCCTGAAAACTTTCTGCACCAAGCTTTAGGCATTTATTACTTCATAAGTACCAGTCAGGTATTTCCTTGCGGTTTTTTTCTGGTCATGTGCTCCTAAATTCCATTTCTAACAACTAACTTGTTTATTTAATGTCTTCCCAAGCTCAGTTAAAGAGATTTGGCCCACTCTCTTTCCTTGGAAATTAAACTGAAGGGTTTCTGTCATCTTAGGTATATTCATTATTAACATTTCATAAGGCTAAAACCAAGAGTTCTCTTACCTTTTAAATATTTTGTTTCACCTATATGAGTTTCCTGTTACTGTTCTGTACACAGTTTATTTTGCTCCTCCACCTATCTCCCTGCATATCTTTATTTTTCTGTTAAAACTGTGAAATTTTTGGTTGTCTGGTACAGATTCAAGAAGTGACACAATACACACATTATCTAAAAAGGTGATGCTATATAACCTCCATCATTTTTACCTAATGGTATTTTGCAATGTCAGGAGAGTGTCTGACCTGTCGAGTTATTCTGAAATACAAAGTTCACAATGTTCACGAAGTTCACGATGTTCAGAAATAAAAATAGTCCATCTAATATTCATTCCATTCTACCATTCATTGTCTAGGCACCTTTTCACCATGCAGATTGACATGATCTCTGTCTCCAAGGAGCTGACCAAACTTTAAAAGACTGTGTTCCACTGAACACAATTGCAGAATTCCTTTTGATGTCCATGTAGCAGGACTGGATTCAGTTCTCACTGAAAGGAAAATGGTAAGAGAGGGAAAGGAAAACATTCCATGTCAAAGGAACTATGAGATCTGTTAAGAACCTCTATCTCCAAACCTTCTTTCCTACATCTGTCACCAAGACATTCAGGCTGATGCAGTATACCTAACCCAAGACCTCCCATTTTCTGTGTTAAAGCTAAATCCTTTCAAGACGGCTGTTGCATCACACTCATTCTACTTCCTCTTAGCTGTTTTTAGGGATGGATTTCAAAACTGAAATCTTTAGATGTTTAAGTTTGTCCAAAATACAATTGATATAATACTAGTAAAGAAGACTTTCCCTGTTAAAATGAAACATTGCATCAAAGATTAATGGTAGCCTTTCTTTCCCACAATCTCTGAAAGTTGGGGAAAGGACAGAAGCCTGTGGAAACTGCCTTAGGACTGCAGCTTCAAAACAGACTCTTTACTTTCAGCTAAGATGCATACTGAGTGTAGTTGTTGCTATTAACATAAATTTCACCTTTTTACATTTATAATTATAAATTTTTTTTTAGGCAGAACTGAATTCCATGCCATACTGCAACTTACCCCCCACATAATGAGTTCCTAGCAGTTTTCTTATTTGATTGCAATTAGCACAGGCAAGGGATTGCAAACAGGAGTGCTTTTAACAACAGAAGTAGGCTTTTCATAAAACACCCCCTGAGAAGTGAGTAATGTGCAATTACACACAGAGAAAACGTAATTTGTTTGGAATAAATATGTGAGGTGTAAGATTAATCCTCTCAAAAAAAAAATCAGATTGTCAATTAAATGTCATCTTTCTGTGTGCTGCTACCTTGAGACTAATATTTTATGCACAAAAATCCTACACTGCTGCTCAGATGACAAGAACTGAAGAATCAAGAATGCCATAGCTACTGTGCTCAAAACTGAGAGAGGGGTCCTGAAATCTGACACTTAAATTTGAAAGACCTGGGAAGATTCATGGACTCTGGACCTTTACCAGAAGCAGACATGCAAATACACAGTACTATAGAAAGAGCTTGAACAGGAGTGTCAGTGCAGTTACTGCCTTTAAATCATTTCTATAAAATAGAAGTAATAAAATCATGAAATACAAAATTACTTCTATATGCATAAGTAAAAGGGAACAAGGAGCCTTTTCAGATGTTGCAACTAAGTCATCTATATCTTAATTATTATTACAGCCTCTGTAACACTTTGGACCATGCAAATTTGCACTCTCCCAAATCATTCCCAGGCATGGTTCATGAGATAGTAGAGGTCACAAACAATTGCCAGTCAACTAGTCTGGTCTGCAGGGTTAAGAAGCTTAATTAATAGCATTAATTAGTTGCAGGTCATTCAATCCCATTTGGTGTTCAAACCAGAGAGCAACTGCACACCTAATTAATTTGCTAGTGTAAACACAGACTGATGGACTTAGGGAAGACTCTGAGAATGATCTTGGTTTATACCATATGGTAAGTCCAGAATGGGGATTTGAGCTGCAACATACTTTAAGGTTCAGATCGGTCAATGTCTAAATCCTATATTCATTCTAAATCTAAATTCATTCCCAACTCCTCTACCTCCCCACCACAGCACAGCATGGAGAGGTGAGGGACGTGGGCTGTGGTCAGCCATTGGGTCTAGCTGGAACCGACCGTGTCTGGGACAGGGCAGCCCTGGCCTCTCCTCACAGAGACTGCCCTGCAATAATGCGCCTCTTACTCTGCCCTCTACTGCTGCTCTTCCTCGTACAGTGAGGTTGGAGATCCTCAGACCTAGTTAGACCAAGAATAAGTAATAGTATAAAATCATCTTACTTACTGAAAGATTGAACACATGCAGAATTTTAAATACTTTTTCACTTTTTAAATTTTACTTTTCTTAGATAGACTAAAAAGATTCTGGAAATGCAGTTCATACCTTGTTTTTTGCAGTTATCTGATGGTTACAAGGAAAGGCTCTGTCAACACATACGCCATCATTTCTGGGAAAATGAAGAGTTCTTGTCATCCCAGGAGACGTTACTCAGAGCAAGAGGGCCTCCTTCTTACCACCTTCAGCTCAGACTTTCCAGTGGCATCACTGGATGCGACAGGTCTACAATACCAGCACATCCCATTCATGCCCAGTGCTTGATTTAAAAGGTTATTTTTTCCTATTGTTTTCTCATAGTACAGGAAATCTTTCCTGAGGTATTGGATTATCAATAATACTGTTAGTCATAGGAATCTCCTGGGCTAGCTGCCACTGTTTGAGGAAACACTGAATAAATATTAGCATGTCCTATTTTGCATTTTCAGGGGTTCCAAGAGCCTGGGGAACTGCAAGCTATGAGTAGAAAATACAAAGTTTGAGTCAGTCAGAAAGGTTACCTTCAATCCTTGCAAAAATCTCACTGTACAACACCATGCATTTGTAACATTCTTAATGAGGGAAAAGATAATAACTTGGTGTGTCGTTAACATTAAATGGAAAAGCAGAATACATGTTTGCTTTAAATGCAATGAAAAAGCATTGCATTTCAGACTTCATTATTAAAATATACCAATACTGTACTGACATAAAAACTTAAGCTGAAATAAAGCCTAAGCTTTATTTCACTTTTTAAATGAAACTTAAGCTGGCAGTAGAAATAAAGCTATGGGGGGAAAAATGAGTTAATATTTGACAAATATTTTGAGAGAAATGGGAAAAGTATTCACAATTATCTGTACCTACAAATGAATAATCAGTTTAAGAATACCATATTAAGAAAGAAGGAAAAGAAATGAGAATGATACTTCAGGCTCTTCTATCACACTGTTTTAAATTGATTCATGAAACAGGAAAATGTGACAAGAGAAATTTGGAAACTCATTTTTTCTACCAAAATATCTATTTTAAAAGAATGTCTTGAAGCAGCAGGATATACCGCATAGTGATCATCATACTTTTAACTCTATAGCCTGGCAAATACAACTTTGCCATTGCTAATAAAGGTCCGTATGCTTTGTGGTGACTTGATGCCTCAAGGCCTCAGGACCTGTTTGTGGTGTTCTTGGCCAGCGAACATTTAGTTTGTTTAGCTGCAATATCAATTTTCTATCAGTCAAGTAACTCTTGCCTAAATTTGTATTAGAAGCAGTGGCTGGAACCATGACTCTAGAACACAACATAGTGGGGAAGAGTGCAGACACACTCGATGGCAGGAGGTCCCAGACTGCAAACACAAGTCACAGTGGTCATGCCACAGTCACTACAGGAGGGCAGACTTGTGAATCTGTTACAACCGATTTCAGAGATAACAAGGAGAATGGAAAACAGATTAACTAGGAACAAATGAAAAGAGAGAGCATGTGAGGTGCCAGTCCTGAGGAGAAAAAAAAATCAAACAAGCAGACTAGAGACTGAGTAGAAATCAAAAAGAGACATGAACATCACACTTATCCTGTGAAGATGACAGATGTCAGCTCTTTGTAAAGCATCCCTCCTGGTTTTCCTGGGAAGTCTGAAACATCAGCTTTGGCACATCGTCAGAGCAGCACTGGAAGGTCAAGCATGCCTTCAGCCAAAGAGAAGGTGGAGATGTTAGGAAGCTTTGGAATAACATTTTACACTGTGTTACTAATGAGACCTTTCTGGGTTAATTTGGACTATGAGTGTTAGTATCACTGCAACTGGATTCATGATAACTTTTTGTTCTATTTTGATTACACTGTTAAAGTAAGACTAACAATAATGTCTCATAAACAAGGTTTGTTCCCTTTTGTCCCTATCAAGATTTTGAAAGCAGTGGTATCAAGATGGACTTTGATAGTGATTATATAGTATTATTGAGAGCTGATTTTGGAAAGTTACAGGGGCTGTAAAATTGTCAAAGAAAAATGAGAAAATATACACTAAAAAGAGCTTAAAAAGAGGTAATTTAGATATCATAAATATAACTTCCACCATTATTCATTAAAGTTCTAGGAGACATCATTGGAAAATATGCATAAACATCAAAGTGATAACCAGATGGTGTTCATTAAAAAGAAAAAAATTTGGAAAACCTTTAGCACTGTTTGGTGTGCATTTCTAGAAACAAAGGCTGGAGGTTATGCAATTCATGGGGCAAACTGTTCGTATATGAAATAGTGCAAACAGTGAAAAATTCACCAAACACAACAGCTACTACTTTTTTCCCATTTCGTCAGCAGTGCTGATGACTGAGCTTGGCCCAGAGTATCTCAAAACCAGTAAACTATGAAAGACATTGACTCATTCTTTTATCTAGAAAAAACTATTTTTAAATGGCTGTTCGATGAAGTCTGCCAAGTGGACTGAATGTCAGTTTGGAACTGCATAGAATCATAGAATTGTTCAGGTTGGAAAGGACCTTTAAGATCACTGAGTCCAGACATTAACCTAACACTGCCAAGTCCACCACTAAACCATGTCCCTAAACACCACATCCACACATCTTTGAGATACCTCCAGGGATGGTGACTCGACCACTTCCCTGGGCAGCCTGTTCCAATGCTTGATAACCCTTTTCATGAAGAATTTTTTCCTAATATCCAATCTAAGCCTCCCCTGGAACAACTTGAGGCCACTTCCTCTTGCCCTATTGCTTGTTACTTGGGAGAACAGACCAACACCCACCTCGCTACAACCTCCCTTCAGGTAGTTGTAGAGAGCGATAAGGTCTCCCCTCAGCCTCCTTTTCTCCAGACTAAACAACCCCAGCTCCCTCAGCCACTCCTCATAAGACTCGTTCTCCAGACCCTTCACCACCTTCATTGCTCTTCTCGAGACACGCTTCAGCACCTCAATGTCTTTCTGGTAGTGAGGAGCCCAAAACTGAATACAATATTCAAGGTGCAAACACATACTGATTCTTCAGTGAATCGGGGAGCTGGAAAAGCCTCAGGGACAACAGATAAACTGAATTTTATTTAACATTTTAAGCAATGAACAAAAAGAGGAAAACAATTCATTAATTTAAATAAGAACGAAATAGGTGTTTACATTCTGCCTATTACAATTTGAAAGGATAAGGTGGAAACACAAGAGTAGAAGAAGCTTTTCCACACCCTGTGTTGTTATTTAAAGATCACATATGTTCATAACCTTTGTACTCCCATGGGTGATCCAAAAATTTCTGAAGACAATTGGAGTCCCTGCATTACACAGTCAGTCTCTCCAGTGAAAGGGTGATGTGGCTACAAAGGCACTGACTACCCAATTCCAGCCTTCTGTGATGTGATCTTCCTCAAATTTCTTTTTATGGCCCTGGAACGCAGCTTTTAGAAATAGCTTGAAAGGTAGGAGCTGCCAACAGTAGAATTAAACACGCTGATCTTTGAAGAATTAATCTCTCAAGGTGGTATGTCTCATGTCACTGAAAACTGGAATAAGCCGAGTCATGTTTTACTCCATTTCATGGCCTGTGGCTCAAGAAGAGCGTCCCATCCTGCAGGAAATAATCGCAGCTGAATCACCAGTTTACCAAGCTAGTTCCATCTTGACAGTGTTAGCAATATTTAAAATGGATGCCTTAAGACCAATAATTTAGATTTAGATTCCCCAGGCAGAATAATTAATGTTGTAGTAGCAGTAGTAGTAGTAGTAGTAGTAGTTGTAGTTGTAGTAGCAGTAGTAGTAGTAGTAGTAGTAGTAATATGAAATCACAATAAACAAGTAAAACAATGATATGAGTGTAAAAGTAATGAGTGAGATTTATATATTTCACACCTGCAGTGAATGCCACAGCTCTCCTAATGTCTAACTGATGTGCTGTTATTATTCATAACAGGCAGATTAATCTAGTACTCTTACATAATGCCAGTTGCACACAGTATTAGTTAGGTGCATTATCACAGTTTCAGATGTCCATGAACTGTAACATCCCACAGAAGAAACTGAAATGCTTTAAATTCTTAGGAAATATAAATCTGCTCTTATTTATAAAGAAGTCAAGAGTCTTGCTTTAACACAACTTGTGCCACTGAAGGAAATGAAGTATTTGTCCTAGGAGACCTCTGACTGCAGGACAGCACAACAATTTTTGTAAAATTCTAAGACATTTTAATATGTCTTATATGGAATATGTATAACAATATCCAGCACACAAGTGCTGTATGAAGCTGAAGTCTTTAATCAAAGAAAGTCCAAAGAGTGTTAGAGGGGTCATTAATTTACTTTCATATAGAGTTCATCTTTATTTTGGATGGCCAAATTTCTCTTTCATCAAGGAATAAATTGTTAGTCCCCTGAGATGAATCTCAAATTCAGACCTTCTGACACCCTCCAGTCATTTTCCAAGTCATTCAGGGTTACAGGGCTGTGTTGGCATAGAGCTATCAGCCTGCATCACAGAGGAAGAAATAAACAAGTATTCATGAGCATTAGTAATGGTTCCTTTATTATTAGTGTCAGATTAAAAATATCTTGCTATTGAAGGAAGACACTGTCCTTCCAACTCAGGGCTGTGGAGAAAAAAGAAAACATTACCCAGCCCAACTAAAATGCAATGACCGTCACCACTGCAAATAATCAGTATTCACCACCAGCCTAACACAAGGTAAAGAAAGAGAAGAAAAGCAGATTAAGAGCTACAAAGAAATGAAAAAAACCCAAGAAGTTTTATAGCCACTGCACTGGATTCTGCTGTCTTATTTCTTTTCATGCATGTGTCATCTGTGCTACAAAACCGTTATTGCAAAATGTAGTCCAATAGAAACAAATCGTGCGGCAGCCCCCTCATGAAGCTTAGGAGCCACTTGTGCTGCTGAAGCATATATATCAAGTGCAACGCAGTCTTGCATATGCAAATACCCACATATGGCTGGCACAGAACTAGTTTCTTTCTGTATCTGCCTGCTAGCCAGCATCTGGTGTGTCACACAGGAAAAAAGCAAGTAATCCAATGAGAACACCTCTTTTCTCTAGTTCTGTTATATCAGGCTTCTGCCTTTGCCTTTCCCATGATAACTACTACTAGATGCAGAAGCAAATGAGTTTTGATTGAAAGTTGCTCTACATAACTCATGCACTAGTAGTCAGCAGCCATATTCTTCTGCATACAGCTAAAGTACACAAGCATTTTATTACAGCTTTTGTTTTTACATTCCAAAGTTTCTTCTTCTTTCAAAGCACAAAGTTGAATATGTTATTTGTTGTTTCATTTCTTGTTTCATAGGCACTGTTGCTAACTAGTTGTCTATCCACAATCTGTACCTTTTAAAATGTTTAGTTTCATGAAACAGTGACTGCATATAAACACTTTCTTTTTCTTTTTTTTACTACTCCATTCAGCAGGTATAACGTTACCTGTTCTAGCAGGTTTACTGTTGTAGAGCCTGTATTGTTGTGAATGATGTTAGGAAAATTTCCTTGGATTTTAAGGGCATAGGTGTGAACTTTTAGTGAGACTACAGAAAACTGATTTGGTAGTGATATATCACTCTGAGTCTGCATGTATGTATTTAGATTGGAAGCAGAGGGACTCAGCATTTCTGCATGAAACAAGGAAAAAAGTTCTTATGATCAACACAGTGCATTACAAATCAGAGTGGTTTAATGGCATAATATGTTGGTTTTGTCCTATATAGAACTCACTTCACTGATCATTTGTCCAGCAGCTTACAGAAAAACTTCTACCTGTAGGGTTAAGATCTCACATTAGCTAATAATGTCTTAGTCTTTTTTGCAAGAGACGTATTCCCTGAATTATCTCTTGAACTGAAATTCTGCAATGAATATAGAACATAACAGAAGTTATTTGCTGTTCTTGTTCCTGCAGTAGCTCTAAACCTCTTAAAAGTCTTTCTACAAGCAGGGAAATAAAGGTGATCATTTTCATATTACTGAAATCTGGTTCAACAATATCAGATTGCTCCTCAGTTTAGCACACAATGTTGTGTTCCATGTTGGAATATGATTTCTTAGTCAATAGCATTCTGATGCCTTCGGCTGTGTCACTAAGCCAGAAATGCCAGCTCATTTCTCCAGCTCAGGTGGCTTAGATGCAAGAAGAGTGCAGGAAGGGTTGATGCTGGTGAAATCCAAAGGCCCATAATTTCAAATGAGAGCTATGTAATGCCAACTTATTTGAACAATAGATCTGTAAAACAATAACAGGAAGCTTACAAAACCCTTTCTAGGAAGTCAACATGCTAAATTAAAATCCGATTGCGGTACAATATTTGCACATAATATATATATATCACAGTGATAACATTGAACATAGTAATACAAAGTTCCAATTAGCTAGACATAATTCTTATATGGATAGATAGGTAGGTAGATATTTAGACTTGGTTTAGCTTACATTGGCTGTTCTTTCAAAAGATAAAAGGCAGTCAAACTGACATAAGCAAGTACTTTTAGCTATTTGGGAGTTACATTGGCTTTTTATTCTTTTCCTAGAAGTAAAAGTGCTTTCATGATTAACTTTCCCCTCATGGTTGAATTACTCAGTGAGTACACAATTGAGCCTACTCAGACAAACATAGTTTGCAAAACAATACTCCCAGCTCCTAGATAGATGAAAGTGGGATTTAAATTTTTTAATATTTATAAAGTACCAAGTGCACTACAGAGAAGACAAATGTTAATATCTGGTGAAACATAATTGAGGTTAGACTAGATTTTATTTAAAACCCATCTTATCCCCTACAATACTTTTGTGTTGTCTATTATGAAGATATTACTGTTGTTATTTGCATTGTGGGAGTATCTAAGAACGGTGTTCAAAATCTGGCACTCCACTAGACTGCACATTGTATATTTGAACAACCTTGTTCACCCAGAGTCTGCAATTTAGAACCTATTTTGTGGATTTACGTTATGTGATCAATATCTATCACACTGTTGCTGATAAGGAAAGGTAAACTTCCTTCACTGTAATCACAAGGTGTAGACCCTAGATTTATTTTTCTGATGTTTTGCTATATCCTGAAAGGGAAATCTCATAAAGTCAAGTCTTAAACCTTTCCATTACTGAAGCAAGCAAGAAGCAATCACCTTACATCTATCCGATTTCTAGGCAGAACCAGCATTAAGTGACTCTTAGCGATGAATGATCTATAAGAGCCCTGAGACATGGAAAGAGATTTGTCTTTCTCATTTTAACTCTGAGAGGACAAGAATCTCAGAATATCCCGTGTTTCTAGATACTGTAAGAGAAAAGCTTCTGCCCAGGGAGATTCCACGGAGCTATACAGGAAAACACTCCCAATTACCTTCCCACGTCAAAGTATCCTTCTGGCAACTGAGGTGGGCTTTAATCCAGTTGCACTATTAGCAGGCACTGATATAGACTTGATAATGAATCACTTTGTTAAAAATTGCCAATACCTACTTATCACATAGCAAAGGCACAGTTAGCCTAAAACAACCAGCCTCTTCATTCATACCCTCTTTACAGAGGCATAATTTCTAGGCATGTATATAGCGTTTCTTAAAACAACACATAAATATGCTGAGGGACAGCTTGACAGAGGGGAAAAGGGCTGAATATTAAAGGTTTGGTGCTATCAGATTGGATACCTGAGTCCAGAAGAACAGGTCTGAATGATCACCTGAAAAATACTAGAAGAGATTCAAGCGGAGTGAAGTGAATGGGCCTTAGCACTTCTACCAGCAGGGAGCAGCCAGGCACCTTGTGTAAGGATATGCAAAGCTCCACTCTCTCAAAAACAGGAACCACACTATTATCTCCAGACCACCTCTCTTCTGCGGACCGTTAAAGTATCAAAGCTGCCTCACTGCACAGCTGAGTGATCCAAAATTTCCTGGTTCTGATCTTCATTATCTCTCTAACATTATCTCCTCATTCTCTCCCTTTCCTCTCTCTCTGTTTCCCTTATACCTACCTCCAGTGCTAGTATGTCTACATATGGTGATATTGTAACACAGGCAGCTTCTGGAATCATTCAAAGCCGAACCATTCATTTATAGTAACCACTGAGCAACTTTGGGACAGAAGAGACTTACCACAATGTGCTTTGTTATGATGTGGGGTATTTTGTCATCTTCCTTATGCTATATCTCTACTTCCTTTAAAATCAGAGCTAAAACTGGTAATATACATTTCTTCAGAAAATATAAATTTAACATAAATTGCCATATAAATTAGCTTAGACCAATAAAAACAATGTAGTGATGAGATTCTCTATCTTATCTTAAATCCTGTAGTTTACAGCTACTTGTTTGTCTTCCAGCTCAAGCAAACAAAATGCAAGAAACACGATCAGTAATACTACAGAGTATTAGTTGCAGCAAAGGAGCTGAGCAGTCTTAATTTTCAGAGTCATCTGCAGCACTAATTATGTTCTCAGTATCACCAAGCTTCTATCATGTGAAATTTGCTTCACTTCCACGTGTCATTATCTATGCACTGGATGCAGCAGGTAGGTATAAAATCCTTCTCACAAGCAGAGAGGATGAGGCATTGGCATAGGGACCCTGGAGCAAACAAAGGGCAAAAAATAATTAGCAAAACATTTGGAGCTAAATACAATGCTGGATTGGTGAATTCACTGGAGAAAGTCTAAGCTTGATCATCCCAAATCAGATGCAGATTCATTCAATGTCAGCAATAAGCAGCAGAAGCTCTGGGAGAGCAGCGGGCCAAGGCAATGAAAAAATGAATAAGCAATGGAAAAGAAACTGTATCTCTCAGATTTAGTCTTTGGCATAATAGTAAAAATGAGCTTGCTTTCCACATCTCTTTCTGTTCTATTCTTTAGATTGAGATTTACTGGCTGCTACAATATTTCCACAAAGTTGTTTTTTTTTTAATGGAAAGTGACTTTCTTGGAAACTTCAGGTTCCCTGTTGCATCTATTCATAAAATCAAAATATGCATCAAGTAAAACAATACAATTGGCTATGTACTTCTAGAAAAAGTGTCGTATAATTAAAATAGCAAGAAGGTGTTTGGAGAAAATTGCTAAAGTAAATCCACAAGAAGCTGGAAGTACTTGGCTTGGCTGATATTCCAAACATATTTATAATGGTCCTGAAAAGAAACACCTGCATCTGAACAGTCTTCTTACACATCAGATAGATCACAGGATGTTTCTTTGAACAGAAATCTTTTTAAATTTTATTCTGTAGTTAATCACAGTAAAAGTGGGAAGCATCATTTAGAACTTATAAATTAACATCCCTGGGAAACTGTCTTTCCTGAAGCAAAATCTTCTGAGATTCAACTGTTTTGTTTTACCAAAAAAGATGTCTCATCACACTTCCAGTAGTTTTTATTTAATTCTGTGAACAGCCTCTAAACCACATGCTGTGAGGTAGTACACATAGATAATTTCAGTAGCACATTTACATAAATTGGATTTAAATGAAGTGACAAAAACTCTTCAAGGCTGATATCTTTAGTGCTGTGATGTTATGGGGATGTGTTTGGGGGGAAAAAAAAAAAAAAACAAAAAAACCAAACAAACCCAAACCAGAAGGTTTCCATTTAGTTTCAATGCAGGGGATTTAGCTAGATTCAAGTGAATACAGGATTTGAGGCTACTTGTAGGATCATGTTTCACGGGACATGCTGGGTTGCAAAAACTTGTTAAGCCCACATTTGCCCAGAGCAGAAGAGCCCAACACCCTCACCAGTACTACAAGAACAAGCTGGAGATACCGGAATGGGCATCACACAATACTGTCATCACTGCAGGTCCTGCTGCTTCTGTAGGCACAACCTGGACAGTCTATTTTCTGGCATATTCTGGCATGTGTTTATATGTTTCTATTCCACTGAGATCAATTGCCATTGATCACAATTCCTTTATATTAATTACAAGAAAAAAAAATTTAAAAAAACCCAAACAGATTCTTCAGAAACAACAGATTCTTTAGACTTTTCCTTATCTACATTGCTGTGCAACATACTTGCACTTATTTTTTCCAGCGGCTCTTCTACAATTGTTATTGATGCCAGTGCTGGACATTTACAACACAAATGAGAAGGAAAGTAGTTTCTCAGAAAACCTAAGACATCTTTGTAAAATACTACTTCTCTAAGTTTAACACCTGTTTCATTTAAACTCACTGAAAGGATAAAAAGCCCAGCACCATATTCTGGTTTTGCCTCCTATGAGTGCAGTATTTCTAGCTATATCTTTGAAAAAAATATTCACAAAGAATATTAATAGAATTTTCTGCTAGTCCTAGCTAAAGAGAATATACCCAAATTGCATTCCCTGGAAGATGCTGATTTACATTTCTGTCACAGCTAAACCACGAAATAGAATTGGTTTTCTAAGGGATTTTCTTTGTTGTTCTATTGGGGTTTCTTAATAATAGATACAGACTTCTTCTATGTGTGAAATCAATTCACATGTGATTTTTAGCAGAAATTATGCAGTGAGTGTTAATATGATGTAGATTGCTCAGTTTAAATTACAGAATATTTGTGTGAAATGTATGTGTTCATTTTGTGTTGCTGAGGAGAAAAGAAGTGTTTGAGGAACTTATTTGATTCAATATTAATAAGCGCAGTCTGTAACTATGTCTTTTAAAGAGTAAGAAACTGCTTTCATTGCTGTACTGTACACTGTGAAAAATTATACCAATACCCTACTCCACAAGATTTCTGATTGAATAAGTCACTGTTCATTTGAATAACACCAATCTAAACTACAAAGTTTTGCAGTTATAGCCATGTGAATGTAAATCAGGAACCATCCTTTGTAGACACAATCTGAACCTGATAGGTTATATCATTCTGGTAGGTAATGTAATTATTCTGTATAAAAAAAACCTTTAATAGGTACAAGCATCTTCTCTATTAGAAGTGTAATAATTTCAGTGTAACTCTACACTCAGACATTTTATATCACAGGAAAACTCTGAGCTGGGTTTTTAAGTGATAGTATTTAAAGTAAAAAAAAATTGTAAATCAAGGAGGAGGCAGACAGACTAAATGAAAATAATTTTACTTGTTACAAAAAATTCTATGTGTGTGATTTTTAACAAAATGAAGGGCTGGGTTTTTTTGAAACATCTCTCCTGAATCTTTTTTTAGTTAATATCTTCATGTTTAATACTTGATTAATTTAGTTAATATCACTCTTAAATTGTTTTCCAATGGAATAAAAACTTCAGCACCATCTATATCTGCGGTTAAACCTCCCTCCTTTCTATGGGAGTTACTGTCTTTTTTGGGGGTGTAGTGAATTCACTCAGAAGTGTTTTCCCTCCATTTTTTTTTCACATTCAAAAGAAATACTTCAGCATTAAAAAGAATACTATGCATACTTACTTACATAGAAAGAAATTAGATAAGTACAAAATACCAAAAGAAAAGATTCTTCTTAATGTGTTCTTATATTTATTCCCTGCTCATAGAGATAACACCTTTTCTTACTGTACAGATAACCTCCATCCTATCGATTCACCCTCTTTAACATGAAAAGACATTTATTATGACTTTTAAAATATTGGCATTTCATTTCTCCTGTACATGTTCACTTTATCACTTACAGGAAGTGCACAAAATTAAGGACAGATTTTCTAAAGAACAGCTTGATAACAAAGGGAATCATAACATGGCCACTGCTGTAAGGGATAGCAAAAAGTATTTTTACAAATACATTAACAACTAAAAGAGAACCAAAGAGAATCTCCATTCTCTATTGGACACACAGGGGCACATTGCCACCAAGGATGAGGAAATGGCTGAGGTACTAAATTCCTTCTTTGCCTTCTTTGCCAGACCAGTTATGCCCAGGGTATTCAGACCCCTGAGCTGGAAGGCAGGGACAGGGAAAAGAGGAAGCAGTTTATGAGCTGCTGCTCCACCTGGACACTCACAAGTCTATGGAGCCAGATGGGATCCACCCGAGAGTACTGAGGGAGCTGGCGGAGGAGCTCGCTGAGCCACCCTCCATCTTTTATCAGCAGTCCTGCTTAACAGGGGAGGTCCCAGATGACTGGAGGCTTGCCAGAGTGATGTCCATCTACAGGAAGGGCTGGAAGGAGGATCTGGAGAACTACAGGCCTGTTAGCCTGACCTCAGAACCAGGGAAGGTCATGGAGCAGTTCATCTTGAGTGAACTCACCAGGCATGTGCTGGACAACCAGGGGATCAGACCCAGCCAGCCTGGCTTCATGAAAGGCAGGTCCTGCTTGACTAACCTGAACTCCTTCTATGACAGGGTGACCCACCTAGTGGATGAGGGAAAGGCTGTGGATGTTGTCCACCTGGACTTTAGCAAAGCCTTTGACACTGTGTCCCACAGCATCCTCCTAGAGAAGCTGGCAGCTCTTGGCTTGGATGGGTATATTCTTCGCTGGGTAAAAAACTGGCTGGATGGCCAAGCCCAGAGAGTCGTGGTGAATGAAGATAAATCCAGTTGGTGGCCAGTCATGAGCAGAGTTCCCCAGGGCTCAGTGTTGGGGCCAGTCTTGTTTAATATCTTTATCAATGATCTAGATGAGGGGATCGAGTGAGCCCTCAGTACATTTGCAGACGACATCAAGTTGGGTGGGAGCGTTGATCTGATCAAGGGTAGGAAGGCTCTACAGAGGCACCTGGACAGGCTAGATTGATATGCTGAGGCCAATTGTATGAGGTTCAACAAGGCCAAGTGCCTCCGGGTCCTGCACTTGTGTCACAACAACTCAATGCAATGCTACAGGCATGGGGAAGAGTGGCTGGAGAGCGGCCCGGCAGAATAAGGACCTGGGGGTGTTGGTCAACAGTGGCTAAATATGAGCCAGCAGTGTGCCCAGGTGACCAAGAATGCCAACAGTATCCTGGCATGTATCAGAAATGGTGTGGTCAGCAGGAGTAAGAAAGTGATCGTCCCCCTGTACTCAGCACTGATGAGTAATGTGTTCAGTTTTGGGACCCTCAGTATAAGAGGGACATCAAGTTGCTGGAGTGTGTTCAGAGAAGGGCAACGAAGCTGGTGGAGGGTCTGGAGAGCAAGTCTTATGAGGAGCGGTTGAGGGAGCTGGGGTTGTTTAGCCTGGAGAAAAGGACGCTGAGGGGAGACATTATTGCTCTCTACAACTACCTGAAAGGAGGTTGTAGCGAGGTGGGTGTTGGGCTCTTCTCCCAAGTAACAAGTGATAGAATGAGAGGAAATGGCCTCAAGCTATGACAGGGGAGGTTTAGACTGGATAATAGGAAAAATTTCTTTACTGAAAGAGTGGTCAGGTATTGGAACAAGCTGCCCAGAGAGGTGGTGGAGTCACCATCCCTGGAGGTATTTAAAAGACGTGTAGATGTGGCATTTCAGGGCATGGTTTAGGAGACATGGTAGTGTTGGGTTGACGGTTGGACTTGATGATCCTAGATGTCTTTTCCAACCTTAATGATTCTATGATTCTGTAACAGGAATCTTGGTACTGGGATAAAGAATGTGTAAATTTTACTTTAAAAACTGCAGTCTTCATTTAGCTATTCTAATAAGTACCTGACTAAAATTAACTAGAATAAAAAGAATCCAGTGGAATCCCCGAGGAGAGGTAGCACATAGCAGCCCACTTGATATCCTACTTCACCTCTTCCCTGCCCCTCTTCACTACCAGTAGTGGGACCCACTCCCCTCCTCACACTGCACTGGCTCAGGTGCCAAGTGGGTATTTTCCTCAGCAGTCAGCTCCCTAATGTAGCATAAAGATACCTATTTTTAATTGTTACCTTCATTTTCTGATAGTACAGTCAGCTGAACCAGTCTGGCACGGCAGATGAACATTAGAACCAGTAGGAGGAGTAGAGAGGTGAAGAGGCTCGACTGGGAATTAATTAGCTGAGGCTGTGAGGTATTACTCCGCCCTTAAGTGCACTGTCTGCAGAACTTATTTGCATAAAACTACTGTCATTTCAGACAAATCAGGCCCTGAAAATGCATCAACATTGATAAACTGCTATGAATATGGAAATAAAGTAAGCTCATTTGCTTTACTAGGCTTCGCTCAAGCCATTTATTCTGCTGTTACTAGTAGAACAGGCTCTTTACGTCACAAAGGCCACCTCAGGTTGTCTCAGGGACACTAGAATTCTCAGCTGCTGAACCAGCAGAAGTGGAAGCATCAGATTAGGTGAGGCATAGAAATCTGCTGAGGCTCTATGTGTGCATGTTGACACAGCCAGCATTGAAAGTCGGAATAAGATGCATGTGAACCTATCCAAGGGATGGGGAACAGGCAACCCAGCCAAAGTGATTACAGTGGGAGGTAGGGAACTCTGTGTACATACTCACCATAAGCGGGCTTTGGCTCGATAAGGGCAGACTTTAGCTCAAGATTCAGATTTTTCAATTTAGGACCATAGAATTATAGAATGCTTTGGGTTGAGAGGGACCTTTAGAGGCCATCTAGTCCAACCACCCTGCAGTGAGCAGGGACATCTTCAACTAGATCAGGCTGCTCAGAGCCCCGTCCAGCCTGACCTTGAATGTTTCCAGGGATGGGGCCTCCACTACCTCTCTGGGAAACCTGTTCCAGTGTTTCACCACCTTCACTGTAAAAAAATTTCTTCCTTAAATCCCGTCTGAATCTACCCTCCTTTAGATTGAAACCATTACCCCTCTGTCCTGTCACAACAGGCCTTGCTAAAAAGATTGCCCCCATCTTTCCTGTAGTCCCCCTTTAAGTACTGAAAGGCCGCTATAAGTTCTCCCTGGAGCCTTCTTTTCTCCAGGCTGAACAACCCCAACTCTGTCAGCCTGTCCTCACAGGAGAGGTACTCCAGACCTCGGATGATTTTTGGGGCCCTCCTCTGGACCTGCTCCAACAGCTTTGTGTCCTTCTTGTGCTGAGGGCTCCAGAGCTGGACACAGTACTCCAGGTGAGGCCACTGAGTGGACTTAACCATCTTATTACATGAATCAGCTGCCTAAACATGGGTGCTTGCTGTCATCTGAGACCCCATCTGTTACAGCCAACACCTGATTGGTGGATATGACACAAGATCTTCAGCACTTTGCTTCCTTTTGGAGTTGCAATGGGTGACCTGAAGGGATACCTTGCACCTCCACCTAGAATAGCACTAAGCCTCTCTGTTTAGTCAATTAATTCCCATTTTTCCCTTCCCCAGGATAAGATTTAGAATGACTCTTGCCAAACTTGGGCTATATTATATTTTAAGGGCTACTCTGAAAAGAGATACCAGTAGAATTCATAGTTTATAGGGTTAGGTACATACTACTCATTCATTTCTAATGATTGTTCAGTAGGAACATCTTCAAAAAAATAAGGCACAACAGCCATTCTCCAACAGACATGATTTTTCCTCTCTTACAGCTACCTCTGCCTGGTAGGAGAATACTGAAAATTTAAAGTTGTCTTTCAGACAGCAGAGTGGCAGGTCTCAAAGAAAAAATATTCCAGTCAATTGACAGCTTCTAACTTCTCAAGCTGGGAACAGCTGGAGAATGAAAACCAGCTAGACCTTGCAATAAAAGCAGTGGTATAAATGTTCAGGTTTATTCCTAAGGGAAGGAAAACAGCATCTAGGGACTTGGGCTAGCATATTAATCTACTGTCTTTTCCTTCTTTACACCTGATGGATTGAGTGGATTACATTGTCATTTGAAACAAAAAGCAAAACCAGTGCATTTTAAATCATATAAAAAGTTCTTGTTTAGTTCATCATTTCTGGCCAGGCAGTTGACATCATTGCACTAATTCCCAGAAGCATTTAATCAGTAATTGGTGGAATTAGTACTAAATTTAGAAATTATTGTAAGATTTTCAGGGACAGGACCCAATACAATAAGTTTGGTATTATGTGCAGTTCTGGGCCCCGCAATTTAAGAATGATGTTAAGGTACTTGAATGCATCTGGAGGAGGGCAACACAGCTAGTGAAAGGACTGGAAGACAAGTCCTATGAGGAGCAGCTGAGGGCTTTGTATTTGTCTAGCTTGGAGAAAAGGAGGCTGAGGGGTGACCTGATTGCTCCCTACAGCTTCCTGAGGGGAGGGGTGTGGAGAGGGAGGTGCTGAGCTCTTCTTGAGATCCAGTGATGGGACCTGTTGAAATGGCTCAAACCTGCACCAGGGGAGGCTCAGACTTGACATTAGGAAGCATTTCTTTACCAAGAGGGTGGTCAAACACTGGAAGAGGCTTCCTAGAGAGGTGGTCAACACCCCAAGCCTGTCAGTGTTTAAGATGCATTTGGACAACACCCTTAATAACATGCTTTAGCTTTTGGTCAGGCAATTGGACTAGATGATCATTGTAGGTCCCTTCCAACTGAACTCTCCTCCTCTTCTCCAGATTCACCTGCCTCACCCAGCCTTCAGTGCAGCGATAACTGCTTACCGCAGGGATCTTCAGCAGCCAGTGGAGCAGGAGTTGGCAGTTCAGCTAACCAGCAGCAAAGTTCAAGAGAAACGGCAGGGATCAACAGACAAAGCTAGGCATTTTTCAGGTATGACAGAGGAGACCCTCTTCCACATATGAACAACGATGTGGCAACCAGTTAGAATCTTTTTATATTCTGTGTTGGATTTTCTCTAAGCCTTTCCTGTCAGCATCCTCGTTCCACTTTGTGCAAGTAATTCGCACACATCCAGAGAGTCACATAGCCAAGTGGCTGGCCATCCATCTGCTAGCAGGAGAGAGATATCTCAGTCCCTGTTTACCCACTACTGTATCCCAGTGGCAGCTCATCATCACTCTATGGCAACAATTGCTTTCAGATCACTTGCTCCCTCTCATGTCTCCAGTTGATGAGCCAAAGGTTAATGGCTTTATTACAAAACGCTTAACTTTGCAATCTGTACTTAATGCCTTATTTATAACCACTTTTAGGTTACATATATGATGAAAAGCAGTGAAGAAGTTTGTACTACTTTTTTCTCCTCTTTTTTTTTTAATTGTTAGCATTTAAATGGATTTTACTTCAAAGCTACTATATTACTGAGGTGAATACAGTTTTGTGATTTCAGAACTCTGCTGTTGTTTCTGCTTATCTGGAACTAGTTTTCTGCAGGGTTACATATATAAAATAATTATTTTGGTTGCCTTTCTGTGACATGTAAAATGAATTGAAATGGGAAGTCTCAGAACATTTCATGGTCAGCATTGTATCTTGCTACAGGAATAGGCATGTGTATGTACCTAAACATACTGCCCTACCATGGCCCAGGTTGACCAGAGTTATAAAGCCTCCACACTCAGAGCTATTCAAAACCCTGCTAGACGCAGCCTTGAGCAACCTGCAGGTTGCAATGTAAAAGGAGGTTTACATTGACCCTGTTTTGAGCAAGGGGCTAAACCAGATGACCTCCACTGGTGCCTCCTAGGCAAAATTATTCCCCGATTCTGTCATCATGTTTTTGGAAAAAAGACAGAGTTGTTGACCTCCCTTCCATTTTTCATTAGCCTGTTTGTTTTTTTCTTTCTGTTTGTATTTACTTACAAAATTTACATATTTCCTTAACCTATGTTGGTCCTTTGGAACAAAGATCAGACCTCTGTGCCTCTACTTAATCATGCAGGTTCTTGTCCAAGCAGTAGTATTGTATCCAATCTCATAATAACTGATAATTGTGCTCCAAGCAGTTGCTATTACTATTATGTCTGACTTTGAATTACGAGTCTGACTTATTGACCAAATCATAGTTGTTTTGGTTTGCATAACCTGCAAGAAACTGTTGTGGAACTTTCCTGAAGGAAAAAAAAAAAAAAAGAAAGAATGAAAGAAAGTAAGTAATCTGCCATGATCAGACCTCCCAGAAATAAAGGTAGCCTGAATTGTCATAATTTTTTCTTCATTCCTAATTCTGATAGTATAAATCGCCCCAATAGATCACTGCATTGTTCAGGACTTCATCAGCCCTGATCCTAATGTTTAACCTAGTTTCTACCCATTGCAGTTTAACATCTCTTCTGCTTACTTCAGTCATAATGAGAGAGAATGCATTCTTGTGTTAGTGATGACAACTGCAGGCAAGCATCTCTTCTTTATGATAATATTGCTAGTTAGAACACCTTGTTTTTTGACGTTATCACATAAATTATGACTTTCAAGTGCTTCAAAGGATTTGATCCTCTCATATGAACCTTGAATCATTAGTTTACCTTGAAACATAGCTTTAAAATCGATAATGGAAGTTTTGTAGTGCCAAAGCCCCAAGAACCTTAGTAAATAACTTAATAATGATTTTATAGTGTATAAACAGTCAAAAAAAAAGAAAAAAAAGAAAGGAAAAAAAAACCTTAAGTGAAGCATGGCTAATAGAAGACAGGATATAATTTACTCTCACACATTTAGCAATCATTGTCATTTGAAGAACGTCATACTACATAACAGGCAGAAGATGAAACAATATTTCTTTTCTATTTACCCTGATATAAACTCATGACAGATACAAGTCCATGCACAAACTAAAATTAGTAGGCTCAATTTAATCTTTTGTAATATCAACTGGCAGATAAATTGCATGCCATCTGTCGCACCTTCAGAGGTCCTTCTTACTGTGTCATGGTTCAGGCAACACCAATATTGGCAGAATCAGTGATCAGATATCGCTTAATCCTGGAGATTTCAGAGCTCTGACTAGGTGATTTAAGCAGTTATATGTGAACTAACACTACTTCACAGGGGAAAAAAGAGACCCAGAAAAATAAGCAAACTCCAAAATAACCTGCTAGTTTTCATCTGCCAAATCAGCCGCCTGTACAGTATGTTATCCATGATTTGTGTGAGGCTAATTTTGTATGTACGCTTTCAGCTAGACAAAATAAGTACAAATATCACTGTGATTTCAGAGGAGCGCACAGCCACTGGAAGTCCATACCTCCCACCTCCAACACATGCAGAGGTTCATCACAACACTGGCAGTGTCACACACAGTGCTGGCCTGCACCTTTCTTCTGCACCTCTGAGGAGCTCTGAGATTACCATCTGCTCTTATCATCAATTTCAGAAGTCTCCCTTATGATCTACTCAAGCTGTTGGTATTTTCCTAGTGAAAACAGTGGTCATTAGCAGGGAGGACTAACAAAAGTAGTAACATAAGGCCAATGCATGAAAGAAAGGATAAGGGTAGGGCAACTGTTCAGCACCCTCACCACCTCCAACCATCTGTAGCTCAAGGACATAAAATTAATACTTGTACAAAGGAGTATAAAGCCGTAGTGAATTAATCCAGACAGGACATTGGAAAGAAGTGTTTTACTGTCAAATCTGGAAGGATTTTCCAAAGAAATTAGTGGGGATAACTCCAAATTGTTTCAAGATGGAGACATCTTGACTCATAAAATGGATCGTCTGAGCCGATCAGTGAACTAAAAATTAAAATGACTGCTGCAGTGGGTATGATTCACAGATATGATAGATATATTAATTACCATGAACCTGATGTATTGTATTTGAGCAACGAATTACATCCTTCAGCCTGGAGAAGAGAAGGCTCAGGGAGATCTCATCAATGTATATAAATACTTAAAGGGAGGGTGCAAAGAGGACAGAGCCAGACTCTTTTCAGTGGTGCCCAGTGACAGGACCAGAGGTAAGAAGCACAGCCCAAAACACAGGAGGTTCCCCCTGAACATCAAGAAACACTTTTTTTACTGTGAGGGTGATTAAGCACTGGCATAGGTTGCTCTGAGAGGTTGTGGAGTCTCCATCCCTGGAGCTATTCAGAAGCCCTCTGGACAGGATCCTGGTCAAGTTTTTGTAGGTGGCCCTGTTTGCGTCCATGGGCTTGGAGCAGATGACTGGCAGAGGTCCCTTCCAGCCTCAACTATTCTGTGATTCTGTGACATGCTAGTGCTCCTAGGGGTATTGAGAAATCACTTGGGTGTGTGCCAGATTGCCCACAAACACAGAGATAACATTAAATGTCAGAAACATCTACCTTCTCCAAGTGAGAGGGAGGATGGCTGCTGGTTGGTTGGTTTGTTTAACCACCTGGGTTTTGCAAGCCCTGAGCATAACCCACTTTCTGGGACCATCATTTTCTTGGTTTTGTGCTGGTGCTAACATGCTGACTGTGTCCCCTGAGCTCTCTGCTCTCTCCTGTAGTAGATTTTTCAGTGGCCATGTTTTCAGTCAGAGAAGTGAAATCTTCCCTGTTAGAGGAATGTCATGTGTTTGTGATCTGAGAAGAAAGAGAATGAATTGACATGTGACTTCCTGATGATTGATTTACTGCTGCTGGAGGGCAGTGAACTTGACATAAGTGGTCTTTTTTGGTCCGGTGTTTTCAGATGGCTTCCAATATCCCTGTATAATTAAATTAATGATAAATGGGTTTGCAGGAGTAAAAATGGCTAGAAACAGTGTGTAGTATTCATTACCCAGAATTATAGAAATATTATATGCCAGAAGAGCTTGTCCCATACAAGAAACAGGATCATGGAAAGGCTGACCTAAAACTCTCACAGGATGCTGCAAGTCTCTCCAAATCAAAATAGTTCAGAGTTCATTGTTCGCCCTTACTTTTTTTTTTCATTTTTCTTTTATGAAAGGGAAAAGGAGTCAATTAATATGAAAAAAAATTGTTCTGTTAGAAACCTAATCTGTCAAAACACAATTTAAACAGAGAATTTTCAACTCATGCTGTCTTCCATATCACTCTGACTTTAATTGCAATAAGGGAAATTTAATTGACATATGAGGAAATGCTTCCTCATAGTAGCAATAGTGAAAGACTTAGGGAGTTTGGGACATATCCAGAAGTAATGGTTTCTAATAAGAGGTTATAAAAGCAACCTGTGTAAACCAGAATAGGTGTAGGTGTTTCTGCTTCGGGGCCAGGGAATAGACTAGTTCAGCCCTATTTTCTGACTATTTTCTGTAGTTTTACTGGAGCTAAGCAAACCAACTGCCAATGCAACTCAGAAATAATTACTCTAGACTTAATATAGTAGAGACCACAAAAAGTATCTGTGAAAGGCCTAAGGCTGTAAGAGTTGTAAGAATAGACTTATAATCTCTCACTCTATTATAATACAATACCGAATGAGTGCAGTGTTAGGCCAAATGATAGAGGACTTATGCAAACCAAAAAGTCATTAATTATCTCATTATATTAATAATTTATCAATTAGGGACTTTTTACAAGGGCATGTTGTGATACGACAAGGGGTAGTGGCTTTAAACTGGAACAGGGTAGATTTAGATTAGATATAGAGCAGTTGTTCTTCACTGTGTGGTGAGGCACTGGAACAGGTTGCCCAGACAAGCTGTGGATGCCCCATCCCTGGAAATATTCAAGGCCAGGTTGGATGGGGCTTTGAGCAACCTGATCTAGTGGAAGGTGTCCCTGCCCATGGCAGGGGGTTGGATCTAGAAGATCTTTAAGGTCCCTTCCAACCCAAAACATTCTATGATTTGTGAGAGGTTTAGTATTTTTCATACTTAGCTATTGTGACACTACCTCAAAGAGGTTTTTATTTCCTTTTGAACTATTTATATGTGTTTACAATAACACTTATGAAATTACACACCTTGACTACCAGATCCGAGAGAGGTTAGGAAAAAGGGGTGTTTTTCATTACACTCTCTGTGCATCTCAGCTATTCCAAACAGACTTGCCATAATTACACCTTAAAAAAAAGTTTCTATATACAAATAGCCTATGATAATGATTAAAGGCAATGAAGTCACCAGAAGCTAATGAGGGGGTGACAGGTTTCAGCAGGTAGGAGGAACAAACAGAAGAAGCAATAGTTTTCCGTTTGCACATTCCACGATTATTTCTTTTGTGCTCCACAGCTCTAACCTGCATTCTTGGACTTCAGCAGCCTCCTGCTCTGTGTGTAACTGCATATATAATAAGTATAAAACTAGAAAACAACAAGCAATTCTTCTATACTTAAAGATTTGGGTTGTGCTGGTTTTTTTAGTCAAGCATGGACATCTTTCTAAAAGATAGGCTTTAACCTATCAAGGAGGAATGAATCTTGATGCAAAAATCAAGGTGAATATGTCTGCACAGCCTCTTGCAGACAGATACAGGACAGTTCTGCCTGTTCTTCCATTCAACCAGTTGGAAGTCAACTCCAAACTGAGGCTATTACCTTAGGTTCTGCAACAAGCTAATGTATCTCTATGCTTCCAAACAAGAACCAGATCTGAATGCAGAGAGAGCATGAGCCTGTTTCTGCCTGTGATCATATCTCACATACCAGCTACAGCCTGATACATGAGGTCAGACCACTGTGGCGTTCAGGTTTCAAAGTGAAAAAAGGAATAGGAGAAGGTAAAAGGGATGCAAAACAGAAAACAAAATGTGCACTGAATACTAAAAGGACCGCTGGGAAAAAAAAGTGCATTCAATAGCAAGCATGTGTCTCCTCTGTCCATATTATCGACAACATTGCATAGTCATATTTTTTGTATGCCTCCCCCTGCAATAACAGTAGGTAATCAAAAGTGTTGTCTCTTAAATCAGCACATAAATCCATTTAGAGACAAGGGTTTTATTAAACAAATACTGGAATTCAAAGACACAATCCAGCAGGGAAACTCTGACCATACAAATCTGGTTGGCAAAGAAGCAAGGGTGTAGTGGAGGGGGAAAAAGGGGGGCAGTATTATCAATAACCACTTCCCATGTAGTAATTTAGTTGTTCTCATTTACTGCAGCACAGAAAAATTCCCTGGCTCTCCAGATCTGCATAAGATCTAATGTGTGAAGTGCAATCCTCTTTTCTTGCTGAATCTTCCAGAGTTAACCCATGCAGTCTCCCATTAACAACATTGTGACTTTGTCCCATAAAGAAATTAATAATCAGTCCCAAGAAGGGCTGGAGATAGTTTACTTGCAGTAGAAATGCTTAAGTTCCAGAGAGCTTGATCTTTGATGCTCTGGGACAATTGGGAATGTGATGCTTACTTGTAGCACTTCGTGCCAAATTCTCAATCATATTTGCAAGCTATGGGATTTCAGGCTTCTTGAGCCAGCCCTGGACTGCCGCTAGTGGGTGTCTAATCCAGGGAAGCAAGTGTTCCGAACATGTAACCGCTTTTGTGCAAGAACCTAAGTATTTCAGGTGGATAGTCTGCAGGTGTGACAAGACTTATCTCCCGGTTTTCAGTTTACTAGTGGTGATGCGGCACCATCACTTTTTAGTTTGCAGGCAGCAGTTTTTATAAAAAATCCATAAAGCATGGGCAGCTTATGAAAACTTCTGTACTTATTCAATATTCTGCATGCATAATCACGTCTTTTGCAATGCTGCATTTACAAAGTAGAGAGGTTTATAAATAGAAAAGAAAATGCACATAATGCACTCTTCATTTTGTTAGCATAATGACTGTTTCACTTCTTTTTAGAAGCTCTTCCTTGCTGAGCATCCAGCATTTCCTCATCTAGCACAGATCCCTCTTAGTGAGAAAATAAAACAACTCCTTTGACTCCAGTTGTTAGCAAGGCTCCAGTACCACAGTTACACACAGATGTGTTTGTAGCCTTGCATAAGAATTTGCAGGAACATGAATGTCTCACAGATGGCAAAATGCAGTCACTCTCTTTTATGCCATATCATTATCCTAAAAGGTGATCATTAAAATTAGTTCAAAGTTCAGATTTAAATAACATTTTGATTAATTATGGACTGTTCATCATTGCCATATTTTGAAATTTCTCTCATTAGCCGTGTATTCCATAAGCAAATTAGTGTGACTGTATTATCATTAATAACTCTAAATAGAAATAATTTTCATAATTTGTACACTGGATGTGTCAAATTGTACAAATATTTTTTTAAAATTTCACTTTCTGAACAATTCTATCTTTCAGGTTTAATGTAATTATGCACCTTCTTTCAGAATAAAAAGCAAGCTGTTTTGAGCTCTGATGAGAGCAAATATAGCCCTTTAGCAGCCCTGAACTATAACGGGATAAGATGAAAAGTTAAAACATGCTAAAGAAAACTTTTTTCTGATTTAAATGGTGGAGGAGGTAGCGTTCTTTAACTATAATACAGAGCATCAAAGATCAAGCATTACAGTCAAAGTGCAGGAATTCTGTGTTAGCTTTCCAGATCAATGTGATTGTTAGATGTTTTCATTCTTCTGCTTCCTGAAAGTATTTTAAACTGTTTCAATTTTAGCTATTGCAGATAATCCTGGTGGAAAAAACCCCTTTTTTCAAGTGATATTTTAAAAAAATATTCACTTCAACAACTTGAAGATCACAGCCAACCCGTGCCGATGCTTTCTTAGCTAGATCATGTCTATGGCAGATCTGCCTCACAGTCACATTCTGTGTTCACACAGCTACAAATTGTATTGCAATGAATGAACAGTGGAGAAAACCCCAGGTGCTTATGTTCCCTTAGGGTGATCCAGTTGCAGATCCCATTGGTGGAAAGGAGAGGGAGGCTGGTCTCCCTTCTGGCTCATTTATTCAACTTAGTAGCTGAAAACATGGAGAGTCTGAGAAGGAAAGGACTGCAGCAGTAATGGTGTCCTGCTGAGAAATATGAAGTCCTCATCTCTCCTTCTATTACAGATAAGCCAGTCAAAATATAACAGAAGTTAAAGCGTCAAACTCTTTATGATCAGGAACTATCCCAGCTGTGGGTTGAGGAAGCCTTTAGGTCTTGTTTCTTAGAGAACAGGTATAAGAAATTGTCCCATGGAGCAAGGTATCTTTAAAACCTGGTTTCCTGAACATGGAAAGTTCAGGAAGGTTGGGGTAAAAAAAAAAAAAACAAAAAAAACCCAAAAAAACACCACCACCAAATTCCACCTCCAGAGGCATTGTTTCTAGAAATACTGTGAGGTATCAGGATATATGGAGTTTGACTAGAGCAGGTTTCAGGGCAGGTCTGTCAGGGCAGTTTATCTTTCTGACCCTGTCTTGCAGGCTGCCTAGGACCCCAACAGGCAACTTAACAGGACTGTGCAGGCTGCAGTGGCCCTTTTCAGTGGTGGCTTTGTTCAAAAATCATACCTTGAGACTTTCTCACCAATTGCAGTGATCTTTCCTGTTGCAGGATCTTCACTTCACTGGGAAATGTTTCCCCTTGCCACCTATAAATTGCTTAGTATTGACAACTCATTATATGTAACAGCCAGATTAAAAATCAAGAATCCCCACATTTCCAATTTTTCCTTGCTTTTGGGCTTTTTAATTACATTTAGAATGCAGTTCCAAGGGCTAATGAGACACCATAAACAACAATATTCATTAAACCTTGAAATCCTGCATTTGACTGGAAGCAAAACCCTTGGGCAACAAAATACACAAACACCACCAAATCGCATCAAAGAAAAATGCCAGCTATTTAGAAGACTACAAGGTAGGAAGGTGAATCCCTTGACAAAAGATATAGAAAACTACATAGCAAGGAGGTAATCTGGCAAAAAGGAGTTAAGCCAAAAGCAATCAGCTTTTTTCAGGGGTCAGAGGGAGAGTTAGAGATGCAAAAAAGAAGCAATTCACAGAGATATAAAAAGCCTGCAGTCCATAACTGAGTGTGACAGAAGTTCAAAGACCTCTTGGTGGGGAGAAGAGGCCTGAGCATGTTGCCCACATTTTTTAATATCTTGTGTAGATATGAGCATTGTCTTTTGCACCATCAATCTACAGACAGGATATTTGGATTAGAAACCATTTACAAGCCCTATATTTTTTTAAGCTTCATTTTTATTTGATGCTAGAGGCATAAATAGTATAAAATTCCTGGAGGCTTAAGCAGCTCAAATATTTGAAACCCTTGGAAAGGATATGCAGCAGTTAGAGAAGAAAATATTCTGCAGCAGAAATCCCAAATCAGAAGAAAGATCTGGCCCCTTAGCTCTCAGAAGAAAAAAACAGGACCCCGATGCATGGGACTGAAACAAAAAAGCTCATTGTTCAGTAGAGGAAGAGAATTGACCTCATCTGAGCCATCATGCAATAGGAAAAGCATGGCTATATGTTTCAATATGCTGTATTCTCTGTCTTTCTTCCCCACCACAACCCAACTTGTCCTTCATAAAATGAAAATGGGAGCCATGTTCCAAACACTAAAAGCAGGATGTCCTTCCTACAGAAAAAAAATCCCACAGGTTATAAACCTGAGGAACTCATCACAAAAAGGATGCTTTGAAGGCTAAATGTTGACATGAGCACAAAGGGAGACCAGACAACCACATTTTAAAAAAAAAGAAAAAAAGAAAACCAACAAACAATTCAAGTTTACTAAATACCTAGAAGCAAAATGCAGTGAACTGAAACAGTTGGAGCCTTGCTCTTGAGGTATCCACCAATGGTTACTCCTGTAAACAAAATAATTCACTAGCTGGATGTTTAGTTTTACCTGAGCTCACTGTAGGTACGTCCTTCCATGCCCTCATGGACCAGTGCCACCACTGAGGTGACTACTCTCTGCCTGACCAGCTGAAGCACACACCAGAAGAACTAGTGGTTAATACTGAAAATTTCTGTTTCACCATCATGCTCCCGTCTCCTTCCTGCAGCACTCCCTGTTGTATTCTTAGACAGCAAAGCAGCAAAATAAACTCCAGAAAGAAATGCTGTTGCTGTAGCTCTGCCCTGGGACTTGGCAGCAGCGGAGAGACAATACTGAAATCAGTACAATCTCATGCAAGCGATCTGTAAGTGAGCAGGAGCAGGTTACAATGAAGCCTACTGAAGAGAAGGCTGTGGAGAGACCTTATAGTGGCCTTTCAGTACTTAAAGGGGGACTACAGGAAAGATGGGGGCAATCTTTTTAGCAAGGCCTGTTGTGACAGGACAGAGGGGTAATGGTTTCAATCTAAAGGAGGGTAGATTCAGACGGGATTTAAGGAAGAAATTTTTTTACAGTGAAGGTGGTGAAACACTGGAACAGGTTTCCCAGAGAGGTAGTGGAGGCCCCATCCCTGGAAACATTCAAGGTCAGGCTGGACGGGGCTCTGAGCAGCCTGATCTAGTTGAAGATGTCGCTGCTCACTGCAGGGCGGTTGGACTAGATGGCCTCTAAGGGTCCCTTCCAACTCAAACCGTTCTAATGGTTCTAATGGATTCTAAATGGTTTAAGGGTTCAGCTGCCCATGCACAATTCTGTGCAGATTTTGCTGTTCATAATAGCAGAGCCAGTCTAAAACTAGCTCTGAGAAGTTTTTATCTTACTGTAAACAGGCTCTTTTCAGCTTCTACATGGCTCAATTACCCATTGGCAGAGGCAACTAGAAAAAAAATAAGACTGCTTTTTACCCCAAGGGTACTGTGCAGATAAACATATTGAAGATGATGGGATGTGTGCTCAGACACTGTAGCAGCAGCAACCAAACTAATGTCTTCTTTGTTTGTTTTCCATTGTCTTCTTACACTACCTTCTTATCTTGATGAACCTTTGCGCTGCAAATCTATTCTTTTATATACCTTCTTTATTGGATTTGGCTTCGTTTGTGAAAAAATTACAGAAAGTACATTCTGTACTAAACAGTAAAAGTCAAGGTTCCAGAAATTCCACTGCCCCCATGTCCTACCAAGACAAATACCCTCTGGCTTTGGAATTAAATTAATATTTCAAAAAATGGGGTAAAAAACAGTGTCCTTCCCTTTTTCTTTCTTTTATTGCATAGTGAGCGCAAATGCACTTTTAAAGATTAGTACCAGTACAAAAAATTCAATTTACCAATGAAAACATGCTCAAATTTTTGCTCCAAGTCTCAATGCCCATGCATGGCTGAGAATGAGACATGAACAATATAAGAAGCTTTTCAATTATACATAACAGATAACCAAACATCATTTATGGAAAATGTGTTTAGCTGGAATAATAGGCAGGTAGATACAAACTAGATTGAGAACAAAATTCAAGCCTTTGTTGATTTTCTGTCACACTAAACTAATGAAGCATTCAATAAAAGCATGCTATAGACAAATAGTCAAAAGAAAAAAAAAACCTACAGATGCCTGAAGAAATGTTCTTTTCCTTCAGTTTATATCATGAGCCTAAAACAAAAGCTGAATATTAATGACTTGAAAGAGAAAAATCAATAGACAAAGCTGTTATATTGGTTATCTCTGTTCTTTGCATGTCAGAAATAATAAGTATGTTATTTTAGGTAGTAATGATTTCACGCTATACAGAATAAAAAGAGTACACAAACAGAACTTTAAAATAATCACCTGATTCCTAAAGCTAGAAATTAAATGTAAGAGAAAAAAGATGTCAATTAAAAAAAAAAAAAAAAAAAAAAAAACACAAAAAACACCAACCACTAACACCATAATCCAAGGGGAAACGTTTAGCAACCTGCTACACCACTTAGGCACACACAAGTCTATGGGGCCAGATGGGATCCACCCAAGAGTACCGAGGGAGCTGGAAGAAGTGCTCACCAAGCCACTTTCAATTCTTTAGCAGCAGTACTGGCTGACCGGGGAGGTCCCCGTTGACTGGAAGCTAGCAAATGTGATGCCCCTTTACAAGAAAGACTGGAAGAAATATCCAGGGAACTACAGGCCTGTCAGTCTGACCTCAGTGCAGAGGAAGGTTGTGGAGCAGACAATCCATCACATGGCATGTACAGGACAAGCAGGGGATTAGGCCCAGCCAGCCTGGCTTCATGAAAGGCAGGTCCTGTTTGACTAACCTGATCTCCTTCTATGACCAGGTGACCACCTTAATGGGTGAGGGAAAGGCTGTGGATGTTGTCTACCTGGACTTTAGCAAAGCCTTTGACACTATTTCCTAAAGCATTCTCTTGGAGAAACTGGCTGCTCTTGGCTTGGATGGGTGTATTCTTCGCTGGGTAAAAAACTGGCTGGAGGGCCAGGCCCAAAGAGTTGGGGCGAATGAAGATAAATCCAGTGTGGCAGCTGGTCACAAGTGGTGCTCCCCAGGGCTCAGTACTGGGGCCAGTTCTGTTACATATTTTTATAAATGATTTGGACGAGGGGATCGAGTGCACCCTCAGTAAGTTTGCAGATGACACTAAGCTGGGCAGGAATGTTGATCTGCTTGAGGGAAGGAAGGCTCTGCAGAGGGATCTGGACAGGCTGGATCAATGGGCTGATGCCAACTGCATGGGGTTCAACAAGGCCAATTGCCAAGTCCTGCACTTGGGTCACAACAACTTGATGCAACGCTCCAGGCTTGGGGGAGAGTGTCTGGAAAGCTGCCTGACAGAAAAGGACCTGTGGGCGTTGGTCAAAAGCCAGCTGAACATGAGCCAGCAGTGTGCCCAGGTGGCCAAGAATGCCAACAGCATCCTGGCATGTATCAGGAATAGTGTGGCCAGCAGGAGTGGGGAAGCGATTTTGCGCCTGTATTCAGCACTGGTGAGGCCAGGACTTGAATGCTGTGTTCAGTTTTGAGCTCCTCACTGCAAGAAAGACATTGAAGTGCTGGAGCGTGTCCAAAGAAAAGCAAAGAAGGTGGTGAAGGGTCTAGAGCACAAGTCCTGTGAGGAGCGGCTGAGGGAACTGGGGTTGTTCAGCCTGGAGAAAAGGAGGCTGAGGGGAGACGTTATTGCTCTCTACAACTACCTGAAAGGAGGTTGTAGCGAGGTGGGTGTTTGTTTCTTCTTCCAAGTAACAAGCAATAGGGCAAGAGGAAGTGGCCTCAAGTTGTTCCAGGGGAGGCTTAGACTGGATATAGGAAAAAATTCTTCACGGAAAGGGTTATCTTAAAGCATTGGAAGAGTCTGCCTGGGGAGGTGGATGAGTCACCATCCCTGGAGGTATCTCAAAGATGTGTGGATGTGGTGTTTAGGGACATGGTTTAGTGGTGGACTCGACAGTGCTAGGTTAATGGTTGGACTTGATTATCTTAAAGCTCTTTTCCAACCTAAATGCTTCTACGACTCTCTGATTCTAAAAGTTCAAAATTTAAAAAAGAGACTTAACATATATCAGTGCATTTAGAGACTACCCACATAAACTGCTCTTAAAAACCCATTTGGAGAATGTTTTAGGTTTTATTAGGTAGTGGTGTGTAATGGACATCAGAAAAAGTGTATGAACACATTTCAGCAGTAACAGAACATTTACCTGTCTGTCTTCTGGGGTTTAAGTGATATAAAAATTGTATGGGCTGTCTCTGACATTCCAGTGAGCCTCCTCCACTTACCCAGTCACTGCATTAGAGGTGTTTTCACACCAAGAGGTTCATACTTTAAATTGCAGTATTCCTTTCTCTAATATTGTCCCTCCCATTCAGCTTAACTCTATTGGTAAAGCTTCCTGTATAAAGATAACCCATCAATTTACATAACAAAAGGTAGGACAGGTGGCCAGGTTAACTGCAGTAACAAACCTAGGGTTGTAGGGATGCTGTCTCAGCCTGACATGAAATCTTCTTTCCAGCAGGAAAAATAAAAAGAGAACCTCAACCTGCTTTATCAAAGCATTATCCCTTCCCACCTCCTGCTCAGTACCAGTGACAGACATACTGCTGCTTTTGCCCACACACACTCCCACTGAGGGCTCCAAGACTAAAGATTTTTCTGAGAGCAAGATAAGAAAGAAGAAAAGTAAAACAGCTGATGTAATTCCTCAATCTCTAAATCATCAGCTAGAGATTTCAATGAATTGACAACTTGTTTTACTGTGTTGAAAGTGTAGAGTCTTTTAGTGATACATATCCCTGCCGTTCACCTTATTCCTTTGTGAATTTTTGTTTGATTTAGTTAGTGTAAAAGGCATTAATAGTTCTTCTCTTATCTAGAGAGAAATAAAACTTTATTTAGATGCTCAGGTTTCTTTAGGGATTTTTTTAAATGAGAAATAAAAGGCCAAATATAATATTAAATTTCAAATCAAGAAAATTCTCATGTTGCGTTGATGTCAATCCTATACAAATTATTTTGAAGTTTATGAAGTTTTTTTAAAAATTAACTGCAGTAGCTAAACATGAAATTTCTGCTTGTCAATAGCAAACTAGAAGACCCACTCAACAGATTATCCCCTTATGTGAAACATCATTTTGCTGTCCTTAATGTGATGCATGTTTTACAATTAAGCAATATAATACAGCTTCCCTGTCAGACAGTGAATGATAAGAGAAGCAAGCTATCCCAAAGAAGACTTCAGGTCAAAAGCTACCTGATCTGTGCCAGAGTCTGCCATTAGCAATGATTATCATAAACAAGGCTAGAAGGAGATGAGGAAAGTGCTCCTACCTTGTAGGAGGTTCTGGAAGAGGAGAATGCAAAGTCCTAGATACTTCCCTTCGAGGGAAGTATCCCTAGATACTTATTATTCCCTCCTCCTAAATTTTGAAAGACCAAACCCATCAAAAAAGCCTAAAATGTATGTATCTTGAAGGTTTTATTGTTTTTACATTCATATAATAGCGAATATCTTTAAGTCCTTTATCAAATTTAGATACTTTTTAACAAGTATAATGATCCCAATCTACACACAAATGTTGTCACTTATCTAAGTGTAATGTAAAATTAAGGGTATGTTTATTTTTTAAAGGCAATTTTATCACTGAAAATAGCTTTCATTCAAAACTACATCAGGATCCATTATTTTGTTGCCAGTATTCCACAAGCAATATTAGTAAGAAAAAGAAAAAACAAAGTTCAAGAAGTTAAAGAAATGGGAGAGAATCATGGAAATAAAGTTCCTGATAGAAATAGATTCATTAATTGAGAAGCCTGTTGTTATCCATCACAGTACTTGCTTTTTAAAGGTGAAAATAATTATATAGCAATTTTGATAATGGATAATCCTGTGGAAAATATTTAACAAATGCCTCCTCTAGGTTTTCTTTGGTTAGAATGTCCCCCAAAAGCTCCATAAAGAGGGAGCACAGGGAAAACAAACAGTAATTAAGGAAAGAAAAAAAGGAGGGTGATGGTAGACAGCCAATCACACTTAAAATATATACTCCTTTTGACTATGCTCATTCACACTTTTGAAGAATTAATGTTCTTTTTACAAGATTACTAATTTCTCCTGACGTACTATTGATTAAAAGTTATGAACATCTATAGAAAATATTTCAGTCATCCTGAATACCGGTATTTGAGCAATGGTCCCTGACTACTACACTACATGTGTGAAAACTGCCTCTCAGGGCAAAAGCAATGCCAGCTTTTTCTTTTAAAACTTTTCTAATGTTTCACAATGAATAGCAATATTACACCTAAAACACTTGCAACAACATAACACAAAAAAGCAAATCCAAGTATCTAAAAATTAATGAAGGTTAACAGTAAAGTAGACCATGCAACTGCAGTCAATCCTTACATGTACTGAGTGTAATGCACTCCTTAATCATGCCATTGTAGGCTTTAACAAAATTTCATATACGATTCCATTTAGAAAAATTGAAGTGGGCAAAAAAATTTGTATTGCAAGAATTTGCATTAATATACACATTTAGATCAACAGTGCACTTTTGTGACATTTGGGCTGACAAAATTAGCTGTAGCTTTCCACATGGGGTGACACCAGAGATGGACAGCTCTTCACCTCAGAGGAATGTAAGAGGACCAAGAAACTAGGTCTCCATTTTAAAGAAGTCTAAAGGAGACCATGGACACATAGCCGTCCTTACCTTCTCCCACCTTCTTTTACTACTCCTTCTAGCCGGCCCTGGTGAGGGTGTCAGGCCACCCCTGCCCTGCAGGCTGCTGGTTCATGACTTTGCCCTTTCCCAAGTCTCATCAAGCAAGGGCACACCAGCTGGGAAGTCTCCAGCTCTCCTTCTTTTCCCCTCAATCCAATACAACTACTTAGTGCAAGAAATATGTTTGATATTACTGTGAGTATTTCTGATTAATGACGAATCAAGTTTCCCCGGGGTTTGGCACCATAACCACATGTTTATGCTCAACAGAGTCCAGCTGTGAGGTGCTGGGAACCAAGCTAGAGGTGATGGCTGGAGACAGAAGTACACCAGTGTTGCATCCTGGGCTTCTCTATCTACCCCAAATTAATCCAAAAACTTCTCCACTGGCATTTTAATATGAGCAGTTTTCATCACACTTGTTATATTTCATACTAACATCTGAAAAAGTTGGCTAAATCCTTTCTTGATGGTGCTTTGTTTGGCCATATGGCACTGCATCAGGGATTAATTCATTACCAGTGTGCCTCCAAAAATTCCCTAAAACTTAATTTTCTATCATATTCCGTATTCGCCAAGTCACTGAAAAAGAATGAGTAACGTCTTTATGCAAACACTGAATTATTAGTAATAAAATTGCAAATATTCACTTATTCTTGATTTACCAGACAATCACAATTAGGCTGTCTTCTCCTTAAGAAAAACCTCTTCTCCTGCTAATGTCTTCTCTAGCCATCTGTTCCCTAAAGATTATGCTTTGCTTTCTGATGGTAAAGTAGCTTAATAGTTGCCTTTTCTGCAAAGCTCAAAGTTTGCATAGAGTGCTGAGAATAGTGTGGAATGAAAATCTGAGATAACAGGTCTATTTTTAAGCAAGAATCAAACGGCTGGATAAAACCACTGATTTTTGATTACATCAAACTTTTGATTACATTTTTGATTACATTTTTTGCTAAAGGTAATGGTTACAGAACCTGAGACTTTAGTAATATAGCTAAATAAGCTACAGTTGATATATTCCGTCTACTGGATGGAAACATTGTATATACTGTGGAAATAACATTTGTGGTTTTCTTGGCCCACCTGAGGTCCCAGTTTTCATGCACTCTTCTTCTAGTCAACTTTCTGATCATGTCTCCTCCTTAAAAGCCTGGACTATTTCCAGGGCTCTGTACTGCTACAATTTCTAGATCTCTTTCTCTCTTCACATGTTGTGAAAATACTGTTTATTTCCTGGTGTGTTTTTCGGAACTAAAACACAATAGGATGAAAACATACACAATATAAGTATTGAATTGGCTATAGTTTTGTAAGCATGGACAAGTAAAATTATTGTAAGAAGTTTGTCAGGTGATAATGTCTTTCTCTAATTAGTTTGCATTTTCAACCTTCAAACTAGAATTGCCACTGATTTCATGGCTCAATAAATAGAAATAAATTTTATGCAGTGTGATAACAGGGATTCTTTTTTTTGTGACATGCAATTCTAGGTCTTTTTTCATTGTAATTCATCATAGCACATCTGTTTTACACAGTAATATATTACTCAAAAAATACTTAATAACTCTTGGCCCCTCTCTGACATGTCCTTTCATCTTTACATACCTTTCCTTCACAAAACAAAACAGAAAATTTATGCATTAACATTAGAAAAATCGATCTGCCTAAAATGATAGTGTTTTGTGCTTAGGTAGGTGGTTTGTTAAGGGGCATTTTAATTTATTTCTCACCTCTGATCCGCTCTGTAAATGCTCACAGTACCTTCCAGAATAAATCTCTGAATACCAGTCTTCCTATTTCTTACCATTGTGCTTCCTCAAACATTCACCACATGTTTAACCACAGCAGAGCAGCAGACAGCCTCTATAGCAAGGTCAAAAGTACAGTAAATGCAGCCTAAGCTCTTTTACTGCTGCAGCTTTGTACTTAATGTGCCTCCTGGAGGCTGAAAATTCTGTTAGTTGCAGTTAGAACGAAAGGCACAATGTTGTCCCTTGCACACCTACAGCCCCAGCTGTCTTGGGCTGGTAGGAGTAACACTCACATCTGAACACAAATATCTGAAATATTAATACACATATACTAGAGTGTTAGGCTAATGTAACCTGAAGTTCACTTGTCAGAGGGCTTTCTGCTCTTCCACTCAGAAGTTTTAAGATAATAAAATGATCATAGGGCAAATCATGTTCCCAATTCTTTTTAATAATCTGGTAAATCAACAGAATTCAATGAAATCAATATACCACTCTCTTGTTGACAGCAAGTACCTTCTGACTTTCTAGACTTAAATAAAACTAAAAATTGCATTTTTGTATTGTACATGACCCTAAACATTGTTATTATAAATTCTTACTCCTTACTTCAGTCTCAATTCAGACTTGCTCCAAACTTATTTGTTGCCTAAGGCTGAGTGAAGAGGCCGCTGTGCCTCCAGTGTGTTTATTTTCTCTGCAACCGAAATGAAATGTAAGCACAAATTTACAGACTTTTTTCTGTATTAGTTATTTATTACACCTTATGTTACAGACTACTTTGTGCATGCAGTACACTGTCAGGCTGTGGTCTTAGTCTAGGACAGAAGTTCATAGCACAAGAAAACGTGAAGATCCTCTAATATTAACTTCCAAGGCAGCTAATGAGTGTCTTCAGGTCCAAAGCAGTGCAAAAAATCTGAGTTCATAAGGAGATGAATTCTGCCTGACACAATATAGCATGAGTGCCCTGGAAGCTGGTGCTCAAGAGCAAGGACCGTGACCAGGTATATTTGAAGGAGGTTATTCAAATGATGGACAAGGCAGGTGAAAACAAATAGTAAAAAATGTTTTGCACTCCTATGACATCAGTTACCTTGACTGTGTCCTATTCTTCCACGCCACGCACGCTTTTACTATTATTTTTGTCTATCATAATGGCACTCAGTGGGTCCAACTGGTCTAAAGAAAAGGAGGTTAAAAAGTAAAGATGAAACCTGTGTGCATTTGAGGACGGAGAGTGGGAGTGAGGCACTTTTTTCCCCCTTGTAAACCTGAAAGTCATGTGGGTATGATGAACTTCCATTTTCTGAAGTTTTTTTTCTTCTTCAGGTCCCCTCCACTCGAATGTATTGCTAAGCCTTTTCCCCTCCAACTATTATGTGCCAGGGACACAAATGACTCTCACTGGGGCTGTCAAAGCCTCCAGATTGCAGAGGGTTTATGCTTTCAGCAGTCCTTCTGCAGACAGATGAATTAAATCCTCAGTTCCTGAGCCCAAATTCACCTTTTCTGTAGTAGGCTTGAAATTTCATTTTGTTCCCTGGAAGCAAACAAATTTTCTCAGTTGATACTGATAAGAATATGATTCTGCTTTGGGGCATTGCTATTTAACTGTTATTTAATAGATCCAAATGTGAAGTCTTTCCCTAAGCTAACTAACTTATGCTATTCCCCCTTATTTGTTTCAGTAATAGGAACTACCAGCTCTTCATGAAATATTGTTGAAGCTCAATACATTTTTTCTACCTTCATGACCTGAACTACAGCTGTCCATAATGATCATTTAAATTTATCCAGACTAGTAATCTTGGACTTCTGTGCTGACAAGTTGTCACTACCTTGTTAACTTTTCAGTTCACCTACCAATTGTGTCTTTAGAAGACATCTTACATTGAAAAACAAACACAGTGACAATCATCTTGATAGGCAGTGAACATCCTATGACACCTCAACCATCTACCTGAGTGTTTAAACACTATTTATAATACGGACCATGGTCCTTTTGTGAATAGACTCCTTGATTTACAGTCTGCCAAACATAGGAGGGGAGGTTACAAAGATCAGGAGTAGCTGAAAGGGTAATCATGCTGAAACATAGAATATTTTCCTTCAACTGGATGTCTTTTTTTTTCCTTATAAATGTTTTCAGAGACAGTGCATGATTTATTTTAAAGTGACCCTAATTCAAGGATATGCCAATGAGACAACTGTCTTTCTTTTTGATTTAGATGTTCCAATCTTTCCTTTACGCAAAGACTATGTTGGCTTCATTTCCTTTATAAGTAATCTTCCTCCCAGAGTTACCAGCACACTGACTCACAAGTTGTTTCACTAGCAGGTAAGTGGGGGTTTACTAAATCTATGTAAAACTCAGAAAGCCTGCTTGGAGAAAGTGGTGAAAGATGCAAGGTTATTTGTGGAATGAAGTGCCATATTTCTAATGTTCCCTAAGCTCTTTCATCTTACAATCCTTCTTCTCTAAAGCAAAATTTTGGCAGGGGTTTTATGCCTCTTTTATGAAGTTTGAGTAAGATTTTCCTCTTTACCACCTGAAGAAGATAAGCTATACCGTAGGAAAAGCTTCCACTGAAACGTTTCTTAGCTTTGCCTGCTTCATGTCAGTTTTTTCACTGCATCAGCCAGAGGTCACACATCTCTCAGGGACTTTCTAACTGGTCATCAATGAGTCTTCTTCTGGACCTGGACAGGGAATTATGCAAGGAGAGCTGCTCCTGCCAGGTACAGCCTTGTAGCATTCATTCTGTTCTTAATTAATCTAGTGTAAAAATTGATAATTCCGTCGATCTACTTGATATTATTATAGATAGTCAGGAGTATAACTGACACAAGACTGTGTGGCTTGGTGCAGTCTAACGGCCAATACTCTTAGATACTTAATCCTGTGTCAGTCTGCAGCACAGAGTAAAGGAAGGCAGAGGACAGCAGAGGTCTCTGTCCTTGAAGGAGATGACCACAAGGGAAATGGAGGCAGAGCAAAGAGATGTTTTCTTCACCCTGACCCCATCCTATAGGTTTCCTAGAGAAAGTAACCATCGGTGGAATTCATTCTTTCATCATTGTTTTTTCACTATTTTTACTTTTAACTTAAAGAGATGTAAATATATTTGCTCGGTGGCAGGATAAAAAGCACAAGAGTGTTTTTAATTAGCTCTCAGGAAAGGAGATCCTGTATCTTCGATGCATTTTTTTTCAGTATGACATAACTGGGTTTACAAGGCAGTGCACTTAAACAGCAGTGAATGCCATATAAATCCACACCTGCATTTTCTGTCATTTAGAAATAAAAAATATTATACTAATTGTTCCATCTACTTTAAATATTGCTTTATTTTCAACTACTGAAGCAATCACAGCCAGCTAAAAAGGTGGGTAGCCCCTAAAAAAGCACCTAGGAAGGCTGTTTTCTTCAGAGCAGAAACGCAGAACTTCTTTTTCAAGAAATGGTTAATGGAGTTTTCCTTGATGCTTTTTGATAACAACATTTCTGTGATGACACTATTACTGGCAAACTTAATGATTTACTGGAAAGAATAAGAATAGAGCAGTGGCCTCAGAAATGTCACTTGAAGGCCTCTTGATTGATTTTTGCAATGATCCCAGAGAACTATTTGTCCTGTATTCAAATTCACTCTCATTTTTCATTCCTTTTAGGAAGTTACAGCTATACATAAGCTTAAATTTAATATATTCTGGAAGCAAATAAGAAAGAATAGTGCAATAAAAGCAGACTATGAAGTCTGGAGCACAGTAACTAATGTTCAAAGAAAAACATGATTCAGCCTACTACAATCTTAATAAAGAAACATATATTTAGTAGGCATTGATCATTGTAGCTTTCCAACAAGCCACTCAAATGGATTGACACTGATCTACCAGAGTGAAGGATGTGACTGAAGGGTGCAAGTACATCACTTCCAAAGCAATTACCTGCATCAGGAGCTGCAGGGGGGAAGGGGAAGAGGGGGAGGGGTGTTCCTTAGGTAGATTATATTGTTACAAATTACAATAGACTAATAATTATATTTCTTAATGTACCACAACTTTACAAAGAAACAGCAGCTTTATCGAGAGTGAGACTCCATGTGTTTCAGAAAAACCAAACGACTCTCATGATCTGTCCAGCTGCAAAGACAGAGGAAACCTGCACTGCTATTCATTCCCTTCCCTGATAACTGTGTATTAAATTACTTGTAAAAGTTTCCCCTCCCCAGGGCACAGTGTGCTGCCTGCAGTGGCAGGAAGGCCCCTCCGAAGTGCAAGTACTGGATAAGGAAGCAAAACACCAGTTATTAGTGCATTAGTGCAATTACAGCCCTTGGTTTTCCAGAAGTTCTAGTTTTTCTCTCTATAGACTGCTCATTTTCAATAAATTGTCCACATACTTGATATGAAGAGGGCTATTTCACTAAGGGCTTTGTGGGCATTCATTGTTTATGCCGCATAACAAGTATTTTTATATGATCTCCAACACTTTATGCATTTTTTTTCATTCCAGATATTTGAGATAAGAGCATAGCTTACAGTATCAGCAATTGTATGTGAAAAATGATACTGCTGCAAGGAGTTCATCAATTAGAAAGCATTTCCTGACTTTTCAACTTTATTTTTCTCACTGTCATTTTAATGACCCTTGTCATTTCCTTCATAAACATCCTAAATAATTTCTTTTCCTCTCTGCCATTGCAAAGATTGTTTTTTTAAGTATATTGAGAACTCAGTCTATCTTTTCTTAGCCATTTTTACTTTTCTTGCTTCCAGTATCTTTGCTGAAATACGCAGGGCTGTGCATGGTTTGAATGAAGCTACACTAGCATCGTATAGAGAGATGCAGTCCTGGCCAGTAAGTTTCTGCATAGCTTAGATGCTTTATCACATTTTTTGTTTGGGGCAACAAAATCATGACACACTGAATATACCTAACTTAAATAAGGGTGAGGAAATCTTTCCTGAAAATGACATTTTTCCTTATTCATAAAACAAAATGTAATTGTGTTATTTCAAACTTGATCTTACGGGGAAAAGAAAAAGAAGTATCCGTAAGAAATAAACCTGTCTTTCAGATTTCCTTCATCTGTATTCTTTGCAAGACCTCCAGTCTGTCCAGTTTCTGATCTAGTCAGAAAATTCTTTTTACAGTTTCCAAAGTCAAGAAAAGACTTAGTATCTAGAATTCTCTTCAATGTATACATACATATCTGACATTTAAATTTCAGCAAGTGTGATTTGCAGCCTAATTTCATCCTAGAAGTGCTGCTTATAGGGAAGCTACAGCTATAATAATGAGTAATATTTTGCTAGTAATTAGTCCAGTTGGTACATGTGTGGCTTTTGATACAACAATATTTTTTCTGTATTTAGCTTGTATACGTATACACTTCCCTTTTTTTTTCTCTTTGCTGTTTCTTTTCAAGAAGTACTGTCTCTATGTCTAGCAGTGTGAAGTTAGTTCTAAGAAAGTACTAGACACTAGAATGGTGTGGACATCTAGTCAGTATTCTGATGCAGTAAGTCTCCAGACAAACAGCAGCAAATGATCTTCTACAACAAATATTTATCTAGGTGTCATACCAGTTCATGAAATTGAAATTAAGCTACATAATATTATATAGTGTCTTGGGCACATGTGAGGAGCCAGAACAGCTGTATCAGTCATTAATACCTGGTTAATCCTATTTTGCTGAACACTAGAGGGAGATCACAGCAAAAGAATAAATGATCTAATAGATTATGGATACTTTTTTGAGTTGTTAATAAAATTTCAACAGATGACAGCATGAAACACCGGGTATCATAGTATATTAATTTTTCATCATAGTTTTCACATGTCCTCACTGGATATTTGTTTACCTAGCATATATTTCTAAAGAATTAAAAAAAAGAAAGACTTAGAAGGAAAAGGACTGTGTTTATAACAATACCTCAATTCATGTATTCTGTTTTAAATTAGTTCTTCATGTGACATACGTTTACTTTGATGAGAAGATAGAGGTTTTCGCAACAGAGAAATGAAACATAAGCACAGAGTCCAGCTATCTCACTGTTCTCTGAACACGTGGTGCTTTGTTCTAGTATGTACCTACAGCCATAAGCACAGGAAACTCATATTTCTTCAAGACCTTCCCTAGAAAGAAATCGTTCTGTCAGACCTAAAGGCAAGCAACCAAGACTGTTCACATTCAGAACAGGATGGAAATTAATGCCGTCACTCTTCTGCCATCACAATGATTTTGTTCAGTGTTTGCTGAACAAAGTTTGTAACATAAAATGCATATTTTAAAATACAAACGTATTTGAGTTTTGCATGAAAGAAAGTCATCAAAGGCACACTTTTTTTGCCCTCTCAGTTACTGCTGGGAAATACCAATACTTTCAGCAGGATTCCCAAAGGAAGGGCCCTTAGGGCCGTGAATAGTTTCCTAAGAGAAAGGACCTAGTTAATCCTCCTAGAGGAGGAGGAACCCTGGCATCCGCATTTCACAACCAAGGAGCTACTCATGCTGCAGTTTTTACAGAGATTGTTATGCTGGTAGGGATATCTGAACTGGATGGAAACAGAACAGTATCGGCACTGGTAGAAACTGGTTATTGACAAAGAGCTCACAAAGTTAGCATTAGTTTACGCTGAGTAAACTGCTCTGCATGGTAGATTGCAGCTACCTCGCACATCAATACAGTGTGCTGCAGCCCCGGCACCAGTTGGCAGTGCCAGCATACCCCATTTTCAGTGTACGCCGTGGTGTAAGGAGAAAATGTGATACACAGACAGTAATAATCACTATTGTTTTTTAGGGGAGAAAAGGTCTGTATAGGCTCAAGGGATATGACCGGGGTGAGAGGGCAGGAGCAGAGAGAAGCGCAGATGGGAAGGGAGAGCTGGAAACTTGCCTTTCAGCATGGTGAGCCGCTAAACTGGCTCAGGGCTTGCTGTAAAACCATAACCTCTTACGAAGTTACCAGTCAGATCTCCTCCAGAGAAAGAGAGAATACTCCAAGTTTCACTTCACAGAGCAGAGCAATATTTATACATTATTGAATAACTGTGTTCCCACTAAAGGCAAGTAGCAACTTCTCGGATGCTTTCTGCACTATTTGTGTCTGTTTAATAAATGGTAAGGGATTTAAAATCCAGGCCATCTGAGGAAACTATTTCCTTCAAGAGTTTAACAATAGCAGCTGAAGATGTTTTACATATGATCTGCTACTGTTCCTTAAGCAGACAAATTTCTGTTTGGGTTTTTTTATACAGGCCATGTTGAGGTACTTTAATGACAGTCGGCCTAGAAGCCACTGAGATATTTTAAGTGCTCCGAGACAGCCAGTGATCTTCACTTTAGCTATGGCCAGAAAAGCTAAGAGAAGTAGAGCAAGCAACTTGCAAGCTATCAGAGCCCTTAGGAGTCCGTAAATATTGTAGAGTAATTCCTCTGACTCAGTTACTTTTAACATCTGTAAAGAACTATACAATGTGCAGGGCAAGGCAGAATCAGGTTCTGTGTGTCCTTTTTCACTTACTTGCTCATTCAGGGCTAAGCCCAGCTGGAAAACAAAAAGAAATGCCCGTTACAAAGTGTAGGGAACATACTGTCCTCACAGCTTACCTTCCTATGACAGTTCCAGTCCCCTTTGTCTCCATGAAAGCCATTGTTTACTTACCGAAGGAAAAATATAAAAAGAAAAGAAAAAAAAAGAATTCTCCTTTTACTCATTTTACAGCTTTAAAAACTATGCCTTCACATCAATGTTTTTAAGTGGCTTGTTTCCTTCTTAAATGCCTTGTATGTATGTATATATCCAGCTGGAAATAAGCTGGAAAAAAGGTAATTGTCCATAGTTTTTTGTCAAAAGTATTTTGATAGAAAATTGTAACACCTTGAATGGAAGCAACTGAAAATGTATATAGCTCCCATCCACTGAACATGGGACTCATTGTCATTTCACCCTAAATGCGACGGTCTTGGCCTGTCACCCTAAGCAGCACCAGACAGCACAACCAGTCACACACAGCTTGTCCAATCACCTCCACAAGGGATGTGTGTTCCACTATGACCAAGTTTTAGATGGAGAACCAAGCTGAATGGATCACCAGATGCTGTGAAATGCTCAAGGTACTTTTATTTAAGCCAATGAGTGTTTTTACACTGGATAGCTTTGGGAATGAAATGCTAGAGATAATAACATTAGAAGGCATTCGTTAGCACATTGGAGACTTTTCTGGACTGAGAAAAGGTCATGGTGAGACAAACAAGTACCTCTGTATATACAGAATGGATTGTGAAGTATACCGTATATACTGTGTCTGAAACACAAAGCACTTGCTCTTTTTCATCCCTAAAATATGACTTTTTAAAAAAAATATGTTTATGCATAGCAAGACAGGGAATTAATACATTTCACGGTTCTAGAAACAAATCATTACATCTACATAATTGGCTATTTATCTCAGCTGTTTTGTGCAGTCCAAAACCGGAAAAGACTATTAAATACCCTTTCAGTTTTTATTTACTGCCAGCTGTTTAGAGAGCAAATTCAGCTTGGGGTCTCTCCAATAAAGGGAGAAATGGTTTTCTGGTAAAAAATTCATAGATTCAAGAAATCTGGGAAATTATGACGTGTTTAAGGTATATAATTTCTTTATTATATCTTATCGTTATAGTTCACAGCTGAAATTACTTTTGTTGTTATTACAGTTGACCAGGTCAGTTTATTTAATATTTGGGGATTGAGGGAAGTATGTTGCTTATTTATTTAATGAATAAGTTTTCATCCAATAAAAAAAATAAAATCAAGTGCAGACCTATAACTCCCGGACCTTTCAGGTGCTAAGTCATTGCAATTCTACTGTAGAGGAAATTGAATTTTTGTAATCCTGGCTTCCAGTCTCCCAGTTTCCTGCTTCATCTTCTTTTAGATAACTACAAATCTAATAGAAATTGTTGCTAATATTACAAATGTTTATTACATTTTTAGTAACTTCACTGTTGCCATTAGCTCATTGCCCATTATACCAGCTCAGGAGACAACCTCTTTCTAGATAAATAACGTTTTTGAATATCCAATGTTACTGACCGGTTTATTTCTCCCTCCAGGACCTAATTTAAACATGAAAAAGAATGGGTTGATGTTTTCACAGTTTTTATGATAAGGCTACATTTGTAAACATGTTTCAAACTTAAAGGGTCTTTTTTGTCATTTATTGCTTTTTGACTGTTTTGCATTTGTTCCTACAGTCAGGCAAACTTATTCTTAGACCATGAATGACCTTGAGAAAGGTAAAATACAAGTAGTTCAGCCTTTGCCAGGAAAAAAATTATTGTAGTATCAGGCACTTTTTTATTCTTAAATTGCTGTGTTCTATATTTAACAATTCTGACACGTAAACACTATCTGCAAAAGGTTGAGTTTGCAGATACTTGCAAAAGATAAATCTACATCTTTCAGAGGGTGGTGTTGGTGAGTGGCATGAACCCTTTGTCTGGACAATATAATGATGAAGCAAACTGGCAAGGTATTGACAGTGGAGAGGAAATCTGCAGCATCCAGGCTGTCTCTGGTAGTGCAAACAACATAGGAGGGTAATTTTTTTTTCACACGATGATTATTTATAGCTTTGTGTGAAATTACCTTGGCTCTAATTTCTGCAGTGGAAATATGCATCCAAGATCCAAGGTGTCGTCTTTTTCCATTAGCTTTTAGGGCATACTGAGGTTACTCACCATGTTCACAACAGCTTTACATTCCATGTGTAGCCTGTCTGTCCTACACTGCTTAGACGTGTTAAACTACTTCATGCACACTACCTGGTAGATCTGTAGCAGTGGACAAATCCTGTAAATGTGGGACTTACTGCACATATATGATATAATGTGTATTGCTTTGATCAGCACTGGATTTACTACCTGTGTACAATGCTGTATACACAGATATATCTTTCTGGGACATATGAGACAGACCACACTGCACCACACTGAAGCATGAGAAAAGAAAATAATTGGCAATATCCTTGATGGAACCCTAATAAAACAGCGTGCAGTAGCCATGTATACATGCTGAAATGAGAACCTCTGAAATAAGAATGTCTTTTTCTGTTTTGCCAACTGATTGTCCTGTTTACATCCCATTGAAATGAGATTTTGTCTGAAGTGTCCATGCTGGCTTTCTATTAAAAATGAAAATTAGGCTGTTAAAGAGCTTGTTAGATCAGAAATCACAAAACTTAACTGTGACTGTAGCTCTAGGTGAGAATAGGAAACACATGCCATTACAAAGACATTATTGAGTCTCTTATTCTTGTTAGTAACTCCTTCCTTCGCATGCTGACAAATGCTGACCTAATTGTCTTTGGGAATGTCCACACATGCTGCAGTGCAATGCAGTTCATTTATTCCACTACGCAGCCTTTATTTTCAGATAAATATGTATGCTGTCTTGAATGCTTTCTCTTAAGTGAGCTTGTTCCAACTGAATTCATGATGGCTGGTGGTCCAAGTCTCAGCATTCTTCACCACAGGTAGCACCTTACTGGCAATCTTAGCAGATAACATTAGCAAACCCCTGTCAGAAACCTATTTTACATTGAAAAGTGGCCAAACGTATTCATCTGCATTAAGGCTAATCATATTCAAGCAGCAGTTCATCTGTTCTGATGACAGATACCCACTGACACATGCAAAGGACACTGTTTGTATACAAAGTAATTAAAACTTTTTACTTCTCCCTTTGAAACAGTAATAGAGTATATCATGGCATTCAGCAACTCTGACTATGAACAAATGTCCACAGGAATGTCAAGACTCACTGGTATGAAAGTGCCAAACAAGTAAAAGCTGTTTTGAATCTAAAAACACAGGGAGAATATATCTGTTCTTTAAAAAGGGGGACATCCCAAATAGCAACTGCATCTGTGTTTTACAAATGGGGCTATAAAAGTTACAAGAAAAAGTGGGTCTTACTGTTTATGGGTAATATCCAAGCTAAATTAATATCATATCCATTTATACATTAACAAAAAGCCTAGAAAGCTTAATCCTTTGGAAAGATTCATATATGTTTTAATGTAGTTTCGATGAGGATTATTATGGAGAAAGAAAAACATCCTTATGCTGAAATAAACATTTTGTCTTTTAGATAGCTGTAAAATACAGCCAAGAAAAGATTGTACTTTGAATCTTAATCTGCATTAGAAATATGTTCATCAAATCAAAAGATGGTTTCAATTTACATGAAAAGGAAGCCTCTCACTAGTATCTAACAGGCCTCAGAAAAATATCAATATTTACAAACATTCACATCTAAATTGAGGGTATTTTATTTCACCATCAGCACTGTGGTGGTAAACATGTTACTGTCCTGGACAACAGCTTATCTTGGCACTGGTCTCATTTGTGTCTAATAATACTGCAAATCTTGTGAGAAATGCCAGTCTTTTTCAAAGCTAACAGCTGCCCAGTAAATTTTGCCAAACTCTTGAAGTCTGTCAGATCAGTTTCAGAAAACGTGGAATGCTCACTGGTAAAGAAAACTACATATATTTTTTAAATCTGCTTTGAAGTTAAAAGAGAATTTACACTTTGTTTTCCTCTAAGGCTCAGCAAAGACTGGAGCAGCTCTTATTTTATCCAAACCAACTTTGCCTCTCTCTGAGGATGATATAAGTTCATTCCGTTGCAATAGGTGATATGTCAAACATCTATTTTTGCCCTATCTGTGTGGTAAATTTCTTCTTGATATTTATGTTTCTACAGGTTTTATTGCAGGAGAAATTCAAAACATTTCAGTTAAGTCTTAAAATTTCTCCAGATGAAGGAGAAAGCCTTCAGCAAAAGAAGAATGGTCTGACTGGCAGCGTAGCTCCAGAATAGAGCCAAGCCTGAGAAACAACAATTGAGAATCTTTCCACGACCAGAAGAAATGAACACTGAGAGACCTTCCAACCTAATCAAACACCCAGGGCAGACAAGCATTCCTTCCCTCGAAAATATAAGTGATTTCTCCTTAAATATCACTGACTGCACCCAGGTTGTGGTGCCAGAGGAAGTTTTTTTCACTGTTGCTGCTGCTGGAATACTGGAAAATCTGCTTGTCCTTATTGCTGTCATTAGAAATAAGAATTTGCACTTGCCCATGTACTTCTTCATTTGCAGTTTAGCCATTTCAGACATGTTAGGTAGCTTGTACAAAACTCTGGAGAACATCTTTATAATCTTGTGCAAAATGGGGTACCTGACACGTCGTGGGGACTTTGAGAAAAAGCTGGATGATGCCATGGATTCCATGTTCATTCTGTCTTTACTAGGGTCAATTTTCAGCTTGCTAGCTATTGCAGCAGACAGATACATCACTATCTTCTACGCTTTGAGGTACCATAACATCATGACACTAAGAAGGGCCTTGGTTATCTTGGCAATCATTTGGACGTTCTGTGCTGGCAGTAGCATTGCCATTGCCCTCTTCTCCTATGAAGCAGCAACAGTCATTCCCTTCACCATCTTGTTCCCTTTAATGATGTTCTTTATATTGTGCCTCTACATCCATATGTTCCTCTTGGCTCGATCTCATGCTAAAAAGATCGCCTCACTGCCAACCAGCACAGTCCACCAGAGAACTAACATGAAAGGAGCCATTACACTGACCATTTTCCTTGGAGTCTTCCTTTGCTGTTGGGCGCCCTTTGTTCTTCACATCCTCCTAGCAAGGTTTTGCCCACACAACCCTTACTGTGCCTGCTACATGTCCATTTTCCATGTGAATGGGACACTCATAATGTGCAACGCGATCATTGACCCTATGATTTTTGCATTCCGAAGCCCAGAATTACGGAGTACATTTAAGAAGATGTTCTGTTGTTCCAGGTCAAACTGGAACTGGTAAACACTTCATGAAAAATGAAGCTTATACAAGCACACCTATGGGGTGCTGTGCAACATCAGTTTGCAGAGTTAAAAATACTAATAATTACGCCCAAAGTAATACTGTGCTTGTACTGCCAGTGATTTTCAGAGGCCTGCCAAGGAATGCATAAAAATGAAGTATGCACACAAATCTTTGCCAACCAGACCTCCAGAAATATTACTGATGAAGTTAATTCTGCTGACTGTTTTCATGCAAGTAAAAATATCTTAACTATCTTTTGTCAGTTTAGAAAAATTCAGATATAAATCTTTTGCAGCAAGTATTGCATCACCCCAGAGATTAGTTTGTGCCAACTCATTTTGTATCAGTAACTTTAAAGTGTATGCTACTTTAAAATTCTATTGTTTAAATCACAGTGAACATTTGTTTCTAAACTGCACATTTATATAAAAGTCTATGATAAAGCAGAAAATGTAGTTGGATTTTGCTGGAAAAGTGAATTCATGACTGTTCTTTAACATCTAGTCTCCTTAAAATCATGCGATTAGTGTTCTCGAAGTTTCAAAAATAATTTTTGGAGTGTGAGTCCAAGAGAAGAATATAGATTGGTTTAAAAGCTATTTTCAGTGACTGAAGAGTTTTTTCCAACATAGAGATGTGGTGGTAGCAAAGATAGGTTTTGAATTTTAAAACCCCAAAGCCATGTCTGGACTAGCAAGGGGAATTGCTGAGCTTGCCAGCTCCCCATTGGAAGACCTGGCTGCCTTCAGCCCTCATCTGACTGCCCCTGCCTACACAAAAGTCTCAGGAACTGGCTGGCACCGACTTTGCTTGCAGCGCCCCAGGCCCAGGGGAGACAGAAGGGCGAGCCATCACTCACAGACCCTAGGAGCCAGAGCCTAACTCTCATCCCCAAACCACTGGCTCTTTGCTTTGCAACAGGGACCTGGGCTCCTACCTCACCACAAAGCCTGACCAAGGGGAGAGCAGCCAGAGGCAAGAAGGTTGGATAAGGCACTATCCCAGACCTCCAGACTGCTTTACCAGTTCACCACTGCCCTGCCTATGTCACAGCCTCAGGACACAGCTGGGAGTGGTGGCACTCTCCTGCCATGGTCCCAGACCCATACTAGGAGCCCTCAAACAGCCTGTGTGGGGCACAGACTTTTCACCAAGAAGCTGGGCTCACTCCTTTCTTTTCATTACCCATGTCTGACCTTCATCCTCGACCTAAGACACTAAAGGCACCTAAGATAAGAACTTAAGATACAAAATCAGTCCTACAGCACACCTTTGCCTCTTGGCCCCACTTCAAGGGCAGAGCAAAGTGCCCTCCAGTAACCCAGCACCTGTCCACTCCTTCCCAGGCTGTCCCAGTGTCTTTCTCAGCACCATCCCCAAACCTCCAAGCCACCATTTACCTGCAAAATATGGAGCAGCTGTGCTTATGTAGGTTATGGCCCAATGAGATTTATTTTCCATCCAGCTTGTTAAAACAAGGAGTCAACACTTAGGCAGCAAATTTTCGGCAGGTTTTATCCCACATTGTTCCCTTTGACTTGCAAGTATTTCTGCAGTTACTGACATTGGATCTCAGATTGCCATGAGATCCAAGCACTGTCAGGAAGTGGTTCCTACCTAACATTACCAGGAATTAACTGCCTATTCTTTGTATCTTACCTGGTCTCATCTGTCGATACACTCAGAATAACATCTCAAAAGCATTTGTTCCTGTCATGATGCCTGAGCAACACTTGAAATTATGGCTTGAGGTTGTTCTTTAAACTGGTGCTAGAGACTTGATGGCTGTTACTGCTACACTGTGCGTCTAATATCCAGACAGCCAGCAAGGTGGGGAAAATGCTGCAACATAAGGGGATCTAAGATAAAGCACAGAGAGGGCAGGTTTGTAAATGAGAACCGCCTGTTCTCCATTTTTAATGGGTTCGGGACAACGGAACTTGCCAAGTCCTCTGAGCAGACTTATAAGAATGCATGTCCTATTTGTTCGCAATACAGATGACATTTGTGGCATAATATTAGATCTTGAGGTGAGCCTAGGAGTTGTGTGAAAGAGTCAATATAAAACTCAAAAGACACATACAAAAACTTTTTACTTCAGTGTGCATTAGTTATGATTAAATAGAGCTTTCTTCTGAAAATATTTCATTTCAGTGGAGGTAGAGTAAGGATGAGCACAAAATATTCTTGAATAAAAAAGCTTCTAGGAAGGTTTTCATTTTCAAGTCTGCCAGCATTTGTTGTTTGTCAGCAGATGGGTAAATCTCCATATGTTATCTCCTAACTGGCTGTAAATTTGGCTTGCATTTCAGCTGTTGTGAAGTCTCCAAGCAAATAAGTTTTCCTGTTTCACATATTAATGCCTCCATATATTTCCCTGAGTTGCTCTTTGAACAGATTCTGTAAGCCATGATTTTTGAAGCCTTCATTGTATAGCACTGAAATCACTCTTGAAACTCTACTCTGATATATTAATGTATAGCAGTGAACACTTTTCTCAGATTTCCAGACTTTCCTTCGTCTGCCCAGCTTTAAATTAAAAGTGTTTAGGGGGCAGAACTGTACCTTAGCACTGGGAGAAATAAGTTCATCTTGGATCCTACCAGAAGCTAATGAGCCTGGAAGCAAAACCCAGTCCCTTGAAAATCACAGGCAACACTACAATCAATGTTTCATTTGGAAGGGCCCACAGAACTTCACATGCCTGTGGCAACAAAGCATTTCCTAGTCACTTACTGCAAAACCAAAGAAAAGCTCCTCTTGTTTTTCTTTCTGTTGTTTCGAACTGAACTTCAAGTTCAGGAGCAAAGTGACCAAATCTGATAAGCGCACCCAGGGGAATAAATTCCACTGAAGCAGTCGGTATACCAGTGAGAGACAGACTTGCACAGCAGTTTGAAAATAGCAATACAAATACAGTTTATCTGTGAGAAAATATGGTTTAGAGTTTATTTATGTGAGAAAGATCTTGTTTTCATGAATCATGGTCCTGGGCAAGACTTTCAGAAAAGTAGGTATCTTGGACTACTATTAGCTGAACAAAATTTCAGTTTTTCAACCAATATTTAGGTAACTGAAAACCAAGCTTGACTTGAAGTGCAGAGCATTGTCAAAGGGATGCAACACTTATTTATAGTATTTGTTCACAATATGAGTTTAGGCAAATGTTACCCTTCTCATTTTAAAAATCTCAAGCAAGATACTTCATTTAGAGTGAGCTATAATTGCAGGCAAGGAAAACAATAAAAGGATGTTAAAGTATCTCTTTATCATGAGACCTAATACTGCTTGTAAAAATACTGAATTGCAATTATGTTCACAGCCTGATCGATCTGGTTGGCTTGGAGGCTTGGAACTTTCAGTACTATTTTTTCAGTTCTAAACCTCTACATTTCAAGCCAATAGTTTTTTAAATTATCTGTTTGAGTCAGAATTGAGCTAAACTCTTCAAATGATACATTTATTCAAACATGATCTATGCCTCAAGTAGGCATAGGGTCTGGTTTTTAATTCTCTTAAGGTAATTACAGCAGATAGCTGTCTATGCAGATACTATATGTTCATCATTCAATAGCACTTTGATACGGCTTTGTTTGAAGTGTCACTTTTACAGAAGACACAATGCCATTGTGAGCTTCTGACTGAAAGAAGATGTCTTACAGTACAATTCTGGAGAAATTACTGTGACCATTTAAGAAAACTTTTCATGTCCACTTGAAAGCAGTTTCCCTATGTCTGCAAATCCACTCAAATTACTGCTATAACACAAAGATGATATTTTTGAACTGTCACACATAGTCTAATCAGTAACCATTAGCTATCAAGTAATTCTGGATAATCGAGCAGGAGTACAAATGCCTAATGAGTAATTAAAATTATTTATCACTTTCCTTATTTTCTTTTTTTACACTAACACCATGAGATGGGTTAGTTACTCCACATTACATTGCTTCAGCAGCACCTTTATGCTACAATTTATTACAACTACAGTTCTTCCACAGTTACACCGAAACCTCATGAGAACTATCTGAAAAAAGGTAGAGTAGTGAAAAACCGTTTGCTAGTGAGAGGAGTTACTTCACTAGCAACTTTACACACTGTGACAGCATGACCGAGAGTGGAGGAGATGGAGCATGTGGCCTGGGTGGATACCTGTGTTGAAAAATCAGCTGTAGTAAGTCAGATGCATTATTTACATGGATACCCAAACAACCCCTTTATTGTTATTGCTGTATAGAATCATCGAAATACAGACTCATTCAGGTTGGAAATAACCTTTAAGATAATGGAGTCCAACCATTAACCTAGCACTGTCGAGTCCACCACTAAACCATGTCCCTAAACACCACATCCACACATCTTTGAGATACCTCTAGGGATGGTGACTCATCCACCTCCCTGGGCAGACTCTTCCAATGCTTTAAGATAACCCTTTCCGTGAAGAATTTTTTCCTATATCCAATCTAAGCCTCCCCTGGAACAACTTGAGGCCACTTCCTCTTGCCCTATTGCTTGTTACTTGGAAGAAGAAACAAACACCCACCTCGCTACAACCTCCTTTCAGGTAGTTGTAGAGAGCAATAACGTCTCCCCTCAGCCTCCTTTTCTCCAGGCTGAACAACCCCATTTCCCTCAGCCGCTCCTCACAGGACTTGTGCTCTAGACCCTTCACCACCTTCTTTGCTTTTCTTTGGACACGCTCCAGCACTTCAATGTCTTTCTTGCAGTGAGGAGCTCAAAACTGAACACAGCATTCAAGTCCTGGCCTCACCAGTGCTGAATACAGGCGCAAAATCGCTTCCCCACTCCTGCTGGCCACACTATTCCTGATACATGCCAGGATGCTGTTGGCATTCTTGGCCACCTGGGCACACTGCTGGCTCATGTTCAGCTGGCTTTTGACCAACGCCCACAGGTCCTTTTCTGTCAGGCAGCTTTCCAGACACTCTCCCCCAAGCCTGGAGCGTTGCATCAAGTTGTTGTGACCCAAGTGCAGGACTTGGCAATTGGCCTTGTTGAACCCCATGCAGTTGGCATCAGCCCATTGATCCAGCCTGTCCAGATCCCTCTGCAGAGCCTTCCTTCCCTCAAGCAGATCAACATTCCTGCCCAGCTTAGTGTCATCTGCAAACTTACTGAGGGTGCACTCGATCCCCTCGTCCAAATCATTTATAAAAATATGTAACAGAACTGGCCCCAGTACTGAGCCCTGGGGAGCACCACTTGTGACCAGCTGCCACACTGGATTTATCTTCATTCGCCACAACTCTTTGGGCCTGGCCCTCCAGCCAGTTTTTTACCCAGCGAAGAATACACCCATCCAAGCCAAGAGCAGCCAGTTTCTCCAAGAGAATGCTTTAGGAAATAGTGTCAAAGGCTTTGCTAAAGTCCAGGTAGACAACATCCACAGCCTTTCCCTCACCCATTAAGGTGGTCACCTGGTCATAGAAGGAGATCAGGTTAGTCAAACAGGACCTGCCTTTCATGAAGCCAGGCTGGCTGGGCCTAATCCCCTGCTTGTCCTGTACATGCCATGTGATGGATTGTCTGCTCCACAACCTTCCTCTGCACTGAGGTCAGACTGACAGGCCTGTAGTTCCCTGGATATTTCTTCCAGTCTTTCTTGTAAAGGGGCATCACATTTGCTAGCTTCCAGTCAACGGGGACCTCCCCGGTCAGCCAGGACTGCTGCTAAAGAATTGAAAGTGGCTTGGTGAGCACTTCTTCCAGCTCCCTCGGTACTCTTGGGTGGATCCCATCTGGCCCCATAGACTTGTGTGTGTCTAAGTGGTGTAGCAGGTTGCTAAACGTTTCCCCTTGGATTTGGGGGCTTCATTCTGCTCCCCCTCCCTGTCTTGCAGCTCAGGGGGCTGAGTACCCCAAGAGCAACTGGTCTTAATATTAAAGACTGAGGCAAAGAATGTATTAAGAACCTGTGTCTTTTCCTCATCTTTTGTCACTTTTTTTTCCCCCCACACTCATCAAAGGATGGAGATTCTCCTTAGCCCTCCTTTTATTCCTGACATACTTATAGAAACAGGTTTTTATTGTCTTTTACTGCCGTAACCAGGTGAAGGCTTTGGCCCTTCTAATTTTTCTCCCTGCATAACCACGCAACATCTTTGTAGTCCTCCAGAGTTGTCTGTCCCTTCTTCCAAAGGTCATAAACTCTCATTTTTTCCTGAGTTCCAGCCAAAGCCCTCCATTCAGCCAGGCCAGTCTTCTTCCCTGCTGGCTCATCTTTTGGCACATGGGGACAGTCTGCTACTGTGGCTTTAAGATTTCCTTCTTGAAGAATATCCAGCCTTCCTGGACCCCTTTGCCCTTCGGGGCTGCCTCCCAAGCAACTCTGTCAACCTACCTCCTAAAAAGGCCAAAGTCTGCCCTCCACAAGTCCAAGGTGGCAGTTCTGCTGATCCCTCTCCTTACTCCTCCAAGAATCAAAAAACTTGAAAAGATTATTTTTATATAGAAAAGCTATATATAGAAAGGTTTCCAGAACAAAAAGGCAAGCTGCACTGTATACAGCTTTACAGGCCAACAACACGTTTTGGTGTTGTGGCTCTGAGGCACTGCCAGCCCTGCCTGTCTCTGCCCACTCCTGGGGCTCCCCCCACCTGCCCAGGGCCCAGGACCCCATGTCAGCCCCCAGGCACTGTCAGGCCCTGCCTCAGCAGTGCCACAGCAGGGCCAGTCTCCAGCTCCTACAGCCCTGCCCTGTCCAGCTATGGGCCCTGCCAAGCTGGGCCCACCTGCAGGCCCAAGTCCTGGCCCGGTCTCAGATCATCCCCAGGGAGGTGCCCAATGCCCAGGGCTGGGGCTGCCCTAATCCTGGCTGGGGCAGTGGGACAAGTCCTGGCTGCCTGACCCTGGCCTGACAGGCCCTCGAGGAGCCCCATGGCCACTGGCCCCCACACCCTGACTTTAAGCTGTTAGTTGTAAACAGGCAGTTAAGACCCACTTCCACAGCATCTAAAAGTACACAGAGGCCTTTGCAGCATAGCATGAAAGCACTCAGCTCTGCAGGGAGCCTTGGTGTCAGCATAACACCATGTAGTTTAATACTGTCTCTAAAGCCAGCAAGAAATATATTCAGCACCTTTTAAAATCCTATCACGTAAGTTATTCTGGCTAATTTAGATTTGGTCTCAGTATTTGGTGGCATTGGAAGTCTAAGGTAAATGTCTTCCAATTCAAAACTAGCTTCCCAGTCCCAGAGACTTCTGCAGCTACTCACTTTCAAAATTAATTTATATTATCCACCAATCTAAATATGCATTTGAGCTTTCACTTGAATTTTAAAGAATAATCCACAGAGTCTGCTTCACTGATGTACCATTTCAAGTCTTACAGTCTACAGTCTTACATTTTCATTTACTTGAGAAATGAAACCACAGCCAAGCAATTTGGGTAATCACATCATCTGGTGTGACAGCTAAATCTGTCTTAACTGCCAGTCTGTGCAATGAGGAAAAAAGGAAGAGAGAATAAAGTGCTTCAGCCCAGCATGGAGCAGTCCATGTCAGAGGGCAAGCTGAGAGGAACTGATGGAGGCCTTGGGTCTCTCTTCTGTGCTTAGCTTCCCCTCAGATCACAGCAGAGCCTTTAAAAGAGGGGGGAATTTGGATAAAAGGCAGCTGTTGGCTCCTGGATGAGCAGGCAGATGAAAGAAGCACAGCCTTGCAAGTGAGAGCTGGCTGGTCAATAAGGGGTTGAGACTGGCAGTGTTTCCATTAGAGGAGCTGGCACTAGGGGTTGTTAGAAGTCTGGGAGTAAGCCCAAGGAAAAGGGTCACTGAAGAGTAATTATTTTTTTAAATAATGGTGTTAAAAGAACTAAATCAATTGTTCAACCTTTTTCTATACATAGGGGTCTTTACTGAAGGCTTTGTCTGGGTGGCTCAGAATTATCAGGGGCATGCGAAAGCTCATCAGGTAGAGGGGTCCTTGGGTTCCCAGGCTGGAAACATTACCAGCAAAGCTAGGGTCAGGCTAGGAGGGAAGAGGGTAGTGCTGAGGCCTGGGTGAGAAGAAAGTATTTCTAGGATTGGGTGGGACAGCATGGAAGTAAACAGAACAGAGAAAGAAAGGGGTGGAGAGGACATACTCATCTTGTACTGCAGACCTGAGAGAGAAGCAGAAATTCAGAAAGTAATATTCAGGGTCAAACAAACCAAGGTCAAGAGATGAGTGAAAGGAGGAGACATGTCCAGAACAGAGCTTTTGTTCTTGACTTACAATAACTACCAATAATTGCTTTTTTTTTTTCAGCTTCATTTTCTGCTCAGTATTGATGTATTTTGTGCAGATGCCCAGGTGCTGGCAGCAGCAGAGCTGCAGCAGTGGGCCTTTGTGAGGAAAGGCCACGGCTGCCCCATGCCAGACACAGCCAGTTCCAGCCAGGTCCAACAGACCCACCACAGGGCACAGCTGAGCCCCTCAGACAAGATGGTGGCACCTCTGTGAGAATGTGTTTAAGAAAGAGCAAAAAAGCTGTGCAGAAGCTGTGAAAGAAGAGGAAAATGTGAAAGAAACAGCCCTGCAGACACCATGGTGAGAGAAGACAGAGGGTGAGGAGGTGCTACAGGTGTTGGAGCAGAGACTCCCCTGCTGCCTGTGGAAAGGACCATGGTGAAACAGGTATTTCCCTGCAGCCCTCAGAGATGATCATGCCAGAGCAGCTATTCACACTGCAGTCCATGGAGGACCCCACGCTGGAGCAGGTGGATAGTTCTTGAAGGAACTGCAACCCATATGGAGAACCCATGCTGGAGCAGGTTTGCCCTGAAGGGCTGCAGCCCATGGGGAGCACCCATGCTGGAGCAGAAAAGAAGTATGCGGAGGAAGGAGCATCAGAGAGGAACTGCTGTGGACTGACCACAACCCCCATTCCCTATCCCTCTGTGGACAAAAGAGGACTTAGAGAGGCCAGGAATGAAGAAATTAATTTGAGCATGGGAAGAAGGGGAGGGTGTGGGCAAGGTCTTTTCAGTTTTGTCGCTGTTTCTCACCATCCTACTCTGGTTTAATTGGCAATAAATTAATTTTCCCCAGGTCAAGTCTGTTTTGCCTGTCTGTTTTGCCTGTGACAGTAACTGCTGAGCAATCTACCTGTCTGTAGCTTGACCTGCAAGCTTTTTTTCATCTTATTTTCTCCCCCTGTGGTGTTGAGAAGGGGAAGAGAGAGAGCCACTGGGTGGGCATCTGGCACCCAGCCAAGGTCAACCCACCACAATAGATGAATCTTACAAATAACGATTAACAGTACTAGTCTAGAAATAAGATGCCATAGGACTGCAAGGATGGGCAAACCACAGGTGAAGGAAAAGGCTTGCAGTAGACTAGTTTAGTGAACTTGCACCAGCTTTTTTAGAGATCCAAACCAGAAGCGTCCTCTGTGCTCTTATACTGACAGGAAAATGCTCACTTAGACTGACCAAGAAATAAACCACATATAATAATGTTAAACAGGGTTCTGTGCATAAGCTCTGGACATCCACTTACCTCAAAGCACTGGGATAAACTGAAAAATCTCCTCTCTTTTCAGTTGATGAGAGTAAACTCTGCAGGTATGGCTTTGTGTGCTGAGTATCATCTGCCAGCTTTCTGCCATCACATGATGAAAACCGGGTGAAAACTCCTGACTGTTAGAAGGTAATCTGAATTAAACAGAAGGGTGATAATAAAATGGTCTATTGCCTTGATAGTGCCAAATAAAGCCTGAACACTCAAGAATATTTTATATTGAAAATGCAGAGCAGTAGCTTTTTATAGCAGAATAATCCATGACAGCTGGTCAGGAGTGTTCTCAGAATCATCCAGATATTTACTGTTTATTTAACTGTTGTTCAAGCTCGAACCCTGTAATCTTTTTTTGGAACTAATGTCAGTCTCAGCAGGTCTAAGGCAAGATTTTCTGACAATATTCAGGCAAGACACAGACAGGAGGCAGAAATGACATAGCCTGTGAAGCAGTTATTTGTTTCACATACTAGTGCCAGAGCTAGAGTACCACACGGCAAACAGAGCACTTGCCTCAGAAATCCCAGTGAAGAGGTGGCTAATAGGGAAAAATTATCTTGAGAACCATCAGCCGTTACTGCTGCCAGGGACGATGGACTGCAGTGGTGGGAGGAGTGCCTCATGCCTGGAAGGAATGGTGAAGCTGCGGCTATCTGATTCACCCAAATCTCTTGCTGTGGCTCTTCTTAGTGTCATGCCACAAAGGAATTGAAATATTCATACATAACTTCACAGACATACAGGTAGATACACTTTCTTTATATTGCTTTCTTCATAAAAGTTCTTTCAACTCAGTCACACAGGCTTTCAGTATCAGTCCTGCATCCACCTGATTTAGTGATCAAAGAAGTGTTAAAGTGCATTTCCTGTGTTATGTCTTTGGACATGTGTAAACAAAGTGATAACATATCATGAAAGGCATTCAAACCAGGTCCTGAAGAATCTAGAATGTGAACAGGGGTTATGTTTGTGCTTCATAGCTTAATTATTAATTTATTTTTTATTTCCTTCCCCATACCTTTCAAAAATATTCCATTTCTTCCCTAAATCATCATCATAAAATTGCCTGCCGTGATCCTGGTCCCTGCTAATGTACCATGTCTGGAGGTCAGTCATATTAGAGTTATATTAAGTGTGGTGCTTCTGGTATTTCAAAAATAACTTGATAATTTAAAATTTAAAACATATTGCACATTAAATTGAAATTCAAATGTTGAGGTTTCAAAAACTATTTCATGCATTATATCTGCAAAATGTTTTATATCCATTCCATATCTAAGGACCTTACAGTATACTTTCCTCAGCTGATTGTCATCCCAGCAACTAAGTCATGATCATAAAATTTAGCTTAAAATACTAAAATTACCTAATGTAATATTTGTACTAACATTCAGTAGTCCGTTCAAATGTTTGCTTTCTTATATTTGTAACAGAAAATGTGAATAAATGGCAGTAATGTGAAAAAATATTCTAGGACTAAGTAAAATTAAGGACTTTGGTGGAATTTGATGCCTAAAACAGGAACACGTACAGCTGTTTCGTTTTTCTTTGCCAGCAGATGCACACAAGCTCAGGGACACAAGTAACCCCCAGGAAATGGGACACCAAGATTCACATTCTTACACAGAGAGAATTCAAAATCCCATCTATAGCCTGCGCTTAGCTTTGAAAAAGCCCACAATTTCATTTAAGGGTTTGGGAAATGTTCTCCTGAAAGAACGTGATAGGAAATGAGAGGAAAAAAAGCTCTTCTGAATGAAGTAAGTCTGCTCTCCCAGCCCTTCCGGCTATATTGATGACAAAGCCTCCTCTACAAGGAATATGCGTTACCAACTGGCAACGTTGTGAAACAAATGCCTAGGATAAGAGTCAGAAATAGCATTTGGCAGTTCAGAAATGTGTCTGTTCTATTAATGATACTTTCATATCAGTATTTTGGGGTCACAGATGAAGCTATATGGAAATGAAAGTGTTTTTACATCAGTTTAATTCTTCTCACAGTAATATCAAGCTCAGGCACATCTTTTTGTCCATTGGTGAACCTCTTCAATAAAGATCTTTGCTCCGGTCTGCTTAATAAGTCCTGGAAAGGCATATGTGGGCTGGTTTGTGCACCTAACCCGTTACCGACTTCTCTGCAACAGACTGCAAGGCAGATTGTCTTGCCTGTGAGCTTAGGTGCCCAGAGCACAGCTTCATTAGTACAAGACAGCAGAACAGCAGTGGAGAGATCTTTCCCACAAAAGAGAAATATGATGATTGCTAGCACCTGCAGCATACTGGGTGACAGTCCCCCCAGGTTCTGCAAGTGGGTACAGGTAAGAGGAGCCACGCTTTCCAAAGTGCACAAACCTCTGCAGCAAAGCGTGGCAGCTGCTGTCAGATAGGCAGCCAGAGTTACAGGGTAGGTGATGCAGAGCAAAGGAGTTGCCAGCAAGTGTAACCTTAAGAGAAAGAAAAAAAAAAAAAGAGGGCAAAGAAACTAACTGCTTCATTTTAGTAGTTCTTTCTAGAAACGGTAGAAATAGTGTCACAATTATAAAAAGAAAAATGTCAGGCACCACCGTGCCTAAGATGCTGTGGGTTGTGAAAGAGTTCCTTGGCACAATATTCAAGCAGTAAGAAATGAGGAAGGACTAAAGATAGAATATTGGGAATTAAATTTAAAAGAGTATATAATTCAGTAGTTGTAAAAAAGGAATTTAATTCTAACACTTCTGCTTAAAGCCTAGAAATCTGTGAATTACCTGAAGTGCACACTGGTGTTCAAGATGTTTGGCTTTTGAAGGATATTCTAGGATATATTGTAGCCTGCATTTTCTGTAATCCCTTTTATCCATCAATGCTAGAGACATTTTGCTGCCCTTTAAAAATCACTTTTTCAAAATTCAGAGTGCACTTTCAAGACCTATTCTTTGTTGCTAAATCTTCACATCTTTTCTCATGACCCGCTCACCACTTTTTTCAGCCAGTTGCAAGAGGAAACCTTAGTATTACTCTCCTAGACTAGTTACCTCAGGGTATTTTCTTTTATTTTATTTACAAATAGTTTATTACAATAATATTAGCTAGAGGGAAGGTCCCCTGATTAAGTAATAAACCCATTGAAAAGTGGGGAGGACATATTTTGACCATGTGGAGGAAACATTCCTGTACAGAGGTAGAAGCTCCCTTGTGCTTTCCTCCATAACAGCCAAGATGGGCCAGACTAATAGTACCTGAGCCCCATTACAGGCAATAGCTACAAAATTTCATCCCACACTCCCCATTGTAACTGAAGGACCCCGAGAACTATGAACTCTGTGCTGTCAGCATGCACACCCACCAGTAGGTCTCTGCAGCTGAAAAAAATGTTCTTTAAGTGAATTAGTACATGAATTAAAACACAAGATCATGATTAGCTGGACGAGAAAGACTGTATCTGGAAATAGAGGCCAGAATGCAGCTGGCTTCTATTTCTGAGGAAGAGATTAAGGAAACAGGAGGTAAGCCACAGGCTGAAGTACCAGGGAGGGAAGAAAACAACTGTGAGTCAAAACCCAAATACAGTTCACCCCTGCATGAAAGAAGATAAAGGTAGAAAATCACCCCTACAACACACAGAGCAGTGAATTAATTAGTTTTAGTACTTAGTAGTGTAGACTGACCTCTGTGTGATTGTTTATGGTATTTTAGCCCTGTTTAAATCACATTTCTAGTTAGATTGTTCTGGTTTTGGGTCTTGGGGTTTGACTCTCTTGTATTTACCAAGGAGATATAACAAAAGTAGTGGATTTACTGTGTGGAATTTGCCAGTACACCAGCTTTCCTTAAAGAATACTAGTATTCCTTCAGGGGAGAACTACTGTATCAAAACACAATGGTGAGAGTAAAGAACAGATACTTGAAATGAGCTTTCAAATATATGTTTCCATGGGAGCAAATTAGCTATAATATATGGAAGGACTGTACCCACACTTCAGCCAGCATCACTTCCTCTCCACTCCCTGGCCACCTCTTGCTGTCTACATTTCAAATGCCTGTGCACATGTTCAAGATTCAGGTGTCCGTCCTCAGATGACTTAAAGTAAGTTTATATAGTATCTTTGGCATGCCTTATAGACCATTTGACAAGTAGTGCGCTTCCAAAACCACTATTTCATAAAATTGAAATACAATTGTACCCACCCCCAAGGCTGAGAGGGCAGCAGCTGACAAAAAAAGTCTGAGACAAAGAAACACTTCACCTTTCCACCAATAACTTGCATTAGAGCAAACATCAGGGAGAAGAAATGCAAGTAGACCCTTTTTTACGACATGAAGAAATGATAAGTTGACAACCCATCAAGACAAAAGGAAGCATTGACAAGGAATACATGTCTCTTATGCTGATGCACAACTTGGTTAAGTCTATCTTTAGCTTTGCAGCCTGTGACCTTTGGATCTGTATACAGATGCCTGTTGTTCAGTACCCTTTTTGTTCTAGGAAAAATGTCTTTCCCAACTATAGTACCCAGCTGGTTGCACAAGTTTCCTATAAAAGAATTAAGCTATTACACCAGTACAGCTTTTGGTGCCTTCGAGAGGTCACAAGATGCTGTGCTGCTGCAGGAGGGGAGCTGGAACAGCAAGAGGGACACACTCCTGTGCAGAATCTGGTCTAAACAGAGGCCCTTAAAGGAGCCCATTACAGAGAGCAACTCTCTTGCCTTCATGTAAACTGACTGAGTTTTTAAACCACATATTCTTTGCTCTCAACAACCCAATGTCTCTGATATGGGATGAAGCTCCACAGAGCTGTTTGTACATGCAGAAAAAAATCAGAAGATTAACAATAGCCACCAAAAAATTTTGATCAGGAGTTTCAGATGAGTTTCATGAGCTGTTAGCATTTAAATCATCAACACATCACTTGTCAGATGAATAAAGAAAAGCACAGATAGATAGATAGATAGATAGATAAAAGTAGATAACAATGTTATATCATTATTATGCTATTTTGCCACTTTAGAAACAAAGTTAGACACTCAGTAAAGCAGTACAAAGGCCTCAGAGACAGAAGCTGACTGGTAAGAAAAAAATACATTTTGAGGGAAGGACAAACAGAAACAGCCCAAATAATGAGGCCACTATGATCAAAGCACAAAGGACAGTGACTATTTCCCACAAACATATGGGCATGTCGGGATAGTGGCTTCTGGGGAAGATAAGAACTTCACATCCTTGTCTTTAGGATACAATAGAGCAGAAACAAAAAACAGAATTAGTGTTGCCATCTACAGCACTGATGAGGTCCAAAACATTAACGCTGAAATGAAACCTCTAAAAAACTCTAAAGAATTTCTGATTCAACTGCTGGGAAAAAATAAACGTGCAGTTGTAGAGTCAGAATATTCTTACTAGTTATTATAGCTGGAGCTTTTATTTACAGGGACTCTGTTAAGTAATTATTATAATAATGAAGACGGCTTTCATGTCCATGTCAAAGACAGAACTGCAGTCCAAGGAAAGGTCCAAAACTTCTCAGAATGGAAGTATAAAGGTATGTGTTATATTTCCCACCTCATTTTGGCACAGTTTCTTATTTGTCAGAATGTAAGTTCCTCGCTACTTCTATTCATCTCTTTAACAGAGAGGACATTTTCATAATCGGTTACTGCAGCCATTGGTTTGAAACGCATTGGTTCCTCTGGATGGAAAAAGCACCTACTTTGCCATTGAAGCTAAGCAGAGTATAATTTTATGCATTCAGCCATGACAGCACTTGTTGATTTAAAGCCAATTATATGATTACCAAAAGAAATCCCTAGAATATTTTGCAGAAAAGTCATTCTTTTCCTGACCTCTGAAAGCTCCACTGATCAAAACCTTGTATCTCTTACGGAAGAAAAATTAAGCAATTATAGTAATTAATGAAGGAACAGTAATGGAACCTCCATTAAAGGGGGTAATGTATTCCCTTCTAAAAGACACATCCTGATCTGGTTTATTAACAGACGTGTGATATTGGCAGAAGATCTCGCTTAAAAAAGCAGTTTTCTTTATCTTTCACAGAAAGTTTTACTAAAACTACTTAAATCAAAGGTTATCAGAAAACAAATTTTTCACTTCCTTTTAGCCATGTTGATTGAAGTTAAAAAACTATTTCTCTACCTAGTTATGTCAGATTGAATCTAAGTACTTGCACCTTCATTATCACCATGGCAGCTCTATTCATAGTATTCTTCGTTACTTCCTCAGCCACAGTAACTTTTGTTTTGACAAAGAGTGCCAATAAAAATTTAAATTGCTCAAAAAGAGCTTCACAGATGAATTGTCTTGTGTATAAATTTACCTTTTTCCCAAAGCTAATTAAAATAGTGTTCTGCAAGGAAATTACTTTCCTTGCAAAAACCATCTATTGATATTATTTCTAAAAGTTCACAGTAAAACAAAAATGTTTCAAACAGGACCAGTCCAAAACCTGTACTTTCTTCAGGAACTAGAAAGCTATTAATGTTACTTGAGACAATAAATGGAACTGGAAAATGACATTCTGATAATGTGAAGGCAGCTATCTTGGGGACAAAGGTTGGTAACCAGAGTCCTTTCCATCTCTAGTAGTTGCATAACTAAAGATTTTGAAAGAAAGCAGAATAAAACCAAACCTAATAGTGGTGCCAAAAAAAAAAAAAAGCCTAAAATTGCAGAAAGCCAGAGTGAACTAATTAGTCCCTTACCCAGCCAGAGATAAATATCTGTATTTCAGGGAAACATGTTTCGGCATCTATTATTATTATTATAATTACAGTGAGTAATTGAGGATTCACAGACAGAGTGTGTTTGTAGGCACTAGAATAAATACATGCGGTGAGCTCCGGAGAGATGATGGCAAAGGAAACATAGCGAGTAGGCAGCTGGGAATGTCACGTATTTCAACCTGGAAGAGCATTTGGCTTCATACCTTGATGCTGGCTGATCACCAGCTTTCTCATTAGAAGATGTTTTGTTCAGGCACAATGGCATAAATAAAGATAATGTGCTTTCAGGTCTGTGTTTGCATTCACATTTCATCCCACTCCTGATGATCATACAGGGACACGTTCTTTTGGCACAAGTGGGATTTCAACATACAGGCCTATGCTCCCTCCTGTCAGTCATTCCAGCTTTGATGCCTGAAGTCATTCTTGAGACACTGGGAAACTACATTTAAAGACCTGGCAAGATGTTGCAACCCCAACCCAAACAGACACTACATTCCAGTCAGTACCTATGCCTCTACCTCTTACCTTTGTGTTACCAGTGGGATCTTCTCCCAGCTGGTGCCACAAGGGTAAAACCAAGCTTTCTGATCTTCCCAAACACTTGCATAATGGGAGACAGGGAAATGTTTCCTGCTGAGAGAGATTGCTTCTTTCTCTGTAGACTTGTCAGTGTAGTGGATCTCCCTAATACAGCAAGAGTGTTTCCATGTAAGTCCATACTTCCTTCCATACAGATAAAGCTAAGCTCAGAGTAAAGCCCAGAGTAACAGTAATGCACAGTATCTTAATTTTTTGTGACATTTCTAATTGCTGGTTTAAATCTTCTATACAAGTGACTTACTCGGGATAATCTTGTAGTGTCCTCTAGATAAGGAACTCACATCACCGGTAGCTCTCTATGCAGTAGCTGTCCATGTGCACTCACATGTGGAACGACATAGGCTAAAGGTGCACATTCAGTCTTTCTGCTCAACTATACGCTGATTGATAGCTGGTTTTATGTAGTACCTCAGCACATAAAACCAGAATTCCTTACTTACAACACCCGGTCCACACATGGAAAAGGTTGTAGCACCCCGCCATCCACAAAAGTAGGGAAGAAAAGAGCATACTGAGATAGAAGTATGCTGTCTAAGAAAGGAAAACCCTTCCTAGGCAGACTTCCTTCCCCAACTTCTTATTTACCAGTGCATGACTATATCATTCCAGCTGCTGTATGCTTTAGGTATCCACTATATTTCCCTCCAGAACTTACAGCTTTTAAGCTTCTAATAGAAGTCCATCATTAATTCTGTGCTCTTTTAAACTGCTAGAAGCAGTTTTGCACTTTTTTAAAGCTGAGGTGTCTTTCAAGGCTTACTGGGGGTTCAGAAGCATCATCCTGATCCCAGCTCTCCTGGGACTGATGGAAAGGGGAACACAACAACCTTCTCTCACCTGAAGCTGAAGCCCAGGCTTGCTCCTTCACTCACTTTCATTTCCCCCAGACAAGTTAATAGAGGTAGGTGCTACCTGCTGCTGGATTCTGCCATGAATGCTGAGCTCTGTCCACATAAGCTGAGTTTTCAGTGATTTTACTTCACTGGCAGATATAGGATCCCTGTTTTTCCCCTGTCTAACATGATGACAAGCCTGTTAAGTAAGAAGCAAGGTGTTTCGGCACACCTGCTTGGAAGGAAGGGAAGAAGGGAGGAAGGGAGGGAGGAAGCGAGGGAAGGAGGGAGGGAGGAAGCGAGGGAAGGAGGGAGGGAGGAAGCGAGGGAAGGAGGGAGGGAGGAAGGAAGGACAAGTACCAGCTTAGGAAGATTAGCTTCATTTTCAAGAAAAGGTCTGAAACTGTGGCATGCACAGTTGGAGAATAACCACAGTAATTCAAGTTCGGATTGGTTACAGAGTCAGGGCAGTGCTGGCAGTAGCCTGACAGCAACTGTAGATAAACTCATCAAACTACTTGGCTCATTGGATTGAACAAGACCAGGAGGACCTAGAAAAAAACTTCAATTTGTTTTGTGTAGGAGAAACCATGAGCCATGAAAGAAACCTGAAGTTGACAAAGGTTGGTAGAAACAAGATAGGAGTCATTACCCCACAATCAGCAGTGATAAAAACAAGAAAGATCCAAGGAACTGCATACTGAAAGAGCACCCAGATCTAATGTGATGTAGCAGTAAAGCAGCCAGGAGAGAATAAAACTATTTCTCACTGATGAGCTAATAACCTTTAAATCCCTTTAGTTCCCCTGAGTTGTCAATAGCTTTCACAAAAACACTTCAGCAATAATAGCCTGTGCGTTGAATAACCTGTTATTCAATAACAATAACCACTGAAAAGAGATGTGATAAAGAACTTGGCAAGGACAGCCCATGTTGCAAAAGAGAAGAAAGTGGAAAAATAAGCCAGTCTGTCAGCATATTCTGGGATGCTACCAGCAGCTACGCTTGACATAGATTTCTTAATATAGAGAAAACTCAGTTTTTAAAACACGGAGAATTCTGATGTTATAAGTACATAATCTTCATCGACCTTGCTATAACAAGACAATGAAAAGGAGAGAAGCAGAAAAGGGAGTTAGGTCATTTGTGATGTCCCCTCTATCCTTCCATGAAAGTTGTCATCCCAGTCAACTCATTAACTTTGCTTCTCCCTGAACTTCTTGAACCGCCTTTGACAGCTTCACCTTTCATCACAGAGCTCCCTGTCACTTGGGTTGCTCAAGCAGATCAAAACTGCTTGAGGGAAGTTTCCTCCTTTTCTTTCACCTTGCCAACAGAGCAAGAAGAAACGCAAAGTCTGAATGAACTCCAGTGTCATACCTTCAAAATAACATGGGTCACTTGAGAGCTGTGAAGTGCCTCTGTCACAGTTTTAGTCTTATTGCAGTGAAGTTGTATTCAGTTTTGTATCTGCTTATTTCTGTGCCTGTATATTGCTTTACCTCCAACTGCACAGCAAAGGTTTTGAGAAGAGAAACTCTTTTTTGACATAGAATGCCACAAAAAGCCAGAGAATTCGGCAGAGTTTTGCAGAGATGTGCTGTCTGTGCCCTGCAATATTTAGGCCTGTGGCAGCATAATTTGCCTTAGGAAATTATTCTTTCAAAAATTTTGGAATAAGTTCTTCAGAGGACCATAGTGATACCTGCAGCTCAGGCACCACAGGTCTCTAAGCAGAAGGGCAAGGCCATTCTTATACAAAACACCCTTCTGCCTCTGCCAGGTTTGGGTCAGTCCTGTTCTGTTCTGAGTAGTCAGTTGCTGTGGGTTAACCTTGGCCAGCAGCTCAGTCCCACGCAGCCACTCACTCACTCGCACCAGTGGGATGGGAGAGGAAATGGAAGGGTAAAAGTGCAAAAACTTGTGGGTTGAGATAAAGACAGTTTAATAGGTAAAGCAAAAGCCACTCATGCAAGCAAAGCAAAACAAGGAATTCATTCACTGCTTCGCATGGGCAGGCAGGTGTTCAGCCATCCCGAGGAAAGCAGGGCTCCATCACGTGTAATGGTTACATGGGGAGACAAAGGCCATCACTCCAAACATTCCCACTTCCTCCTCCTTTCCTTGAGCTTTTTATCAGTGTCATATGGTATAGGATATCCCTTCAGTCAGTTGGGGTCAGCTGCCCTGTCTGTGTCCCCTCCCAACTTCTTGTGTATCCCCAGGCTACTCGCTGGTGGGACAGCATGAGAAAGACAAAAAGCCTTGTTACTGTGTAAGTATTGCTCAGCAATAACAAAAACATCAGTCTGTTATCAACACTGTTTTGGTAACCAATCCAAAATGTAGCACCATACAAGTTACTGCAAAGAACATTAACCCAATAAATACTGGTACATCAGTGTGAAGAAATTATATTTGCTTCAGCTATAGGAATTATGATCAATTAAAAAAAAAACCAAACAAACAAATGAAAAAACCCTTAGTAAATATTATCAGTAAAGTTGAAATGAGAAAACGAGAGTAGCACCAGATGGATCTTTAGTCTCATAAAATACCTAAGCCACCTTGAAAGAAGAGAATGTATGAGAAAATATGCCATTAACTTTCCAAACCCAGAAAGGGGGAGAAATAAGATTGATTTTGTATATAGAACTTTTGGAGGTTTATATTTTTGTGCTTACTGTTCTTTTATACATAAATATATTGTTACAAATGAATGCTTCCTCAAGAACACGCTACACAGGAGAGAGCAAAATCCTTTCTGTTTACATGGCAAATGCTTGCTCACTTCTTTTGTTCTAACTTTTGCCTCTGCTGTATAGAAACAACACTTAGCTAAAGTAAACTTGCAGGAAACCTCACTAAGTAAAAGTGGAGAAGCAGGATGTTTTGGCTCCCACTCCTGTATCTCACTTTCAACTGGGACATCAGGAACAGTCAAGGGCCTATACTTCCTCATTTGTCAAATGGAAGAAGCTGAAGTTCCTGAGGCAAGACACTCAAATGCTCACACAGAAGAGAATTAAATACTATCGTCTTTTTCCCATGACCCTTAGAGTCTTGACATTAATACTGTTCAGGCAATCTAGCAGGATAACACTGGAACAGAGTGTATTTTTGCAAATTTGGGTTAAGATACATTGGCAGAAGTCCACAGCATGAAACTCCCCTAGCAGATATTCTCACAGCTATCCAAAGTCTTACCACATTCCACTGGAGCATCATTCCTTTTCAAAGTTGACATTTGTAGGAAATTACATGTGTTACATCCTCTTGGGAGTTATTTAACATGTATTAGCTACTCACTGAAGCAGAATTATTCAAAAGAAACAGATACGTTTCATGTTTTGACAGTTTCCAGTCTTTAAAAAACAGGTTGAACTTTACTGCATAATCTATCTCTCCAGAAAAATCTCCTAGCTCCCTCCTTTGTAGCAACAAAACAGTGAAAAATCAAGTAACACCATCTCTCAACTAATGCAAAAGGAGATAGCAAAATGATAAGCCTGAATACATAAAAATATTTGAAATTCATTCCTTTAGATCTAAAAACCTTTGGAGTAATTTAAAAATTAAATCCTAACTGGCTTCATGGGTCCCACCATTATTGATTTTTCTAAGAAAAAGATAACACAAGACTTCAGCAGTAATATCCTTTCAAATGCATTCGCAGATAAACAGCACTTCCCCATTTGTGCTCCCACAGAAGAGATTACTTCGACACACACAGAGAAACCCCTGTAACTTCAAAAGGTTCTCATATATTGCTTTCAGGGTATAAGACAGTTACTGGATGGAAAAGTTTTATTCCTGGTAATTACATAAGAAAATTTCTCAACATGGCAGCTGTGAGCCTCTCTCTCCAGCATTTTGGAGCAATTCAGTTGGGTACAGAAAATTAGCACTCAAGGCCAGAGTTCAAGTCTGTAAGAAGAGATCCAGTGTCTTTTCCTTTTGGCAGCTGTTGTTCAGATGTTTTGGTGACCATTCTGAGGTAAATAAGATTTTCAGTCATGAAAGTGCTTATCACAACATAGGACGAGTTACAGCAATATAGTTTCAACTCATGAAGGAGCAAGCTGCTACATGAGACCCAATCATTTGGCCAGCTACAGATGACATAATTTTGGATCTTGTAAAGCTAGTGAAAAATGAGGAAGTGCATTCAGAGAAAATATATGGAACTTTTAAGTCTCTCACAATTTTAACTTCTATTTCAAACCAAACAAAAAACCCTTTCAAACCAAATAAAACAATTTTTTCCTTGTTCTTTTTATTCCTTTTAAACTTTTTCTTCCCCAATAATTTTGGTAAAAAAGACAAGCCAAGCATCAGCAGGAAGAAATAGGAAAAAATACTCCTTCCGTTATAAAAAATTGTGAAGCTTCATAAAAGTACATTTGAAGCTGAAAATATAATGGAAAATATACTAAATGATCACCTTTTACCCTTTTTTGAGAAAGGCTTTTGCAGTGCCAGAACTGTCCTGTACTGCTAAAGCCAAATCATCCTGTTAAAGTGTCTTAGCTTCAATGGCCTTTGTATAGGAATGCTTCTGTAGCCAAGGGGTCCCTGGTCACTTCATAGGAAATGACAGGCAGAGCCTGAGACCTAAATGTGAAACCTCGACACAGTCACATTTCATAAAAATGGGTTACAAAGCACGACAAGTTTCAGAACCTTCATTTCATAAAGCATGTTTGTCCTCCTGTGGACAGTCATTCAGCTCTGGTTTGAACGGAAGACTTCATCCTGTTCCAGTAAGGAGTACTCCACAACCCAGTCTGCAGACAAATGCTCCAAGCTGGGGCAGGGTGGGTGGGGGAAACTCTTCGGAGTGAAACAGGTAGTAGCAGCAACTATGTCTTGGGAACATTTTTCCTTTTGATCAGCTCTCTTCTGCTTACATTATTTTCTAAGTAACTGCAATTGACTCCGTGAGTGCTTCAGGAGCATCCACAGCAAATCTAGGTTAGGAGATAAGAAGATCAACTTAAGTACATTATCGAAGGTGAAAAAACATTCTAGCATGGCTAGTGGCTGTCATAAGGCATGACAAGGCTCATCTCAGAACAACCAGGATGCACGAGAAAGCCTCCATGGTCAAGGTCCTAAAGACACTAACATCCCAAATAGCACAGCAGTAGACAAAAGACAAAAATAAGCAGCTTACCTGTGAAACTGGTGGATGGGCAGAGTATGCTGTTTTCTTTCTCAAGGTGAGAGAAAAGGAAGGTCATTTTACTAACTGTGGAGAGGAGCAAGGGATGTCGTGCTCCAGTTCTATGATCGTAAATGTTTTGTCATTAGAGCCCCCGCAGACACCCTTTTTTAGCAGGTCTTGTGTCCTGGGAGTCTCTCTGAAGCTGTCACTTTGACAGACAGCCATGCCTGCACTGGCCTTGCCACTCTGGTCAGCTGCTGCACAGCCCTGTGTAATTCCTTTCTGTACCCCATGGCTACTTTCGCAAACTGTCATGCCCCAGTTGCCTTAATCCCACACTTCAGTTGTCATTTCTCAGGCAGACTATGTAATTAACTCTTTTCTTCTTTCCCTTCAAACCAATCCATCTACTTCCTAACACAATGTTGTTTCCCATTTTTGGAAACAATTCCGATGTGTAAGACTCTCTGCTATTTAAGCACTCGGATTATACAGAGGATAATTATGAGGTTGGTAAATATTGAAAAGCTACTTTCCAAAGCAAGAAGGCAACACCATAGACAAAAGCACAAACGTTAGAGGAGAAAAAAAAGTTGCTAAGCAAGTCTGTGTAAAACAATAACATTGTTTTAATTAAATTGTGAGCCTGCCCCATAGGCTGTAGCACAAGAGGCTGGCAGAGGCAGTAGGAAAGTTTGTAATTTTCCTCCAGTGGTGGAAGTTCACTACTTACTGAAATGTATTAAAAACTTTCCTACCCCTGCATTGGCTCATACATGGTGATGGTTCGTGTATGAATTATTCTGTGTTTCTATTACATAAAGCAGGAGGGTGAGGTTTGCAGTTATAGCATTTACTAAAGTGACTTTATTACAATCCTCACCCTGATCTCACTTTCCAAGCCAATTAGTCTGGTGGCACTGGGTGGATAAAGAGGAGCGATGACATGACATGTTCAGCTCAGTGCTCTTGGGATATTTGCTTGGTCATAACTGGGCAAAATTACTTCCTACAGTGTCTCACACTAAGACAGTGGGTAGTGCTTCTCATTTCCCTTTTCCATCATGAGGGGAATGCATGAACACGACACGACTGGAACAAGAGAAAAAATTCAGTCCCAGAATTTTCCTTTGTCTTCTTGCAGTAGTGTGAGCGCCTTTATTCCCACTATGGCCAGGCTGCAACTTTCAGTCTAGACCACAAAGGAGGAGAAAAAAAACTGCTTCATGTACAACTGGGCTGCAAGTTTTTGAACTGAAATAAGTAGAATAATACACAATGCGAATTGTCCCCAGCAGGATTCAAATAGTTTGCCTCTTCAGCTCTCCATCCATTTTAAAAGCCCATTGGACTCCCAGGAAATCTGCTGTTGGATTGAGATGAGTATTTTCATGTATTTTATTTCTAATGGCTAAGACTGTCTTTGGGAAATTCCTACCCTGCATTTACTGCATTTCTACTCACTTTTATTTTGAGAAAAAAAGGCTGAGGCATAATGGTTATTTTCATTCATCTTCTTTGAAGTCTATTGGGAGAAAAACAATCTAAATCAGAATATTTTAACACTATAGTAAGAATTTGCAAGAAACAGTCATGGGGGAAAGAATATCTCTGGAGTCCCCAGTAATGGCTGACTTTTATTTTGTCACCTAACCATGGGTTATATAATGGTGTATGCAAAATGAAGATCAGCATAATACCATTCATATAACTGGCCCTTCAAAGTTCTTCCTGTATTTCATCTTGCCTAGAGGACAAAAATGTACCATCAAAAGACATCTGGAACATGTTTCTTCCTTCCAAACATCCTGCCTGCTGCATAAAGATTCATGATGGTTACTTACATATTTGCCAATGAACTTTTCACTCAGAGTCTTTGTACCACACCACCCCTCACTGCTCTTCCTGTGCCAAAGCCACAAAAAGTCAAGGTGTTGGTAACTCCTAATGGCCCTGCAATCCCTGCTCTGCGGACAGAGAAGTTGGCAAAACAATCTGCGTCCAGGGACCTCAAACAAGTTTTAAGAGGACCCACTACAAAAATATGAGTAAATAGAAACTTGCACTGTACAAGCACTAACAAGTAAAGACATCTGTTTGAAAATAATTCTTAACCAGCTAGATTATGGGGCTACTAAAATGATACGCAGGCACCATAGATGTTAGTATTAAACAGGAATTTCTACTCAAACCAAACTGAACATTAAACACACACTTGGAAACTTCAGAACTGCTCTAGAACCCATAAGTAAACACTTCTACTTATTTCTAAATGTATTCCAAAGGAGTTCTCCCATCGCAATCAAGAATTATTATATCATTTATCTTTTAACATTTTATATACACAGTTTGCCATCTGATGGTTGAATGGATGCCTAGGATGACAGCTCATCCTTTTACTTGTGGGAATTTAAAGATGAACATTGACAGGTGTGAATTTAAGATGATTTTTATTATTCCCTTGCATTATACCTCCTCCAAATTTTGTAATTCATTGCTACCTATATTAAATATTTTGGAGGCAGCAAAAATACACAAATAACCAAAGCTCTGGATGATTAGAGATGCAGTAACCATAACAAATGCAAAACTAAATAATGTTAATCATAGTTGATTCAAATAAGGTTAGACAATTCCAGGAAATTAGTTGATAAATTAAATGTGTCATGTCACTGCTAAATCTGGATAAATGCATTTTAACATAAATTATTCTATGAGCTTAATTCTTCTTTCTGTTTTTTTTTTTTTTAAATCAATTAATTATACCATCAGCACTTCTCAGTTGAAGCAAAATTTTGTACAAAGCTACTTCACAGTTCAGGCTCTTCTCTTGTACCGTGATTTCTGATTCATTTCTTGTGTTAACCTTTGTATAGTTCTGATGTTCTGGTCTTAACCCAGTCTCATGAAAGCTTCTAGTGTGAACCTCCACATCTATAAATGTAGGCAAACTTCTTTTGGACCATATTAAGAAGAACAGAGTTATCACTGTTCATTAGCTTTCTTGGGAAAAAGACCAGAACATTTGCTAACTTTCCATGAAACTTAATTCAAAATTTTAAGACCAGAACAGATTAACATGATCAACTAATCTGACTTTCATAATAAAGGCCATAAAAATCTCAGCCTGTGATTTCTGCATCAAAGAGACAGAGGTATTAATTCCTCGCTATTAACAACTCAGTTTCAGCAAGTTCTTGCCACAACTGTTTTCACAGCCTCTCAATTTATTATGTTAATAAAACAGTGGCACCAGACATGAAAATTCCTATTTCCACGTCTGATGAAGAATTTACTCCATTGATAGTATCTACACAGTCCCTTTACTTGTGTTTTCTTGCTTAATTCTAGCTCCAAAATGAAATACATCCATACTGTATGAAGAAAAGGCAGAGAATAATGACACTTTGCAAAAATAAATTACATGAGGAGCCATCTAATATCATTAGGCACTTACATCTTTCATGTACAGAGTATGGATACAGTGATCCAGCTAAGCAATTTACTCAGGGTACATCTACTCCTTGCCTTGGGCCACAGTGCAGAGATCTCTGAAGCAGCCCTAAATAAGCTGATGCAAAGACTGTGAGAAGCATAACAGGCACTGACGCTGCTGTCACTTAGCCCAAATACAATACCATATTTAGTTAGCTAGATTATCTGGGAGCCTCAAGTCAGTCCCTGAGCCATATTTTCCTTTGTTATGCAGGGATATTGAATCTAGTCATGGGATCTCTAGCACTGTCCTCTTACCCCAGAGTCATCAAGTATGCAAACAGCCCCGCAGATTTCAGAAAGGCAGTTTACACTTGTAAAGAGCAGACCGTTCTTAGGAGTTTGCTTGAACTGGAGACTAAATCAAGAATGCTGCCATGAAGTTAATAAACAGCAGGTGCCAGTTAACTACAGACTTTTTCAAAGAAAAACCTGCAAACTGAAAAGGATGCCCTCAGACCATCTGACTGCAGACAGACTAGGGGGATTTTAGACCAGATGGCTACCTGTAGGGTACTGTAAAAAGCTATACTTGTTTTCATCCATCACCGATTTTCTTTTTCCCTCAGGATGAATTAATTTTAAATTTAGTCTGTGTCTGTGTTCAGAGGAGTGTGTTACTGCAGGAAGCACAAGCGCTGCTTATCACTAGCTGCTATGGAAGTCCATGGTTACTTAAGGAAGAAGTTCTCAGTGGACCCATAATGCTACTAGACTGGAGCAGTAGGTTGGTGAAGGAGTAAAATTGGAAAGAAAACCATTATAAGCACAACAAAAAACTGCCTCATCTGCAGCACAAGCAATACAAAACAGTAGTAGAGGATCACTGAGAGCTAATCAGCAACAGCCCTAATGTCCCCAACAAATCGGGAGTCAAATGTGCCTTAGTAGAGAAGTAGAAAAGACTTTAAGTGATTCCTACCCTAGACAAGAAAAATAATTTCTGTAGAATAGAAATGGCTTCCATTGGTTTTATAAATACCTGAAGTTGTAGCAAAATATTAGCTTAAAACTGTGGATGTCATTAACAAATCTCCGTCTAATTTCCATGTGCTTGCACGTTTAAGAGCAATAAATGGTGTTTTGTATTCTAACTTCCCTTTTTGCAGAGAATTTTTGAACTCCCCCAGAAAACAATAGGGACAATTCGACACAACCTTCTGTCTTTGCCTTGTTTGTGGTTTTGCCAAGGCACCTGTGTAATTAATAACATGTTTAGACTACCAGTGTCTTTTCTAATCCTTGAGCTACAGTCTGAGCATGGAGGGTGCTTCCCTCTGGAACCACTGAGCCCTACACTACAGGCCAAAAGTGAAAGAAGGGGGATGTCAATGCTCATACCAGAGTATCTGGTAGGAATTCCAGGGTCAAAACTGTTAAGCTGAACAATCCATAGTTTGTCAAGTTGAATTACATTGGTCACTTCAGTCTAGAGGTACTTTGCTGTATCTTTGTACAAGTGATATCCTGCCTCTGCCTTACAAAGTTTCCCTGTCTGAAAAGTATTTCAAAAGAAAGCAGATACTATATTGAAAGTACAGTTAAATTAAAACTTCCATAGGAGACTGTAGAAACCCATCAAGCACAACTTTTAAAGTGTGCTTCCCCTGTGGCCTGGCTTATTAGAAAAGCAATGCCATTCTAATAAAGCCTTACTTTACATCAGCTAAGTCTGCTGCTAACATCCAAGTCAGCAGCAATAAATATGACACCCTTAAGCCTTGAAATCCTATTAACTGTGACTGTTTCAGTTAATTAATAAAGAAAATGGGTTGCATTTGGTTTGTTATCAGAGGACAGTCCTAAGAAGTACAAGACTTTCAAAGGACCAAGGATGAATTAATAGGAACTACTAGTGTTTAAAGTGCTCTCAAACAGTTTGAAAAAGCCTCCAAACGCTTTCAGGTCCTGCAAGTCGCCATGCCCCACTCCCTATCCTTAACCTATGTTTTAGCAATGTATTTATTTATTTATTCAGATTCTATTCACTGCAGTGATCACAGATGCTGCTTCAGAGTTTTCTGCAAAGAGATTCTGTACCTGTTACAAAGATACCACTCACGGGCCGCTGGCCACAGCCCAGAAACTAGGGAAAAAATAAAAAAGATAAAGGAATACACCCAATTGTCTTTATCACCCTGAGGGATCAACCTCATCAGCAAACACTGCACTGGTATCTGAATACTTCCTTCTGTGTTTTCACTGTGTCTGGGCTCCAGGGGAGGGGAGGAAGATTCAGGGCTGGAAATCCACCTTCTGAGAGCAGGAAACACCCTGCCTGCCCTTGCAGCCCAGTGGGGACTCCAGAGTCACGACTGGTATCACAGCACAGGGCATAACCCTTTCTCTCAGGTTTGGTACATGAGAAAAAGTAGCTTGCAACTATCCTACCACATCATGTTACACCATGGATGTCTTTTTGGTGACTCAGAGGCCAGTTCTTCAGATTGTGTGGTGACTTCACAGAAATGCTTCTTAACCGCAAAGGGACGAAATCAGTATTTTAGAGCTCTACCTTCATCTTTAACCTCATCTTTAGCTCTCTACCTTCACCCTCAGGGTGATACTATGCTTCTGCAGGCAATCTTGCAGCAACGGTTGGTGATTTCATTCATTAGTGTTTGCAAAATACTTTGAGACTCTCAGAAAGGAGATGCTACTGTATTCTAAAATTTTGCTTAATTAGCTCTGTTCGGAAGTTATTTTACCCAGTCAAGTTGAAAGATTAAAAATATCATAGAAAGGTAAACTGCAGTACAAAACAAAACAAAAATCAGTTTGGAGATGGTTGAATACCCCCCTATTTCTCTATGGAGAAGGCTTATTACATCTCTTCCAACGTGCATGACTGTCAGGGCCCCACGCATACCCCCCTCCCAGGGCTGGACTGTGGGGGGCGAGGGGACCTGCTGCAGGCACTGGTGACCTAGGACAAGGTCTGGGAGCAGCCTTCCCAGGGCCTTTCCTCTACCAACTCTGTTAGTTCACCACAGATTTCCTTCATTATTATTAGCCATATTCTTGTCATTACATGCTTTTTTTTCACAGCAGTAACAGTGGCAATTCACTAGCCATTTTTAATTCAGCAAATTTTAATTTTAAAGTAGGTGTAATCCCAGGTGTCCAGCCTCCCTGGTTCTTTCTTTGCTCTGGTTCTTCACTGAGTATTAAACCTTTCATTATTCAGTCCAGTTATTTATTACCCTCTTTACAAATTCAGTACTATCTTCTAACTGACATTTTCAATGAAAGGTCATCTGAAATACACACCGTGTTCCTTGTATCACCTGCCTTCACCTCTAAAGGTCCACCAGAGCTAATGTTGTGCTTGTCATCTGTTTACTCATTACATTGTGCAATAGGCCTTTGATCCCCAGCTTGTCTGTATGCCAGGACTGCCTCCTGAGAGGTAGCTCTAGGGTGGCTTTCCTCTTTTCCATTCCTTTCGAATTAAGGTGGATATGTTTTCAATATCCTCCACTCTAAATACAGTTCCAGTGTATTGCTTAAAATGCCACAGCTAAGGTCAGTAATTAATCGCACATGACTGGAGCACCAGGCATGTGGCCAGCAAAACCAAGGAGCTGAAAGAGGAGCTGGGACCCTAAATCTGCCTGTCACCAGTCTTACCTAAAGTTCTCACACATTCCAGTTTTCTGGAAGCTGAGCACTTCTGCTTTGGGCTACAGACTGCAGATCACATCTTAAAAATAAGTTGTCCAGTCCAAATCAGCCAAAAAGATGTTTCTGCACTTGTTTCACCAGGGGGACTGTAAGGCTTTTGCAGAGTGTAACTAAAACAGCAGGCTACACATCAAATACTATTTTTACCCTTGCAAAGTTTTCCTTCAAAAACACACCTCCAGATTCAGAGATGGCTGTGCCAATGTCCCTTTTCATAGTGAAAACCTGAATATTTAGCAGCTTCACTGCTAATATTAGCATCTCACAGCTTCACTGTGAGATGAAAGACCTGGACTTCATTCAAGGACTTACCTCCTACCTCTTCATTTTTTATGCACTTTATGCAGGGACATGAACTGTCATTGAAACTGCACTTGAAATTCAAGTCATTCATCTCTATCCTCTGCCATTTGAAAGAAGGGCTTTTTAAGCACATGGTTTACAAACTGTGATTACCAAGCAGACCACTTAAGCCCAGGAGAAGTTGGAGGTTTAACCTACCTTTTCCAAGTGTGTTAAGCATGTTCCCTATGAGCTGATTTTGCAGAGACCCCCAGTCAGAGCACTGGATCCTGGTGGCCCACTGGCTGCAGTATTGGTCAGAGGAATGTGAGAAATAAATGTATTTGTTGTCACACTGATTTTCCACTAATGTTTAAGATATTGTTATTTTCCTTTCCAAGGAAGATGGAGCTAAAGAGCTACCACATCCTGAATACCTACCACATACCTTTGTGGGGAGAAGATGTCTTCATGACAATACAGGCTGGGGAATGAAAGGATTGAGAGCAGCCTTGCAGAGAAGGACTTGGGGTACTGGTGAACAAAAAGCCGGACACGAGCCAACAATGTGCGCTTGTAGCCCAGAAGGCCAAATGTATCCTGGGCTGCATCAAAAGAAGCGTGGCCAGCAGGTTGAGGGAGGTGATTCTGTTGCTCTACTCTGCCCTGGTGACCCCTTAGCACAGAAAGCACATGGACCTGTTGGAGCAGGTCCAGAGGAGGGCCACAAAAATGATCCAGGGGCTGAAGCACCTCTCCTATGAGGACAGGCTGAGAGAAGGCTGCGGGGAGACCTTATAACAGCCTTCCAGTACTTAAAGGGGGACTATAGGAAAGATGAGGGCAACCTCTTTAGCAAGGCCATTTGTCACAGGACAAGGGATAATGATCTTAAACTAAAAGAGCATAGATTTAGACTAGATATAAGGAAAAACATTTTTACAATGAGGGTGATGAAACACTGGAACAGGTTTCCTAGAGAGGTGGTAGATGCCCCATCCCTAGAAACATTCAAGGTCAGGTTAGACAGGGCTCTGAGCAACCTGATCTAGTTGAAGATGTCCCTAATGACTGCAGGACGGTTGGACTAGATGACCTCTGAAGGTCCCTTCCAACCTAAAACATTCTATGATTCTATAAATCTATGATTCTAAGACACTTCAGTGGCATGGGATTCAGTCACATCTGGTGAGGTCCTTGCACTCAAGTGAATCTTTCTCTAAACTGAATTTGGCACAAGTTTGTCTACCAGGACATTTTTTAATGCATCCCAGCCCTCACAGCAGGAAAAGGCAATTCATATTCATCTTCTTAAGAGTGAAGTGTGAACTTTGCTTCCCCAAGCTCCACCACTGTATGAGCAGAAAGTGGGTGCTGAGGGAGCTGGTGGATGCTGTTGCTAAGCCACCCTCCATCATCTCTGAAAGGTCCTGGAGGACAGGAGAGGTGCCCAGGGACTGGACAGTAGCTCATGTCACTCCAATCTTCAAAAAGGGCAAGAAGGAGGACCCGGGGAACTATAGGCCAGTCAGCCTCACTTCTTCAGCTGGAAAGGTGATGGACCAGTTCATCCTGGAGGTCATCTCCAGGCTTGTAGGGGAAAAGAAGGTATTCAGAAGTAGTCAACATGGATTCATCAAGGGACAATCATGCTTGACCAACCTGATAGCCTTCTATGATGTCATGACTGGCTAGGTTGATGAAGGGAGAGCAGTGGATATTGTCTATCTCAACTTCAGTAAGGCTTTTGACACTGTCTCCCAAAGCATCCTTACAGGCAAGCTAAGGAAGTGTGGGCTGGATGAGAGGACAGTGAGGTGGATAGACAACTGGCTCAACAACAGAATTCAGAGGGTTGTGATCAATGGAGCAGAGTCTGGATGGAGGCCTGTCACTATTGGTGTTCCCCAGGGGCCTGTGCTGGGTCCAGTCCTGTTTAATATATTCATCAATGACCTGGATGAAAGGACAGAGCGTAACCTCAGCAAGTTTGCGGATGATACCAAGCTGGGAGGAGTGGCTGATACACCAGAAGGCTGTGCTCCCATCAAAGAGGACCTGGACAGGCTGGAGAGCTGGGCCAAGGGGAACCTCATGAAATTCAACAAAAGCAAGTGCAAGATCCTGTACCTGGAGAGGAACAAACCCACACACCAGTACAGGTTGGGGGCTGACCTGCTGGAAAAACAGCTCCACTGAGAAGGACTTCAGAGTTCTGGTGGACGGCAAGCTGACCATAAGCCAGCAGTATGCTCAAGAAGGGCAACAGTATCCTGGGGTGCATTAAAAGGAGTGTGGCCAGCGGGTTGAGGAAGGTTATCCTCCCCCTCTACTCCACCCTAGTGAGGCCACATCAGCAGTACTGCATCCAGTTTTGGGCCCCCCAGTTTAAGAAGGACGTGGAACTGCTTGAGCAAGTCCAGTGGAGAGCTACCAAGACGTTCAGGGGACTGGAGCATCTCCCTTATGAGGAAAGGCTGAGAGTCTTGGGTTTGTTCACCCTGGAGAAGAGAAGACTATGGGGGGATTTCATCAATACCTATAAATATCTAAAGGGTGAGTGTCAGGATGGTGGGACTAGGCTCTTTTCAATAGTGCCCAATGGCAGGACAAGGGGCAATGGGCACAAGTTGGAACACAGGAAGTTCCAGATAAACATGAGGAAAAACTTCTTTCCTGTGAGGGTGCCAGAGCAGTGGCACAGGCTGCCCAGGGAGGTTGTGGAGTCTCCTTCCCTGGAGACATTCAAAACCCATCTGGACGCCTTCCTGTGCCCCCTGCTCTGGGTGTGCCTTCTCAAGCAGGGGAGTTGGACAAGGTGATCTCCTGAGGTCCCTTCCAACCCCTATCATGCTGCGATTCTGTGATTCTGTGAATTTCCTCTCCTTGTTATAGCCAGGGCTCTTTATGTCGTCCAGGAAAAACTTTTGGGAAAGAGCTACTTTTGGTTTTAGTGATGTATCTCTGAGCTGAGGTCAATGTTAGCACTACTAATAATGATGTTGCTATAGATTTAAAACACAGTATAAGCATATTTCCCGCTACCCTTTGAAAGGAAAAAATATGCTGGACAGATTCCCCTGACTTTAAAAAAGCACAAGGAACCTGTGAAGCAGAAATAATCATAAGGCCTATGTAAGTCTATCCCAGCACTATGAACTGCTGGGATGTAGAAATTCAGGGATTTAGGTCCTGACTCAAAGCCAATGTAAATCTTTCTGGAAAGCAGTTCAGAGCAAAGCTATGAAAAACACAAGGCATAATACAAAGATGATAGATATTCCCAAGGTCATTTTTTCATGGTAGATGAAGTAAGTATGAAGTTTCTATGCAAGATACAAAAGCCAATGAAAAAGCTAATTTACAGACAATACCAGTATTGTTTACCAAAAGTAACTGTGTACTGTTAAAAACTGGCAAACTAGAGACAAAAATTAATCCCATTTTCTTTGTGTATTTTTGTTTTGTTTTGTGGCTGTTACTTAGGGCATTTATTCAACAAGGCATCAAAAAAGTTCATTTGGTGCCTTTGAAAATCATCCAGAGCCAGCAAACAAAGCTTATAGTTCCAATTCTCATCTTGCTTTAATCAGGTGTAAAACAAATCTAATTGAAAGGAAAGGAGTAACAAATCACCATCTGGAGGTAGCTGCACTAATAACATTCTTACCACCCTTCTCAAAGAAATTATGAGCTTCCAGGAGAAATTTGTGTCTATACTTAGGGTCCCTGATCCTCAGACACCCAGGGCATGGCTGGGACCAGTGCAAGGCCATACCAGCCTCTGTGGCCAGGCTTCCTTCCCATCAGAGGTAGGGAAATGGAAGCTGTGTCCATCAGAGGAGTTCTGCTACAGAGCTGGGACACGGCCAAGGCATGTACTTGGACCTAGAAACACAGAAGCACTCCTAAGCACTGTATTTTTGGCATATGTTTTACATGCTGATGTATAAAAAAAAGCCCTCACCATTGAAAATATAAGCCTATTTAGAGAACAGAAAGTATGTGTTCCTATGAGCATTTGCAGAGAGGGAATTGTTTTAGAGACCTTGAAATCTTCCAAGTTATGGAGCATGCTCTACTAAATGAAAGTGTATTGTTACATACCGCTAAGAAAAGAATCAAGAGCAAAACACGCGGTATCACCTGGCACTGTGGAAATTTGGTTTTCACCTATATCTGGATTATCATACGCTCATCGGGTCCCCCTGAGTCAGAAAGAATATAGTAGATCTAGGGGAACAACATAAGGACAACAAGGTATGAAAATACCAGTAGAGATTAAATAGACTTGAATCCTTGTCTGGAAAAGAGAAAATTTATAGGGGAATATAAGGGAGTAGGATAATGAATGGCACAGGGAAAGTGAATGGGAAGCAGTTATTTATCTTCTTTACAACATAAGGACTCAGGGACATTAAGGAAAACTTCCAAGAAGATGTTTTATAAAAGGAAAAAAAAATCATTTTTCCAGAAAACACATCTAAACTGTAAAACTTAATGTTACGAGGTGTTACAGATGAGCATAAAGAGATCCAAAAGTGATTAGGTAAATATTTGTAAGAAATATTAATTGAGAGCTATCAGTCACAAAGCTGTAAATATAACCTCCTGCCCAAGAAGTCCCTAAACCATAGCTTGCTGGAAGCTGTAAGGGTATTCTAGAGGATTACCATACACATGTCCAGACTTTGTATAATTCCCCTAAACATCTGCTCTTTATTTTGATGGAAATGCTTCACTCTCAGTGCTCAGTACAGCCAGTCACATGTTCTTAGGGTTTTTTAGGCAAGCAGCTCAAGAAGAAACCCTTCTAGGGATGGTGGTTAAGGACCATAAGGATTTACATTTTACTAGACAGTGTGACAGGTGCTAGGGAAACTCTTTGTTCTGTCACACTGATTCACTATCCTTTTCAAAAGCTCAGGATGCAAAAATTACTTGTGGGTTGTTTTTTTTTTCCTTCTATTTCAGATTTAGACTGTTGCTAATTTGTTCACAGATGGAGAAAATATGTGAGAAACAAGCTGCAAATTGGAAAGTAGTATAACAAATAAGTGGATGACAAAGAGCAGAAAGGTTAGGGAGAAAGAAACTATACATCCTCACATTTCCTTTGTTGATGTTATTCTTGATTGTACTCTGTATTCGGGAGTAAGAACTCACACACATGTAGGCAGGTATGTAAGTATAGACACACACATACATACCTCAGGTTCTCCTTTTCTGTCGTGTATGAAGAAAAAGCTGGATGCAAGCTGCACATGGCTCAGGTTGTAATACATGATAAGATTAGCAAAGGAGAGACAGCATCTCACATGGAGATAGGCTAGCACAGAGACTCATGCAGGCATCTCCACTGCAGTCTGCACGACTTTCTGTCCCTGATGTGGAGATCCCCATTTCCACATCCATATTCCCATAAATTGTTCACACACCCTACCTAACAGGAAGGGCACTGTTTATGCAAACCAGCACAGCCGAAGACTGGGACCATCCATTGCAAACCCTGCATACGGCAATGGTCACCACGAGCTGGTCTCCTGTGCAAGAAGCTAACCAGCAACAGAAGGAGGATTTACTGCAAGAGAGGCAGGAGAATCCACAACAAGGCTTTGAAGACAAAAGAGAGTCCTTTGAGACTGTGTGAGGGAGTTGATTGCTTTCCCACAGATGTATAAACCTTTTCTGCCTTCTTAAAGTTTGTGTGTATAGGAAATTCCCATGGTTTCTGCACTTATATTGCACAGGATTCCTGAAAAAAGCAACTGAAGTCTCCAGGGAGCCACTCAGAGGTTTTCTAAGAGGAAAAGCCTAAGCAGTAGGAATGTGCAACCTACTCTCAAAAGGGAGCTGGACACTGGTTGCATGGAAGTTGCAGGCCTGGATGTTATAGAGCTGAAAGCAATCATCCCTCCCAGCCCAGAGGCAGTGGCGGTATTACTGAGTAGTTAGAGCCCTTTGTGACAGACTTGTGCCTATTTGGGAAGCAGCACTGGCCCAGGATCATAAACAACCTCTTTGCTCCATTCAGTTATGACTGGTTTGTGTGACAGGAGAGCTAAGGCTCTTGGAAAACTAGTATTTCCAGGTACCTTTCCAGGCCTGGAGAAAAGATTCAGATTTTCTTAATGATAGCATAGGAGCATGCTGGGTATGGGATTATCCAGGCAATGCCATCATTTGCAAAAGCCAACCATCTACTTCAATCCACTAAAGCAAGGAAAACTTAGAGTAATATATGAAGTACTTCAGTGCGACCTGGGAACAGAGCAATATGCCTAGCCTACCATCAACTACCATTCACGTTATTATAGACTGAAGAATCCAGTCTTCTGCTTCACTAGATGAAGTTCTGGTGCAACCAGAACAATTCTGCAAACAGAAATGTTGGTTGGGTTTTCTTTTAATATTCTCCCTACTCCTACTAATGTATCTAAAATGCAGGTGTAATTTCACCACCCTTTGTGAGTTTATGGAAGTTGACTCCATCTGCAACAGCAGTGAGTTCAGAATAATTTCTTATTAAAAACTTTAAAATAGTGACACACAAGTTAGAAGCAGTGAAGCGTTCAGTCATCAAAGCAGCAGTGGGCAATAGAAGTTGGTTTTGGAGCTCTGGGACAGAAATAGTGTGATCTGAACTTCTTTCCAATGACAGATACCGAACCATAAATGACTGGCAATGTAAGCCATTAGCTATGGGGACACAGTGCGACGAGAGCCTAGCAGCTAATTTTTTCATGACTGCCCTTTGACAGCAAATTTCATACTTACACCATGTTTGCTTCTCCCAATCTATCAGAATACTTAGTGTTTTCCAAGCTGTGGTAGAAGTGAAAGCATGCTAAATGTTGCTTTCATTCTGTGGCTAAGCAGGAGAAAGAAACAGATTAAAACATGTCATGGCCTCAGAAAGACACATATTTTAAAAGCATTCTTATAGTGTAAACAGCCTTTTTTTTTTTTTTTTTTTTTTTTTTTGCAGGAACCATTCTAGCCTGTTCTGGAGAATACAGGAATACATTTCACCCTTAAGCTGTCTTAGCTCCTACCTGTAAAGCTTATAATGAGGATGTGATGCTGGCACCTAGAGGAACACAGGTATGAATGTAAATACATTGTATGAATCTGTAACTCTCTTCCATAATGTGTTTTTTAATAAGGCATGTGTTTAAATTGAGAAGTGAAAGCCTGTAACGCAATATTCCCTCTGTAAGTAATCTGTAAGGTTAGCAGACATGTTACAATGAATAAACAATAATAGTGGGTTTTCCAGCAATCCAGTTTAATAGCTTCTTCATATATCTGTGTTTATACATCAAATAAACTTCCAACAAAAAAGTAATGTACAGTTCAAGAAAATACCCAAAGCTATTACAGTTTTGGCTTCCTCTCTGTTGATTTACAATTATGTACAAGACTGCCTTATTTGCAATACCCAATGAAGATTTAGTGATTTATTTACAACATCAGCTGGTGCCTTTCATTATGCAATTGAACTGTCTCCTTCTTGCTGTTTATATTCATAGTAGCAAAAGCCCACTCTTAGGTACCATTTATGGATCGGGTTAAGAGGTGAACTGAAAGAAGGCAAGATTCTCACTACTGACCACAAACAAATCCCTGAAAGCCCATTTTCAGATATAGCTGAAGGAAGATTCCAGCACCTAGTGCACTCATATAACCATTAAATTTATAGTCAACATAATAAGGTGTCTCCACTGAGAAGAACATTCCCACTTATATCAGAGGGAGATATGTGAGAGCTGGAGGCAGTATATATTTTAAGCTGCAGCAGACAAAAAGTATAAGGTGCTAAAGATGCACCCTGTTTACTCTGCCAGAGACCTCTACAGCAAATGAAGACACAAAGTATGCTCTCTTTTTAAACATGTGGAGGAGAAACTTTTCCAATTCTTCTTACACATGAGATTAAATTAGGAAGGGGGGGGAATAATTTTATCATAATATGCAAACTGTTTCATAGAATCACAGAATAACTTGGGTTGGAAGGGACCTGTGGAGGTAATCTGTTCCAAATCATTCAAAGGAGGGCCAGATTGTTCAGGGCTGTGTCCAGTCAAGTTCTGAGTATCTCCAAGGATGGATATTGCACAACCACTGGTCACCTGTTTCCATGTTTGACTACCATTATGGTAAAAAAAATTTCATAACACCTGATCAGGACTTCCACCTTGAAGGTATAACCTGAGGCCCATTGAATCAATCATCGTTCTATTGACAACAACAGTTTTAGAGCATCCCTAAACCGAGCACAACAAGGGTTATTCTTTCAGTTTTCAGGATAATTCATTTTTCCAAGGTATTTTCTGATATCTAGTAAGTAGGGCACCACTGCTTGAGATATTCTCATAGCTTATATTGCAGTGCAACTTACGTACCATCCATTGCCATCAAGAAATCAATGCCAGAGTTGCACTTCCTTCATCTGTGAAAAATCCAATATTTTGCACATTATACAGCTATTGCAGAACAGCATGTTTATGAGAGCATGACTAGATGCAAATTACTGACACAAAAGGTATGAGGGTCTCGCCTTAAAATCCTCTCAGTGAAGACAAAAACTGTTTGTTTGGGGAGAAAAAGTCAGGACTCTGTTATAGCTACATGTGGCTGAGTTTTTGAAATCCCTGTTTTGCCATTGCCAGCTATGCCTTCTGATCATCAAAGTTGTTTTGTCTCTCACAGCTTGAAAGATGCAATCTACAGTACAGCTTCCTCCAGTAACAAAAGCTACTCCTAGCTGAAACGCTTTTCTAATGTCTATATAAAGGCAGCCACTCACGCAGTCTTTCTATCTCCACAAAACATTTCATTATTCTAGAGGCCATGTACACTTCACTTCCGTAGCCCTGGTGAATAAAGAAAACAGACAAACTAAAACCATCTCAGTCTTCATATTCAGCCTTAAAATCCAGCTATGGTACATCCTACAGTGATATACCACAACGGTAAGAGCACATTTAGTCAAATATTAAAATCTCATTGTAACACCGTCCTCTTACATAATATGTATTTTTATGAGAGTAACAGTCATGACTGGGATACAGGACTGCTGATAGGGGTATATATATTGGTCATAACTCTTGAGCGAGGTACATTAACCCTGATAACTGGAGTTACTTCTCTGATTTTATGTCTCCAGAAGGAAATAGCGAAAAAACAGTTAATTCTGGGCATCAAAATAAGCTACGCTGTATCTAAAGAGACAAAGAATATCAAGAGAAACACTCACTGAGAGGCTGAAGGGCTTATTTGCATGGCAGGTCACACTCGTTGGCAGAAAGAAAAATAAGGCTTTCCCTGTATAATCCTCTTATAAGATCCAATCTTCAGTAGGGTAAATGAGATTCAAAATATTCTTTCTTCCTGTAATACAGATATACTGAGCAGCTCCTACCACCAGTGTGAGAGAGGTGCGTGGAAGGAAAGAAAGGTAAAATCACATATTTAAAAATGGCTTCTGATTGCTGCAGAAGTCATGACAGCTGAATGGAGAAAGATGTTCCATAGGCATTTCAGCAAAATTACAAGATGCGGCAAGATGTTGCATTTCAATTCTCTTCCCTGGTTTGGCTTTGTTTTCTTAATATTTGTTTGATAACCCACAGACCATTCTCAGGCTATAGCAACAAATTATCTCTTTGAAGGTCTTCCTCATTTCCTGGCTACGAAAGGCATAGATCAAGGGATCAATTACAGAGTTGCACATAATGAGAATGAGGTACATGTTGAAGTGAGACATGAAGCAAACACAGTAGAGGTTTTGAGGGCAGGAGATCATCAGGATGAGATGAAGGAAGAATGGAGCCCAGCAAACAATGAAGATGCCAAGAAGCATAGTCAGAGTGATGGCTCCTTTCATGCTGGTTCTTTGACGGACAGAGTTGTACCCAGGCAAAGCAGCTATTTTCTTCACGTGAGTACGAGCCAGGAGGAACATATGGATGTACAGGGAGACCATGAGGAACAACATGGTAAAAAACATAGTGATGAGACAAATGATCACATAAGTTGATTCATAATAAAGAATGAAAATAATGCCACAGCCCGTGCAAAAGGTCCAGATGCATGCAATAATAAGCCCTGATCTTTTCACTGTCATGATGTTGTGATAGCGCAGGGCATAGAAGATGGTGATGTACCTGTCTACTGCTATAGCCAGCAAACTGCACATGGAAGCCACCACAGATATGCAGATCATTGAATCAAAGACATTGTCTATATGGCGGACAAAGGCATCTTCCATAATTATGTGTCTATTGTTTATTAAGTATATTGTTATGGTCTCCCAAGCATTAGACACACTAACCAGCATGTCAGCCACTGCTAAACTGCAGACAAAAAAATACATGGGTGAATGCAAGTTCTTGTTCTTAACTATTGCACATATAACTAAGATATTTTCAAGGAGGCTTACAATGCCCAGAGTTAGGAACACCTCAGCTGCAATGACCACTTGCTCACATGGTGATAACTTGCTCTTGACAGTAGGCACAGTAAAGTTGCTGCCAAAGGTGCTCAGGTTTAGTTCAGAAACATACAGTTGAGAGGACGTGTTCATCTCTGGAAGCAAACACGTTCTGTTCTTTCTGAGGGACTTGCCAAGGAGTGTGGTAAATGCATTTTCCAAAAGGCAAAAGACCCTGCCAAAAAAAATACAGCATGACGAGAACAGGCAGAAGTTGACAAAACAAATATCACCCATTTCTATTTAATTTGGCTTGTACACATCCTGCCTTTTCCACACCATATTCCTCTACTGATTCTAAATTAACCTCCAATTGGCTCAGAGTTTTTCTACCCATCCTTACGGGGAAACTAAAACCACAAACTAAAGAAGAGATTCATCCCCTCTTCATTCCTAGTTTTGTTTGTTCTATTCAGTCCCCAGAAGTGAGCACAATGTCCTGGAAATTCTGCTGGACAATGAACAAACATTTTTCAAAGTCTCAAGTCTCAGACCCCAGAAATGTAGGAAAATATAGTATTAGGTTCAGCAGGACCTGCTCACTTGAATACAATATGTAGAAGTTCGAATTATTGCCACAATTAAGAATTAACATTTTCAGCAAAAGATTTAAATGCTTCCCTGAACTTTGTAATTCTTAAGTTTGCACGAACTGTGTTATAAACAGCTTATCTGTGCAATACTAACATGCTCACCTAAGAACACAGTATTAACACCTAACCATGACAAATCCATGCATTTCAGGATACACTAAGGTTACAGAATCAATAAGGGTGGAATTCTGTCATAAAAATAAGTTTTCTATTCCAGATCATCAGTATTTTATTCAGTGTTCTTTTGGTAATAACAATATTCAGGGCAAGTTGTAAGCCATCGGATTCTTAATAAGGGGAACACTTAAAGCTGATTGTCAGTGACTTGTTGCAAATTCAAAGCATATCAAGCTAAATAATTCTCAGTTTTTAAAAGTAACCTTTTGTTTGCAATCAAGAAGTAACTGTACCTATTTACCAGAGCTGCTCCTTCAGCTGCCCTTCCTCTTCATTGCCTGCTACCTTTCCTCCAGAGAGCAGAAGTTTCAGCCCCCACCTCCTCACCCAACATCGGGGGCTGGGGACTCCTTGGTGGGAATGGATGACAAAAATAGAGGAAAAGGAATGAGTAAATCCATAGAGTCAAGGCTGACCATGTATAAATTACTTACTGTGCAACTGCCTTTTTATAGACTCCAAGCAATAATGACTTCAGTACTTAAACTGTGGCTCCTCCTCCCCGTCTTTGCCCCTCTGAACTTCTTTTCACAGATTTTGTCAGCCAAGGCTTGGGTTTTTACTACCATCTAGTGGTCTTCTCTTGCCTTTCTAAGTGAACAGTGATTCTGATCTAAAATTCGTTATGAGCTTTTTAAAATATTAAAGTGGAAATGCACTAAGCATGCCCTTTTCCAAAAACATTCCTTGTTTGTTTTCTCTGCTGTTGCTAGTACTCACTGACAATAAGCTCATACTGCAATAGTACTGCAAAAGAGGTGAGAACAGAAGACTGTTATTGAAGTGGGAGGCTTATTACTGCTATAAGCATTTGTCTTATATACATAGTTATAATTTTGCAAGAATAAGAACCACACTGTTACAAAACTCAGAGAACATACAGCGAAGCCCGTCACGCCATTATAGAAGATATAAATCAAGTAATTTGTGAGAAAAAATAGAACTAATAACTGGCTATGTTCCCGTCCCCTTGTTGTAGAGATTTTGATGCAGATGTGGAAGGAGTACACAGCGCATTGTGCCAGGCACCAGGGCTTCCTGAGATGGATGTGAATTCCCCCAGGTTTCATAGGGTCTAAGAGCTGAGAAAGAGAGTGCTCATTACTGCAATGGCATAAGTCCCTCTGTGCATCTAGCAGTTAGGCAGTCCATGCTCATTCTGAGACTTACCGAAAAGGTGTCAAAATCAGTGAGAGTCTTTTCTTTAGCAAATGGGCTCTGCTTTTGCACACAGACTGAGGAATGCAAAGCACACACCTTCCTGACACTACCAAATGCCCCTTATGTTATACGCTAACCAGCCAGTCAAATGCTATTCAGGATTCACCTGTCTAGAAGGGGCAAGGGAATCTTTGGCAGCAGGCCGGCCAACTTGGTGAGGCGGGCCTTAAATAGAAGGACTCGGGGGGTGTGGGAAACTATAGGATTGAATCAACATGTGGGTCCCATGATAAGTTGTTTAAGACAGAAAGCGGCCTGGAGGATTATGGGTATACGATGGAATTAGCTTGACTACAGACCCGGCGTCAGACCCGCTGATGGAAAATTGCAGAGAATCTGCAAGTCACAGGGAAGAGGAAGAAAGGCGAGGGACATTTCAGCATTGAGAGCAAACGATAAAAAAGAACAAAGAACTTTGGCACGAATTGCAGAACTAGACTGTTTGTTAAGGAAGTATCACAACCCGTGACATTAATTAAGCAATTATTGAAGCTTGTTTACAAGAGCATATAAAAGCATTGCGACTTAAAAATAAAGCTAAAGCTTGCTCTATCACTCACGTTGAGTTGTCTGCTTGCTTTCCTCGCTCGCCGCAAATGGCGCCCGAACAGGGACCTGAAAAGGACTATCTCTGATACGGCAGCGAGAGACGGAGACGCACTGGCAGACGGCAGCCAGGGGGCAAAAGAGGAGTCGTTTTATGCATCATTCCTGATACTTTCCGACCCTCCGGCCTGGACCCAACCTCAGAATTCAAGAGGGGATCCGCCTTCCGCAGTTGAAGCTAACCCGGGAGCGAGAGCCGTACAAACGACGCTGATTATCCTCACATCAGGCGATGGAGGTCGAGGTAGCTTTTGAATTATTAAAGCGCTTTTTAGAAAAGCGGGGAGTAAGTCAGTTAAAAGACTTGTCAGGGCTAGTTGCAGTGGGCAAAGTGAAAGGGTTTTTTAAAGAACCTGAGTCGATTTTTGAAGTAGAGGAGTGGAGAGCCTATGGTGATTGTTTGTGGGACTTGGTGATAGATGACGATAAGACAGCGAAAAAGCTAATGAAACCTTGGCAGGAAGTGATTAACTGTATGAAAAAATATAAAACTGAAAAAAGATTAGCAACAGCCACCTCTGATCGGCTAGACAACTGTGACCCCAATGCTGGAAAGATTGGAATTGGCTTAGACAATCCCTCGCCTCCCTTCTTGGGGATCCCAGTTACTGTACCTCGAAGACCCCTTGTTCCTCCTCCTCCCCCTCCTGGTAGATCTACATCTGTAGAAACTAGCGGAGAAGGAATAAGCTTGGGAAAGGGAGGTGAAGATATTGAAAATTCATATGATGTAGTCTCTCCGGTGGAGGAAAATAAGCCGAGCACGCCATCTAGTCACCGTTCTGTACCTATTGTGCGCAGCCGAGTTGACTGGTGGAAAATCGGGTTAGAGGCATTACAAAATGGGGACCTAGAGACCGCCAACTTGCTAGCTCAAGCTTTCCCTGTCATCTATCAACCGGACCCTGCTAACAATCAAAATTTATTAGCACACCATAATCCTCTTGATTGGAAAATCTTGAACCAGCTGAGAAGTACTGTCAGCGAATCAGGTCTACATAGTGAACTGACCACACAGATGCTAAATTACATTTGGGGAAGCAGGCTGCTTTGTCCCGAGGATATTAAAAACATTATGAAGTTCATATTGAAACAGTCACGGCAGCTTTTATGGCAGGCTCACTGGCACACCCTATGTGATAGATCGGCAAACACCCAGCGCCAGCAAAACGACCCACTAGCAGGAGTAATAGTAGAACAGCTTATGGGAATAGGACCCTTCTCGTCCATAGACATGCAAATGCAGACAGGCCCTGATGTATTAAGAGAATCAATGAAGCTAGCAAGGGACACCTTACAGCGTGTCAAAACAGCACCAATCACCCCTTCTTACATGTCAATTAAACAAGGGAGGGAAGAGCCTTTTGCCACATTTGTAGATCGAGTTACAGAAGCGTTAAATCGTGCCGACTTACCTGATTTTACGAAGGGCCCATTGCTGCATCAATGTATTATGGAAAACTCCAACCATGCTACTAAAAGTATTTTAATTACACTTCCCCTAGACGCAGGCATTGAGGTGATGCTTGAACGCATGAGTCGAGTACCTACCGGCCCTCAAGCTAGGTTAGTTGAAGCATTGAGGGAAGTTGGGCAAGGAATGGTACAGGTTCAGCAACAAGTTTGTGCCGCTCTCGCCCCCTTGGGTCCAGCCAAAAACCCTAACAGTAACTAAAGAGGGCCAGCTAGTTTTCGATGCTTCCGCTGCGGAAAAGCAGGACACATAAAGCGACAGTGCAGTGAAGCTAACTTATGGTGCAAAAACTGCCAAGCTCAAAGCCACAATACAGCTGCCTGCCGGCGCTCGGGAAACGGGAAGCTGAGCGCCCGGGGTCGCAGCGCGCAGGCACCAATAGCGGCTCCAGTGACTTATCAGCACTCCATCACCACGCCACCAGTCATGCCGAGCAACTCCGGCCAGCTTCCAATTTACAACCCGCCACCAGAGGGAGCCTCGGCTTGGACTTGGCAACAGCAGTAGATGTCACTTTGATAGACACTCGTCCACAGAAGATCAGGACAGGAATAAAGGGCCCATTGATAATCAATGGGCAAGTGTGTGGAGCATTATTATTTGGACGGTCATCAAGCGGCTTGCAAGGATTGTTTGTTCTGCCTGGAGTTATAGACTGTGATTATGAAGGAGAAATTTGTATCGTGGCACAGACTGCCTTTCCCCCTATATGTATACCAAAAGGAAGCAGACTTGCACAACTTGTACCGATACAACAGCTGGCACAGCCGTTAGCATCAAATGATACCAGCGCTAGAGGAACAGAAGGCTTTGGATCCACTGGGGGGCTTGCTTTCCTGACTCTGTCTCTGAATGAAAGACCCCTCACCAGTGTAGTGATTACCCATGGTAATGAGAGCCAAAGGCTTTCTGCCTTGCTAGACACAGGAGCTGACATCACCATTGTTGCACGAAACCAGTGGCCTCCTCAATGGCCACTAAGGAATGCGGTCGACGGAGTAGAAGGTGTAGGAGGCACAGCACCAGTTCAACGCAGCCAACAATGAGTTAAAATAACTATTGACGGCCGAGTTGCCTCTTTATACGTCACAGTCATGCCGTTGCCAGCAGGAGTCCATGCTTTGATTGGGCAAGATGTGCTGAACCAATTGGGCGTGATACTTACCACTGACTCCCCTGCATCAGCTGGCGCCCCTTTTCGGGTGCGGTCACTGCCACATGGACTTTCCCAATCCCACTGACATGGCTCACAGAAGAGCCAGTATGGGTCGGGCAGTGGCCGCTCAAACGGGAAAGTCTACAACAAGCCCACATATTAATAAAAGAACAATTAGACCAAGGACATCTCCGACCTTCGACAAGCCCCTGGAACACCCCTATTTTTGTTATCAAAAAAAAGTCAGGGAAATACAGGCTGTTACATGATCTACGGGCAGTAAATCAGCAAATGCAAGCGATGGGAGCTTTACAACCTGGCCTTCCAAATCCAGCCATGTTACCAACTGGTTGGCATTTACTGATTATCGACTTAAAGGATTGCTTTTTCACTATAAAGCTGCATCCTCAGGATACCCAGCGATTTGCATTTACATTACCAGCAATCAACAGAGAAGGTCCTGACTTACGCTTCGAATGGACAGTATTGCCACAAGGCATGAAGAATAGCCCTACTCTGTGTCAACTTTTCGTAGATGCTGCATTAAAAGACGTGAGGCAGCAATGGCCGGACACTGTAATTTACCATTACATGGATGACATCTTGTTTGCACAAGAACAACCTTTCTCAGCACAGCAAGAATTATATTTACAGCAACAGCTCCAGCTACATGGCCTAGTAATAGCAGCAGAGAAGGTTCAACGTTCACCAGTATGGAAATACCTCGGGTGGCACATCAGTGACTCTCAAGTAAGTTCACAGAAGCTTACGTTACACACAGCAATCAAAACCCTTAATGATGCTCAACGGCTGTTAGGAGACCTACAATGGCTACGGCCAGTAGCCAGAATCACTAATGATGACTTGGAAGTTCTTCGCCCAATGTTAAAGGGCACTGACCCTGCCGCGCCGGTCCGACCGACTGCCGAACAAACCTCTATGATACAACGTCTTAGCTCCGAGATCGTCCAAAGAGCAGTAGACCGGCTGGACCCCGATCTCCCCATCGATCTCACCATACTCCATGGTTCTACTCACATTTTGGGTGCACTTACTCAGTGCAAGAAGAAAAAGGGGGAGAAGATAAGGGTGTTGGAATGGATATTTACAAGCCTACAGCCGAAGACAACGATTCAAGAAAAGACGGAAGATTTGGCGGGGACAATTAAAAAGGGTCAGTCTCGTATCCTTCAAATAATAGGAGCAGAGCCACATACTATCCACCTACCAGTAAAGCGAGAGGATCTGGAGTGGTGGCTGAGGAATTCCCCAGCGCTACAATCAAGCTTATTAACAGAAGCAATAGAAATCAAACTAGAATCAATAAAAGCTCCTGTTCTTAAATGGATCAGCAATAACAGCTGGATGGAAAGGCCAAAATGCAAAGCAGTACCCATAATAGAAGCAGTGACTGTCTATACAGATGCCGGTAAACGTTCCAGGAGAGCAGCAGCGACATGGCATGAAGATGGTCAATGGAAATATCAATTAATACATGCCAAGCCATGTGACTCTTTACAGACGTTGGAGCTAGCTGCTGTAGTATGGACATTTTCTCGCTGGATGACGAAAGTGTTGAACGTGGTAACTGACTCTCTTTATGTGGCTGGAATTGTTAGCTGTATCGAAGATGCACGTATAAAAGAAGTACAAAACCTACAGTTGTTCGAACTCCTAAGACAGCTTCAATCCACCATTAAACAACGAACATTGCCATATTGTATTATTCACATACGAAGCCATCAGTGGACGGAAGGCTTGGGGGAAGGAAATGATCGCGCTGACAAGCTCGTCACCATTACGGCGCCAGTGAGCGAATTCGCTATAGCATGAGAATCTCACCAAACCTTTCACCAGAACGCAAGAGGTTTAAAGAAACAATTTCAAGTCACCATGGAAGAAGCCAGGGGAATTGTACGAGCCTGCCCTACTTGCAGCCATCACGGACCAGGCATAGGGCTAGGAGTTAATCCCAGAGGCCTTCAGGCCAGGGAAATATGGCAAATGGACGTTACGCATGTGTCAGAATTTGGGAAACTAAAATATGTTCACGTTACTATCGATACTTATAGCAAGTTTTTATGGGCAACAGCACAGTCAGGGGAAAAGGCCGTCCATGTTATACGTCATTTAACATTCTGTTTTGCTGTAATGGGAACTCCAACACAGATTAAGACAGACAATGGGCCAGCCTACTGTAGTCAGAAGGTTAAGAAATTTTTACAGGCATGGGGAGTACGCCATCTCACAGGCATTCCACATTCACCCACAGGGCAAGCAATAATTGAGAGGGCGCACCAGACTCTAAAACAATATCTAAACAAACTTTGAGACGTAAAAGATGTACAAGAATGGCTTGCAAAAGTTTTATTTGTATTAAATCACTTATGCATATTTGCAGAACACGATAACCCTCCTGCGTGGGTGCATGGAAATGACAATAGGAAAGAGTCAGGACAGGCAGTAATGGTGAAGTATCGAGACCCTTCCATTGGTCTATGGCAAGGGCCCGTAGAATTCAAATATTTTAGTCGAGGTTACATGTGTGTGCTTACCCCCACAGGTCCAAGGTGGATACCCAGTAAATGGGTAAAGGCTATGCCTAGTGAACAGAAGAACGAAATCTGCGAAGTGACAGGAGACGGTGAAGACGTATGACTACACCGGTAGAGGTAGACAGGATACGGATAGAATGTCCCCAATGCAATAAGTGCCGACCCTGGGTACTAAGAGAGTGTCATAGCTGTCAACAGCGCAGGTGGGTAAGAACCCATCGAGCTAGGAGGTGGTGTGACAGTTGCTACTATCACCAATTACAGACACATAAGGTTTTAATCATCACAGGCCACGAAGTAGAGGGTTCTAGATGATATGAATTGCACACCTTTGACTGGATCAGACAAATCAATAGTGCTCCTTTGCTAGTGCTGCGCCAAGAGTGTGCTGTAAAGAACCAGGTACCTGAAATATGGGAAGTAACACCGAAGCACTGGGAAAAGACAAAGACAAAATGTACACGAGAGTACTCCCGTTAGTCATCGTAAGTATCGTGATAAGAATCACCGAGGGCATATACATACCGCCCCAGCCAAAACAGAATGTATGGGTTACCCTGGCAAATCTAACAGGCCAAGATTCCATCTGTCTATCATTGTCATCACCAGGAAATCCCTTTTCCACCTGTTTGGTTGGAGTGCCAGTTGATAATTGGACGCTAGTAATACCACAAAATACACCACACTTACTTTGTGATACTTCCCAGAATTTTGTGAATAATTGGGACGGTTGGGCAGTCCATCACCCTCAAACTAGTCTTGAGTCACAAGAGCTTGAGCTATTGGGTTCTTTGTCAATGGATGCTTGTTTATACTTTAATTATACGGGACGAAACCAGTTTCTTTCTTGGCCTGTGAATGCCACCCTAAGTATATATAAAAATGCCACTGCTTGGTGTAACTATACCTCTGCAAATATATCACGCTCTAGCAATATGCCTATTGCGCTACCTGCAGGTTTGTTTTTAATTTGTGGAGATCGGGCTTGGCCTGGCATCCCGTGACATATAAAGGGAGGGCCTTGCTCTATAGGTCGCCTAACGCTTCTTACCCCTAACACTTCAATGATTTATCAACATCATAGAAAGATGAGAAGCAAAAGGAGCACTCATAAGTTTGAGGACAACTGTGACTCCACAGCTGAATTTTGGAATCCAACAAAGGTCATAGCTGCTTCCTTCTTGGCTCCTGGAGCTGGTGTTTCTCAAAGCCTCACGACATTAAACAAGCTAGGGTGTTGGCTAGCTAAGCAAACAAATGCCACATCAGAGGCATTATCTGACTTATTACTAGATGTAGACTCTGTAAGACACGCTACGTTGCAAAACGGCGCAGCCATAGATTTTTTGCTTTTAGCCCAAGGACATGGGTGTGCTGAATTTGAAGGGATGTGTTGCATGAATCTATCAGCTCACTCGGAATCAATACATGCAAGTATTGAGAGCTTAAAAAGGAGGGTCTCAGAACTTAGGGAGGATGATCCATGGCATTAGTTTAACAGCTTGTTTGATAGATGGGGCATTGGCAATTGGATCAAGAGTATTTTGCAGATGGGTCTAATGATATTTATAATGTTTAGCATTATATTAATGTGTGTCCCTTGTATATCGCAATGTATGCAACGAATGATGGAAAGAAGCATGAATGCCGTGTTCCTTTCTCAAGGAACAAAAGAAAAAGGGGGAAATGTGGGAAACTATAGGATTGAATCAACATGTGGGTCCCATGATAAGTTGTTTAAGATAGAAAGCGGCCTGGAGGATTATGGGTATGTGATGGAATTAGCTTGACTACAGACCCGGCGTCAGACCCGCTGATGGAAAATTGCAGAGAATCTGCAAGTCACAAGGAAGAGGAAGAAAGGCGAGGGACATTTCGACATTGAGAGCAAACGATAAACAAGAACAAAGAACTTTGGCACGAATTGCAGAACTAGACTGTTTGTTAAGGAAGTATCGCAACCCGTGACATTAATTAAGCAATTATCGAAGCTTGTTTACAAGAGCATATAAAAGCACTGCGACTTAAAAATAAAGCTGAAGCTTGCTCTATCACTCACGTTGAGTTGTCTGCTTGCTTTCCTCGCTCGCCGCAGGGGGGGTGGGGTCCAAACTGGCAATGCTAATGCCTTCACATCCAGTGGGGGAGTAAGCAAGGCCAACCAGAGCAGTGACAACGGTCCCTTAGCTGCGTCACCAGATCACAATCAAAAGACCAGCCACCTCAAGGGTGTGCATGGCTATAGTGGGTCCTCATGCACCCCTTCAGGGAAACCTGCATGCTCAAGCACCTCTCTGTGAGAGGTACACCAACGCACGCAGCATGGGGAATAAAAAGGAGGAACTAGAGGTCTGTGTGCAGTTGCAGGGCCACGATCTCATTGCAGTTATGGTGACATGGTGGGATAGCTCACATAACTGGAATGCTGTCACGGATGACTACATACTTTTTAGGAAAGACAGGCCAGCAAGGAAAGGTGGGGGAGCTGCTCTTTATGTAAAGGAGCAACTGGAATGTATTGAGCTCTCCCTTGGAGTGGAGGAAGAATGAGTCAAGAGCTTATGGATAAAAATTAAGGGGCAGGCAAATATGGGTGATACTGTTGTGGGTATTTGCTACAGGCCACCTGATCAGGAAGAGGAAGTCAACAAGGCCTTCTACAGACAGCTGGAATTAGCCTCACAATCACAAGCCCTGGTTCTGACAGGGGACTTCCACCACCCTGATACCTGCTGGAAAAGCAACACGGCAAGGCGCACACAATCTAGGAGGTTCCTGCAGAGCATCAAGGATAACTTTTTGATGCAGGTGGTGGAGGAGCCAATGAGGCAAGATGTGCTGCTTAACCTTATACTAGCAAATAAAGAAGGTCTAGTTGAGAATGTGAGGGCTGGGGGTAGTCCTTACTACACTGACCATGAGATGGTGGAGTTCAGGATCCTGCATGGTAGAAGCAGGGCAACAAGTAGGATTACAACCCTGGGCTTCAGGAGAGCTAACTTTGGCCACTTTAAAGACCTGTATGGAGGAATCCCATGGGCTAGGGCTCTAGAAGGTAGGGGGGTCCAAGAGAGCTGGTCACTATTCAAGTACCACTTCCTCCAAGCTCAAGATTTGTGCATCCATATGAGGAAGAAGTCAAGCAGAGGAGCCAGGAGACCCGCATGGATGGACAAAGAGCTTCTAGAAAAACTCAAATGGAAGAAGGAGGTTTATAGTATGTGGAAAAAGAGAATGGCCACTTGGGGGAATATAGGAATGTTGTCACGGTATGCAGAGATGCTACAAGGAATGCCAAGGCCCATTTGGAACTAAATCTGGTGAGGGATGTCAAGGATAATAAGAAGGGCGTCTTCAAATACATCAGTATTAAAGAAAGACTGGGGACACTGTGGGCCTGCTGCTGAACAAGGTGGGTGCCCTGGTGACGCAGGATGCAGGAAAGGCAGAGTTACTGAATGCCTTCTTCACTTCAATATTTACTGCTAAGGCTGGCTCTCAGGCATCCCAGAGGTGAAAGAGAAAATCTGGATAGAGGAAGACTTCCCCTTGGTTGAGGAGGATTGGGTTAGAGATCATTTAGGCAAATTGGATCCTCACAAATCCATGGGCCCTGATGGGATGCACTCATGAGTGCTGAGGGAGCTGGTGGATGCTGTTGCTAAGCCACCCTCCATCATCTCTGGAAGGTCCTGGAGGACAGGAGAGGTGCCCAGGGACTGGACAGTAGCTAATGTCACTCCAATCTTCAAAAAGGGCAAGAAGGAGGACCCGGGGAACTATAGGCCAGTCAGCCTCACTTCTTCAGCTGGAAAGGTGATGGACCAGTTCATCCTGGAGGTCATCTCCAGGCTTGTAGGGGAAAAGAAGGTATTCAGAAGTAGTCAACATGGATTCATCAAGGGACAATCATGCTTGACCAACCTGATAGCCTTCTATAATGTCATGACTGGCTAGGTTGATGAAGGGAGAGCAGTGGATATTGTCTATCTCAACTTCAGTAAGGCTTTTGACACTGTCTCCCAAAGCATCCTTACAGGCAAGCTAAGGAAGTGTGGGCTGGATGAGAGGACAGTGAGGTGGATAGACAACTGGCTCAACAACAGAACTCAGAGAGTTGTGATCAATGGAGCAGAGTCTGGATGGAGGCCTGTCACTATTGGTGTTCCCCAGGGGCCTGTGCTGGGTCCAGTCCTGTTTAATATATTCATCAATGACCTGGATGAAAGGACAGAGCGTAACCTCAGCAAGTTTGCGGATGATACCAAGCTGGGAGGAGCGGCTGATACACCAGAAGGCTGTGCTCCCATCGAAGAGGACCTGGACAGGCTGGAGAGCTGGGCCAAGGGGAACCTCATGAAATTCAACAAAAGCAAGTGCAAGATCCTGTACCTGGAGAGGAACAAACCCACACACCTGTACAGGTTGGGGGCTGACCTGCTGGAAAAACAGCTCCACTGAGAAGGACTTCAGAGTTCTGGTGGACGGCAAGCTGACCATAAGCCAGCAGTATGCTCAAGAAGGGCAACAGTATCCTGGGGTGCATTAAAAGGAGTGTGGCCAGCGGGTTGAGGAAGGTTATCCTCCCTCTCTTTACCTATACACCCTAGTGAGGCCACATCAGCAGTACTGCATCCAGTTTTGGGCTTCACAGTTCAAGAAAGACAGTAAACTACTGGAAAGAGTCCAGTGGAGAGCTACCAAGACGTTCAGGGGACTGGAGCATCTCCCTTATGAGGAAAGGCTGAGAGTCTTGGGTTTGTTCACCCTGAAGAAGAGAAGACTATGGGGGGATTTCATCAATACCTATAAATATCTAAAGGGTGAGTGTCAGGATGGTGGGACTAGGCTCTTTTCAATAGTGCCCAATGGCAGGACAAGGGGCAATGGGCACAAGTTGGAAAAGAGGAAGTTCCAGATAAACATGAGGAAAACTTCTTTCCTGTGAGGGTGCCAGAGCAGTGGAACAGGCTGGCCAGGGAGGTTGTGGAGTCTCCTTCCCTGGAGACATTCAAAACCCATCTGGATGCCTTCCTGTGCCCCCTGCTCCATGTATACCTTCTCAAGCAGGGGAGTTGGACAAGGTGATCTCCTGAGGTCCCTTTCAACCCCTACCATGCTGTGATTCTGTGATTTGAAGTTAGCTTGAGATAAAAAGTCTCTGCTTCTCCAAATCACCACCTTTCCACAAATTAAGGAGTTGGGTTTGGGGTTTTTTTTTGTGGGTTTTGGGGGGGGGTTTGTGGGTGTTGGGTTTTTTTGTGGTATATACAGCTTCAAATGCCTATTTTTAACCTGTAGCATTTTTCTTGAAGAATGACCACCAACTAACACAAACTTTATTGCTGTATCCTGTGCCATTTTTGTGTTTTCAGTGTTCAGATAGAGTTTATTGTTATAATGCAGCTAAACCCATATTTCTGATTTTATATTCCACAGAAGCATCCTCTGTTGTTATTGCTAGCCTCACTCTAGGGACACTGAAAGACCTGGGCCATGGTATGAAATGTTCTTATGTACAAATAGTCCCTGCACCATAGGAGACAGTGAAAAGCATTTTTATTCATATGAGTAAAATGGCTCCTCTGCATTATGCAGTTATAGTCTGGAGATGAACTTTGCATGCCCCTTCTCCCCACTACAGGAAAGAGAATTTAGATTATCACAAAATACAGGTAGCAAACTATACTCAAGTGCAGCTGTTAGATCTGAGCAGATAATGCCAGTTAGTGAACAGCAACACTCCCTGCTGTATCTAACCTGTCTGTGTGCCAAATCTGAGCTCATAGTTCTTCACTATGCCCAAAAGAAAAGAATAGAGGATGCTTCTCTTCAGTTCTCTTTCTGTTCTTTGATGTACAGCATGTTTTAGTTCTCCTAGGTTAACTTTAGTTAACTTATCTTAGCTATCTTTGGTTATATTTTGCATAGTTTCTGATTTTCCTGCTGTAGACCCTGGAAATCATATACCTAAAAGTAAAATTTTACTTCTTTCACTGTTCCTATATCTTTCAAGAATTGTGCAGATGCTGTGTTCTTTCCACCTCCAATTATTTCTTTTCCAGCATCCTATTTTTTGTTTGCTACACTCTCTCCTTAAATTCTATTCATCTTCCAATTAACAATTTACACATTCTGCTGTATGTTCAGTTTAATAAACTTCTTTGCAGCCCAACTTAGCTGCCTTTACAAAAGTTCTCACTGTACCTGGTAGGACTCAGTAGACCAACTGATTACAAGAAATAAATCACACATCAGATGTTTTGGTTGTTATTCCTTAGAGCAATGCCACGTCTCTCACATACAAATTGCGAATCAGCCTTTGGATTCTTATTCCACAAGCCAGACACTGTAGGCTTAAGCCCTGGTACAAGTGTCTATGCTAGATGAAGAAACTCCCTTATTTACAAAACCTGCAGAAAAATTACCTGCCTAGAAACAGGGGTAGTGATATAGATGTAATTTGTTTATGTTAGAAGATTATATGAAAAAAATACTTAATTTTTTACCAACAAAAGAGAATTTTATCATTGTATTGCTGCAGCAAGAAGCTATAAGCGTAATAGTTTGGGAAGAAAGTAGCTGAAGCGACAACCAATTAGCAGTGGGTGGAGGCATGCAGGTGAGTTATAAGGATGGTAAGTGAAGAGGCATGGGAGCAGATCATTGCATTCTCTAAGGAAAAATTCAAGAGTGGCCTCACCTTCCAACTGGAGGAGTCCTGACTGAATAGGCAGGTCTTTCAGATGTTCACAATCTTGGTGTTTGGCTCCCTTGTTTGTTCAGTTAAATAAATCCTGTCTCTACAGACAGGTTGGTGCTCAGTGTTTTCCAAGGCCACAAAGATCACATCTGGACTGCCAGTGTGGGCAAACAGTACTCCATGCATCACGAAGCCTGTGTTAGTATTCAGCTATTGGTCTCTACCAACACAGCACAAGACCTGATCCCTTGAGTGTGCACAGAGTGGGCACCTTGAGGAACACACTGAAGCCTCTGTCCTGTCCCCAGACCACATTTTCTTTCCACAGGTGGAAAGAGGAACTGGACTGGGGGCTTGTGGTGTGGGTGCACAGGTCTCCCTGCAGCGTAGAAGGAAACACAGCTGGGTCATACACCAAGGATCATGGATGTGGAGACCTTGGGAAGGCTCTTCAGGTCCATGGTCTACATACAGCCAAAAGAGATGGTAAAATGCATCTTAATGAAAAAGTGTTTTGTTCATGTAACAACTTACCTGGCATATGAAAAATGCTAACTGTGAAGACCCTATCCCACTGCACTCAGGAGGTTGCTTTGGGTCCCAGGCAAAAAGATCAAAAGAAGTACATCAGAGAACATCACAAAGGAGTAAAACACAGTGCCAGCAGAGAAAGGGACATCAGGGCCTGTTTTAGTCCCATGCCATTTCTTTCCTTTGCGAAGCAATCAGAGAGCAGAAAGCTGCTCCAGCTACTATCTGTCTCACAGGCTTCATCAGCAACCAGAGTGGGAGCCGTGACAGCGTCAGTGACAGGAACACCCACCCCCTGCCTGCCACCAGCACCACCAACAATCAAGCCAAAACTCCCCTTTGCCCAGCTCGTCTGCTGCGACAGGAGAGGCCGTGACTACTTTGACCTGTAGGCCGTTACACCATGTCAAAAGCAGCAGGGAACTGCATGCTGCCTTCATGACAGCAAGATACTGATTTTATCAATGAATGCATAAATGAGGCCAAAAGTACAACATGCCTCCAAAGAAGTTTCTGTAAGAAGAGTTTATGACACTCAGATGTATCCTGGTCTTAATCTGTGCTAATCTTAACAGGTTCAGAGAAGAGTTTTACTGATGCTAATACACATCTACCCAACTTGTCTAGTGCTAATACATTGAAGTAATTTAATTCCTCTGTCCTCTGTATCTACTTTTGCTTGTTTGATGAAAACACATTTGTTGGTCGTAACATAGCTTTGGATCAGTGCTCTTGGCCTATTTACGAAATCTCTCTTCTGTCTACTCCTTGCCTATGCTGTCATTAGCGTAGTATTTCAGAACCAGAGAGTATCCTCTTAGGCTGCTCCAAGAGTCCCATAGCTCACCAAAAGTGAAGATCGTGGCCTTCTCTGCATTTGAATCACATAAATATTCTCTAACTTCGCAGACTGAGAAAACAATTTCTCTTGACCTCTGAGCTGACTAGCTTTGGCTAAGCCCCATCAGGGTCCCCACTGTTACCTCCCCAGTATTACCATCCAGTTAGCCTTTAATAAAGACAGGTAATTAATTGAGATAAAAAATAAAAGGTATCAATACTTCCTGTCCTTAAATAAAAAAGCTGGATGAAGTGGTGATAGGCCCTTTGTAGTTCAGTCCCCTCCCCTGTCCAGGGGACAGCTGAAAGCCTGAAACTTCGGCTTTGCAGTAAGCAGTGGTATAGAGAATACATTCTTTCAATCATGGCCCTAATCTTCAAATCACCACTTGAATGTTTTTTGCAGGAAGAATCACAGAAAAACAAGACTGAAAAAAGACATTAAAATATCACGTACATTGTGCCCTGTCAAAGGGTGGGATCAGCCATACTTAGTATGACTGCACTAACACTTCTAACCATCACCCCTTTCATCTGAGTGCTTCAGAATGGTTTGAGATAATCTCTGGCCACTCTCAGTTAGTACCTATCAGCGGTGCTTCACGCATCAGAGTAGAAAGCTGTGAAAGATGCAATACAGTATAAAAGGCATTTTAGAAAGACGTGTCTTAATAACCTAAACTGGACAATGTCATAACTAGCTCCCTAAACTGTAAAAGGGTAATAAGAGGTTTAGTAACCATCATTTTTTCCTGCCTTCTAATGGGAGCCAATTCCAGTAATGAATCATCCCCTAACATTTTGTTAAAGCACAGGTCAGCAGTACAGGCCTGGTGAATCATACGGAAGTGCCAGCTACAGACTCAAAAAAACACTGATGACCAGTGAAAGACCATAGAAACTTTCTGACAGACAGGAAGGGTAATTCAATAATGGACAAACAGACTGGGAGGAAAAAAAAAAAAACACAACACCAAAAACAAACCCAAAGCAAAACACTTAGCAGATTCTTACTGGGTACTACTTTCTACAAGAGAAAGGAAAGTATTTCTTGCTAGACCACAGAAAAGATCTAATAAGTCTTTATGCATTAGTATAATGATCTAAAATAAGTGATTAAAAATGCTACTTTAATTATATATTATTCGACATTCCATGTCTCATTTCTGCAAGCTTACCTTGCAGTATGGCAAAGGCAAACATTACGAGCATATTGTTTGTTTGCTTCATAAAATGCTTGCACATAAGAAAGTTTTTTGTATAAAAAAATGCTGTTAATTTGTTGTATAATTCAGCTTCTCAGTTGAACTTTGGTGTTTGAGCATTTTAACTTTTTTAGAGTGACCACAGGCAATTCAGTGAGTGCTGACATATAATACCTGTTCTTCACATTCAGAATTCCCTATTTTTCCAGCCCAGTTTGTAACATCAGTACTATGTACACATTAGCTGCCAGGTGTACCTTCCAGTCACCCATTTACCAATAAATATTCATAAGCAGGTGACTCTTTTCCCAGCTAGAACTAGCTGACTTTATTTACACTCTTCTTGAGGGGCTCTAAGAAGTAGCCCAGCCTAAGTCTCATTTTGTTTCTGCTGGGACCAATGCGGGGCTTGTTTCACAGAAGTCGTCTCTGATTTTGACTGGCCTGCCCTGTGATGACAACCTACCAACTATTTTTCTTGGCACAAGAAACAGAGTTCTTTTGATGACAAAAGACTTCTACAGTACCTGTTTGAACAGGCCAGCTACATATCCACTATTCCTTTCACCTGTGTTACTAGCACATGGCCGAGACACTGAATCTTAAACCTCCCCAGACTGATCAGAAACACAGGCACTGTTCTTCTTCTAGAATAAAATTCCACAGATATAGACCCATTCTGAAATTCAGGCTTTACTTTTCTGCTGTCTACCCCCATGGCCCAGCTCCAGCCTCTCGCAGCTTAACTCCACCTTTCCATTCCATTAAAGTTGTGAGCTCCCTGATTTAGCATTTCCATCTTCCTTATGAAACAAACGAGAACAAATTCATGTACCAACAGGCACCGCACAGCATGTCTGAGCACATCATTGCATTTACATTAACAGATAAAAACCAAGCGATTACAGACCACTAGCAAACAGCAAACCTTCTAAACCCAATGCACCGCACCTATGTCATCCTTCCCTGGGAGTCTCCTGCATGTCCATCTGAGTATAAAAGCCACTAATTCCTCAGAAAGAGTGAAAAAAATCTGGTCCCTGGGTTTTTATAAACTTCTGGTGTGAAGAGATCCCCTGAACAGCTGCTCACTCCCCTCTTCCCTCCTGCCAGACAAACACAGTTGCACAGTGTGAATCCTCCCCGGGAGCACTGCGCTCCCCATCCTGGGCTGGCTGCTTGGTTTGAGCAGAGAGCCCTGGCAACTCAGTGTCTTCCTGTCCTGTGCTGTCTCTGTAGTCAGGTGAAGGCATTTTAGCCCAACACGGGGCTGACAAGCAAGATGAAGGACAACCTCGAGAAGATATACAGTGAGAATAATGATGAATTCACCATACACACAGACATTGTACACACACAAAATTGCAGATCCAGCAATGTGTGCATGCTGCTCCTATCTGGGCAAGTATAAATGTCTCTGATTCAATACATATAATGACTAAATGTAAGTATACATGCTACACAGGCAATTTTCAAGAATGCTATGACAGCAATATCAACATTTCTCTTTTTAGTAGTTTTCAGTGCTATTTCTGATGTCTCTGTACTGATATACAGGTTCTTTCCTCACCTTCTGTTCAGGTTAGTAAAAAATGCTGTTAATTCCTATTTAATGAAGTATCTAAATGCACCAGAAATAAGAACTAAATAATAACCAGTTAGCTCAGAACTGAATTGTTTTTTGTCAAGACTTTATTACACTACTGTTTCTGAGCTTTCCTACAAGACAGGCTTGCAATATACTGTATCTTATTTTTATATCAGGATTTTTTTAAATCACTGTATTCTTAAAGAAAAAACAAACTACATTATTTCAGGACTAGGATTTATTTCTTTTCTAGCATTCACCTACTAAGGACTGAAAATGTGGCTGAAACCAAAGATGTAAAAATTTGAAAGCTAAATTATGTTAGCCAGAAATAAACAGATCTGCAGAAAGAAGTCCAGTTTTGTGTCTGAGCCCAGAATACTGTCTTCCATACTGAAGTAACCAGTGCATTCAGTTGTACTAGGGAGACCATCAATCAGTTTACACTAAAACATTGCCCTTGATAGCAAGATGACTGCAGACATACAAAACCCAAGTGGCTCTCATGAGCCCCTCAGATTCATAGCATTTAAAATTTCAAGCACCATTAACCCCTCACAAAAGCAGGCACCATGTGCCCTGCTGTATTTAGCATCTGAGCCAGTAGTAAGAGTGAAGCAGAACCTGAGAAAATTCTTGTCATACTGGTTTGGTGAAGCTGCCTATAAGCGGCAGTTTTCTGGCTTTCCTGGGCTTACAAGTGCCTGGTTATGAAAGAAGACCAGAAAAGAATTTCTTTTTGGCAGGATTTGAAACATGAATAAAAAAAATAAATTACTTTTTCCCCCAAAAAAAACCCCAACCAAAGAAACCCAGCATGATTTCAGAAAGGGCAGACTCTAGAGCAAACTCTGTTTCTAATTAAAATAACCCAGAAAGCCCAGTGCATGGCCTAATCATTCCGGCTAAAAGGATGGCAGATTTGTGTCTCCAAGAAATCAGTTGCTATTGGATCAACTGGGAAATCAATTTCTGCAAGAGCTAAGCTGGACTATGCCACGGTTTCTCAACTGAATTACATTTCTTCATGCCATCTCTAACTGCTAATAAATATAAAGAAAAAAATTGCTTGTCATCTATGATCTTTCTTACTTCCTCTTGCTGAGCTCCTCAATTATTGCAGCATGGAGGTCAATCCTGGCTAAACATAACAGCCTTCAAAGTGCTGAAAACTGTGCCTTTGAAGAAGGCTTATTAATTCATTATTAATTCATGCTTATTAATGATGCTGAATGACTAAAATGCACCTCAAACTCTATGGCTAGATGAAAGCGGGGACTGAAATATTTCCATTTGGGGGATGAAAGACAGACACTTCAAAATTCGGGGGGGGGGGGGGGGAAAACCCTGAAGCTTTAATCTTAAGGAAAAATCAAACTAATTTTTTCCTGTGAATCTGTATTTGAGTTGCCAGCCTTCACGGTCTCCAGGGCTGACAGGCAGAAAGCTTGAGCACTTTTGAAGAAGATTACTGGGGTTGTGCAGACCTTACAGCAGAACAACACTGTGGTAGGAGTTCCTGTTCCACATGTCCACATTGATGGGGCAGCTGTCTGATACCACAAAAACACCATGGCCTTCTAGTTCCAGTGACTATGCTTGTACTACTTGTACTCTCCCGTGGACATACAGAGCCACCCCAATGCTGTTACAGAAGTTTAAACATCAAGGATTTCACTCATCAGTGTAACTCCATTAATATCAGTAATGTCATGCAGCTACAGAACATGGCTCTGATTTGCAAAACCAAGCATATTTTTGTTGATACATTCTGGTCTGTCAATGACTAGCTCATACCAAAAATTCTCTGAAAGCCAGCAGGGAACAACTAAGGTCTGAACACCTATTTACAAACACACAAAGGAGTAGCAATGAATTAAGTTTGGTTTTGGGGAGTGTAGTAGCAGTGTAGTCAGCTAATATATATGCAGATTTTTTTATTCAAGAAAAGGGGACAAATAAATTAATCCAGAGTTTCAGATCAATTAGAAGCATCAGGACAAAGAGAAATGGCGAGTCTCCTGACTTTTCCCTAGAGAATATATCTGCAGGTAGAGTAAGTTCACAGGCACTCATTCAAAGAACAGGATGAAACGAAAGGAGCCTAATTTCCAGCAATGAGAAAGAAATGCACTTGGTTAGCATACATCTCAATTTTAGTGACAGGATTAATATTGATCTGCATTACCAACATTATCAAGTTCAATGATACCATCACTTCTGAAAACCAGGAAACAGAGCACACTCTCCAATGCAGCCTGATTTCAGCTTTAGCTGTAGGACAGTTGGAGCTTTGTCTTAATACATAGTGAGAAACAAACTAGAGAAAATGGATTATCTTGTCGAGAATGTTCAGTTAATTTGAGGTTTGCAACCAAGTACTGTTTTTGGCACTGAGAGTTAAAATTAACTGCTACTAATGTGGTGATAATAATAATGAGAAAACAAAAATTAAAGAAAGACACAGTTTTCTTTTTCAGATTTATAGAAGTCTATTCTCAGCAGACTAAACAAGACTAGGAAAAAATTGCAGTGCTTCTCAGTTATAAATAATATAACAATTGATTAAAATACAAAAGCAAATGAAAGTTTAATATTATTATAGAATTGATAACAGGAAAGATAATTTAATCAACTAATGACATTTCCACCTCCATGTTCATTAGAACCTTCCTAAAAGACAGTAAATTTGTCAGTAACTACATGCTTCTTTTTAATGTCTTCTTCGTACATTATTTTGAGATTAAGATAGTGAGGTTGTAAAGTGCCAGAGAATAACAGGGAGGCCATAGGAATTTCTTACAAAGGCATATGTCTATGAGTTAGAGCATGCAGTGAGAAAGTTCACGACACCTGATTCAGTGGAAGTGATATTTTTATCCTAAAGGCCCTATCCTAAGTGCCCTGCAATGGAATGATCAATGCTTGATCCGACATAGAGGTAGAATGGGATGGACAGGCAATTCAAGCACTGCCAAAAAGCGTGCCAGTATCAAGCTAATCCATAAAAATTGTTTAAAGAAATTTGAGTCAGCTGAATGAGTCTGTATTGCATCAGACCTTTACATCACAGCCACGTTTCTAACAGAGGATCAGAACATTAACTTTACTGCCATGTCAAACCACAGCTCCTACATCCCTTACAGCTGAGGCCTTTGCTGATTTTAATAGTACAGGTTAACGTGCCAACCACTTGCAATTGTAATAATACATTTTTTCCATGTGAATGTGTCCACTAGACACAGTGAATGAAACCAAAATACACTGGATCTTAATACTTTAGCCCTGTCTAAAAATTTTTCTTCTTATTCTTTCAGCCCGTGTTTTTTTTTTATTCTGAAATTCTGATTATTTGTGTTTCTTGAGGTTGTCCTATGCAATCATTGAACTGTTTTTTCCAAAATACATTCCAGAATTTACTGGGGGTTTGGGGTTTGGGAAGTTGCTTTTTTGTTTGGTTTGGGGGAGGATTTGCATCTTTCCCATTTCTCTGGCATAACTAACATTTTCTGAAGTATCTGAAAATTATCATTTACAAATAAACACTGGAAAATGAAACCATGAAAGAAACATTCACGCAATATGGCATGAGTGGAAATCCATGCATTTCCACAGCTGTGGCCCTCACTTCCCTCACTTCCCAGCCTGGCCTCCACACTGGCCGTGCCAGCGGGAACACTTGGAAGCCATATGGCAAACAGGATCAGGGGACCCTTCTGAGTTGAAAAAAGTAGCCTCTTAAAAGGATGTTTATTTTTCTGCTAAATTTGGGGTCTGGTCTGTTTATCCACATGTAGATCTGTGCAATACAAATGGGAGGAAAAAGCTGCCAGTGGGAGACAGAAGCTGTTGCAGCCAGCAGAGCTGCCAATGGAAATCTGTGTCCAACCACAGCCTTAGAAACCAAAACTGTTCTGCTAGCTTAAATGTTTTTCACATACAAATAAAATAAATATGACTGACCTTACTTGTTGGTGTGTGCCTGCTGACAAACTAAACCTGTTTCCAGGAATACAGACGCATGGCAAACGGTTTCTGTATTTACTGAAGCGCAGCACAATTAACAAGAGGATGGGCTAGCTCGGGAAAAACACATAGCTGAGGGAGTCAATCAGTAGATGAAGGGAACAAGGTAGCCTCCCTCAGCAGAAGCATGGTAATGATACCTGCCTATTCCTCCTCTCCTGACCCAGACTTAGTCACAGCCTTTAGCTACCTGAAAGACCACATGCTCATTTGAGAGGAAGAAGAGTTGAATGCTCTGAGGCTTGTTGCTCTTTCTAACTCAGCAACAATAAAACAGTTTGTCGAGGGAACAAGGTCAAAAATACCAGCTTCTCCTTTCTCAGAGGAGGATCCTATTGACCAGCTACTATTCAGAGAGCATGGCTTCCTCTTGATTCTTTTTCGGCTCCAGAGAGCTTACTTTGGTGTAGCCTCAGCAAAAGATTGCCTCTGACAGTAGTCCTTTAGTCAGACAAGAAAGTCTTTTTTTCTTGGGAAGCGAGAGGCTTGGGGTTGAAGCTCCTGCCTCCAAGGGGCCTGCAATGGAGGCACCACTGCTCTGAATGAGATCTTAGGCTCCAAAGCTGTTCAATAAGTGGTAGGCATCTCTTTTAACACATTGCTCAAGGCTATAGTTATGGGGCTCAAATTCAGCCTGATGTAATATTTATTTCACCTACAGCAATGCCAAGTTCAGTGTAACCATGATAGAAAATATGTCAGACAGGGTGCAATGGTTAAAAAGACAAGCTGTAACTTCCCTTCCCATAACAGAACACAGGGCATCACTCACCAAGTTAGTGATGCTGGCAGAGCAGGAGCGAGACCAGGAACGCCAAGCTGTAAATACCATACCAGTGCATCATTACGTTTTTACAGCTCTGCCCTGAAGGTTGGAAATGCACATAATCACGACAGGAAGATTACTTTCCAATTAAACTTTCTCCATCTAGTTTAGAAAAGATATGTGACATCTTTACTAGGATAAGTTTCACTTGGCACACCTTGTTGTACTTGAAGGGATAGAGATGTTTCTGTGTATAACATTCTGCCTCTTTGCATCTGTAAATGGGCTATAACAGTACAACTACACCTCCAGCAAGAAGTTTTACCACTTTCACATAACTGGTGGCACTAATGCAAAACAGCTCCTGCCTGTAGGGAAGCCCTGGGTGAAACAGAGCATTTGAATTCTTGCACACAACCACTTAGAGAAGAAATGACACATTTGTTCAGCCTATTTCTATTTGCTGCCTGAAAAAAGCCAGAGCAGCTGTGTCGGCAAGGTACCCTCTGTCCTCGTTAAAGGGTACAGAAACCTTCTTTTAAGCCTGATGCTGAAATCTTGATTAAAATATACCATCCTTATGCTTTTTTGGAGAAGCTGTGCTCTGGCATTTTCCTCTGAAATCAACTGCTATTTCTAAATACCCTTTTGCATCAACTTTTTCTTTTAGTACTAACTGCACTTGATTTGCTGTTTGCAGAAAAAGTCAATATTACTATTAGCAACAAAGAACAATCCACGCATTCACGGCTGTGCTTTGATTCCAAATTTTCTACCCCATATGCCTCCCTCGCAGACCTTTGAAAAGGCTTGCATAGGACAACTTTATTTGTTTCAGACTTGTTTTAATGTTTTTACTTTAAAGGAGGCTAGCGAATTTTCTTTGATTAAAGTATGGTTAATGTTCCGAAGCAGTGGTATAGCCACATCCCATTGATGACAGTCAGATAATGGACTTCATACAAAGAGTGTCTGAAGATCAGCTTTTGGCATAAGAACCAGAGTTCAGTCTTTGTAATGAAATGTTATCCAGACAGGAGGAAATTAAGCTGGCTCTTTTGCTAGCACAGGATGCCCTGGTGACCAAAACCTCCAGCTCCTACAGCAGGAAGTGCGAAGACATGAAACATGGTGCTAGGTTTGGCTACAGAGGAGTATGGCAATGGCAGTAGTGTGAGTCTCCTTACCTACATCTCCATCTTGGATAGCAAATACTTCTTTCAAGTGCTTCTTCCTGGCAGCCAAAGGTTTTGACATCCTCAGGTATCTTCCTGTAGCACTAGATTTATTCACATGAGATTGGGTCACTGTGTAAGAGACATGCAGGAGTTGAAGCTCACTGAGGAGTGGATTTTCATCTCAGTGCCTGCTCAAGAACAGGACAGGGCAGAGGTATAGAGAGTTATACCAGCCACTATAACATCCCATGCTATGAACATCAGCCTGTGGTCCAGAGCAGCAGGGGGAAAGCTGTAGGGAAAAGCTTCCATCATGATACAGTACAGGGACGCATCTGGAAAAAAAGGAGTTGAACATTGCCACCGATTCTGAAAGTCAGAGTTAGATTTTGTCTGCCACAGAAAATGTTACTTCTGATGTTCTTAATATGTTATACAACTTTGGTTGACCAATTTGGCTGCGGAAGTATAAGTTTACTAGCATAACTGTAGTATAAATTGAGCCCTTACCTCTTTTCAGAGTAATCTTTTAGTGCAGAAGAGCCCTAAGGAGATGCGGTTTGGGTTTTCAAATCATGTGTTTACTGAGCCTTTCTGATAAGAACAACTGCTTTGCCCCCCAGCTTCTTCCAATATATACCCACAGACTTGTGACTTGGGCAGTACATAATCTCAGGTCGCAACATGATCCTCTGCAAATCTGCAGCATGCCTTGGTTTTCAGTTAGAATTTGTTTAAGCAGACATTTCTCAATTCAGATTTAATCTTCACCATCACAGTGAAAGACTCACCATGCCCACCCAACAGCATCCACTGCTCCTCTCAGGCAGCAGTGGTGCAGGTAATGGCACACACTCTGGGGGATCTAATCACATACACCATGTTTTCAGTTCAGCAGCAGTTTATTCTCCAGGTAAGATATGTAAGGTGATAAGAGGTAAAGCGTTGTATCTGTGTCAGGAGTAGACGCACACATTGAGGACTGATCACCATGGTGGGCTGGAGACAACTCTCAGACAGTGGAGCTGAAGCAGAAGGCAGGAAACGCCAGCTGGTACACGATCCCTATGAGGGTCACTTGCCTTTCTCTGGCAGGGGCGAGAAGTTAAAGAAAGACATGTAAATATATTCCACTATCCCCAGTTTTCCTTCATTGGTCCAAATTAAAATGTTACTTTACAAATAATTTATTTTCAAATGGCATTTGGGAAGCCAGTGCCTTCTGCTTGATCCATAGGATAAGTGGGCTTTTTTCTTAGTAATAAGATCAATAAACTAATAGTATTTTGCAAATTCCAAGCTTTCCTTAAGAAGAGACTCTGCTCTTTGCTTCCAGTCAGGAGGTAAGCTATCATATTTAAGATTAAAGTAATCTTTTTTTCTTTTAAAGCCATAAATCACATTGGAATTTTACCATTTAAATCAAGTAAAAAAAATTTAGAAGACTTACAGGGAAACTTTGATGAGCAATGCAAGATAGACATACTTCTAAATACATTTACCTTAAATTATGTCTTAGTAGCAAATCTAGTTCAACTGTTACTGGCAGAGAAGGCACAGTGACCAATCTTCACACACAGAAATACTGATTGATTTCAGAGAAAGCATTGGGACCTCTCAGAATATCAATAGGGCATGGCTTTAATGAACATTCTAGCCTCCAGCTTTTCACAGGAGCACTCTATCCAATCTTTAAAGCACATAATGGTAAATTTGGCCAGAAGTAGTTGAAAACAATTTGTTTTCTAGTATGACTTTTTCTCCTCAAGGACATTTTGACCACAGATCAGGAAATTGTGAAATTTTCAAGGAACATATTCGAACAGCGCTGAACGTTGCACTGAGCAGGCTGGTGTGGCTTTCAGGTGTGAGTGAAGCCTTGTCCAGAAATTCACCCCTTTGCCTCTCCCCTTTCCTTTTGGTATTATTAAAGGTCACCACAGCAGTATTTTACCCACTGAAGTTACCAGAAGTCACCTTGGCTATCATCTGTGGAAAGTTACTCAAAAACATATTGATGATTTAGGGTTTGATATCCTTGAGTACATGCAGCTGCCATTATTGCAGTGTGGAAGTGTAAAATCAGATATTGTCTTCAATGATAGGTTGTTTACTGATGTTGCAGGGGTAATGCAGATTTCCTTCCTCCTTTTTAGATTATACAATTCAATTATTTTCTGCACAGTATTTTCTAATGAACACATAAATGTGAAAGAAAAAATAATGGCTGCTTCTTTTTTTTTTCTCTTAGTTGCCTCTTTTCTTTCTGGACTTGTAATAAATAAAAAAAATTAATTAAAAGTGATCCCGGCCTGGCCAAAAAACTGCTTCTTACAAAGTCAGCAGTGAATAAAGAATACTAAATATTGCACTTCTGTTGCTCAGGTAGGAAAGGCAATGAGTAAAGTGGTAGCAGGGACTAATTTGCTACAAAACTGCCTACTCCACTGAAGCTAGCACTGAACTCACACTGCCAACTTGCCAAAAAACATATAGGTTCTTCTCTAAAGACCCCCCACACTGATCCAACTCAGCAAAAACAAGCAACTAGGTAGTGCATTGCGACCAGCCACAGTAATTAGCACCTCCCCCATCCACTGTTAATTGTCTGCACAAAAAGAAGAGTCATAAAGATGCTGTACTCCAGCTCTGTCACTTGGTTACACTAATTGTGCAGCCACCGAATTTTGAAACTTAAAACCATGCAGTGATAAACAGAATCTTTAATATTCGACACGTGTTTAATTGGGTCTCAAGGAGGCAAAAAATTACGCTGTGTATTTTTGATGTAGACCACTGTAATGATTACATGTACTTCAGAGAAGACCAGACTGCAGAAGCTGTGAAAGACCACATTGGATTGCTACTCAGTAGATGGATCACAAATACATAACACAAAGGCAGCCCTAGTAATAATCTTTCCTATAGCCCTGTAACTTCTTATTTTGCCATCAGGAGGAAGAGGATCATAGACCCATAAACTTGCTCATCTTACTACCATGTTACTTTTCTTATGTCATACACACCGATGTTCAAATATCAGTGCACACAAACCATTTTAGCAGCTGTGGCTTTATATACTTATTATTACATGCAGGATATTTTAAGAAAGACTGCATGCCCAGCTGCGAGGGACCTGAGTTTCAAGGACTGCTGAACAGCTCATCTTTAAAAAATCAGACCTTTTTGTATTATTACCAGTAAGGTGTCTCAAAACATAATTTCTAAAATCAATAATCTTTTAAAATTCAGCTTTGTTGTACTGTGGTGGGTTGACCCCAGTCAGCAACCAAACACCCACCCTGCTGCTCACACTCCCCTCTGCCATGTGATTGGGAGAAAATATAAGGAAGGTGAAAAGACTCATGGATCAAGACAATGACAGCTTAATATGGAAAGCAAAAGTGTTGCACACAGACAAAACAAAAAGAAGAATTTATTCACTGCTTCCCATCAGCAGGCAAATGTTCAGCCTCCTCCAGGAAAGCAAGGCCTCAGCACGCATAATGATTACTTGAGAAGACAAACACCATAGCCACAAATTCCTCCCTTCCTCCTCCTTTTCCTCAGCTTTTAGTGCTGAGCATGACATCATATGGTACAGGATATCCATTTGGTCTGTTGGGGGTCAGGTGTCCCAGCTGTGTCCCCTCCCAACCTCTTGCCCACCCCCAGCTTACTGGCCTTTGCAGGAGTGATTTGGACAAACAGCCTCGATGCTGTGCAAGCACTGCTCAGCAGTAGCCAGAACACTGGTGTGTTATCAGCTTTAGCCACAAAACACGAAGCACATCTCCCTACAGGCTGCTATGAACTCCATCTCAGCCAGACCCCGTACAAGTACTTCCTATATTTGATTTCTCCAGTGTTCCTGTAGACTTTGACAGTACTGGTTTGTCTACGTACTATTTGTGCTATTCCATCTACTATTTGGCATATATGCTGACGCAAGCCCACTGGGCAATGAAGCTAACTCTTTCATAATGAATAGTAAATTAATGTCCCCAGTTCAGCCTATGTAGAAGAGGGATTAGAGTAAAATAATTTGGAATACTTAAAGCATTACAACATCGGAGCCCCCATCCCTAGCAACATTCAAGGTCAGGCTGGACAGGGCTCTGAGCAACCTGATCTAGTTGAAGATGTCGCTGCTCACTGCAGGGGGGTTAGGCTGGATGATCTCTAAAGGTCCCTTCCAACCCAAACCATCCTATGATTCTATGATTGTACTTGGAAAACGTCTTAATACAAGTCTAGAATATTTATTATAATGACTTAATACCACAGCCTAATTTACAACCAGATACTGCATTTCAACCTTTAAGAAAAATCTAAATTATTAGGTTTTATTACTCTTTAATTTAGAGATTAAAATGTATTACATGAAGAGGCAAAGACAATAAGCTTTACCTTCTCTGTGATGGCCTTCTTCAAGTAAAATTCCTAGAACTGAGCAAGTAGTCATAGATTTACAGAACTCTTTTGCAATGTTTCAAAGAAATCTCTCGGCTGATGGGCAGTGCTTCAAAAGAAATACTCTTCATTTAGGTTGAACAAAGAACCAGTTAAATATGCTGTGTAGAAATCTAGCCTCTCTTACAGAACAGGTGGTTTGCAATGATATTCAGACAGATCTGAAATGCAGTTGCATGTCTGCTCTGAGGCAGAAACACACATACACACACAACATAAAGAGGGAACAATTATACATTAGATATGCAAAAATACCTGAAAAGGAGCCAAGAAGGAGATTTCTATTAGAGTGCTGGCTTGGAAGACATTTAAGACAAAGAAGCTATCCCTATCTGGTTGCTACTACCCTTGTCAAAGAAACAGGACATTTCTAGGCCTTTTGACACTATCTCCCACAGCATTCTCCTGGAGAAGCTGGCTGCTCACAGCTTGGACAAGTGCACTCTGCACTGGGTTAAAAACTGGCTGGACGGCTGAGCCCAGAGAGTGGTGGTGAATGGAGTCAAATCCAGTTGGCGGCCAGTCATGAGTGGTGTTCCCCAGGGCTCAGTGTTGGGCCCGGTCCTGTTCAATATCTTCATTGATGATCTGGATGAGAGGATTGAGTGCACCCTCAGTAAGTTTGCGGATGACACCAAGCTGGGTGGAGGGCAGGATGGCCCTACACAGGGACCTGGACAGGCTGGATCATTGAGCCAGAGCCAAAGGTATGAGGTTCAACAAGGCCAAGTGCCGGGTCCTGCACTTTGGTCACAACAACCTCATGCAACGCTACAGGTTTGGGGAGGAGTAGCTGGAAAGCTGCCTGGAGGAAAAGGACCTGGGGGTGTTGGTTGACAGCTGGCTGAACATGAGCCGGCAGTGTGCTCACGCAGCCAAGAAGGTCAATGGCATCCTGGCTTGTAGCAGGAATAGTGTGGCCAGCAGGAGCTGTACTCAGCACTGGTGAGGCCGCACCTCGAGTACTGTGTGCAGTTTTGAGCCCCTCACTACAAGAAGGACATTGAGGTGCTGGAGCGTGTCCAGAGAAGGGCAACAAAGTTGGTGAAGGGTCTAGAGAACAAGTCTTATGAGAAGAGGCTGAGGGAATTTGGGTGGTTTAGTCTGGAGAAGAGGAGGCCGAGGGGAGACCTTATCGCTCTCTACAACTACCTGAAAGGAGGTTGTAGCAAGGCAGGGGTCAGTCTCTTCCCCCTAGTAACAAGTGATAGGACGAGAGGAAATGGCCTCAAGCTGTGCAAGGGGAAGTTTAGGTTGGATATTAGGAAAAACTTCTTCACCAAAAGGGTTGTCAGGCATTGGAACAGGCTGCCCAGAGAGGTGGTGGAGTCTCCATCCCTGGAGGTATTTAAAAGATGTGTAGATGTGGTGCTTGAGGATATGGTTCAGTGGTGGACTTGGCAGTGATAGGTTAGCGGTTGGACTTGATGATCTTAAGGATCTTTTCCAACCTTAACGATTCTATGATTCTACGATTCTGATGAATAAGGAAGAATTGTTCAGTGTTAGGATCCTGGCATTGTAGAACAAGTCTTACAAGCTCCTCCCTGAGGACTGGACAAATAGGAAGAACAGCTTTCTTCTGCATTGTGCTTTAGTGATTCCACTGTCAGCTTGCTTACCTGGAAACCCAGCCTGAAGTCCAGTTAATATATTGAATCTTTTTACACTGAAGTATTGGTTTCCTACTCGTCACCAAAGATCCTGAAGATGGGTTCAACTATGCCTTTGCAATGCAATTTATACCTCTGTATGGTATAATTGAGGACATACTCTGAAGGTGAGGCAAAAGCGCAGGTCAGCTAACTTGTCCTACATGATTTTTACTATCACTTGAGAGAAGAGTGTAAGACAGTGTGGCTTTCATTGCTGGCATTGTAAAGCTGGCAGCTGAAGTATCCAACTTATCACATGTGAACGCAGTGAACATGGAAGTAATAAACACACAAAAAATATGCAACTCCTCTGCACTCTCCATGATGGTGCTTTAGAAGTTGAGGGGCAACAGTAAACTCTGTACAATTTTCATAGGTACCATCTTTATATTTCACCTCTTTACATTCTTGTGCAACTGGGTGCCACCCTCCCCCACCACTTGTATTTCCTGGTTTATCATTCCAACCTCTGTGAGGCGCATGAGGACTTTTTATATGAAAAACACTCAAAGCAGTGGGTGGCTTTAGTACTATACCCTCACCTAACAGAGGTTTAGTCTGTTTATAGCCAAATCTTCAGGCACACTGAATAGCACCTCTTACTTCATATACATCCTCTCATTAATGTAACAGCCTACATCTTCATCGGTTGTGATAAAAATTGTAAAATTTGTCTGTAATTATGAGCTACTTTTTGCTTTTCTTCAGCAAGAGAATAAGAGCAATTTGCCTTCAGCTTGTGCAGATAGTATTGTTTCTTTATTCTGATTATATCTGACAGGGTTCCAAGGGCTGCAGTATATGTTGCAGGGCCACTGCTTGCTGCAGAAAAACAATCACCACAGCTGGTATATAATTACACCATACTAATTGAAGCAGAAGATATTTCCCGAGCAGTAATGAGTAGTAGAGAGGGCTTAATGGACCAAATTGCTACAGAAGCCAATCTCAGTTACTCATTATTCCTTCACTAGCTGTCCTATACTAAATTCATCTCAGCAACTACACAAAATATCAGATGAAAACCTAAGTGTACATTGTGGTAATATAATCTTTAAAGTTTCCACCAACATATAAAAATTTAAAGGTAGTATTTTTTGCATTAGTAAAAGTCACATAGTGCCCAGATCTGCAGAGCATCTTCACTTCCAGGCTGGGATCACAACAGATAAAAGACCAGTGCCAAAACCTCCTAACATGCCTCCTTGTTCAACAAATTATCATTAGATCGTAACAAATTTATGCCTATCCTGCTTTACATTTTTCTACTTTTACTTCTCCTAGGAGGAACAAAATGACTGATTTTTTCATAATAAATATTTATCAGTGCAAAGCCCTGCCAGACAGATTAAAAAGTAGGAACTTTGACACATGCTCTGCTCTCTGCTGCAGTATGTGAGAGGCAGAAAGAGCTTTCTCAACTCAGAAAACCATCTTAGATTTCTGGACTAGTGGTCTTGTCTCCTGCTCCTCCTCCAAGGAAAGTGTTGCCTTCTATTGGTGATGACTGAGGTTACTCACTGGGTGACTTATGGGCTACATTCAGCTCTCCCAAGGAAAGCCATCCGGGAAGGACAAGGTGGCTTGCCTCACTAAAAAAAAGTGACATGGCAACAAGCAGCACCAGTCATAGGCAGGGTAAACCAGAGCAACTCCTAAATGCTACGACACCACCACATCAGAAGAATATATATCCGAACTTGTTTCAGTATGGCTGATCTGCTGCAGGCTCTTGTTAATAGGTCATGATCACTCTGAAGTTAATCAGCTTTCTATTGCATCCCTTTAAAATCAGATGCAGGCAAAGAAATGCATGAAAAGAAGTTTGGGATTCACAGTAAAGCAGGAGAAAATATATGGCTATGCTGAGTAACATGGACACTGTCCCTTTCCTATATTCACTCAGCTATATACATCCAGAGCACTGATGCTCACTGTGAGGCAGGGCAGTCAAAAATTACCTCCCTCTCTGCAAAAACACAGGAGCCTGGCAGAAACACCCTGTGCTGTAAAGCCAAATTCTACTTTTCCTGCCTGTATTTACTGTTTTCACACCTCACTGTTGCCTTTTGACCACCCTCTTCTGTACCAGCACAGAACAAAAGACTCAGCAATGCTTCTGCTCCATTTGTGGGTCATCCCAAAGGGAAAGCAGGCAGGCAAACCAGGCGCTGCTCTTTGTGTGCATATCCTTTCTCCACCACCCTGTCCCTTTCCTCTTTCTCACGTCAAGGGACAACTGTGGTCTTGTAGCTACTCCTCAGCATTAACCTGGGTTTAAGAGGGGGACTGCAGAGAAGAGTCTAAAACCCTGCATGTGCACATACAGCAAGTCTCATAAAACACATCATGTATTAAAAAAAAAAAAAAAGCAAAGAAAAGCGTTAAATTGTGTGAATGACAATAGTGCCCAACTTTTGCTAGGATGGGCATTACCACCTTGCAAGGCTATACATGGGTTTGCAAGCACTTTTTCCCCCTCTCTTAATGAGCAATCTTGACTCTTGGAAAAGTATGCTGCCCCTGCTAGTGCTCTGGATTGCTTAGAGGTTTTTTGTGAGAATAACTCCGGAGACAAGAAGTCATCCTGTCTTAGGAGAATGCGGCCACCGTCTTGGACTCAGGCAGGGAAAATCTTTGACATAAAGCTGCTATGAGGAAACCTGACCTTGGTCTTGGGATGACAAAGAGGCGGCTGGATAAAAAGGAACGCAGCACATCATGGAACTCTCAGGTTAAGCATCGCTGGCTTTTCCTCCATTAAGAAACTGACAAAACATCTTTCGGACATGTAATACCGCTCAGCAAAGGGACAGAGGCAAGTGCCAGAAAAGGACAAATAATGCGTTTGATGTTCACATCTGTGTAACTCCAGGCTGCTCAGAATTAATACAACGATATGATGAGCCTGCATTCTGATTACAGACCATCTGTGCAAAATCAGCACCAAGAAACAAGTTGAACTGTGAACTAGTTTGAAGGAATAATTGTGCAGGCTGATGAAAACTACAAACCACTTCCTTGGATTGCCAACCTTCCTCCAGAAAGAGGGCATAGTCGTTCCACTAACAAGCCAAACACACTTAGGGTAGCAAAAAATAGGCCACCTCCAGCACAAAGAAGTGTTGATTGCATCAGTATTTCACATGCATTTCTTTGGTAGCACCTGACACTGGAAAGGGCAATGACGCTTCTAAACACAGCATATAAATGAGTCCCAATTGCCATCTACTCCTGCCTCCCAGAAGTCTGTAACATAACTTTACCCCTTTCACAGAATTTTCCACCCTGGCCCTTACTGAAAACAGTCAGAAGTTAAAATTTTTAAAGGAGCCTAGAAAGGGTGGGGACAAAAAATAGTAACTTCTTTTGAACCAAAGCCAGATCCCAGCTTCCTGTGGCCTCCTTGAAAACTCCCAGCCCCTGCTATTTGTGGAGCTTAAGAGAGATGTTAAAGAAGAGAGAGGATTCTTGCCTTAAAGATTTTTACATGATTACATTAAAAACTACTGTACTTACAATACAACAGGGCAGGCATACACAAGCCTAAACTCACAGTGCACACAGTGCTGATGTTCCTGTGTAAGGGAAAGTAGATCCAAATGCAAGCACCTGCAGCCCTTTGAATGAAATATCCTCCAGAACAGACTCCATACGATACCTGGATACGTCTGGTAATTTACACCTGAAAAATGCTAAAAAGTTCTCAAGTGATGAGGATGGATGAAAATAATTATATCATCCAACACAAATGGTTAATTTAAAGATACCTCTTCTGGAAGTGATTTTGAAGGCTGCAACAGCCAAACATGTCATCTGCTAATAAAAGCTACTACCATGTTGTTATTGCATCCTTCCAGTTACATCAATACTCTGATGTGATTAAGGGAATTCATCCGTTATTTTACACTTATCCGCTTTTCCTCCATCAAGCTGCAATTTATGTGTGTCACTAGTGGGTTTATCTCTGAATTACAGCTCCTGGCAAATTCTGCTTCTGAATGTGCCTGAAGTCCCCACATGATTTAGGGAAACAGTTTCCAAGAGCTGAGGTATCATTTCGTTTCTAGAAATTGAAAGGAAAGTTAGTGCTGAAATCAGCAAGGCAAGGGACCAACTAACTTGTAAAAGAACAGATAAGGTCATAAAATAAACCTTTCAAAGTACATGTTTTTAGGTTGGATTCAGGCGCAGGGCACCCAGTGTGGTTATACCCAGATTCCCCTGCATAGCTGTGGGGCTTCCTCAGCAAAATAGAGGCAAGTTACAGAAGACCATGGGAAAAATCCCTCTGACCACAGTGGAAGTTAGACTGAAGCTGGATCTTAGTTTCATGCAGCTTTTCATCGCAATAGCACGTGCTAGCCAAAGGTTTTCAGCAGGCTCAATGGGGCTTAAGCATAGATGGACCCACAAAGTTTAAGAAAAGAAAAAAGTTCACAGTTGTCAGACTTTTAGGACTGAAAGTAAACGGACTTCTATTCTGGCACAGATCTACTGCAAAAATACCTATAGGCTTACAGCCCTTCCCTCAAGAACACTGTAGCTTGAATGTATTTGTCTGGTGTTGAGTACCAGGAACAACTGGGCACATGTTTATTTCTGCTCCACACAACTCTCATGACTGTCACTATCTGGCATGGGAAATGCTGCCTCCAAACCTGAGAAAGATACAGAGAAACTGAGATACCAAATATCAAGGAAATACCCTCTTCCCCTTATTTCAAGATAATCCTGCTGCCTTCACGTCTGCCATCTGAGGATGTTTTGCCTAAATAAGAGATCGCCTTTTGGAGTATCAGCAAGCCTCCAGCCAGAGAAGATTCTTCTGTTGCAGTTACTCCACTTCTCAGCAACAAGCTGGAGATCTGCATATAAGCTTGAGCTGTACCTGGAGTAGCTTGTGCTCCCTGAAGCGCCTCCCCCAGATTTAATTTTTCCCAAGCCAAGTAACAATTATGAATACCTTATGTCCTTCATTTAATAAACATGTTTGTCAACTAAATCAGTTCATAATTCATAATCAAATTTCATTAAATACTAGTGATTATTTCTTCTTTACTTTTGTGGCCTCTGGAAATAAATAGAAGAACTTAGAGGAGAATTTGGAATAAAATTTAATTGAAAGTATGAATTAAATTTTTTGGTGATTTCATTTTTCCCTGCCCTGCGCTGCTCCTATTTTTTACTGCCTACACAGAATATGGTTTGCCAGCACTTTTTAATGCAGATTTGAGCAAGGAAAGCTCTGGTCAAAAGCTACAACAGCTGGGCTAAAGAAGGACTTTCTTGGCTTCTCTGTATAGGTATTGTTCAAAACACTAAGTCAGAAACTTATGGCCTTGGGAAAACAAGAACAAAGACATGCCTCAGTTATATTCCATTGAGAACTGAACCTGAGAGAAACTCTAGCAAAGGATAACATGGAATTTTACAGATACAGTATCGCATCAGTACTGTATATGAATGCAGCTGAATGCATAGGAACAGGACAGAAAGGCAAGACAGCCAACCTGGATCTACCAGCTACTGATGTTTGGTACAGGCAGAAAAAATGTTATGTGATGTATGTAGAAGCAGACAACCAGCAGCTGAAAGTGAGCAAAATTGCTTTTAAGTGATTCTCTGACAGTGCTAAAACACTGCAGAGTACCTCTGTTGCTTTCCACAAACCAGTTTCTGGCCAAATCAGTCACCTAGCCAGGAGACTGGAAAAATTTTTGCTTGCAGTATCACCCAGAGCCTTTGCTGAGTCACTTTGCATTTTTCTGTGTTGATCAGCTTATTAACAGATATAAGCATTCAATTACTTATTCATGTAGTTGTATTAGCTCAGCATTTCCCAGACTCCTGAGCTTTTGCTGGTAGCCTGCAGGTCTACCCTGCATTCATTCTGCTGCCTGCCTTATGTCATTATATGAATTGGTATAATTGCCCAGCAGAGCACTGCCTGGCATGTCTCATTAGCATTCTTTAATTACAGCAGGACCGAGTGGCATGTCATTTACTTGTAAAAACCATTCGCTGTATATTACAAAAGTGATTATAAACTAATCTCTAAGCTTTGGCTTCAGCTTGAACCTGACATTTTTATAGACATCTATACTTCATTCTGGTAGTTCATGACAACAGATCCCCTTGACTGAGCTGTTGCCTGTTAATAAGCAATCTATCCTAATTCATTATCTCATACTTTATTAAGCACAGGAAAACAAGAGTCTAGGAAATTCTTTTATTGCTTATTTGACTTGTTAGCAAATGTTCACACTAATTTGAGCTATCCTCCCTCTTAGCTCCTACTTGCTGATTCCAGTGGCAAAAAGAAAAATTACATTTCAGCTGGGCTTATGTAAGTTTTGCAGTACAAATACAAACACACTCTGCCTCCACATTGGCCCCTCTACCCTAGCTCTCTTGCCATCCCTTCTCTTTGCAAAGTGATGGCAATTAAGTCCATCTGAAAAAAAGACTCTTCTAGGCAATACTTACACTACTCAACATAGTCTGAGCAAACCGCCTGGATCAGGGTTCTCAAGGACTCTGCCACAGAAAAGGCAAAACTGCACTTAAAGTTGGGGAAAGCAAGAAAGGGGGGCGGAAGAGGATGAGGTTTTTACAGGAATTTGGAATCTAGTGAGCAGGTGTGGGAGAATCATGATTTCAAATCAAAATACTTAAAACTCCTCCTCAGTCTGGTTTTAGAGATCTGAGACCTTTTGTATTACTAGCCCTTTGTACAATCCCATGCCAGACAAGAGGATAAAGGTTTGCCTCACAGAACAAGGCTGAATTGCATAAAGTCTGTGGTCCTAGTGAATGATCTACAAGGAATCCTGTCATTGCTCTCTACATAAGTGTCATCACCTTAAGTTGATCAAATTGGATTATGTTTTTATATCTAACACGCTTAAATCAAAAATCAGTTTCAAAGTGACAGAAGCAAAACAAATACTGTGTAAGTGCAAAGTCAAGATTACCCAGGTTGGTTTATTACTGAAAGGAAGAAAAAATACTACGTTCTCTAGGGAGTAGATGCCATTCTCCATTTAGTTAGCCCCAGTAGTTGAATACAGAAATCCCGACTATGAATTAGTTTTTCTCCACCACACTGAATGCAGTCATCTTTATTCTGGGTGAAGTGGGCAATATTAACACCCTAAATCAATCAGGAGTTAGTTTCATGCCCACATAGGAGGTTCAGCACACTAAATGGCTGAAAGGTACCACATCCGTGAAAGACACATTTTTCTTTTTATAAGACGTGCTTCAGTGTATAACTGCTAGATTGTTGCTAGAAAGGGCAGCTGTGAGAGGAGAAAACATGATGAGCAAAATCACAGATACTGTCTGGAGACAAGCACATCTTCAAGCAAGGATGAAAGAAAATATTCACCTGATTTAAGCCATTAAAGTAGAAATTGCTAAGAAAAGCACAATGAGAGCATGTTCTCCGTTCCATGAACCACTTCTGGCCTTGAATCCACAAGCAGAATGTTTCATTTTCCCCACTGTGGACAATTTATAGAATACTCCTCACCTGCTAGACCCAGAGGTTTTACATTGCTTTGTAATGCATATTTCCATCAAAATCTTATTTGTACTGGAGGACCCATGGCCTTTTCACACACACAAATGGAAATATTTCATACAGCTAATAGAAACTGATTATTTAAAGCCATGACCGCCACTTACTGAGATTCGTTTCAAGTAAAACAAAGAAATGGGCAGTGATTCTCCTATACTACAGTTCGAAGGAAATCCTGTAAAGCTGAGTAATGCATTTTACTAATAAGTGTTCTTCTCCCCAAAATATTCTCACTATAGAAGTCTCAGTTATGATAATTGAACTGATCAACTCCGAGAGGAAACATGAAAACTCACTTTCAGCACAACATTTGATAGAAGAACAGTGAACAAGGGGGGAAAGGAAATACAGGAAATTTTTTTTAAAAATTAATCATTTTATCTGCTCTTTTGTTTATTGCAAGGTGCTACCTTACTCTGTACAAACCATTTTTAAAGCAAAAAACAATGAAATTTGTTGCTGAGCCAAAAAATTCTACAGCAGGCTCCAGCTGTGACTCATGCACAGACGCACAGGCACTGCAGATGCTCTTTGTTAATGCACCTAAGTCATCTTTGGAGTTAGCACAAACCGACAACAGGAATGATAACTAAAATTAAAATTTGTACAACAAAAATAATGTCAGAGTAGAAGTAAGTAGTTCAATACTCTTGATTTCTTCTGTCAGGTCAGCTGTAGGTAAAAGTCAGCTAACAAAGAACATTTCAGCCAGCCTTTTAAATGTGGTTTCCCTATAAAACTCCATTGCTTCATCATGAGGTTCCTAAATAATGCCATGAGAATGACAGGTTACAATGCTGCAGAATTAATGGACTTCTACCAGCAGGCCATCCTTCCCTCTCTCCTCAGGAAACAGGGGCACAATTTTGCTTGGCATATGAAAATACTGAGGACAGCAGCCAAATTGCACATTCAATTTCCATTTACCTCAGGAGTCAACAGAAACCTCTGGAAAGGAAAAACATAAAACTTACTTTTTTGCCTCTTTTTTTTTCTAATGTTTTGCTAGTGATTAGTAAAACAGTAACCCCACCTCCATGAGCAGATTAATTTCATAAAACAGCAGTGATTTTATAATTTGTATTCTGGCAGCGATCAACATAAGGCAAGATCGAGAAAAATATTTCAAAGATGTCAAAGCAGATATAAAGAACATGCACTTTATATAAAAAATTATATTCCAGAAATAAATGGGCTATTGCACCCATTAAATGTCCTAGGTAGTCTTAAACCATTTGGTAGGGTCTCTCTGCCTTCTGTGCATCCTCCTGTCTCAGATGTTGGGCTTACAGCTGCTGCAGAGGTATTTAAAAACATGGTCTCAAGGGCTAATGCACATATTTATTTATTGTTGGGCAATGATGTAGTCATCTGGTGACAAGAACTATGCTAAAGTGCCAGTTTTGGTACACTGACTTTGGATGTTCTTAAGTACCAAAATGTTGCTGCTTTGCTGAAAATTCTTTAGCCTGGAGAAGAGAAGGCTCCAGGGCGACCTTATTGTGGTCCTTCAGTAATTAAAGGGGGCTTATAACAAAGACAGGGACAGACTTTTAGTAGGGTCTGAAGTGATAGGACAAGGTGTAACAGGTTTAAACTAAGAGAGGGTAGATTTATATCAGATATAAGAAAGACATTTTTTACCATGTGGGTAGTGAGACACCAGGACAGATTGCCCAGAGAATTTGCAGATGCCCCATCACTGGAAGCGTTCAAGGCCAGGTTGGATGGGGCTTTGAACAACCTGATCTAGCAGAAGGTGTCCCTGACCACAGCAGGGGTGCTGAAACTAGATGATCTTTAAGGTCCCCTCCAACCCAAACCATTCTCTGATTCTAAGAAATTGCCAAAATGTTCTTACAAAATTACAATAAAACATCAATTCACCTCTATTCAGGCACAAATCCATAGTCCCATTGAAGGCAAAGGTCCACCCAGGTAGGGCAACTTAGAAAACCATTGTCTTCTGATTTAAAACTGCTCTTTAGAGGAGAAACTGTTTTTTCACTGTCTGGACAGCATCTAGCATGCAAGTCCTATCTCACCTCAAACAAGCGATACAACCCACAAGCGAAGGGACAAATTCAACCTAATCACTGACAGGTATGTCTTCAGGGCAGCCTTAGGACTATGTCTTCCTTTCAGATTGTGTTTCATTTTATATAAACATCACCTTAAACAGGCATTAGACAAACTGTACATTATGTAATCAGCCCCTTGGTTATCACAGTTGGGGTTCCACGTTTTTGCCCAAAAGCCGCCTGTGGGTTCAGGCTTAGAGTAATCAGTCCAGATCCCCCAGTTGCTAAGAGGTCCAACAGTCCATACCATAATACTCAGGGGGCCCTACACCCAACCTTTCCGCAAGGCTGTTTTTAAGAGTAAGCAGTGATCTGCTTCTAGCTGAAGAAACATTTAATTGAATCTTTTATGAATTATGCAAGGAAGCCAGTAACTTCCAACCCTGTCATTACTGTTATTTGTTCAGCTCCCTCACAGCTCTTTTATAAAGAAGTGGGCTTCAGTTCCCGCTGTCGGCTGCACAGATGTACACTGGCAGGTGACAAAAGCAAGGGAACTGAAGGAAGAAAAGGACTACCTGGACCAAAGACTTCAGAATAATTCTGCTACCAGAAAATTACTACTCCACAGAGCAGTTCCTTGGACTATAAAAATTAGAGCTTTAAAAGCTGTATTTTATATATAAATCAAGGCTGTCTTTGTGTTTATTATTTCATGGTGTTGGGTTTTTTTTGTAGTTTTAAACCAACAAAGACGATTTTTGTGCCTAAAGTCAGAACAATTCCATCACTGTCAAGTTAGAAGTGAGTACAAACTGAGAAGGAAGCTGTTACTATTTGGGAGCTAGTAAGTCATCAGCCAAGTAGTCTTATCCCAAGACTATGAAAAAGCCTGAAAAGGTAAGACAAAAAGCCAAGCACCTAGGCGGGAATGAGAGAGTACGACTCCAGAAAATGTGAATATTGATACACCAAACCCCATGGTAATGTTCACTCCACCACTAAGTGCAGTATATTTCCAGTTCAATTGCAATTAGTGATTAATTAAGGGTGACCAAAAGCACACCCTTCCATCAGACTGTTTCAGAAACACTGTATGAATTCAGACAGGACTGTAACACTCAGAGATAGAGCACAACCCTTACGAAGCTGTCTATTGAAACAATACGGCCTATGAACTGAAAGAATATCCTTTCCTTGGGCTTTAACTATTAACAGCACAGATCAGTCAGACCTTAAACATTCACACACCTTACCCTGAAAGTGAATTGCAGTTGCTGGGAGACACATTGAGGAGAATAAAAAGACAACAATGTTGAGAACCAGCTTTAATAAAATGAAGAAAGAATGACAGCTTCCATCAAAATGGCATTTATGCACCACCAGAAAACCTTTAACTTATCAAAACCTGATCTATCAAGTTAGCTTTGTTCTGCCTTACATCTGTTCTCTAAGTATCAGAAACATTCAAGGTAGTATATAAATCTATAATGGTGATGTAGATCTATAATGGTGATGTTTTAAAGAAGTATACTATAAGAGAGGTTAAGGGAAAGCCATTTCATCAACACTAGCACTTCTATGTAAAATGCCACACACTGAAGTTACAAAAAACTACACTATATTAACAGGTTTTAGTTCAATACACAGTATGCATAATGTCATCAGCACAAGGATTCAGATTTCAGACTTTTTTCTTTAAATCTCAAATTAGGTTTCTTGTTCAAAAACCACTCAAACACTTGCCTCCATGTCTTTTGGCACTTAAATGACCTGATTCTTGTGCTTCACAATTCTGAAAAATCAGGACGCTTATTTGCGTTCACGAGTGACAATACAGATGTCTGTTCCCCAACTTCCATACGGACAGAGGCTCTCTTTTGTAGCATACAAGGAACATTGGGCACTAAGATTACAAGACTACTGTTAATCCTGCTTGATATTAGACAGGTCATTTCTCCCCCCACGGGCATTATTACTTCGGCAGTAAGTGGATCGCAAAAGCGGAGCTATTATCAGCCCCTTGATTACTCTGCAGGTGTTTTAAATTTATTGCTACCCAGCTTAATGTTTCTCTAAATTAAATGTTTCCAAAGTCTTTACAAACATAATTTAGCAATTAGAATACAGGATAAAATTACTCTTTGTAATAAAAATAGATATTAGAAGAGAGAGTGCTTTATTAACAGACTATGACTCAAAAGGAAAATACTTCTAGTCAAAGGACTGAGACGTACATTATGTAAATTAAATTATTCAAATGTTGTAACGGGAGTACGTGTAAGATTTGCAGCAAGTCTAGCTTCTTAAGTCACTCAAATACATTCTACCAGGCAACACGCCTCCTTAAGCATTTGCTTAAAACTTAAGCACAAAACACAGCATGCACTTAAGTGCTTTGCAGGAATTTCTACCACTGGAGTGTAATTAACAAAAGAAAACTCATACAATATAGCACTGATACAACTGTGATCTACCAAAGCACAACATATTTCCTGCACAAATACAAGATTTCATTTTCTAATTTTTGCTGTAAGGTTGCAGAATATCCTAAACCCCACAAGGAACAACTACCTATACTAACATTACTTGGGTAACTGTTGCCTCGTAACCCCAGCTACAGGACAAGGAAACAAAATACATAGCTGCTTCTTTCAAAAGAGAAGAAAGATGGGAGAAAAAAAGTTAGGGCAAATTGCCATGGGCAGCCAAGTACCTTTATTTTGAACAAGTCCTCCATCCTTACCTTGGCAAATGCATCTTTCATAGGCACTGAATAGAAAGGGTTGGTTTTTGACTTGACTCTTTACCAACACAAAATTATACATACAGAACATTGTAATTTTGAACATATTAACCAATTAGTTAAAACAGGATTTTATACATCCACTATCATGGTGAACTGAGGTGTTTCCTGAGGCAAGGAAACTATTTAACACAAGTGCAAACTATTTTTTTTTCAGCTGTGCTGGCTCTCCACAGCAACTACATGCTGAGCAACTGGGTTCTACCACAGTTGTCAACTGTCTGCCATCACATAAGGAACTAGAGGAAAAGGTTGCACCTCTTCTAGCTCCTGTTCCCAACTCAAACGCCTCAACACCTAGGCGAGAGAGGATAAACTGAACTACAAAGTTAAGTTGTCATTTCTAATCTGAATTCATTGATTCTGTAAAGCAAATTTGAAAATCAGGCCACTTAATTGGTGTAGCACCTCTCATGGATCACTCCTCCAATCTTTCTTAAATCAAGGGATTGTCAAAACTCTTTCTATTACAAAAAATCCTCCAGCTCAAATGACCTTGGCACTGCCGTCTTCACTTTTTCATCAGCAATCCTGAAGGCCCTGATGCTCTGCACTCCTTTAATTGCTTCTCTGAAGCCATCCATTTCTACTGGGAAGACACATATTGTATCAGGAAATGTTGCAGGGCTACCCTGTTGCTGGGCTATGAACTTGCTGAGATCACAGTGACATGGTGGGATCACAGAATCATGGAATGTCCTGTGTTGGAAAGGACCTGAAAGGATCATCGAATCCAATGTGAGGATGACTCACAAACTGGAGTGCGGCAATGAAGAGATACAGGCTTTTTAGGAAAGCCAGGCCAGGAAAACAAGGTGAAGTGGTGGAGTTGCCATTTGTGTAAAAACACAGCTGGAATGCGTGGACATCTGCCTTGGGATGGATAATGAGCCAACTGAGAGCTCACAGGAAAGGACTAAGGGGATGACAGGTATGGATGACATTATAGTGGGTGGTCAGCTACAGGCCACCTGACCAAAAAAGAAGTGGATAAGGCCCTCTACAGACAGCTAGAAGCAGCTTCAGGTTCACAGGCCCTGGTCCTCAATATCTACTGGAGGGACAACACAGCAGGACATAAGCAGTTCAGGAGGTTCCTGAAGAGCATCGATGACAACTTCCTGACCCAAGTGAGAGAGAAACCAACGAGGTGAGGTGCTCTGCTGGGCCTCATACTCACCACCACCAAGGGGCTTGTTGGGGACATGAAGGTCAAAGGCAACCTTGACCATTGTGACCACGAGATATTGGAGTTCAGGACCCTAAGATGAGGGAGCAGGGAAAAAAACCAACAGAACGCTGGAGTTCAAGAGAGAAGAGCGGCCTCTTCAAAGATCTGTTTGGTAGAGTCTGATGGGATAAGGCCATGGTAGGAAGGGGGGGCCCCAAGAGACCTGGTTAATATTCAGCAGATCACCTCCTCCAAGCTCAAGAGTGGTCCACCTTAATGAATAGGAAGTCAGGCAAAAACACCAGGAGGCCTGCATGGATGAACAAGGAGCTCCTAGCAAAACTCAAACACAAGAAGGAAGCCTACAGAGGGTGGAAGCACAGACAGGTAACCTGCTAGGAATACAGAGACACTGTGCAAGCATGCAGAGATGCAGTTAGAAAAGTCAAAAGCCCACCTGGAATTGAATCAGGCCAGAGATTTCAAAGACAACAAGAAGGGCTTCTATAAGTACATGGGTGGAAAAAGGAAGGCTAGGAAAAATGTGAGCCCAGTGCTGAATGGGACAGGGACACTGGTGACGGAAGACATGGAAAAGGCTGAGGTCCTGAATGCCTCCTTCACCTCTGTCTTTACTAGTAAGACTGTCCTTCAGGAATCCCAGGCCCAGAGAGCAGGAGGAAAGGCTGGAACAAGGAAGATGTGTCCTTGATTGAAGAGGATCAGGTCAGAGAATATTTAAGCAAACTAGACACCCTAGAGTCCATGGAACCGGATGGGACGCACCAATGAGTGCAGAGGGAGTTGGCAGATATCATCACGAGGCTATTCTCAATAATCTTTGAATACTCACAGCAATTAGGAGACGGACCCAAAGACTGGAGGAAAGCAAATGCCTTTCCTATCTTCAAGAAGGGCAAGGAGGAAGAACCATGGAACTACAATATGGTCAGCCTCACCTCAATGAAGTGATGGAGCCGCAGATATTGGAAATGATTTCCAGGCACATGAAGGACATGAAAATCAACAGACATAGCATGTATTCATCAAAGGGAAGTCATGCTTGAACAACCATATAAACTCCTATGATGAAATAAATGACTGGCTTGATAGATGAGGAGAGAGTAGTGGCATAGTCTGCCTTGATTTCAGGAAGGATTTTAACATTATCTTGGATGAACAGACAGTGAGGTGGATTGTAAACTGGCTGAGCAGCTGGTCCCAGGGAGTGGTGATCAGTGGAGGCCACTAACTAGCAGTGTACCCCAGGAGTCAATACTGGGTCCAATCGTGTTCAAAATCCTGGAACATCTCTCACACGAAGAGTAGCTTAGAAAGCTGCGGCTGTTTAGTCTGGAGAAGAGAATGCTCAGGGACATCTTACCACCAATGCATACAAATCCCTGAAGGGAGCGTGCAAAGAAGAGAGAGCCAGGCTCTTTCCGGTGGTGCCCAGTGACAGGGACAGAAGCAATGAGCACAGCCTGAAACGCAGGAGGTTCCCTCTCAACATCAGGAAACACTCTTTCACTGTGAGGGTGACCGAGTGCCTGCACAGGTTGCCCAGGGACGTTGTGGAGTCTCTGTCCTTGGAGATATTCAAAAGCTCTCTGGATGTGGTTCTGGCCAATCGGCTCTAGGTGAACCTGGTTGAGCAGAGCAGGGTTGGACCAGATGACCTCCAGAGGTCCCTTCCAACATCAACCATTATGTGATTATGGGGTATGTTGAAATTTGCTTAAAAGAGGAAAGACACTCCATTGTATTTCCCCTCTTTTTATTGTTCCATTTTCTTCCAAAAATAGCATAACAATGTACTTGCAAAGGAAATCTGATACAAGAAGTCTAACAAAACTAGCTTTGATGTACATAAATTTCAATGAAACATTTCAGCACTTCTAAAGTGTTGGCATTTTTCAGCTAGTTTCATGAGTTCTAATTCTAGCGGACAAGAAATTCATGTTTTCTTAATCTCAGCAACAGAACTGACTGATTCTACTGCTTTGGTGAAGGTTATAGGTGTTGTTCTATACAATTAAAAAAAAAGTATATCACGAGTCATGGAGGGAAGAATACGACTTAATTACAGTGGGAAGGCAATACAACTACAAACTCAAATAATTTGAATGCTTAACTTTGTAACAGAAATGTCCTTTCCTAGGTTTAGTATAACTTTTCAAAATACTCATGTACCATCATCATTTCACCCTTTCATCTCTTTGTAAACTATACTAGCCAACACCTGTGAACTGCTACTGTTAGCTCAAGAAGGGAGAAAAAGAACATGAAGTACCCACGCCCTCTCAGTAGGTGAGAGCAAACACCATGTCAGAAATCCCTAAGCCAGCTAAGAGACTGATGGGCAGTTAAGATAGTAATTAGGCACAGTTCTGCCTATTGATACCACTAGATTATATTCCCAAACAAGATATTTGGCTCTAATTTAGGGATTGTTATCCACACGTACCAGGGTGTGTACACACATGCATAGCCCTCCCTCCCAGAGTGAGCTTCTAGTACAATCAAATGATATACAGGACAGGCTCCCCTTTTAATTCATCATCCAGTACATGACCAAGCTCCTGATGCCTTAAGGACTGCAGTGAGGTCCCCATCACCACCAATAGCTCATCCTTCTGCCAAGCCCATTTGGAATTTTATGAAACAAGTAAGAAACACATCCTAAGATCTGCCTAGTAAGTTTCAGGAGACATTAAAACTACCAAAAAGTTAGGTGAGTCTTTAATACAATAGAAAACGTTCATTAATCTAAGTTCAGCAGCTGTTATGGATTACCACACAGTCATATTTGGAAAAACAAAAATATTTAAAACTTTAGAAATTCAGTTCTTTCAGAGCAGTTTTGTACAGAACAAACTCGTTTAATCTTGAAAGCACCATGAAGTGACACTACACATCAGCAAGCACAAAAAAAACCAAGAACATCATGGGACTTTACCATGTAAACTACACCTTGAATACCGCTAAGGTAGATTTACACTGCAGGCTTGAGCACAGCACAGAGGTACTCAAACTGACTCAGATATTATTTGCCACTTAGCTCTGCATGCAATGTAGACATACCCTATATGTGTGGATAGATCTCACTGTGGATTAACTGAGCTCTGCAATACAATATTTAGGCCCTCATTCTGCACCATCGAAGTCAGCAGTCATTCTTCCACCAACTTCAGAAAGTACAGGTTCAGGCTTGTAATCACACACTTCTACTAACAAAACATTTGTTGCTAACATAACATTGTGTCAAGGTCAAACATGAGTTTTGAGAGCATGCAGATTGCTTAGAAATGCTTAAAAAGACTGGTTCGGAATCTTTCTTATATATACACACAAAAGTCCATCTGTCACAGACAGGCAATGTAACTCAGAATCATGAGCTTGCTCTAGTTTTTGGTAGTGTCCTGCACACTTCTGATAATTAAAAAATAAAAAATAAAAAAATAGTTGCCACAATGGATTTCTGACCATTCCAATTTGCATGTGGATATGATCTCTTCTTGCTGCATCCCGTACATGAAGTTTCACAGTTGCTTCTCAAATGCAAATACCAAGTAAATACCTAAAAACGAAAATGGAGTATTTAAAGCTTCAGTTTCCTCTGCCACTTCATTAAGTTTTCAAAACGTAAACAGGTTGATACTTTGCCCAAAGAACTTGTTAGCAGGTTACTCAAATTAGAAAAACTGCTATGGTTTCCCAATGAGTAACTCTAGCATTCAATTCCAGAATGTATTTAGACATGTTTTCACAATAGAGCAAGAATGCACAAAAAGAAAAATATTTTAAATATTGTTGATAAGGTTAATGCAATGCTAACTTGAGTTAATGGTATTACTGAAATGTGAATATAATTCATAAATTACTATGCCTTTCTACACATAATTAACATCCACCTGTACATAAAAAGCCATAAGCAACTAAGTTTAAAGACTCCTTCATACAAGCAGTAATGGACACTTAGGGATGAAATGATCAACTTCATTTTACTTAAAAAGTTAATAAACTCATGGTACAAAATTATTAATTTTGCTCTTTTCAAATACCACAAAGAAGAAATATTTACAAATGCTAGATGGCATTTTCTCAACTCCAGAACAGTACAATTCCAGAAACGGACGCTCATGCAGTCCACACCAGCACCCTTGGAGAAATACTTATTTGGCACGTAATCAATGCCAGCTATGTCAGAAATTTTTATGCTTCATACCAGACAGGTAAGTTAAACCAGTTTCTTGAGGCTGTGACTCTAATTAAACATTTCCAGTTTTCCACTTGAACTCAGCTTTTGTTCTAATGGATGAGGTGCCATAGCTACATTGCAAATCTTTCAAGACAAGGCTCAGCGATAAAGCGAAGTGAAGTCCCATGTAACGAGCAAGCTGTGCTTACACCCTATCAGAAGCGCCATACTCCAAATCTCTCTGAAAACAGGGACTACTTAGAAAATACAGTCATCACTGAACTTTTAAGGGTATAAAAAGCCCCTCTCAATTAGAATAATAGTTTACATTACACTTTTACATTTCTGGAATTAATGTCTACCTTATGATTCATACCTTTAAAATACAGATAATAATTTAAGAAAACAGACACCTTAACTAAAATTTTTTTTCATTCATGGAACCGCTTTTTTTTTTGTTCTTAAACCACTAACACAACCAGTATAATGGTCTGCAAAAATGCAATTGCTGGCTGGCTGCAGTTACACAGAAGTTAGTAATAATCTCTGTGGGAATCAATTTTTATCCTTAGAATTCCCAATCCCTTACATCTGACTTGCACTAAACGCAGCATTGGAAAAAAATTGTGTCAAAAGTTTTCCATGGCACACGCTCACAAAACATTTAACAGCAGTGTATCCTCTTCAGTGTCTGAGGCACTGACTTTTTTCTCCTCCCTTTATAAAACACTCAAATACCTCTTTCACCACCCATGTTTTAATTGCTTCTTCCTGAAACACATATCACTACAGGCAAAGAGTAAAGCTTCAGTCCCTGTCTCCCCAGAACAAATTTGTATTATTTTTGAGGAATGTATGTCCCAGCTGGAGTCTGCTTTCTGGTTGACTGATAACAGATAATAATATTCAAGTGTACCAAACAGAAGTACAGTATTTAATCCTCTAACACTAACAAAATAATCCTTTAACACAGGCATTTTCTCTTCATACATCCTAAGTAAGGCTTCTCCAAACTATTTTAACCAAAAGTTTGCATCCTAGAAGCTACTTAAATAAAACAAAATTTCAACCTATTTTTTGCATTTCCCTCTCAACTTCTTGAGATGTATGAACTACATAATCTATACATAGGCGTTTGAATAACACAAATAATATAATGTTGTTATATTTAAAATTTGGATTTTCTTCCATAACCACAAGGCTATTTTACACACTTTCCACAGCAGTCATTCAGTCAATACTGAGTTTTCAGAACAATACTTACTTGTTGCTTCCCATTCAGATTTACTCAAGGTTCCCTAGAAGGGGACAAAAAAAAAAAAACAAACCAAAAACACCAGTTTCAACAAAAAAAATCAGGAAACAGTAAAACACCAATTTAATTCAGGATAATCAATCTTTCACACACCAACTTCTAACCACCCACACTGTTTAGGAAATAGAAGAGCATTACTATAGACCACAGATACTTATAACTCCAATAACTAGGATGGTAGGGAATCGGAACACCCCAGATAACAGAACATGCCTAAATTACGCAGGTGCAGGAGAAAGGGCCAACAGTCTGTTGGCCTGGATGCCTCTCTAATGCAGAGCATGCCGGATCCATTACCACAAATCAGTGTGGCTTGACCTGGCTCAAGCTGCTCTCCAGCCTGAGATGCCCAACACTTGCAGAAGTCAAGAAGCCCTATATCACAGTGCTGCCACCTTTCCTGGGAATATGGCCTGCCTCCACCTAACACCTCCCTGCAGCCCACAAAAACTCTGCTTGCAAGAGACTAACTCCCAACCCAGCTCAGACACTGAAAAAACAGCCTGCCTTGCAGCCTAGGAAACCTACTCCTAGCTCAGCCTTTCAGATGGAAGCAGGGAAAGTGCACAAGTTAAAAGGTGCTGCCATTTACCCTACCAATTAAGCAGCATAGGTAACAACAAGAAGCTGGTTTTCTGCTCTGCCCACTCCATCCCCTTCCAGTGATTCCTCACCAGGGGCATGATTTAGCCCATATGCTACCCACTGACCAATCCTAACCAAATCATGCATCTTTTAAAACACTACTGACAAAAGGCTTATTCAGATTTTTATTTTGCCATGTGACACAGCCCCTGGGCAAAAGAGGTCTTTGATCTGACCTGACCATTCTCATGTTCTTAAGTTTATTTGTTAGAAGAGCATTTTTCTTTTTAAAATTTTTCAAATACAGAGAGCAAGTTTCTTCTCCCTTTTGATGTAGGATTTTCATACATACAGTAAAAGGAATACATCCTCAAGAATTCAGAACATGAACGGCAGATAAACCAATGATTAAAAAAAGAAAAACCCAAGCAGAAAAACTTCAACCTGACCAGCCTCATGCTATATCTATGACAGTGAAATAGGATGCCATCTACCAGTTACTGCACATGATTTTACTAAAACTACAATCTTTACTCAAACTAGTGTCCAATTCTGGGTCTTTCTTGTCGAAGAGCCTCAACACAAAAAAAGATGTAAAGTTCAGACTGAAAGAGCCAACATTGCTTATCAAGAACCATTCAGCATGAATAGCTAGATTAAACCAAGTCTTTGCAAGATTTCCATCCAGCCTGACTCCCCAGATGCACAGGCAGAAGAAGCAAACACGCAGCTATATGCTACCCTGAATAGCTAGCCTAGCTACAGATGGAGAGGCAATAGCCAAACGGCAGCAGTTCCTGGGAAACAGATGACAGTAGACATGTCCTGTCCTCCTGCTTACTTCCTAGGAACAGCACCTGTGCAGGCTCCTGTTCATCAGGCACCCAGCTCTGAGACCAATACAGAAGAATGAAAGGCTGGGAGGGGCCCAGCTGCAGACAACTCCAACACTGTCATATACTCCTATGACAATGAAAGAAAGAAAAAACCCTTTATAAAACATGAGAAAGACAGCAAGCTCAGAAACGTAGCATGTGCATTAGAAGACAGGACTAGAAGCAGAAAAAACATATTTAATTGGACCACTGATCTAAAATCTAATATGACCTCTATTAAAGATGGTTCAGTATTCTGTTATTTCGGAAGTCACAAATCAAGCTGCCAAAACAGAAGAAATGCAGAAAAATATATGACAGAATGGCAGATTAAGTTTTGTACAAGGTAAGATTATGATCATCACAAAGGAAGTTTCTTTTCATTCCAGAAAGTGAACAGATTATCGTATTTAATAAAATTGAGGGCAAAAATATATGGACTGATTTTTATGTATAGGACTAGTCTACTTCTAGGAGCTCTGTTAAAAAAGAAAAGAAGGCACAGCAGATTTTAAAAAAATAGCATTTACAAAACTAATAAAATTGGCCAAGAAGTGAGCTGGATCATCTTCACCCAAAAAGACAATGGAAACACACTGCTTAAGATTTCAAATACATTCAGTATTATGAAGGAAGTTTTCACTCTCCTGTCAGAAGATTAGAAGAAGAAAGCTAAAGCTTTAAATCAGTAGTGTGAAGATCCAGAAGCAAGAAAATTCTTCAAATTAAGAATTGTTAGATAGCTGCAAAGGCAGATGGCAAAATATTCTCTCCCTTTTGCATTGTTACAAATTTCTTAATAGCTACCTAGTTAAGTGAATTTGATTCTTTGAGTACAGGGTATAGATTAGATGAACTACTCAGTCCTGCAGCCCTAAGATTTTTCACATGCACAAAGACATTCATACCAATTTCATTGCAGCTGAAATGAAGAAGGCACCACGTGTCCGAAAGATCAGGACCTCAATTTTGGACACCATTTGCTCTAGTGAAGTAAGAAGGAACTTACCAATGGTAATTTTGCCTTGCCATCTTTGATGAATTCTTTTGCATGTTCATAGTCATCAGGTTTATCAGAAACAAGCCTGGAATCACCAAATGTAGAATATGGCTGGACAACACAGAAAAAATTAAGAAATATTAATTGTATAGTAAGACACATTAATCATATTGGTTGCGGGTTTGTCACAACATAGCCCGAACAGAGGTCAGTACTTATTAAAAGGATCTTAAGTTTACATCTCTCCTTTACGGCATCTGTAAGATGAGGTCTGATATTCCCTAATTCCCAGAAAATCCAACACCCAGAATTTATAAATTAGCTTTATCTATGTGTCTCCAGAACAGAAGAAACAGAGTAACTACAAAGATTATTCTCCCTGTACAGCTTATTTTTAGTATACCCTCTTTTAGAACAGCAACTGAACAAACCAGCATCTCTTAAGCAGAAGTACTAAGAAATGAGCAACTGTAAGATTTCAAGCAGAATGCTTAAAATGCTTTAATAACACACAGGAGCTGCAACAGAAGTGTGCAACTCATTCTTCAAAACTAATGCATACTCATTAAGGATCCCAGTTACCACATGATGGTCTGTATTTAATGCAGTCCTCAATTTTAAGTGGCCACTAATTTATGACAACTCTCACTTTCAGAATCATAGAATCGCTTAGGTTGGAAAAGACCTTTAAGATCATTGAGTCCAACTGTAAAACTAACACTGCCAAGTGCACCGCTAAACCATGTCCCTAAACACTACATCCACACATCTTTTAAATAGCTTCAGGGATGGTGACTCAACCACATCCCCAGACAGCCTGTTCCAATGCTTGATAGCCCTTTCCATGAAGAAATTTTACCTAATATCTAATCTAAACCTCCCCTGGTGGAACTTCAGGCCATTTCCTCTTGTCCTATTGCTTGTTACTTGGAAGAAGAGACCAACACCCACCTCACTACAACCTCCTTTCAGGTAGTTGTAGAGGGCAACAACGTCTCTCTGTTCAGCCAGGCCAGTCGCCTTCCCCACCAGCTCATCTTTTGGCACATGGGGACAGTCTGCTCTTGGGCCTTTAAGATTTCCTTCTTGAAGAATGTCCAGCCTTCCTGGACCCCTCTGCCCTTCCAGGCTGCCTCCCAAGGGACTCTGTCAACCTGCCTCCTAAACAGGCTAAAGTCTGCCCTCCAGAAGTCCAAGGTGGCAGTTCTGCTGACCCCTCTCCTTACTTCTCCAAGAACTGAAAACTTTATCATGTCATGATTGTTATGCCCAAGACGGCCTCCAACCACCACATCACCCACAAGTCCTTCTCTGTTCACAAACAACAGGTCCGGCGGGGCACCTTCACTAGCTGGCTCACTCCCCAGCTGTATCAGGAAGTTGTCTTGCACACACTCCAGGAACCTCCTACAGTTTCCTCTCTGCTGTACTGTATTTCCAGCAGACATCTGGTAAGTTGAAGTCTGCCACAAGAAAAAAGACTAGCAATTATGAGACTTCTCCCAGCTGCTTATAGAATATTTCATCTGCCTCTTCACCCTGGTTGGGTGGTCTATAACAGACTCCCACCATGATATCTGCCTCATTGGACTTCCCTGATTTTGACCCATAAACACCCAACCCCATCACCAACCTCTAAACACTTGCTAACATGCAGGTCTACCCCACTATCTGTCCTTCCTTGTCTGTCCCTTCTGAAGAGTTTATAGCCATCCATTGCAGCATTACAGTTGTGCCAGTCATCCCACCATGTTTCCATGATGGCAACTATATCATAGTTTTCCCACTACACAATGGCTTCCAGCTCCTCCTGTTTGTTGCCCGTACTGCGAGCATTGGTGTAGATACACTTCAGTTGGACTACTGATCCTGCCACCTTTTTGTGGGAAAAAGCCCTAATTCCCATGTGACTATTCTTGGGCAATTCCATGGTTTCTAACACATCAATAACCCTTGTAACTTTGCTGCCCCATGGATCTCCATCCTCTGTCTCCGCTGAAACAGCAGACTGAAGGACCTTGCTAGCACACTGTCCCTCAAACATTGGCATGCCAGCCCCAGGCTTGTCTCTAGTGAGCCTGGTTTTATCCCTTTCCACCTCCAAATCTAATTTAAAGCTCTTTCAATGAGCCCTGCCAACTCCTGTGCAAAGGTCCTTTTCCCCCTTTGAGACAGGTGTGCCCCGTCTGTTGCCAGCAGGCCTGGCGTCCTATAAAACACCCCATGATCAAAAACCCCAAAATTCTGCTGGTGACACCAGGCTCAGAGCCAGGTATTAATCTGCTGGCTCTTCCTGTTTCTTCCTTCATCATTTCCTGCAACTGGAAGGATAGAGAAGAATACTACTTGTCCTCCTTATCCCTTGACCAGTCATCCCAAGGCCCTGAAGTCTCTCGATTGCCCTCGGACTTCTTGTTGCAACTGCCTGCCTGAAAAATCACTAATGGATAATAATCTGAGAGCCATACCAGGGTAGGAAGTTTTCCCCTCACACCTATAACCTGGGCCCCATGGAGGCAGCAAACTTCCTTAAGAAGTGGGTCTGGTCTGCATATTGGGCCTTCTGTTCCTTTCAGGAGGGAGTCTCCTATGACAATGATCCATCTGTTTTTTCTTTATGGAAGCAGTTTTGATGTAGGGCTTAGGCCAAATTAACCTTTGGTGACACCTCCAAACTAGATGAACCATCGTCCTCATCATTGTTCGGTTCCACTTGCAGAGCCTCACACCTGTTATGGAGGGGCACCTGTGAAGGTGGGGCAGTCACAGAGGAGACACGCCTGCTGTGCCAGGCAGGAACTTGTCGCCATTGCCCCCAATCCCTTGAGCCACTGTGTTCAGCCAGGCAGAGAGAGGATAGGGAATCCTCGGTGTCATGCGTCCTGCCTGCCTGACAGGCCTGTCTCTGGGACAGCAGGGTGCGGTTCCAGTACACACTCTCTCTCATTCCCTGATACTCCTCAACCTTCTGACCTCCTCCTGGAGCTCTGTCACTAAGCAGAGGAGTTCCTGGGCACAGCTCCCACAGGTGTGGGAGCCATCAGGTACTGGCACAGGAGCAGGGCACACCCTGCAGCCTGACACGTGGGTGGCAGCATGGTCCCACTGGAGCTGTCTGGGAAGCTGTGTCAGTCCTGCTGGGTGCAGAGCTTAGAGAGGCCATGGCTTTCTGCTGGGTGGATATCACTGCTCGCTGGTTGAGCTGGCAGAGCTTCAGCACCCTTCCACACGCCCTTCTGCACCAACTGCCAATGCCCTGTTCAGGGCACTCCAACCCTCCCCACGGCTTTCTTTTATACATGGGCAGGGGGGATCGGCCACCAGTTGCTCCTGGCCCCACCCAGGTCTCGTCAGCCACAGTCACGAGTTGCATGCTCCGAGCAGCTCTCTTGGCTCCCCCCTGAGGCTCCCCCAGTTTGGGAAACCCCCCTGCACACTGCACAGGAGTGCTCTGCTGCAGACTGTGCCAGCACCAGCGCTGCTCACCTCAGCGACTGAGAATGAAGCCAATATGTCAAAGGCTGTATCACTATGCTACCAGCAATATGAGCCCACACAAAGCACTGTTTCCTTCAGAGTCAACAAGGACAGTCAAGTCCACTTGCAGCCCACGTGATTCATTTCAGTAAGTCACCAGATACTTGACAGTTTTATGCTGAAAAATTCTACTGTTTGAGGGAGGAGGGAAGAACAGAATACTGTGAGTAAAACGAAAGCCTCAGAGATGGCCTCTCTGAAGCTGCTAAAGTCATCCACAATAAGAGCTTGAGGATAAAAAAGCAAAAACATTGGGCAAAAATATAAGCTAAGTTACAACTAAATACCATTTTCTTCTACAAATACATCCTGTGCTCTTATTCCTACAAATATTACTTTCTGTCTTTTCAATTGATATTTCTTGCACAAAGATCCAGCTTTCAGTCTCTCTCTGCTGAGGAAGAAATGGATTACAGTCACCACTATCTGACACCATGATTCTTGTGCTTCCACTTACTACTTAATAAAAACAAAAGCTTGCCTCAAAATTGAAATTTTATCTACAAAACTGAATCACGCGATTGGCTGCCGGTGCCCAGGCAATGGCAGCAGGGGGCTGCAGAGGTGGCCTCCGTGAGAAGAGGCCAGAGCTGGGGCTGTCCCAGACACAGACAGTTCCTCCAGCTCCAGCAGAGCCACCACAGGGCACAGCTGAGCCCCGCAGCCATGAGTTGGGTGCCTCCAGGAAAGCATATTTAAGAAAGTGAAAAAACCTGTGCAACAGCTGTGAGAGGAGTGCAGAAAAATGTGAAACTACCCTGCAGACACCAAGGCCAGAAAAATGAGGGGAAGGAGGTGCTCCAGGCACTGAGAAAAGACTCCCCTGGAGCCTGTGAAGAAGACTGATATGATACAGGTGATGCAGGTCGTCTCTCTGCAGCACATGGAGGACCACAGTGGAGGACCCCATGCTGGAGCAGGTGGGCATGCCCAAAGGAAGCTTCAGCCTGTGGAGAGCCCACACAGGAGCCCAACCAGGAGCAGGTTTTCTGGCAGGAGCTGCAATGCCGTGGGGAACCAAATAAAGCTGGAGCAGTCTGTTTCCTGAAGGACTGCACCCCATGGAGAGAACGTGCGCTGGAGCAGCTTGTGAAGGACTGTATTCCATGGAAAGAACCCATGTCTGGAGCACGGGAAAAGTGTGAGGAGAAAGGAGTAGCAGAGGCAAAATATTTTGGACTGACTACAACCCCCGTTCCTCACCCCCCTGCGCTGCTGGGTGGGGAGAGGACTCAGAAAGGTCAGGAGTGAAGCTGAGCCTGGGAACAAGCAGTAGGTGGGGCAAAGGTGTTTTTACGTTTGTCTTTGTTTCTCACCATCCTACTCTTCTCTGGTAAGAAGTTAAATTAATGTTCTCCAAATTTAGTGTGTTATACCTGTGATGGTAATTGCTAAGCAGTCTCCCCGTCTTTACCCTGACCCACAGGGTTTCTTTCTTTTTTTCTCCCCCCATCCTCTTGGGAAGAGGGAACAAGAGAGCAGGTTAGTGGGTGTTTGGCAGCCAGCCAAGGTCAACCCACCACAGTTGCACTTTCAGCCACAGAATTTTAGTTCTTCTATTGGTCGCCCTTAATTAATTGCACGACGTTCACAACAGGAATTTCAATTATTGCATAAATAACTAACAAGCTGTAAAATGCTATTTAAATGAAACAAGTTAACTCTGTATTTACCTCCAAGGCCTGCATTCTCCTTAGCAGCATTTTATGCTCCTCGTTCTTGATTTTTTCTTCATAGAATTCCCGAAATGTCATTTTGTAGACTAATTTCATACCATGCTTCTTTGCCATTCTGTCAAAATAATAAGCTTAATTAGGGAAGCCACAAAATTATTATACTTTCATTTTCAAATGAACAATTTTAAGCCACAGTGGCATCTTATGGTATTCACTAGGATTACACTCTTTCTAGAATTGGGTTGGTTTTTTTTACTAAAGACATTGAGATAAAAAACTGCACCACAAACTGTACTTTTTTTAATTAGGACAACAAAAATATACACAGAATTCATTCACAAATATTTTAATAGGAAAACGTCTCTTCTCCCAACACACAGAAGAAACTTCTATTTCAACTTCCAGCTTGACTACCATATTTCCCCTGCAGTATCATCACCCTGTATCATGCCAGATATTATGGATATATTCAGAGAACCTCCTTCTACTAGATTTAGTGCCTTACTTCTCAATTATATGTAGACACTGTGGTCATACAACACTGAAGTTACAAGTGTCAGTGACAGATGCTGGTATTTTTCAAAGAGAACTACAAATGAAGCGTGTGAAAATACACAGGTCTGAAGGGAAAGCTTGATGTTTAACAATAATACTGAACTTGAACGGCAGGGAAAAAACCCAACATGGAAACATCTGTCTGTACCTCAGGAGAAAGGATGGAAAGGCAAATCTGAATTCACAGAAGTAACAGCAAAATGTATACTCACAGATGAACATTTAGAGGAAGAAAAAAACAAGTCATAGGAAAAATCCTAAGAACATCCAAAGAAAGAGGCACCATGATGAAACGGATATACAAAAAGGCTTGCTGAAGAACTAAAAAATGGTAGAATGAATCCCCAAAAAAAGTTAAGATTAAAGAAAAAGCTGACAACACTAAAGGTTTGCTGACAAATCCAACATATCAGATACAGCCATTCTCGCATGAGACCTAGTTCACAGCTTCTGATCAGAGCACCCTCAATTGAGTGCAATGAACAGATTATGGTTGTGGATGGAAATGCAAGAAACCTCTTCATTTGGAGCAACAACAGAAAAAAAAAATGAAGAATGAAAAATATAATAAAGAAATTTAAAATATAATTTTCTGTAAGTATTATGCAATGAAATACAAGCTAAACAAGTGCTTATTATGTTTCACAGCTTTCATGATATAATGAATTCAAAACTTAACTTACTCTTCCAGTAATGGAAAGTAAACCAAGAACTCAGGGACATCAACCACTTCTTCCAAGTGGAAATCATACTTGCAGCCAAACAAGGGATATTCTCCCTTCTTTTCAAATTTTACACTGTACACCTCATTCCCAAATGAATTTGTTTCTGAAGCTTCAAGTCGCTTTCTAGGAAACGAGATATAAGCAAACATTAATTGACCAGGCAGAGAAAACTATGCATAAGAGGTCTGAAAGTGTTTCTCCTGGTACTACAGCATTCACTGATCTCTGTAGTTTCCCTTCTCCCTTATCTAATAAGGCAATGAAACAGTGACATGAAGAAAAGCATACTAGGTTTTAACAGTTTATCTTTCCTATACAACATATAGAGGACTAAATGGACATAGAAAACTAACCTTTAGCCCAGACACAGTCTACAAGAACAAGTCAGACTTCTTGGAACAACTACAGCAAAATCCTGACAGTTATTCCCCAGGCTGTGGCTACTTTGCCCTACTGAAAGCACTACCAAGGGTTTATGTATGAATATCTATACTCAATACCAGAAGAGCTATGGGTGCAAGAGACAAGGATTAGTAAAGATTTACATGTTTGAGTTAAGTTCATGAGCGAGATTTTCTTGAACAGAATTCAAAATTGTTACAAAAAACTTGTTTTTGTTTGCACAAACATATCAGAGCACAGTAAGGATGACTACCACTTACCAATGCTTCACAGACTTTTGAAAGACCAATAGAATATGAAAGTACTTACACAAGTTCAAAGCTATTTGGAGTTGTGCCAATGAAATACCCTCCAGGAGAGAGGCTCCCACAAGCATTTTTAAGCATCATGTCAGCCTGCTCATATGTCTCAAATGAGTAGTGGTAAACAAATTGACAGCTGCAAATGTCAAAGCGCATATCTGGATCATTGTATTTGGAAGACAAGAGATCCTGAAATAGATTAAAATGAATTGTAACAAAAGCATGATTCACTTAAACCTTCCAACAAAATATGCCGCTCCCATAATTCTTTTAAATTCTTCCTTTCAGCTCCCACTCCTTCACAAGTTCAACAAGAAGATGAAAAAAGTAAGAGTAAGAAAAAGTCCTCTGCCGCACAGAAAACCATACATAACATTTGAGAACAAGAATACACATACACAGTTCAAAGTTATCACGTCCTCAAATTCTTTTCATGTTGTGAAGTAACACCACTGCACCTGAAAGGCCAAAACCCAAGGTTAGTTACCTAATAGTTTCCAGAGATATTTTACTGCTGAGGGTTTATAAGCAGGTACCAGTTAGCTGGAAAAAAATTATAATAAAATTAATTTTCAGTTTACTAAATCTCTAATGACAACTGACCTGTTAAACATAAAATTGAGAGGAGGAGGGGTTGTTTTAAATATAGAAAATTGGCTGCCTACTGAGTTGTATCTGTCTG